>NC_092058.1:22757736-23957736 GCF_039877785.1 Chaetodon trifascialis | reverse complement strand
ACAAAACAGAGAGTGCAATTAAAAAGAATGTCTCTCAAGCATAGGTGTCAGCCAATGCAACAGGAGCAAGCGACAGTAGTGGGAGTCATGGAAACAGCTGATGGATGGAGACAGACACCATTATGAAGTCAGTGACTTGTCAGAGGATGCTGGTGTGTATATGTTTCCTCTATATCTCTGACTATATAGAGATGTCAGACTGGAAAAACAGTAACAATTACGTGCAACCAAAAACCAAACACTGAAATCATCTTTCAAAATTCATTATGATCTTTCATAATGAAACTGTGTTGACCTTTGACCTCACAACAACCGCCAGGTGCACCATCAAAGCTTCAAGAGAGGACGCACTGTAGATGCTCTTTCTGCTCTTTTGAAGCAACAGTGCCTGCCCACGTCTGTATAAAGAAGGCATTTGTGATCCATCTATACGCAAGATTAGATGTACGAGGCTTCCACCCCTTAAAAAAATTAGCACTCATCTCCAAAACTAATGAAAACCTGAAGCTCCTCAATCCCTGCAATGGCAATTTGCATAATAATTACAACATAGCGAAGACAGTGGGGGAGGACAGCAAAACAAACCCCTGCCAGCAGAATAAGTATAATTCAACGTACAGTAAAAATAGCTATGGCTTCTTTCTAATAGAGTCAGGCCTCCATATTTTGTCCCACTACTCCAGTAATATAGCAGCCCACAAGTGTCTGCAGGGAGTTTATTCCAGAGATTTAGTATCGCATATTAAAGTTGAGCAACTCAAAGGACAGATTTAAAAAAGAATGGTCAAACTCAATGCAACAAAGGGCAAGACATCCGGACTTTTAGTCCCTACAGGTCCAAATGCTGGATCTTACTCTTCCCATGATGCAAATGAATCATTATCAAATCCTCCATATATGGAAAATACCCAGGCCTCTAAAAGTCCATGTTTCAAGTTAGAACTGAGAAGCAGGGATTAAGAATGGGAGCGTCATCTCCTTGCAAAGCCGGCCATACCTCACCACATTTGTGTAAAATAGCAATGTAAAAATATTAGCAAATGTGCATAAGATCAGCACAGCTGCACAAGCTGACTTACAGAAACAAAAGCTCTTATTATCAGGCTTGTTGCTTTGTGGTGTATTTTATTACTACCACAAAGAGCTCACCAGATGTCGATGATGTCTTGTCAGGTCAATACAGTCCTTGCTGAGGTGCAATAAAGTCTGACACCCAATAAATCAACAGTAAATGTCACATGCTGTAAATCCTTTAGAATCAGCCAGAGATGACTTTTTTCTAGTCTTACCATCACAGGTGCAATTATTGTTGTAGAAGAAGAAGAAGAAGAGGGGATACTTCAGCTGCCAGAGAGTCAAAAGACATTTCATTTTTTAGTAAAGGGTGACTTTTTAAACCACCAGACAACCTCAGTTTACTGTCACCACAAACTCTGTCCTCCTTCAAATGTAATGTAACAAATACAGTACAACACACTCATATATACTCTATCTCTGGCGGTGGTTAAAAGTCATTCTGGGTAAAAATCATTAACAGATGGCAAACTACAGGAGGCAGGATGAGTGAAACTGGATTGTCCAAAAACATAAATCACAAAAGAGAATCCAACAGAAGGGCCAGCATACAAATATAACGTGCGTCCTGTGTCGTGTGCTCAGTTCACAACAATTGTCCCTTGCATTGGTCCACCATGACTGACTGCATGAACCAAACCGTTCGTACAGCATGCAGTCAACTGGCATTAACGTCAAGCTACAGATGACAACAGATGGTTTCACATTAATTAGTGATGAACATCACCTATTTAACTGCACGGCAGGACAGACAGGCCCTCCAGCTGCATCTTCCTTCGGGTTCTGTGTTGGCAGCGTTGCCTCTGTCGTCTGTGTTGGATGTTCCAGCTCCACAGACACCTTGTTTCACGCAGTCTCACCTCTTATCTCCCACTGAAAACCCTCCTGTCAATCATCACAAGGATGAGTCGCTGGGCGTTCGACAACCACAGCCACCCAAAAATCCCCCATCAATGCTCCTAATCGAGGTTTCAACGGCTTTATCTTTTGTACCAGATTTAAGCAAAGAAGACAGCTGCAGTTAGCTATTTAGTAGGTTTGTCCTTGGGTGTTCTTATGGTAATTGTAGAGGATTTGTCTAAATGCGTGTGTTTGATCCCTGACTCATCTGGTTTTATTCTTAGGGGAGGTTATACAATGTTCTGGCTTTTTAAAGAGTACAATTCCTTAGATTTCTACCTTTCAACCATAAAGTATTTGAAGATGTGATGATTTTAAGGACAAGGACATTTTCCTCCTATCGTGTATCAGTATCATATATATTGCAGTAAGTGGTGCAGTCACAGATGACAGGAAAGTCGGTCTGCAGTGCTGCGAGTAGCAGCCTTAATACATCAGTTGTGTATTTTTTGTGTCAACATTAGCAGACAAGCAAAGTTAGTGACCAGCTGGTTAATGAAGTTGGTGGAAACCATACAGTAACAGAGCCAAAAGGAGAAGGACAGAATTCATGGATGCTAATGTAGCTTGTTCCACTACCCCCAAGTACCCAAAAATAAATAAATAAATATGATCTAAAGAAATGAAATGATCATCCTGCTTTGAAAAAATGACTTTATTCATTGTTACTTCCAAGATAAATGTGCTTTTAAAGTGACATACAGTACTTGATGCCTGCACTGCTGGCCCAATTCTTAGAAGATTGGCCTGCGTTTCTCAGACAATATGACAATATGCTTATCCACTGATTTGATACTATCACAATACTTAGGTTGTGGTTTTTGCGATTCTTAAGTATTGCGACTCTACTACTATATAATAATATGAGAATTTTTGTGCATTTTTTTTCACTGGGCCATGGGAAAAAGGTGAACCATATATTTCTACATGCTGCATATCATGAAACTTAACAAAACATACTGCCATTAAGAAAACCAAAAATGAAACAAGATTTTTGCGCTCAGCACAAATATGAGACTTGAACACACATGAACATCCTTCACATATTTAATCGAACACCATATGTGCTGCCCTTTCCTGGCACACAATGTCTCCGCCCAGTGGTGGCTGTATTTTTAAATACATTGGGGACTTTGAGATTGAGTTTTGACCCTTTGAGGTTGCTGTAGCTGGTCAGGACATAGTGTTTGAACTGGCAATTGAGCACTTTTATTTTTTGCTGTCACATATCACTATGAAGTAAATGTGGACTGCGCAGCATAGTGGCTACAGCTACTGTAGGTTCCCTATAAGCCTCGCTTTCAATGGCCTACCACAGGATGCAATCTGCCAGAAAAATGAATGCAGACTGGCTTTTCAGTCAGGTTAGCACCATTTCTGTCCACTCTCATACCTCTAGATTAAATGAATGAATAAACTAATGTTTTTCTCCTAATGTTTTCCTCTATGCTCCCCAACCCGATGCCAACCCTTGCTGTAGCTACATGTTTGCGCGAAGCAATAATCAAACTACCAAACATTATTACTTAAGCATGTGAAATAAAAAGGACAGGTTGTTAAGATAATATTATTGCAGTTGTGATGCTAATTTCTGTGAGTGTTAAAGGTAATTCCTATTATGTGTTAGCATCGACCAAATGCACTAAATGAAATAGCATTTTTCCTTTCTGGAGGAAAAACCAGCAGCAACTACAGTACTGCAGCACAATGACAAACATGTATCATTTGAAATAACCTTAAGATAAACTTACGTCCCAGGAGACACACAGACAACATCATTTAATACATTTTATGACTGATGAGCAGCACAAAACAACAATACATGCAGTTCCTTTCTTTTGTTTCAGTGTCTCTTTTTGGGCAGCATCCTCACATGAATCCTTTGTTTGCATATGTATTTCTGCCATATAACACAAAGCTGATAACCCTCCTATGAAATATCACAGATCTCCGCTTCCCATCAAACAATCTGAAGTGTAGTGAGACCTCTATACCACAGGAGTGATTCAGGAATCGTAAAGAAAACTTAAGTGAATCGATTTTTTCCCCCCATTCCTAGAAAGTACTACAGTTTAAATTGGATAATGAGATTCATACACTAGGGCTTTAACAATATCAACAGAGATGAGCACAGGCCAGGCTTTCTGAGCAGCTACAGTATGTACAAATGATGAAATAGTGTGGTAACGCTCCCTGCCGCAGCAGCTACCTTTTCATTAACTATACATACTGTTTTCCACTCACCAGCCCAAATATATCAAAGAAACCAATAACAGAGAGATGTGCATTCAGCTGCTACTTTATTAGGTACACCTATAAGACAAAGGCAGTCTGCAACAAATCCTACCTTCATGCCAGATTATAAGGTGAATCTAGTTTGAGGTCGGTCCTTTGTAGGCATCTCTGCACTTGCAAACTTCACTGAACTTTGTCTGTCTGCCATATCATAACCAATGGTCACAAATCTGTCTTAAACTGAGGTATGAGACAGAAAACAATGATTGTACTGAGTCTAGAAAAGGCAACAGGCCTCTACAGTTGGCTGTCCAGCCTGTTTCTCTCGTTAATTCAAAGAGGCCTTGGGCAATTTGTAAATCTGGCTGCTGATATGTTACTTACAGAGCACTGGGAGTTTGTGTTCATCTGCCTGCCAGAACAAGAAAACAAAAAGTGTCCCAACAATGCAATGCAGTTCTCTGCCTCATGCTTGTGACATTATTGCACCAGGCAAATGGAAGTAACTGTGAAACCCAGACTTCACAGAGTTGTCTGTCCCCTCCAACTTCAGTAATTTCTCCTTCTTGGAGTTGTCACAGAAATGTCTCAGTTTCACTACACTCCAGATATTTTGGTGGTAGGCAGAGACAGGGGCTTATCAGCTGTGTGTTAAAGCAGATATACAGTAGTGTATATATGCATTCTGCTGTAACACAAACATATAATTCATGTGGGGATGCTGCCAAACAAGAGATATTGAAGCAGAAGAAGGAACTGCATGTGTTTCTGTGCCTCTGATTAGAGTCATAAAGTTTATTAAATGATGTTGTCTGTGTGTCTCCTGGGATGTGAGTTTATCTTAAGGTTATTTCAAATGATGCCTTTGTCACTTTTGCTGCAGTAGTTGGCTGCCGGTTCTTCCTCCAGAAAGGAGAAATTCTGTTTCACTGAGGCCTCAGGATTCTGCTTCCGGCAACGAAAGCCAAGAAAATCAAAGAGCTGGGAAACATACATTTTTCAAGGGAGGAAAAACTGTTCAGAGAAGGACTGCCTTCAAAAGGTATCACACTGCAGCTGTTGAATGTGAACACTTGCTTGTTATTCACGGCATCTTTCACTTTGCAACCACAATCTTTCATTATCAACAATTTGATTTGATTGTAAATGGTCGAGACGTGCTGGTATAATTTCACTGAATAAGTGAATCAACTGACTCATCTGACTCTGCAGTTCCTTTCAGCTCTGGCCAGCATTTTAACCACTTTCAGCCCATTATTTTAGTTTTATGGCCCTCAACTTAAAGGTGAGGTGAATCATTCTGAGGAGAGATTATTACTGATATTGACTGAATTTGAAATTCAGTGGTCTGCTGGTTGTTCTGAGTGTCCGCTGAAAAAAAATCTGTTTTTTGCACACCGGCCTGGCTCTGCAGATGGGAAAAAAACAAAGTAGCTCGGACCAAGCCGCACTCTTCCTGCCAATCAGTAACAGGTGGCGTCTGTTTTCATGCACAGGACAAAGGGAAGCGGAGGGGAGATGTGAGGAGCGAGGGAGACAGTAAATCTGGCATGCTAACGTGTAATGGCATCGTGAAGAAGGAGAGATGGCAGCTCCAGAATGACTCACTCCACCTTTAACTGTTTTTTTTCTCACCGCATTCTCATCTTCAGCTGCAGCAGGGACTTGTTTCATTAAACAGCTCCGATAAATCTACAGTGCCTGCTCAGCACCAAACAATTGACAAAGTTAGCAACTAGCTAATAGACATATAGTGGAGCAATTAGCAGCTAAAGAGCCCGTCAAGGTGCTAAACCAAAACACTGAAGCACTAAAGAAGTTGCCAGAAAATTTTCTGTACCGTCTATCCCTTTCGGGGTTGCGGGGGGGCTGGAGCCTATCCCAGCTGTCAACAGGCGAGAGGCGGGGTACACCCTGGACCGGTCGGTATATAAACATGAAGTGTGGAATTTATTTTGGATCATGAGCAATTTCACCAGACTTTGAGTAAAGTGTATTAGACTTTCAGTGATGCAGACAGACAACCATTCACACTCACACCTAGGGGCAATTTTAGAGTCACCAATTAACATGCAAACTGCACACAGAAAGGCCCCGCCCGGGGATTGATCTGGCAACCTTCTTGCTGTGAGGCACGTGCACTACCTGCTGCGCCACCGTGCAGCCCAAGAAAAAAGACATGAATCCCAAAATTATTACTATAAGTCATACATCATACATACATGTCTCTCAGATATACTAACAGAAAAACCATGTCTGACTTGCATAATTGGTCTTACAGAGTGTTGCATTATGCATGTTAATTACCATAGTGTGTCAAAAGCTTTCATAATGCACACTGTATATTTAGGAATGGCAGCCCATATACATAAAAGGGACTTTCTATAAGCTGAAATCTTAATATTTTCACTGTCAGTCTGGTACTCATTTTAGCTTGGTATACCCGTATGTGGTTACAGCTCATCAAGCATGCCATTGCACAATACTGAAGTGTGCCCTATATTCAGTAATGATTACTGTAAATGTGGATGCTGAGTGCAGACTAATGCTAGAAAATCTGCTTCATTAACCACAAATGAAAATGAGACTTCATTGCTGCTAGACAGACAAAAAGCAAATGAGTTGCACCATGAAATGACATTTCTCTGAAAAGCTGATAGATTCAATCAAAAATCTCAGCAGAAAACCTGTGGGAATCAATGCCAGGGCTCGCCATTTCAGAGCTGCAGGGTGGACTGGCTGATCAGATCATGGAAGCAGATGAGCTGCTGGTCTCCTGCCGCCGGATCAGATCTGTAAAAGAAGTCTCCTGAATAGCTTTGGACATTTGGGCATCTCAGTACCCAGAGGGCTTTGCTCCCCTGCGAATGTGAATGTCATCTCAACATGATGACCTCTTCTCGATTTCTGACTTTACTGCTTTTTATCTGTCTTTACTGATCTTTGATGATAGCCTACCTATTTAGACTTTTACATTACTAAATAATGCTCCATTTATAAGTACCCCTCCGATGAAATCAAGCTTTTAAGCTTGTTAACCTTTCCAGAACAGATGGTTTTTGCCACAAAACTTACTCTGAAGCCCAAAGCTGTTCTATCCATTTATCCTGGGGACACAGCAGGTACGAGTCAACATGTTGTTCAACCGGTTAGTTTACTTTTCTCATGTTTCATCTGTTGACTGCGTCCAACAAATCTGCAGGGTGCTTGATGATATCAAATGATGATTCATGTCAAATGCTGACAAGACATTTTATATGGCTTGGGGGAGGTTGACGAAGAAAGTCAACAAACATATCTGTAAACTGTTTGTCAGATCGCTGAGCTGCTGATTTACATAATGTTCATATTCACGATGGAAATTCTGACAGAAAACTTCATGTGACTTTGGGGTTGTTCACAAAGGAAGCATGTCACGATAAAGGCCGTCCTCATAATTTGCTAGTAGTATTAGCATGAAAATAAGGCTGGTGGGAGAATCTTTCTTCAGGGCTTTCTGCCGGAAAGTGGTGCGGTTTGTGTGTTTGATGAGCAAAGTTTGATTTGCATATTCATAGACACGTAAATGCTAAATGAAGGCAAAGGGGTAGAGTTATGTCTAAGCCTTTCTCAGGCATGCAGGGATTTTTTTTTCATGGAAAAAAACTTCTAAATATGTAATTTTGGCAAACAGATGAGTATTCAATGGTTCAATCAATGCCAGGAGAGGAACATCCTGCCACAGGAAGCATGCTAACAGGATGGCTCCATGGATGGTAATGGCCTTTCTTAGCAACCTTTTTCTTTATTGTTTTTTGTTTGATCTGTTATCTTTTATCAGTTTTCTGCTCTTTCATTATTCTCTGTCTTACCGGTCTCTTATTTGAAATTTCTTTTAATTTTTTTAGTTGTTACATCAAAGGAGTTTGGATGTCTGAAGGTTTTTCCTCTGTTCTGACATTCAAGGCAAGACTTCAGATTCTATTTCCAGACCCCATCTATTACGCTCAGCGCAATTTGGCATCTGTCTGAGTAGGTTTTCCATCTGAAGGAGTTGCCATTTGCCCTAGAATTTTTTATAAATTGATTGTGTACAGCAAGTATTTTATTAAAAAAAAAAAACCTTCATGTGGTCCCTGATGCTCGCTGCTTGGGTGAGTCACATGAGGCAAAAAGAAGCCTCCATTTAGTACCAATGTGCAGTGTAAAGGCTCCCTTTCACTGTAACTTGTAGCTGCTCAGCTGATCATTTTATCTGCTTGTCTGAGACTCAGTGTTGGTGTATTGGCTTTAGTGTGAGAGGAAAGTCAGGAGCCCAGCCTGTAGTGGGACTAACAAATGAATTACAAAAACACCCCTAATGAGCAGCTGGCACAACATTGATAAAGAAAATAGAGAAATTTCTAACTGAAAGAACAAATCAAATTAACATTCATGAAATTCATGCTGTTTATCCAGTGATCCCTTTTTGCTTGTAATGACTGTTTCTTTCACAGAACACAAAGTGCCGTAACGTAACCAACAAATATTTCCTTTTCAGCACCAGCGGGTTCAGCACCGTGGACAGCTCCCCGTCTCATTCATCCAAGACTGTATGTGATGGTAATAAACAAAACAGCAGAACAGAGGTCTGCTCTGACTCAACCTGCTCGCTGTGCTCTCACAAAGTGTTGTTGTTCAAAAAATGTTGCTGCCCATAGACGTCCTGTTACATTTGCTGTTTGGTATGAATCTCTCATATTTGTATGTACTCCAACTTAAAATGTGCCTTTAAAAATGCTGTGCTGAGCGAGATTCATCAGGACACTCTGTGGAAGAGTACATAGAATAGAATAGATAGCATTGAGGACAGAATAATACCGGAAACAGGACCACAGACAGTAAATATAATGCAGATTTGTACTCTTACAGACTCCACAGAGTAAATACACAAAGGGATCTTGTCGCTTATGTTATCTCATCACTGTTCTGCTTTCAGATAAAGTTGGCTCGCTCAATAATGTTACATTTCCACTTTACAAACATGCTGTAGACTTTGGTTGTTTTATATGTATAAGCACATTTTGCTTTTTTTTTTTTTTTTTTTTACTTCCAGTGAGATCATGTCAAAATAGACTGTGCAAACAAGACAGAGACAGAAAAACCTCTGCAGTGTACACAGAGGCACAGTCAGGGCACTGTAGCCCAACATGATTGTTATTAGGTGACAGTTTTAGACAGAGCAATTCTACATGTTGTACCTGTCATAAAACCAATTTAGTCATGTCTTCAGGGGCTGAGGCTTAGACCGTAAATCATTTCACTGCTTCAGACTGGAAGCTTCTCATGACTGAGACAGAGCTTGGTATTGGGAAATGCATTCAAGTGTGACCATCTATATGTGTAAACCTATGTGAAATCAATTTCAATTTAATACCACTTCTACATGGTACATCATATAGCTATGTAATTGATCATGGGTTTATGGATTTTGTCATTTTGTTTTTACTGTTTGAGGGACCAAGAACATCCACTGGTCCCTGGCACATCATTCAATTCAATTCAATTCAATTCAATTCAATTCAATTCAATTCAATTCAATTCAATTCAATTCAATTCAATTCAATTCAATTCAATTCAATAATCCTTTATTAGTCCTGCGAGGGGAAATTCCAAAATCATCAAAAATCATATGACGATCTGTAAAAATTCAACATATATAATATATGATAGAAACTACCAGAGAGACTCTCCTTGCCTCCGTCTTTCAAACTCCTGACTCTGAATTTGCAACACAAGCTTTGTGCTCAAAATTTAAATTTTTCAAGCCCAGTAAAAATAAAAAACTGTTTAGATAATGAATAATTTTTTTCTGACTTAGGAAAGCTCACTCTGGAGCTAAAAAGACATTAAACAACTGTTTCCGCAGGCTGAGCAGTACTTCCTGTGACAAGTAAATGGATTTTGGTGTGTAAAAATCAGTGGAGGGCACCTTTAAAATGCTGTACTTTGGCGTGATGGGTCAGACAAATGCTCTATTTTTGTTTCTTTTGCAATACTTTGATACTCTTGTAAGGTGCCTGTTTAATCCTCCTGGAAAATATTAGACATCAACATAAAAATAATACAACTAACTCAGAAAGAAAAGAAAGTATTCTCCTCTTGGCAGGAATGTGATAATGGGTCTAAGATGAACTTTCACAGTGATGGAGTGCCCACAGACCAAATCCTGTTTGCTGCACAGAGGAACAAGGTTGGTGGTAATTAGATTTGGGATGGGTGCTGTTCCTTTAGGCAAACACAATGTAGGTCGTCAACATTTGTCCAAGGCTGTTTCTGTGGTGTGAGACTATTGTTACTGGGATGGACACACACACACACACACACACACACACACACACACACACACACACACACACACACACACACACACACACACACACACACACGTGGTGGGCCTGTAATGAAGCCCACTATACAGCGCATGTCCCAGTCGCATTGGAGTTGGACCTTGAAGACAGTGTGAGCAGAAACCTGATCAGCATCCTGGCTTGATAACCCTGACAGATCCAAACCTAGAGACACAATTCTAGCTACTTGTTTGTCACAAGCGTCACCAAAAGTGGAAGCATAGAAGTAAAGGCTGTGACAAATGCAAACCACAAACACAGTCGCTTCTTTCCTCATAAACCCATTGAAGCGAGCAAGGCATTAAAAGTGTGAAATTTTTGTATTGGGATAACAGCTTTCAGATCTCCTCTGAAGTCCTCAGTTAGACAATAAGGCTAACAGCTGTGATTTCAGAAGAACATCTGTTGGCTTAAGTGAACAAACTCATCCAATTACCCCCATCAAGACTGCCCCAGGCCTATATGCATGAGGACAATTCTGATGCTCAGTTGCATTGCTGAGGAAACTTGGAGTCAGTGCTATTAATTTATTCTTTTGTTTGCTAAACTCTGGAAAAGCTCCAGTGAATTAAAGCTGGATGGTGTGAATTAAATCTTTATGAGCTAGGTGTTAGAAGAGACAGAGATGTGTCCATATAACAGAACACCTTCCATGGGTGTTGCTGTTGAGATTTTCAAGATCACGGTGAGATTGGCTGTACAGTTAATGTCCTTGATTATGTAAATCTATCACACGGCCCCAGCCTCCACGGCACAGCACGATTTGTTTGTCTCCCAAGATGCCCTTATTGTGGTGTGCTTGTTACCAAGGTAACTGCTGTTTTCACAGTGTAGAATGTGTAGGATGCCAGAAGCAATGCCAGAATTTGGTTCAATATAGATAACCCAGGATTTACTTGCACACTGCAACAGATATGCAAAAAATGGATATGTACTACAAATGGCTCCGCTTATAGTAAGATCATGTAGCCAAGTTAGTTGACTTGTGAAAGGAAAACAGATCTGATTGCTTCTGTGAGATGAAGAAATGTTGTAAATAATGGATTAGGATGAGTGTGAGACATAGTTTGTATTGTTTGTGCTTGGACAATCTGAACCTCAGGCAAAATTGCACTTCTGAAATGCTGATGTTACATGAGCTCCACTGGGCCATGAAATGCATTTCCCCCCAAAAATGTAGGAAAAATGGGAAAACTACATAGAAAACAAAGCAGTCCAAGAATTTGTAAGACGTGGAACAGTTTGGAACTGCACTGTTGCCTGTAAGTGTTCATAAATGATGAAGACTGGGGATACTAACAGTTGTATGAGTGATTAAGGAACTGGCCTTATGAACACAGACCCTGGGCCATGTTTGAGGCAGATTTAAATCAACATTTCACAGACCTGGTGCTAAAAAATGACATTTTAATACTTTTTGCTCACTGTCTTTTTACAGTGAATACAAGTGTGCAACCATGGCCAAAGGAAGAGTTTGGCATTCTGGGAAGTATGCTCATTCACATTCCTGAAAGTCAGATGAGAAGATTAATATCACTCTGAAGTTCATCTGCTAAATACTCAGCCATAGCTGGGAGATGATTAGCTTGGCTTATTATACTGTATGACTCTACACAGAGTAAAACAGCTCACTGGCTCTTTACAAACTGACAAAAAAAAGCATACCAGTCCCTTTAAAGCTCATTAATTAACACGCATTACATTTTCACAACAGAAATGTAAAAAGGACAAGTTGTGGTTTTACACAGAGTGACAGGCTGCAACTTAGTCCTGACAAACAACACCAGGGCACAGTGACATCTTGTGTAGGCCTACTTGTCCTGTTAGTTAGATAGAGTTAGATATTTTGATATTAATATTTTTGACCTTTATCTTCACTTTTTATATTAAACAGTATCCATCCATATTTACAGTCCCACGGTGACTGACTAAACCACAGTCACTGCAGCAGCCCATAGAGTCACATGGAGTCAGACCTGAGGACCAAACCAACAAGGATGTACTTACCCACGGAGGACGAGTGATTCACTGAATAATTCAGCTCAATCAGGCCAGTTTAAACTTTAATGGGTGAGTGGGAGCTCCTCTCGGCACCTCCCTGGAGACATACAGTAGTTGAGGAGACACTCTAATTGCTAACTCTTGTCCAGTAGAAGTCTTTAATTAAAGTGAGTGGAGAGTAGTGGAGCTTCCTTGGAGCTCAGCTTGTCGACCTTTGGAGAGTGGTGGAGGGTGACAAGCAAAGTGGTCCCTCTATGGCCTACACACTCTCTCAGCCCTGTTAAAATTACACGTAGGGATACTGCCCTTGACTACATTAAGGCATATTAACTGAGTCAGTACCAATGTTGGAATCAGTTCACACCAAGTATTATGTGACCTGTGCTACAGTTGGTGAAAGGCACATCCTAAGGTCGTGTCTGTTATAATGTTTCCCTCCTTTCATTGAATGACAGCATATCTACAAGGCCCGCTTTCTTACAGAGAAATAAAATTTGTTCAGTGCAACTTACAAAGGGACTTGACATCATGCATTTCTATATTCCTAGTATCTGAGTCTGGGAGACAAAGCTTGAAGTTCCGCAGGCCGAGCTACAGCTACAACAACTCAGCATCTCTCCTCAGCACTGATTGAAAGTCAGCTGCATCATTCACTGGATATTTAAACCAGGTTACAAAAACCCATTAACAGCACAAATCACGGCTCCTAAATTAGACAGCAGTTTAAGCAAGACAAATAAAATGGCAATTTTTGCTGTGGGGGGAAAAAAAAGAAAGAAAAATCCCATCTGGTAATGGCAAATCAATATATCATTCATTATCATGTACACAGCTGAAACGGTATCAGTTGTTGCAGGATAAGACTAAAGAGGAGTAAGAGTTGCAGAGGCAGCCATTTATCAAACATTATTACTGCAACAGCACATCACAAGAATGAGCTCATTTGCTAATTAGTAAAAGCTGGTTGGAGGCACTGAATAAAATATAAAAGGACCACAGGAAATAATTACTGGGAAGTGAAAGGAGTGCATATAACTCCCTGTTTGATTGTACTGGTCTTAGTTGGATAGATGTTATGCAGAATATTATGTATATACGTTTCACGTGGCTTTAATTTATTATATTATTATAGACCTGTTACCAAGATATTCATATTTTGCCATGATGATTGAATATATTTGCGGTTGAGGTATCAACCAACTCACACCCTACAATCTGGATACATCTACATTTTTGTCATATCAATGATTGATTGATTAATTGATTGATTGACATATGCGTTCTGAAATCATGCAGTTTGGCCATAGCATTAGTTAACTATACTATTATTATGTACTACATGTCACCACCTGGACTTTACAGCAACAGGACGACCACATTTAGCATACAAAGCCGAGTGGTATTTTATGTAACTGTGTGGACTAACCTGAGTAATCACGCTGGGGAGTCATTAAACTGACAGAAGTGCAATGAAGAGCCCTCACACCAACCCTTCCCCCTCCTAAAAAACCATTAGCACCACAATCACCACCTCCGCTCTCCAGGTCTGCCTACCATCAGATCCTCTACCCACCCACCTGCCCACCCACCCCACACCTCCTCGCACTTTTGACCCCGCTCACGTCACCTGTTTCCATGGCAGCATATAGTAAATTTCATGCAACCAGATTCTATTGATCCTCATCATCTTCATCCTCATAATCATCATCATGACCATCATCATCCTCTTGTTCGATACGTGGGCTTAAGAAAGCAGTCATCTGCTGTTGTTTTTGAGTGGCCACTCTATTAAATGGGCTGATCTGACAGCCTCTTGTGAACTGAGAAAATCATTACTGAAAGCAAATGCTGGGGAGAAACTCTAGAGCCCTTGAGTACAGATGCTTCTCTGGTGGTACAGCAGAGGTCATTGAGAAGAGCTGTGAAGTCTCAAGTTGGTCCAGTGTATGTGAGGAGCTGGAGTCTAAAATAAACCGTCATTCCATCCAAAATGAGATGGCATCCTATGCATGAGATGTGCTTTTTTTTTTTTTTTTTAAATAAAATAAAACATGCAAGTTGCTGTGATAAACCCTGAACATATTCAGTTTTCACTTCCTCAGATCTCTGGCGTCAGGAGGGCAAAGTACATTGCTTTGTTTTGGATCTCACATTGTGGTCCATATTGTATAGTGTGTGGCAAGTGGTTTGTTTTCAACATACATGACATGATGAAGGTCAGTTCAAATAGATTTTCCAAGGCTGAGTCTATTCAGTAGGTCTCAAAGGCATCGTTCAATATGCTCTCTTCCACAGAGTTAGATTGATACCACTCTCAAGGCAATTAATTTAGTTCAGGATAAAAAAAATCAAGGTTTAAAAATACGCCCACCTGCACATCCAAAGCACATTAACAGGCTGTATCTCATTTGTTTAATCTGCACACAGTAATGCAATACGACACTTTGTAGTTGTAGAGTGAGTTACGTGCTGCAACTGTTTCATGGCTAACAACATCTGCAGCGGTGACTTCTCAAGGTCTTGTCACAGTGAGGTAGCCAGGCAACCAGCGGAGATGCTGCACAGATATACTGGGTGGACAGCACTACACTACACTACACTACACTACACTACACTACACTACACTACACTACACTACACTACACTACACTACACAATTCCCTCAAAAAACATAATCTGCTGTTTTTACATCTCTGGTTGTGTACAGATGAAACAAACAAGAACGACAGAAATAGAGCAGCATATTAATTAGTAAATGTTAAAACTGCGTTCTCATTATCGCACAAAGTCAAAAATGAATAAGCAGTATTTCTGAATGAATTCGTGCACTAACAAAATCATTAGATTAGTTGTTAGATTTACTGTCCCATAGGGAGATTTGTTTTCACGCCAGTATAAAACATGACAGACGATTGTTGCGGCAGAGCAGGTGCCGGTGAGGTGGCAACAAATTCCAAACTGGAACCAGCTGCTTGTTGAAAAATGAGCCACATTCAGGTTCCCGGGTCTGTCGGTCGCTGTTTGAGTGTCTCAGTAGTGATTAGGGTGATCAGTGAATACTGTTAACGTTCATGATGAAGCCTGCATGTCGTCGATGGTGCAACATGGAACGTCCCTATATGCCACAAGTCAAGCAAGCTGAGTCAAGTCAGGTCCAGCATGTCACAAATCAAGTTATACAAAAGTTTGACAGAGACGATAATGCATTATAAGATAACTTCAGCCTTTCTGCACAGCTGTAACAACACGGCAGCAAAGTGATTGTGCAGCAAAACGATTGAAATTAATGCGTGATATCTGCCTCCTGTGTGGCCAATTCCTGGTACGTTATCAGGTTTGTACGCACTGCACTAGAAACCACTCAACCATGTTTCACAAACACAACTTCTCAATATCTATAAAAATGCAAACATTTCATAAATAAAGGCAACTTTTTAAGTCATTTGTTCAAACTCTAAATCAAGCCTCAAGCCATGAATTCCCAGTCAAAGTCAAGTCGAGTCTTCTGTCTGTGTGAGTCAAGCAAGTCTCAAGTGCTCAAATTTGAGACTCGAGTCAAGCCAAGTCGTCAATACACTTGTTACCCGAAATGTTGAACTACATGCTCTAATAATCCTGGATTTTCGGCCAAATGTAAAGCATTTGCATATCATAGTAATCTAATACAAACATCATCCAAACAGAAAATAAATAAAATCGAAAACTGTGTTCATGTCGACCACCTCCAGCTTTGCAGACCTTTGTTGTCTTATCAAACAATGTCGTATCTGTGTCAAGAGGATTGGGCTGCAGATTACTCTATTGTTATTTCAGTTCACACACTGAACAATTGGTTCTCAGTGAGGCATTGTTATCAGTTCCAAACATAAACCTGAAATAAAAAGAGGCACTGGGCACTGGTTTGATGAATCATGCCATTTTGAATATTGGATTAAGGACACAGTTGAAAATGTCGCCAAAATATTTCAGTGGAGGGAGGGTTTTCAGAGTTCCTGTTTTCAGCAAATGCACCAGCCATGTGGCCAAAAATACACTAATCTATTAATGAAATCCGAAAAGGACAGCGTCCAAACTCACGACTCAAGTGATGTATTTATACAGCCATGTAATTTTTGCATCCACAGCCTGTTGCCTTTTTTTAGGCAGGATGTTATTAGCATACTCTGCTGTGCATTTGCGCAGGCGAGCTCTATGCAGGAGACTTGTTTTGTTCATTTATTAATAATTTCATCATTCAGCTGTGTTATTCCATTGCCTCCCATAACTATGGCAACCAGCCGCAAAGTCTTGAGGAGAGTCTGGGTCTATTATAAGGAAGGAAGAAGTAAAAAAATGTTTTCTAATATCTTCTTAGGGCAGATAGCCACTTGTGACTTTTGGCTGTATAAAGGCAGTCTATCTTGCCAGTCAATGGAGAGCTTCTCATCTCCTTGAAAAAAACTTACAGACAATCTGCCCACAAGCAGACGTCAACCACATCTCACCACCTACCAGCTGCTTGTAATGCAGACACTGTGTGGGGTGCAGCGAGCGGCAGGCTAGCTCGGGAGGCTTAATTCACATTACAGCTTGGCTTCCACTCACTATTACAATATATCTCATCTCCCTACAATGTCAAATTTTCTTCCTTCTCAGGTCATTTGAGCATCCCACATCACCCTCTGAGTTGTTACATGAATTAATTTGTCTTTTCCAGTGGTAGTATGTTATGTTTTACTGCGGCACCTTAGCGCTGGACTGTGAGCTTGGCTTTGACTCAAGACCTGCAGGTGTGACTCTTCTGCATCCCTGCAGCTGATCAGGCCTACTGAGCACAGACCCGCAGGCCTGAGGGATCAGCGATTAGGTTGCCCATAGTCCGGCACCTCCTTTTGAAGTGCGTATTAACATTTCTTGATGGAAGGTCAACCACAAG
Source organism: Chaetodon trifascialis (assembly GCF_039877785.1). Taxonomy (NCBI): domain Eukaryota; kingdom Metazoa; phylum Chordata; class Actinopteri; order Chaetodontiformes; family Chaetodontidae; genus Chaetodon; species Chaetodon trifascialis. The sequence goes on along the minus strand of NC_092058.1, from coordinate 23,940,243 downwards.
CACAAACTGACCACAAAGAGATTTAGAATGATTGCACAAAGACAGTAAATGACCGAGAGTCAAAAAACAACAACAAATAGAGAGAGACTGGCGACAAAGAGACACACAGCGAAAAGTCTATAAAAAGACACACAATGCCCACAGAGGATGCAAAAAGACTTTAAAAAAGTGATGCAAAGAGATTCAAAGCAGCCACAAAACGGCACATAACTGCCACATGGTGACATAAAACAGCTAGAAAAGATATAAAACCACCACAAAAGATGCACAGCAACCACAAAGAGACACAATAACGACACACACAAAAAAGAGATGTACAAAGCGTCATTTTGTGTCCTTTTCACTCCGGGAGTCTTGTCCTATAGTCCATCCATGCTTTGAGGGGTCTCGTGACATTCAGGCAGTGATGCAGCTCAGATCTCTCTCAGGTAGCAGGGGGTCCACTTGTCGGAAAGATAAGCTCCTGGTGGAGTTTGTATGCCGGCGTTTGTGCTCCTATTTCATACCACCCAAACACCCTCAGAGGATGAACACATGGAGGCTCGCTATAGGATCAAAATTCATACCTGAAGACAGCACTCCCTGTGGTTGCCATTTGTGTGTGTTTTCATCTTGGTAGGTCACTTGCATTTCACCTGCAGGGTTGAAAATGACAGCGCAAGTCAAGACAAGTCAACAACTATGCACCGCATACTTGGAATTCAATATTTTGTAATCTACTTGCACCTGGAGGAGTGGTCACGCAAGAGACATAAAAATATGCTGCACCGAGATTATACATCATACTCAAAGGTCAAAGAAGAGTGGGTAGCATGCAGTGATGCAGGTTAGCGGTTCTGTATGACTCAGATGTAATCACTGTTGTTGTTTAACTGTGGTTTACCTCACCCTCCACCTGCCTCATCAGTATTCATTTTAAGATTAATATTTTACTATTTCTTTTCCAACCAATCTCTGTTTTTGAGCTGGAATTTGCTGCAACAGCGCAACAAATGCTCAAATCCTTATCTCCAGCCCACGAGTCTGGCACTGTCTCATGAAAACAGTTTGCCCATTAGGTATTAAAAAAGCAGGATGCTTTTTTTTTTTTTTTTCTAGTTCAGATCTGGAGCCACTTGTGTTTACCTCATTATAAATGGTGCGGTTTACATTTTAACAGCTTTAAGCTTATTATCTCAGAGAGTTGGATAAAGGAGTTGAGATGCTCCTTTATGGTTTGGTGCGTCTGCTCTGTATGTATCCAGCTCAATGGAATTATGTTGTGCACTAGTACAACATGCTTTGAAGAGAAGGTTGAATATTATTCCATTAACACGTATCAAAATGATGATTACACAAACACAGCATCCCACACTATAACCTTAATCTTTTTATCAGCTCTTCCCTTTTTACCTCTCAGTAAAGCAAAAAACGGAAATTGCACGTGTGCAATGGCATTAAAATTTCATGGTCAACATCAGTGGTGGGTTTAATTTGCTGGCTGTATTATGGTCTTGCATTCTTGATGGCCCATACAGTGAAACATTGGTAATATTCATGTTAATCTGTAGCTCCATTTTTACTCATATGTGTTTCCAGTGTGCTGCCACAGACCGCATCTGCTCAGAGTTGAGCGATGCTAGATAAATGGTGATTCAACAGAATAAACATACTGGATGTGGCTTGTACTGTAACCAAAAATATGTTTGGAGAGAGTAGCAGGGCTTTTTTCCACCAGCACCAGGCATTGAGCAGCTGGACAGCCTGAGGGATAAACAGTTTTTGTGGCCAGAGGGCATGAAGCAACAGAAAGACACCACAAGTCAACTGGGTCATAATACCAGGAGAACAGTCCTGAATCTTTGAAAACTGTGTTTGTTATGAGGCTTAATATAGATCCTACCAGGGAGCCAGGAGTCAGAAAGCCAAGTGAGGTGATGCTGTATGTTGGTGTTGCATGTGTGGCTCGTGGCAGAAATAGATGAAGAAAAGAGCAGAGCAATAGAAAGAGATACACTGGATAATGGATGATGTTTCCCTGAAGCACGGGTGGTAACATTGCTGGGTCTAAACAGCCTGCATTATGAATGGTTCTGCTCAGTCTAGCTTTTTAATGTGAACATTCTGAGGTTATCTCAAAAGGGCTGAAAACAACGAGAAAGAGCCTTTGATTCGCGGCTCTTCTCAGGGAGTGAAAAGGTGATGATTTTTAACCTTTTCATCAATAAGATCGTGACCGGTCACCAAAACCATTTTTACAAAACCTTATTTTCCTCCTCTCCCATGAGTAGAGGTGTGTTTGTGCCGGTCATCCATCCATCCATTATCTATACCGCCTATCCCTTTCGGGGTTGCGGGGGGCTGGAGCCTATCCCAGCTACAATGGGCGAGAGGCGGGGTACACCCTGAACCAGTCGCCAGCCGATTGCAGGGCCACATTCAAGGACAAACAACCATTCACACTCACACCTACGGACAATTTAGAGTCACCAGTTAACCTAATGAGCATGTTTTTGGTCTGTGGGAGGAAGCCGGAGTGCCCGGAGAGAACCCACGCATGCACGGGAAGAACATGCAAACTTCACACAGAAAGGCCCCGCCTGACCCAGGGATTGAACCGGCAACCTTCTTGCTGTGAGGCACGCGCACTACCTGCTGCGCCACCGTGCAGCCTTGTGCTGGTCAATGATTTGTTAATTTTCAACATGGCGGATGGCCCAATGGGATCATCCCGTAGTAAGACTTATTTTTCAAAACACGCCATCGTTTTGACAGTATAAACTTTACCTCAGGTTATGTAACTGTAGCAGCTGAGCACAGTGCTGTCATTGCAGGTTCATTTCCTCAGTCACATTACCTGCTCTACTCCCAGATTACACCAAACATCTGCAGTAAGGACTGGATCTGTAGTCGTGTCTCCCCTAAAATATCTGGTTTGGTCTGGGGGTGTATGTTCAGCAGCACAGGTGCTACTGAATGATCACAGAAATATTATAGGAATATTGCAGGAATACTACAGGCAGCAGTGTGTCTCTATGATCCTCTTACTCCTCTGCGACTACACGTTGCTGCTTGTCACATTGATCATGGAGGTGACACGACTCTCTATACAGATATATAGAGAGCACTGTGTGGTGGTATATAGATTACAGTATCTTATAGAGAGGAGTACCTGAATGCTGCATCGTCAAAGATGGCATTTTATCTTGAAATTTTTTCATTATATTATTAATATTTTACCAAAGTCAAGCTCAAATGGAGTTATGAGCTTTTTGATCAGTGAATGTTGAGATGCATGTTTTATCCATAATTGATTAAAATGGGCACATCTGAGACAGTAATGCATCACATTAAGTTATCGTCATCTCACAGCTTACAACATCTCAGAACCTTTCTGCCCCTGCGCCCTCTAATCTGATGGAGATGGGGGATGGCAGGTTAACAAGGAAGACGCATACCCCCCCCCCCCCCCCCCCCCCCCCAAAAAAAAAGAAAAAGAAAAATTCAACCCCTGATTTGCCACAAGTGTGTGCATGCATGTTTAGCCTCAAAGTCTATTTCTCTTGCCCTGCGATCGGCTGGCGACCGGTCCAGGGTGTACCCCGCCTCCCGCCCGTTGACAGCCGAGATAGGCTCCGGCCCCCCTGCAATCCCGAAGGGGATAAGCGGCATAGAAAATGGATGGATGGATGGTCTGTTTCTCTGATGTTCCCAGTGGGGAGCGTTCTGAGGTCCAGCGGGTCTCGGCGGGGAGTCAGTGACTGACACGGCTCACCATGGGACTTTTGTTAATTGAGCCATTGTGATCCCTCATGCTGCAGCCCCTGCTCTCAGTGATTTACCTTTTTGCTGAATGGAGATACAAGGCCAACACAAGCGTTACTTAGCAGCTGCCAGGTTAAATGGGTTCAAGACATTAATAATTATATTCAGCATGAGGGCAGGAAATGTGATAACCCTATGATTGTACAGTCAAATCATAAATGGAAATAGTATTACAGAAAATCAAAAGTAATCATACATAATTATGCCATGTTACGAATTCACTGTAGAGCAAAGGTATCCTGATGTCTCTGGGGTTTTTTTTTACACAAAGCATAAAATCACTACGCAGTCTTATGAAAAGGGGTGCTACTGACAAGAGACAGCGTCTGGTTACACATTTCCTTGATCCACTATGATCTGATATTACATCGGTAGCAGAGACTGTCAGCTATAGAGGTGTAAAATGAGACTCACTTTGCTGATTAGAGTTGTTTTGCACAGATCAGTTCAAACCTGACAATGTAGTGCGTGCCCTTTTTTTTCTCCTAAGCTTAAGGGGCCTGTAGCAGAACCGGCCTTTAACTGACCCCTTCTTTCCCTCCTTTTCTGGTGATACTCAAGGGAAATGGAGGTGTAAACCCGCCAACTGATTGAATTGTAGACCATCTGGTTTACCTATAATGCAAACTGATTTCGAAGAGAGAAAAGATGTCTGGACAAGAGACATCTCCTCCATGTTTTCTTTTCAGGGAGGCCAGGGACACAGACACCTCAACATCAAAGGTGGCCTTCTCCTCACCTTCTCCTCACTATGTTTCTCATGGCAATGCTAATTCTCTCCTGATAGCCCCAAGAGTGATCAAGACAATAAAACCGTCTAAGAGACAAATAGCAGGCCTCAGAGGAATCCACAGACATCAGCAAATGCTGATGGTCGTAAACCGGACATCCCTTGAAGCAACTAGTGACTCACGTTTGTGTGTTTTCCTCAACACTCCAAGATAACCAGATCTTATGTCAAACTTAACTTTTCATGTTTTCAACCTACAGGACTCGGGGTACGCATAACATTGATGTTTTTCCCGTATCTCTGACCCAAAGTATGACTAAGTTGTGATTTTAACGGTTTTATAAAAGTTGTATGAACTGTCACCACAAACTATACTACCATCCAGAGTTTCCTAACCGTCAGATTGAATATGCTTGACTTGGCACATTTATCGATAAGTAACTATAATCGTGATAATCATTTTGACAAATATAATCTACCTCTCTTTATTCCTACCTTTATTTTTGTATTGGTTATTCATTGAGTTATTATACCTGTTGGGATAAAACTGTACCATGATTATCATTTAATGTTTTCACCCAACCATAGAAAGTGTCTAATGCATGCTGTGAACAATGTTGAAATGCCATTGAAAATTGGTCATTGAAAATATATGTGATTGACCATAGTGAGAAGCAGATGAGCCCCTCGTATGATTCTTTGATTAGTTCAGCTCCATGAGGCGAGATTACACCGCGCATCACCAAGAGTCTCACGTGATTCGATGGCCTGCCTTTCGACACGCCCCGGAGCGACCTTTAAAAACTGCGTGTAGTGCGCGTTTCAGTAGTAGATTTTATAGTAGAGTAGATTTGTAGTAGATTTTTAGTTTTGTTTTGTTCTTTTGTTCTGTTCCTTTGTTTTCTTTCACGTCTAGTTACTCTCAGCTGAATTCCTTTCTTTGCTTTTGTCTTAAGTTTTGCACAGTCGTTTTGCTCTTTAAGTTTTTCGTCTTCGAGCTACTCCAAGCCATTCCGAGTAGCGTAAATAATCTTCAGAAGACGTATTCTTATAATTTGCCGTAAACTTCAAAGTTAACTTCCTTTTTAGCCAAACGTTTTGTTTTGTTTTCATTAGTGAAATTAGGCAAGTAATACTAATTTTGTAGCCTTCTTCGACCGGCCATCGAAGAGACTCTTAATTTGTACTATCAGTCTAAAATAATCCGTCACGGACTCAACCGAACCAAACCCTGCGGCCAGCTGTTGATCCTTGGTCCGGTTCACAACCATCCGGAACCGTCCCTCATCTGTAACCGACCGCCGAACCATTTCCAGAGACGCCCCGTTCCGCACCAGTTTGTCATCTTGGAGGTCTGGGCCTTCCACTAGACCACCAAGTAGATCGAGCCGCGGACGAACATCTGGAACGTCTTCGAGCCAGTTCGGAGCAGAGCACAACGGGACGCCAGCAACCAAGTAGGCACGCTAAGTGGGTTTGAATAAGAGTTGGTCCGTGAGGTTAAGATTAGGTCAATTCGTCCAAATTCTCTCCATTAATCGTTCTTTCCCTTAACTCCGCGTTCGCGTCCCCATTACTCCTTTTAGACTGCCTCTCACTATCGCCAATTTATTTACCCTTGTGTTGCCATAAGTTTCTTGTTTGTTCTGTCATATCACCTCCCATCTTCTGTCTTATTGTTCATGGTACATTACCCATTATCCACAATTCTGCTTAATAAATGATATTTTGATTTAAGTCCTGGTTAGACGGTGTCCTTTTGAACTGAATATTTACGATCCCTGTATCCAGAATTTACACTTCAGGTTATCAGACTGGTTTACCGTTAGTTCATTCGTTAATATTTATCAGCGTTATAGCAGTTAATTTCTGCAGTCCTTCTTAGCTGAGGAAGGTGGTGCCCCGACATTTTATCAACGAATGCAACATCAAATTAAGGTAGTACACACTACAGGCCTGTATACTCTGTCAGGGCTCAACAGCTTTAAGGGTGGCTGTTCGGAAGAACTACAAACACTTTCGATTGCCAACGTGGCCGGACAACATGTTCTACAAATCATCTCTTTTCTGGTACTGGTCTTCAAGTCATCATGTCCCCATCCATCCATCCATCCATCCATCCATCCATCCATCCATCCATCCATCCATCCATCCATCCATCCATTTTCTATGCTGCGTATCCCTTTTGGGGTTGCGGGGGGGCTGGAGCCTAACCCAGAGAGGTGAGAGGTGGGGTACACCCTGGACTGGTCGCCAGTCGATTGCAGGGCACAAACAAACAACCATTCACACTCACACTCACACCTAGTGGCAATTTTACAGTCACCAGTTAACCTAATGAGCATGTTTTTGGTCTGTGGGAGGAAGCCGGAGTACCCGGAGAGAACCCATGCATGCACAGGAAGAACATGCAAACTTCACACAGAAAGGCCCGATCTGGGAATCGAACCGGCAACCCTGTTGCTGCGCCACCGTGCAGCCCATCATGTCCCCAATTATGTGTATATGCCGCCTTAACGTTCAGAGCTGCTTCTGAGCGTCTTCAGGTCATTAGTATGTTCAGGGCACGCTAAAAGATTTTGCTGGTATCGAGTGAAAGTAATTCAATTCAATATTCCTTTATTCGTCCCTCGAGGGGAAATTCCGAAATTAGATAAATAATAGATAAATAAAGCAATGTATGCATCATTATCTTGCTAAAATTGTTAGTTCAATGCTGCATTAACCTTTTGAAGTCGTAGTGCTTGCTTCACCAATTGTGATAATTCTAGTTGTGTATTATTTTTCCAGTAGATAAACCCCACTTCAGCAGTGTCTCCCTGAACTCCAGGAAAGATATCCTGGCTAACAAGCACTGAGTATACTGTGTGATTGTGGTACATGAATAAATCTGACAAGCCATGAAGGCCCCAAGTGGCATCTTCAGTATTCCTCAGCTAGCAGGGAGCAGTTCACCAGGTACAGTACAGGTTGTAATGCTTCCATTTCAATCGCTGCCGGGTGAAAGTGGAAGCCGTTGTCAGTGTTCGACTCGACCGAGGCTTTGGCTGTTTCCTGAAAGCAGCGCATACCACTGCAGACCCTTATACTGCATTAAAATTTGACGGTGGCCATAGTGGTCACATAAGGATACCATGGTCCAGTAATGAACAAGAAAGTCGTCCTAAAATTCTCCAAGGAAACAGTGAGTGGGAAACCAATCTGAGTGCAGTAACAGGTGTAAAGTATGGCGAAATGCTCAGTGGGACTTTGTAGGAGGGTAAAGGGTGTTTACATACCCTCCTCTATATTCACTTAACCCATCGCATGAGAACGGTAACATTCATATACTATGGCAGTAAACATTTTGCAAATATGTACATCATTCTGGATGATACGTAGAAGAAACCCTTTACCCATTAACTTTCCCTTAAAATATATTTTGCTGCGGAGTCACTGTTCACAAACATAATCCATTGGCCATACTGATGCTGAACCCTTCATCCATCTGTCTTTGTGGGTTCAGTTTTTAACCCTCCATATTCTTGCCCCCTGCCCTGGAGGCTTTCTGTATTCTGGAGAAACACAGAGTGAGAGTATCTCATGGAGACCTTTGGCTGGAGGGAGTTTTGAGCTTTACTTTGTTTTTGCTGACAGGTAAACATGCAGGACCTCTGCAGGAGAGCGGAACAGCAGGTGAGACTGGTTTTCTCTTCCTCTTGTAAATTAAAAGCAGATGTAGTGATTCAAATGACCTGTGCGTTTGGTGAGACTAGACCTACATTTACACTCAGGAAAAATGCATATATTTTCATGCGGTTTGGCCTCTCGTTTACACGCAAATGGAGTTTTTTTTCACAGAAAACAAACATTTTTAAAAACTCTGGCCAAAGTGGAGCTTTCTGAAAACGGCGGCTATGTGTTGGCGTGTAAACTGGGTTTTGCCACTCTCTCCCTCATCTGCACACCTGCTCAGCCAGCGCACACCTGAGACTAATCACAATCAGTGCCATACTTAAGCGCCTTCCTCACACTCACTCTTCGGCAGATTGTTCTTAGCTGACCCTGCCTGCCTTTGACCTCGCCTGCTCTCCAGTCCCCTGACACAGACCCCTGCTTTGTGACCCCGACTACAACTTTCGCTTTGCCCTCTTTGGACCAGAGTATCTGTGAACGTGCTTCTCTGTCCAGTCAGCGCTGCATTTGGATCCTGGTTTCCCCGTTACAAGAAGATTGTATAATATAAACTGCTAGTTCTACCAGGTCTAGTTTCTTACTACATTTCAAATGCAAATCTTTACCCATATTGTGTTCAAAGATACATGGGAAAATGGGAAGATTATTGTATATTGTGTGTGTGTGTGTGTGTGTGTGTGTGTGTGTGCGTGCGTGCGTGCGTGTGTGTGCGCGTGCGTGTGTGTGTTTATTTGTCCATTTGGCCTGACCCATAGAATCTAATCTCCTTTCTTCATGCTTACATCCAAGCTCAGTGTGCTTGGGATTAACAAGCCAATAAAGGTTTATTGATGGAAAAGCAGCACTTCACTTCAGCATGCCTGACTGCTGTTGGAAGATATGTATTTATAGATAGAAAATCCATTGCGAGCAGGCATTGTTAGACGGGTAGCGGAAAAATGAAAGATGCTTGTTCCCTTAAAAATTCAATTTCTCTGATATATATAGGAATACAATAAGGGATTGCTGCCTCTTTCTTCTCTCACTCTCACTGTGTGTGTGTGTGTGTGTGTGTGTGTGTGTGTGTGTGTGTGTGCGTGCGTGCGTGCGTGTGTGTATGCAAGTAAGGATCAGCAGTCAAGCTATCTGAATCTTACCTCGAGGAGATGTGTTTGTGAAATTGGATTTAGTCTGTTATTTGATACATTATCTTCAGCGCAATTTGCCCTCACGCTGATTCCACTTAGGGCCATATTGAATTTGCTTAAGTATGAAATATGTGTTGCATGACAAGGTCAGCTCTTCCTGGAACATCCAGTGCAAGCTGAATCCATCCAAAACAATCTGCACTCACATATTTATGTGTTTTTCCATCTGTAACTGCTTTCTAATGAGACACATTAGGCACCGTGGGACGCTAAAGATGAGAAGTACTAATACAGCAAGTGTTGATAATCCAACCCTTCATGTAGGAGTCATTTTGGACCCCTTCTCGCTGTGAAAACAATCACCAAGACTCTCCACAACACGTATCCAATGCTCTCCCATTACTAAGATGGTTGACAGCTCCAGAGTGGTTGGGTTGGGGAGGAGGGAATAGTTTTTTCTAGCTGCTCTAACATCATTGGACGATGATGGGGACAAAGTGCTGATCCAGCCAGTCTTCTCCACTCTCTGTGGACCATGACACGTACCTCACATGCTCTACCAATGAAATATTGATGAGAAATCCTGGAAGTTGGTTTAAGTGAAAATTCACATTTTTTCCACAGGAGCATCACTAAATTGGGATGTGACAAAGGACAAAGGAGGGTGAGTTTCAGCAATGCAGTAGGGGTGAGAGTAGTTTAGGGGGGTTGAGAGCAGGAAAACAAGTGCTCAGTGCTTGCAGAAGAGATGAACATGTTTTCTCTTAGGAATCGCTGGTAATTAAGAGCACAGAAACCTTCCTCTTCTGAGGTCAGCTCCTCAACTACCTGTTTCCCCGTTACCAATGAACCCCCCTCATCCCTACTCTAACACACACACACACACACACACACACACACACACACACACACACACACACACACACACACACACACACACACACACACACACACACACACACACACACAAACAAACTTCTTACTAACAGTATCTCCCATAGCTTGCTGTGATGCTTTAAATCCGTGGATGAAGAATTTTCTTATGTGGCTGGAAAAAATAGACGTGTGATCGCTATAAAACCTGTGAATCTCAGAATGTATAATTTGTCACCATTAGTTTGCACCTTCTTAATAGACTGAAAATACATAAATTCGGCTCTCCTCTTTCATGATGCATAACGCACTTTGTTACGAAACGCATGCAGTTTTTCTTTGAAGGAAGGAAACGCTAATCAGATTTTGAATGGGTGAAGTGACGGTCATGCATCAGAGGGAAGGCGCTGCATTTTAAAATGACATTTATGCTGCCATTCTCTGCACCCCATCCCCCAACACCCACCCACCCACTGCCACCAGCTCCTACACACACACACACACACACACACACACACACACACACACAACTTATTTCTTCCTTTTCTCTTCATGCCACAGCTCTCTCTCTCTGTTCCGTTTTCTCTACGATGTGTGGCGCTGTGTAAATGGAGAGACCAGCTGAAAAAATGTGACATAGTTCAAACACATTTTATTAAAGGAGCACCAGATGGCTTTGACAGAAGCTAAACTCTCTCTGCTGCTCAAATCTGCTGGAAGTAGTTTGCAAAGTTTTTGGGGCGATCCACCCTGCACGCACACACACACACACACACACACACACACACACACACACACACACACACACACACACACACACCGTACAAACATGCAGACAGAAACAGACTGTTAATTTGTGTGCTAATTGTTTTCACTGTTATCTTGCTGTGTTCTGTGTGAGCTATGCATAACGCTATTAACATAACATGGGAATTCAGAATCAAGCAGATGAACGCCTCTTGGAAGTGGAAACAGCTGTTGAGCTTTGACCTTTTTTTTTCCCCTCTCCTGTATCACCCTCACCATGAAATGCATTTTTTTTTTAAAATCAGTCTAAACACATCACATAAACACTGCAGGTACAAAGACGTAAAGAGGAACACATCAAAGTCAAGGTTGAGAGCATTATGCAACCAGGCTGCACAGTCACAGCTGCGACAGCCTATCAAGATGCTGGATCCTGTTCTCCAGGTTGCCATGGTTGCATCAGTAAAGTTGTGTCATCCAATCTGTGATTATTGCGTTTAATTGTTGAAGCTGACAAATCATCTATAATCCATCCATCCATCCATCCATCCATCCATCCATCCATCCATCCATCCATCCATCCATCCATCCATCTTCTATACCGCCTATCCCTTTCGGGGTTGCGGGGGGGCTGGAGCCTATCATAGCTGTCAACAGGCGAGAGGCGGGTATATAAACGTGAAGTGTGGAATTTATTTTGGATCATGAGCAACGTCGCCAGACTTTGAGTGAAGTGTGTTAGACTTTCAGTGATGCAGACACCTGTGCTGCGAAATACCTCTCTGTATGTGAGGTCAGCAAACAGTCTATGTTGGCTGAATGGACAGAAGAGAGAAATGGCGTGTCTAATAAGCTTCTTGGACAAGCATTTTATCGTTAAATGTCATAAGTGTGACACATTGAATACAGCATTGAATCTGATGGATAAACCCAGCTTGACCTGTTTCTTGTTCAAATTTAGCCTTAGTCTGATAAATAATCTATTGCCAAAACATAAGAAATTGTAAAAATGGTGATTTTTGGAGCTGCTATTTTCCATCGAGCAAGCTAAACTGACTCTATCATTTGTCATCATATTTCTGTGTGCAGGTTATCATTCATCTTAGAGAACTGTCATTCACTCTGTGTCTCCCTGATCTATTGTGACACTTTCTGGCAGCACATCAGTGTCAGCACCTTGATATGAGTGCTCTGTACACCCGATGCAATTGGATTTTGATTCAGAAAGACATAATTACCCTCCACCTGAATAAACCTCTGTCACTGTGCAAACTGGCTTCCAGATTGCACGAACAGATAGAGTTGCTCTCACCAGTCTAAGACTTATCGAGCTGATGGCTTTTTATTCCCCACTTTCGATCACTTTGAGGGAGCTTATCAAATAACGTTGTCATGGAAACCGTCTGTGAACCACCTCTGTTGGTCAGGCGGTTTTGATTCAAAGGTGGTTCACAGTAGAGCAAATAAAATGCTCTAAATACAAATTTATACATGATCTCAGGTATGAGCCAAGCTGTCATGCAGCAGATAGATGTAGGTTTTAGGTGAAGTGCTAATGATCTTGAAATTGCAGTACATAACTAACCTACGTTGTTGTAGTCTAGTGTATCATTATAGTTACCACATACCTGAAAATAAACATAGGACAACACTGTTGCCTGAAATTAAAACAATGTTTCCCCTAAAACATAAGCAGGCAGAGCTATAGATGTAATGTGTTATACAGACTTTTCACACATCTTTATCAAGGGAACCCTTAATATGATGGTAATATGTGGACTGAGGTCACTTAGCCAACGCTAACGCTCCAGTTAACTTTAGAATAGAACCAAAGTTGTGACAGCATTAGGGAACTTTGCTAGACTACACAAACAAGCACCAGCAGTCACTCACAGTCTCGCTGTATGACAGCATTATAATTATGTTAGCTTATTATCATTGTCATTAATTGAATTAATCATCATTCATCATCATCATCATGGCATGGCACACACTACCTCCCTGCATCCTCCCTCAGAGGCCCTGTTTCCCAGCATTCTGCTCCCTGCTAACCCCTTCAGCTACACTCTCCTCCTGCTCACTCTGTTCAGCTGCTCCTCTGCCTGCTCCTCTTCCTGCTCCTCTGCCTGCTCCTCTTCCTGCTCCTCTTCCTGCTCCTCTTCCTGCTCCTCTGCCTGCTCCTCTGCCTGCTCCTCTGCCTGCTCCTCTTCCTGCTCCTCTGCCTGCTCCTCTTCCTGCTCCTCTGCCTGCTCCTCTGCCTGCTCCTCTTCCTGCTCCTCTTCCTGCTCCTCTGCCTGTCAGTGGCCATGGCCAGCCATGTCTCCTCTTTCCATCTATTGCTGCTGTCGCTGTAGATGTTGAAACTAAAGTTGCAACCCCTGCAGCAAACATATCTGTGATTTTGACTATTTTCATTTTTGCTTCTCCATCTTAATAATTGACAAAGAGGCTTTGCTTAATCCGCAGATGTTTGGCTATGAGCCACGGCATCTTGCAAAAGAAACAGAGAGGGCAGAGGGGGAGGGGTGAGGCAGGCCCAGTAAGAGATGTGATTGGGTCAGCCTGGTGTCATTATATAAAAATAACCAAAGAACCACTTCTCCAACCTACTGCTCCAGTCATTATGTGTGTGTGTGTGTGTGTGTGTGTGTGTGTGTGTGTGTGTGTGTGTGTGTGTGTGTGTGTGTGTGTGTGTGTGTAAAAATATTGGGAAAATGCCCAGTATGCCATATTATCAGCTCAGTGCTGGAGTGGGGAGTGATGATAATCACTCAACTCGTAGATTCACAGGTTGATGCTGCGGTGAAGGTGTGGCTCATGAAATGCTTTATAAACAGCATCAAAAGCAGAATGTCAGCAGGGCTTTCAGGTGAGTGGTGTTTCAAAAGAGTGAGCAGAGCACTGCTGACTTAAGTATGCTGCCATCATCAAAAGGGTGCAATGGATAAATGTTAGATATATGCTGTAAGAGATGTATGCCATGGAAGTGCAGAGTTGAGTAACAGCTACACATGTTCTCCTCTGCCTTGACCAGTACTTAGCAGCATGGCAGTGAGAAGCAGCCATTATCACATGGCTGACCTGCTCTTTGCCAAGAGCCCTGCAGATGGTCGCCTCCCAGCGATAAGCACAGCTTCCTCCTCACAACCTAGTCCTTTCAGAGGAACTCTCCATTTGCAGTTCCACACCATGAGGCACTATGGCAAATCTGTAAATTCATGTTGGAGTAGCAGAATGTGGACACTGGAACAAGATCTGATTGGAAAAGTTGGTGGACTGGCGCCTGGTTTCAAACAGCAGACGATGAGTAAACATCACACTGTATGTGTGTATCCAGGACAATGGCGTAGGCAGAAATTGTATTTTGGGTTGGCCAGTACACATGTTGGTGGGCCAACTTTTCCCAGAAAAAAAGAACTTTCAGGTATAAAAATGGACAAACATAGACACACACTGAAAAATATACAGCATGCTCAACCAGCAGAGCTCAGCCTATATAGGGTGTACACAACAGTGTGGACAAAAAGCTGTGGATAATATCCTCCTCAGGCTGAAATATATTTGCACCAGCAGAACCAGCCCTACATTATACAGTGCATGACACTGTTAATGAACCATTTTAGTGCTCAAAGTGGGGACTAAACATAAACCCAAACAGCAAAGAGAGTGTTAACATACTGCATGACACAGCATACATCAGACAGAAACTGCAAATGTGACATGTCTCTCATGAATTTGTTACAGCCATTGCTGCATTAGCACCATGGTCAGCTCACGAATAACAGCTAATGTGCAAGTAGCTTTTTACACAAAGCAGCAGTAGAAGAAAATCTTAGGATTAACACACCTAGATGAGCATTCTTTCAATTAAGTAAGATCAACACACAGTTAATTTCTATTAAATCGGCCACATACAATAAAATGTGATTCAAAATGATGCTCTGAATTGGCTCTAAACTGATTAAAGCTCTCTTTTAGTCCCTCAATTAAGTTGAGCCACTCAGACTGACTACGCTGGGATTTATAAACCCTGAGGCAAAAATCCCTCAAATAATTTCCCAAACATGAAAAGCAAAAATGTTTTTATTGGTATTTGTTGGAGCATGGGCTGCACCTTAACCTTCGTTTTACTGCTGCTTTCATCAGCACACTGAGCAACCACTTCTACACCCAAACCAATAAAACTGTCCATGCCACTTTGATGAGAAGCACCTTGACTTTCCATTCTTGACAGTACGGGGAAATACCAATAAATTTGATTGTGTGGGCGGCTCATCAATTGCAGATGAAACTGCAGGTAAACTTGCATCAGGCTGACCAGGAGTAGAGCACTGGTGCTGTGGAGGAAGCAGCTAGGCTGGCTTCTGGTGGGCTAATAAATAACTGGGCTGGGTGGACTCACTCAGTGGAGGCAGTGGTGTGTCTTCCGTAACTCTTGCTTTTATTTGAAATAACACTGTAAAGAACTTTGTTTAGCCATTGTTGTGGCAGTAATGCTATATCAGCTGAACAGCCAGCTAACGGTAGCTAGCTGACTGAAGGCAGCCCAGAGAGTTTTCCTGCAACCAGTGACGTTCCAGAGGCCTCCGACAACTTGTTCCAAGAGTTTTATTTCAGACAAACACACACATCAATGATGGGTCAATGGTTCTGGCAGTCTGTGGAAATTAGAAGAGTCGTGAAAAACAACATTTTGGGCCTGTTAATCAATATTGGCCTTGTTTGCCAGTGATCTTACTGAGGCACGAGATGTAGGGCAACAATTTCAGGACGTTCTCTTGCTAACTGCAACCTGGAAACATTTTGCAAGGTCTCAACAGAGCATGGTGGAGCTCATTGTGTCTAAAGCCTTTATTAGCTCAATAAATGTAAAGCAAATTAATGTAATATGTAACACAAGCAAGCATCTTTCAGTGATAATGTTGACGCCTCTGCTTTTGGCACAAAAGGACTTTGTCATCTTACTTCCTTCCACACGACAGGATTACAACAATGTTGGCACCCATCTGATCTCATGGTATGATCTCAGTCTGACAGATGGACCTGAAGAGCCTGGCACGAGACACTGCTGGTGACTTTTACAGTAGCTCAGCACAATTGCAGGGGACAGTTCAAAATCTAGACGTGACTCTTCTAGTCTTGTTTTCTTCAGATAATCGGGCAGTAGCTTCTGTAATGACTGACATAGATGATGACTGCTGATCCTTTGGAGCATTTTCCGTGGGCCTGAGGGCAGGTGCTGGTCCTGGTGACAGAGGGGCTCTGCACTACAAAGTGATGCAAAGAGACAACTTGAACTACTGCTTGCTGCATTTGTATTCACTTTCTTATTGACAAATCCTTTTTTAAAACCATAAAACTACACTGAATGCATAAACTCTTTTTTGTAGATAGCATAATATTATCCCCCACAAAACGTCTTTTTTATTGCTGAATTTTGTCTTGAGTCTCTGGTTAGTAGGTAGTTACAAACAATAAAGAGAAACTGCTCTGAAATGTAATCCCTGTCATGTTTAATGCAAGCTGAAGCCTCAGATGCCCCTTCTCTCTCTCTCTCTGACACACACACACACACACACACACACACACACACACACACACACACACACACACACACACACACACACACACACACACACACACACACACACATTATAACAATGTCCTTGAAACACACACAATGGTCAGTAAATGATGAAGTGCAGTATTCGCCCTTACAGTTGTATGACCCTACATGCTAAAGTTCTATTCTGTATATTTATTTTGTGTCACTTCAGTGCAACATAGTGGCTCTTTTTTACTATAGACTTGTAACACGTCGTCACTTCTAACCATATCACTGAGGGAGTTTGAAGCCTGAGCTTGAGGTATGTTTCCTAGCGAATGCCAACAATCAGACTGGGGTTCGTGTGCATGCACACCTGCTTCATCCCATGTCATGTCAGGCAGCGTGTCAGCTACAGACTGCACAGGTGCACCTCAGCATACATGCATTAGGACTGAGGGAAGTAAGACTTGTGTCCCGTGTTGGCTTGATACTGAAATGATGCTTCTCCGATGACACACATTAAAGTCTCAGTGGACCCAGACAGAGTTGATGTGATGTCTCATGTGAACCTGCGTATCAAGCAAGCTGATCGGTTTGACTCAACTCCTGTTCAAACCAAATGTACTCCATATTTCCAGCCTTAGAAGTCATAAAAGTCATATTCTTTACTGATAATTTATTCAGGTATCTTTACAGTGGAAGGAAAGTCTGTGATTGTTTCCCTCATTGTGTTTTTGTTACACACCAAATTAAAGGAACACTTTGATGATTAGTGAGCTCTGGAGGTGCTGGGAGGTGGATTTTACCTTGGATCAAAGCAGAATGATTCCACCCAGTTTCCAAACTAACTTTGTGAGAGTGATATCAATCTTCTCATCCAACTCTCAGCAATATGCATAATATCCAAAATGTAGAAGTATTCCTTCAAGTATTGCATTTGATTGACATTGATTTGTGATATTACCAGCATAGCTGAATAATTTCCATCATGCTGACAGACTTTCTATCTGTTATAGAAGTTGCAGAAGTAAATCTATGGAGCCTTATTACCACAGTGACCATGGGTATTCATTCATATAATCTAAACTAAGCCCTCAAAGCCTTTGACAAAAATGAGCTTACTGTGTTATTTCAGGAGAGCCAGAAATAGCACAGAGAATCTTGGCAAGTACTGATATACAGTACCTGCCATAAATAAACAGACATGAAGACAGTTGAATGTTGAACAGCTCTTCCACTTGGCTGTACGCCTGCATTGAAAAATCCTCTGAGCTCTGCCACTTAAATGTTCAATACAAACACATTCACCTGCTGGAGGGTAATCAGCTTTATAAGAGAGGAGTGGTTGGTAATACTCTCTTTGATCAGCTTTTCATTTTAGCATATCAAAACTTTATCTTTTGTCACAATCTAATATTAAATTTCTACACATTCATCATTGATCCTAAGTTAGAATCTCTTTGCTGCAAAGGAAATATTAGATAGACTGACACTGGGATTTGTTCTCAGTTCAAAGACATTTAAGAGTTGGCATGTCTAACTCATGTGAGGGATTAAAAAATGACACAAGTCGTACATTTTCTATTTTTACATTTTTAACACCAGTTGCAATAGATAATTATTATGTATGTTAGAGTGTATTTACTGGAAATTCATAGCAGGTAAACCACGCTTTATATATGTCATGAGGTCAACTAGTTCAGTAACCACTGTCATATTGTTACTTTACTACTGGTATGTATATACACACACACACACACACACACACACACACACACACACACACACACACACACACACACACACACACCAAAATTGTTCAAAAGCACTTTATTCTGAAGTATAAGTAACATAGTAGAAAAAAACAGATCCCACCTATACTTTCTGCAGCTCTCAGTTGTAATTTTGATTTCAATTTCACCATTGGCAACGATGCAGGATGCTAAAAAAATCCTGCTAAGGGGGAAGTGGATGGATCTGCAGGCTGTAAAGATGCCCCTGAGTGCTGTGATGGGCTGCGATGGGGAAACATCCATCATTCCTCTGGATAAATGTGATTCACAGTAACAGTGTCCATGTCATGAAATCATATAATTTTATGTGATCTTTTCCTCCAGGAATGATGATAAAAGATTCAGTGTGCTGTACGGAGAGAAATAGATAAAAAGAGCACAGCAATTGGTGTGTATGAAATCTCAAAACATCCCTAAGCTGAGAAGCACTGATAATGTGTGAGGATGAAAAAGACACACACACACACACACACACACACACACACACACACACACACACACACACACACACACACACACACACACACACACACCTAAATTTACTGATTAAAAAAGTTCTTAAACTGCATGTCAACCGTTAAACAGTCAACCATCTGCCACATTTACATACAGTTACTACATATTATAATATAATCCTTATTTTGCTGCTAATGCCTGCAGCTGTGACCTTTTAAAGTGACAGGAAGGTGTCAGCAGCACCCCCTCTGTAGGGGTGATATCAAATCACGCTGTGCCCTGCATGATTTCTCAGAAGGGCTCCTCTTGTGTCAGGAGATGCTGCAGTAGGTTTCTGAGGAGTCCTCCATTCACGGATGATCACCAAAATAGAAGGGACATGCTATTGATTTCATCAGAGTTTGTGTTCTAGCAAATTTCACTAATGAGGAATAATAACACGCTGACATCCATCAGGCTTTTAAATGCTTGGTGATTTGGAGCTGGTAAGCAGCCGTGCAATAAGTATTCAGATCTTCAACTGAAGTAAAAATAACAATACTACATTGTAAAAATACTCTGATTCAAGCAAAGCCCATAAGCATTAGTATCAAAGTATACCAGAAGTAGCATTATGGTCCATTCCCAGAATCATATATATTACTGGATTATGTGGTGATGCATTAATGTGTATATCACTTTAATGTTGCAGCTGGTCAAGATAAAGGATAATCTTAATTACTTTATATACTACTGTATAGCTTAATTTATAAATTAGGAGTAGTTGAGTTATATTTTGCATTGATAATCTAAATCTGCAAAGATTTCCCCATCATATCCTCAATATGTTCACAAACGCAGAGAAATAACCCCTCTGATCGCACGTTGCTATGGCAACTCCAGCTTGAGCACTGTGATGCTACAAGGCCATGGATGTCGTTGTGATATGAGGCGTTTGCAGTGAAACAGCACAGTCTGTCTGTGACTAAAAGTACTGGGCACACAATGAAAAAAGATGCATTGGGAAGATGGTTGGGGACAGAAAAACAACAAAGAAACTTTTGGGGCAGAAAAAAATGTGAGGACTGCAGAATGTCTGCATTAATCAGACCTGAATTGGCTTGTGAATAAAGACACGCTGTAGTTGGCACTGAGAGGAGATAAAACACGCATTACAGCCCACCCTGACAGGAGGAACGTGTTGTAATTCTGCTGCTTGTTGTCAGTGAATTGATAAGTAGCTCTGTCGTCTACTGTATGCCCATGCCTCAGACCATGTGCCACAGACAGTCCACTCAAGTGAAGAAGCGACGTTCTCTACGGCACATTTGAGACTTCTGCATGATGAAGTCTGTCCTGAAGAACATGACATCCTGGCGACAGATCCCCGGCTGTCTCTCTGGTCTCAAGGTCGAGAAATGACAGCTGAGTCTACATTCTGCTGTAACTACTGTGTGCTTCATTACATCACTGATGTGGTCGTGACAGGAGACAAAGTGACTGATCGTAAGCGCTGAACATATCAGACGTCGCTCTGTGTACTGTGCAACTGTTCCCTAGCACTTGCATTGTGTTCACTGCATGAAAAGTCACATTTCCGTCAATTCCGTCAACGTTGCTAATCTCGTCTTGTTTCACACTTGTTACAATTCTGCTAATCTGCTGTATATTCAGGCTTGTCTCATGGACAGCCAGTATTGAGAGGTAGCTGACATTTGCTTTATTTGAAGGGTTTCATCATTTACCCCAAATAAATGGCAGTGTCTCATCAAAAATGCTGTTTTTCCCCTTTTGCTTCCTGATTGTGTATAGACTGTTCTGATTCCGGTCTTTATGGGATGTAAGATATTCGTATCTCAAGTGGACGACATGAGTGGTATCGATCTTCTCAAATAAGGGTATTTCCCAAAAAATCTAGCAAAAATTCCTTGAAGCCCCTAAGATTAAAAAAAGGACCTGGAACCATTTCCCATAACTCCCTGAAAAGGACAAGTTGCATAAGCTTCCTGAACATAATTCGCTGCCTCGTGGAAATGAGCGACCCCGCTGTGCTGCGATGCTCCCCTACTGCTCCTTCATAAGAATGACCAAGCCTGGAGCGCACATCGTGAACAGCTGAAGAAGCATGATCCCAGTTGGCAGGAGCTGTAAATGGCCAGTATGGCAGCTTGGCTTCTCTCAGTGCGTGCAGATTGCACCCAGCGACACCAGGGTCAACGTTCTGTCTGTGCCCCGCCAAAAATACTGGTCCCGGGTGGGAGGCTCCATCTTCACCTGCCTCAGCACATTTCTGCACATGTGGGTGAGGAGGCAGCAGTGTTCGGTGGAGGGATGTAACTCTGTTTGCAGGAGGTGATAGAATGGAGATAGATTTTACTTATGTGATATTTCTTCCTTGGCAGGGACACAGTTTGAGAATAAAGAATTAGCAACCTGTGATGCATCCAGAGCAGTTATTAGAAACATCACCATGTGATTTCAGTTTGTTGTGGATTCTTTTGGCCCATGTTTCAATCATTTTGAACATATGTGGGGCATCGTACAGTATCTGTCACATTGAGGGAAAACCATCTGCTCTCTGAGTATCCAGTGTCTCAATCCATGAGCATCGGCTGTTTTCAGTCCCTAGTTTTATGTATATGTTTATGTTTCGCCTCATGCTTCATTTGTAATGTGTGTGGACATGTGGGCCCTTGAGGGTTCGGATAAGGCGCAGAATGTTAGAGCACGTTTTCATCTCCACTAACAATCAGAGGCCAGCTGCAGATGCTTGATTTGGCTGTTTTAACGGTTGGTTCACCCAAATGACAGAAAAACCTATATTCTTATGTTCCGTGGAGAATTGATCCATGCTGATTTTGTTTTCATTCACACAGGTTGTGAGATATTCTTATACGAGCTTTCTTCCGCTGAGGCGATGTGAGAGAATCGTTCCTATAAAAACAGTTGATAGCTTGATATGTGGATTATCCTGAGTAATAATCGGACACCTTCTCTGGAAAGTGATCTTGCCGTTCATTTTTTAATTTAATTAATTTTCGAAAGCTGCAAGCACCACCTCCACTATTATGGAATAGGGACAGATGTCAGAAAGCCGGGGCAA
The DNA here is from genome assembly GCF_039877785.1 of Chaetodon trifascialis. Classification (NCBI taxonomy): domain Eukaryota; kingdom Metazoa; phylum Chordata; class Actinopteri; order Chaetodontiformes; family Chaetodontidae; genus Chaetodon; species Chaetodon trifascialis. Next base: position 23,918,408 of record NC_092058.1, on the reverse strand, counting down.
ATAATACTATCTGCATGGCTAATACCAGTAGGGTTACGTCAAGAGACACTTTTCAAGTTAGGATGATCTCACAGATTAAACGCTGTACATTTCTGCATTTGTCTGAAGCTCATAAACAGATCAATATGGTGATGCAAACAGCCACAAGGACAAGCATACACGTTGCCATTGCTGGATATGCATGTTGCTGTTTAGGGAATGGTGATTCAGTTAAGGCTGAGATTTAGGGCTGCTCTTTCAAAGCAGCAGGCCAGCCATCGGTGAGACAGACAGAGACAGACAGGGACTCTGGACTGGTCAGAGAACAGCATGGTTATAATAAGCGACTGTACAACTGTATGGTGGATTGCTCTCCCTTCATTTTTATTATTATTGCATGCTGCAATAATGCATGTTTTGTTTTAGAGTGGTCAAACTTATATTCAATTGCATATAATGAGAAACAATAATTAGGGGAAATTATTTATCAGGAACCACGTCAGTGTTTAACGTGTCAGTCCATCTGTGTTATTGCAGGCAGGCTAATGCTACACAGAACATGGAACAAGGCGAACTATCGGCCGTACTACTGACTCTTCTTTTAGACGTGATCCTCACAGCTTCTAGCATCTCTGGTGTGGCGTGAACCAAAAATTTCAGACTCATGTTTGCAGAAAAGGCGGTTAAGCCCCTGCACAGGTTAAAATGGTGGGTAAGTGGAAGTGAGCGCGTCATTCGCTGCATGCTTGCTGATCAGATGGAGCCCACAGGCTGATTCTGGAAAGCATAACATGTTCAGTAGGGTGGGATTTGAACCCGCTCCGCTTGCCTCGGACCCTGCTCCCCCTGTGTGCGCTGTCCTATCCGCTGTGCGCTCTGGACAGTGAACTCCCTCCCTCCCTCTCCTCCTCCTCACCGCGCGGAGCTCGACGCGCACAGGCACAACAGATGGTACAGTACCACAGGCTGCAGGAGCGCAAAAATCTCATGTAGAAGTACTTTTATTTCTCTAAACTTCACAGGAACGTTTAGTGTAATAGGAGTAGGGGGGTTCTCCGAGGACAAACTCGACTCTGACAGTCTCTGGATCCTACGTTTAGAGGCGGAATTTGGTGTCAAGGTAAGTTGTGGTGTTTGCTGAATAGCCGTTCAGATTTCGGAATCAATGAACTCAGAGCAGAATGCGCAGAAGAAGCACTGAATGCGATGACTTTAAGTATTTTTTTTTTTATTTTTATCCTTTATCGATGTATCTGAGTATATTTATAACACTAACTCTAACCGTTTAAGTTTGTTACATAATATTTTACAGAATGAAGAACAATGGACTTATGAAATAGCACTCTGGCGTCAATTAACCCACCGTTAGATCTAAGGCATTTAACAGAATTTAAATAGATTTTTATACCATCTCTGCAATGACAAATCTTTTTTTAGAGGTAGGTGGGAACTCCATTGCAACACTGTTTCTAAAACTAATCTATAAATATACAGAATTTCTTGAAATTGAGACACTGAAATTGAGTCTGACACTAATGAGATGTTTATTTTACATGGTACTTGGCAAACTTTACAGCTGCAGCATTAATGTGGGCATGAATTAAAAATGAATAGGGGCATCAGCCCTTCACATTGTCCTGCATTCTCACCGAAATAAGAGTCTTTTAGTTCTTCTATTCCAGGAGTTTATAGAGCACGAAGTCTTCACTGGCTCCACAGGCACACATCTATGTATGTGCTGATGCTGCAACTCTGCGGGGATGCTGATGCCACAACACTGAGCAACGTTCAAACAATGTTCATTTTTAGTGACTTATGCAGAGCCCCCCACGGGGAAAGCTTTTAATGTGAAAAACCGTACAGACACCACCATGTCAAAGGTCAGTAATGCTCTTTGACATTGTCTGTGGTGGTTTTCATCTCTTGTAAGAAGCGGCTTAGGTTAAAGATGGTTTAAAACAGGGAAACCTCAGGCATGTTATCATTGCTCAACAGTGGATAGTGATACAAGACCTCTAAATATGAATGAGAAATCTAATTGTGACTTTTACGGAAACTGAATACCCTTCTCACTCTGCTCCAAATGCGTCTAATGAGATAAAAGCATTAAGACTTTTGGAGGTTGATAGTCATCCAATACCACATGCAAAAATGATTTTTTAAAAATATTTTTGTTATTCAAAACACATGCACTGACAACCTTTATGGACATTAAAATTAATTAGCTTCTTGGAAACATGGCATAATCACTGTTTTACATTCTGCAGAGGTTCAAGTTCATAAAGAATAACTCCTGCTACCATCAGCATGCAGTGAATAGATAAGGCTTTTACTGTAATAGCCTGTGAGACACTGACACTAATCTCTCTGAACTCTTGCATGTTCCCTGCCTCAGAGGAACATTCGAGAGCAGACACTCTGACATTGAGTTCTAGGTTTTGATAAGAATAATCAAGTCTCACTCTGGCTCTTGACATTCATTATTACTAAGCCACTACTTAGATATAAATTCAGGTCTGTACCTTTCTCAACCCAGTAAGATAGCTGAGCCACACAGGGGGAAAAAATCCACCGTGGCAACATTTTTATCATAGGTTGATGCTATTCATCCATATGTCACATCCTTAAGGCCTTTAAGACGAGGGCAGTGAGCTGTATGTAATGATTTGTTCAGTCCCAGAGGAGGTCCAGACCTGCGGTGGACCCCAGGTGGCCCCGTGGCAGCAGCAGCTACAGGAAAGTGCAGCAGATCACCACATAGCCTCACAAATTGTACGCAATTAAGTCTCCGGGGGGAGCCGTTCGAACTTTGTCTTGCATCCGCTCTTGATTCTGTGTGAGCTGTTGGCACGATAGAGCACTGTGGAGATGTGAGGATTGCTTTGGAAATGTGTCTGCAGATGTACAAATTTGACAATACTAGTGAAATAATTAGAGTAACAGTGATGTAAATGAGTGGAAATAAATAACTGATGACAGCGGAGTGGATGCTCCTGTATAAATAGCTGTAGGATCAATTTCTTGAAGTCTGCTGGTTTGTTTTTTTTGTTTTGTTTTTTTTTAACTTTCTGCCTTTAGTAGTCTTGCGGTTCTTTCTATACAGTACAATACATATCATACTGTATCCTTTGTCTCTTGGATATTACACATAGATTTTTCTCTTCCGTGCGTGTGGCTTTATTTGTGCTTATTAAAATTTTTATGGGACCTTTGAGAGTCCCTCAGTCGCCAATGCCTCTGTGCAAAAGCCACAAGACAAAGCAAATTCACCATGTGTGCTCTTACACAGTGAAGAAGTGTACTAGATCAAAACCTTCACTGAGCAGCAATATTGGAGCATAGATTGGTATGTACTGCAGTGAAGATATCATGTGGGCCAGAGAGATTATCCAGTAGCTGAGATACTTTTCATTAATCAGAACAGCCTGAGATTGTGATGCAGTGATGTTCACAGAGAAGTGTTCTTGTTTATCCTTCCTGCTATTTGTTTGCCCAACTTTTATGTGTCAGCCTGGGAGGGCAGTGACACTTTCTCTATGGAGAGTGAAGTACACATTTTGACACTAAAGCACAGGAGTTGTCACTGCAAGAAGGCACCACTGCTGACATTATTGGACTGCCAGATATGCTCCCAATATGGTATTTCATTATATTGTTGCAGGTGCTGTAAGAAAATAAGAGTAGTATGAGAGAGGGACCCGTATTATACAAGAGAAGGGACTTTAATGACTTAAGCCAGAGACAACATCCCTCAAGTGTGGAAAGGTTGGATCTAAAGTAATAAGATAGGACTGGCTCTTTTTATGAGAACGGTAGTGTGTAGACTGTGAGTGTAGTCTCTCGCTTTGAAGAGTAGAATCAAAAGCGTGTGGATACTCAGCCACTGCAGAGGCTGACTGTTGTATTGACTTTACATAACCCACATGTGAGGTAGACCTCATAAATACAGACTTTGCCATATAAACTGTATATTTTTTTCTGTCTTTTCTAGACTCAAGATAGAGCCAAACATATAAAATGCAGCAGAGGAAATGAATTCACATGATACACGCTTGCTCATCAGAAAGCATCTTCAAATGGCCTGCAGATGCATTCAGTTTCACAAGTGTGATGTCATGCAAATATGAATATGATGCTTTGAATTAATATTTTGTTGCAGTGCAACCCGCATCCTGTAAACTCGCAAAGTAAATCATGTAGACGTTCAGTTCCACATGTGTTAAACCCTGCCATCATTATCTCTGATTAAGTGTGGAATATTTTAGTTAATGGGTTCCGTTTGATGCATCTCCAGTTTTACTGCTCCCACTGTCCATCCATCACACCCGGGCCATCAAACGCTGTCCTCACATGACTCAAGCAGCCAAAGAAAGATAAGTGATGCCATGAAGTCAGAGACTCTCCGGCAACACATGGGTTATTTTTTGTAGCCGTGCGTGCGCTCTCTCCATTTACAGTGGATCAATATCCTGCTGTGAGAAGTGAGTGAGAGTAAAATGAGGGGGATACTACAGTGAATAAATCCTGCAGCGATACCTGTAGCAGCCGTTGAGCAGTCGTGCCGCGCAGCATCTGACATTAAGCTACTCATCTCAACATGAAAGAGACGACGCTCACATTTGTGACAGAGATGATGGATGCATTAAAAATGAACACACTAAACACACAGCGCCTGAATACATTACTGGTTGATTGTCACCGTCCTTGTTACAGGAGCTCAGGCACAGGCATTGTTCTCTGACAGTTGCTTATTAATCATTGTGTGTCAGTAAATGTCTGCTTCAAAATAAGCCATCATTCAGATCATCTTCTCTCTGTCAACACACCTCTCACACAGTTTATTAGAAATATTATTAACATTATTTTTACTGTCTGACTTATCACTCTCATTCAGCTATGATCTGAAGTAAATTCTTGAATTGTGTTTTCCTGTTGGTGGATGGTCACAAGGTGGGGACTAGAAACAGCTCCTGATCGGCCAGTTGAGGAAGTGTAGGGGATGTCAGCGAGCTACCAAAGTTGCCACAGTCCCCCTCGTTCCCCACAAAGGCAACAGTCAGCATCTGCTGGCGTTCACCCAGACCCCCCCTCCCCAAAACAAACAAACAAACAAACAAACAAACAAACAAACAAACAAACAAACAAACAAACAAACAAACAAACAAAAACATGAACACAACTAAAAAAGAGCTAATGTTCTGTCAACTGTGCAAACAGGTCTGGAGACTTTGCAAAGTCTTTCCAAAAGAGAAAAGAAGCAATGCAAAGTAATGCTTCTGTATACTTCTTATTTCTGTGTAATGTCAACTAGCCAAAAGTCTCTGAATGAAATCAAATATTTTACACATTAGTATAGAGATTATGAAACCACACCCACACAGATCTCATGGCACAGCTTATCTGGGTCTTTGAGTGTTTCAGGACCAGGTGTTTATGTGCCTTCAGGCTTTCTTGAGTGTAATGTTACATTACTTCCCCATTGTTGAGCTACATATAGCAGCTACTGTATATTTACCTGTACACATACACTATGTATGAGGTAACTATTTCTGGTGCTACTTCATTGCGAATTCTGGTCTTTACTTTTTAAAGATATTTTCTTTTCTTCCGTCTTGATACTGCAGCTCAAGATGCTCAAGGTTCTTTGCACGAAGTTTGTTTTGCTATTCAGTGTTGGTTAGGGAGGTTGTGTCATGAAGAAGTGACAGCAGATCCTCTATAGAATCACCAGCCGTGGATTTGTGGGTATGTGAGAATAGCATCTCTGTCCTGGCTGGTTTGCTCTTGTCGCAGGCATCTAGGAAGAAGTCGCTCTGTCAGCAGTCATCATGGGTTTATTTGAGGGAACATGTAACCGCAATGCCACACTGGCTGTACTGTTTATGAGGAGGAAACGTTTAGAGTCACTAAAAAAAAGGTAGCAAGACTCGTTTAATCAGTGGTCATCAATCATGATTAAGACAGTGGAAGCATCCGCCAAAAAACTCAAACAAAAAACTCTGCCCTCGAACCTCATCTTTAGTGAAAGGGTTACTTGTGGCACCATGCAGCTTCAAAGAGCCACCCTGCCTAGCACCCACAAATAGAAAATTTGAAGGGGAATTTTAAATGGAAATGGATTAATATTTCACCTCAGCATTGATTCATGCTGCCACTGTAGACATTTTCATCTGCAAGTGAGTTGCTTATGCAAAGGCATGACGTTACCGCGGTCTTGATCTGGCACATCCTCTCCTCTCCACCGTGCATTAGAAGTAATGGGCCTCCTATGTGGAGCATTGCTGTCATCACCACTTAGATTGTCACCCCAGCTGCCTGCTCTGTCATTTTCTCATTCGCAACCCTGGTAGAGATAACAGGGGTTAAAGCGATAAAGGCTGTAATAGATGGAAGGCATTATTATTGATTTGTGGTGTTTGCTGACTGCATCCTGAAGAAATACATAACATTTTCCATGACATTTGAGTGCGCAAGGTAATTTCTCAGGTGAAATTTTATACATCAACTCAAGTCCACAGCGTGGTTCTGCTCTGTGCAACAAAAAACTGATGAAATGTATTGAAATTTTGAGTGACATCTTCTGTTACTTGTCAAATCTATGCAAAAAAAAGGACAAAAAAATTCAAGCTACTGTTGATGTAAAGCAGGGAATTAGTTTCTTCTTCTTTTATTATTATTATTAATATGAAAATAAGGATGAAAGCATCCAGGTTGTGTTCATCATGTTCCAGTCCAGTTGTGAAATTCTCGATCCCGCTGAACATGGTCTCCTCTGCATATTGTTCAGGTTTCTACTGCGTGTTGCACAGGTGAAGGACAGGGGAAATCTATTTTCATTAAAGTTGCATGACAGAGCCTGAAGACAGCCGGCAGTTGCATGACTACAATCGATGCTGCTCCCTCATGCTCTGGCAGTTTGTCACCGTGGTGACGTTGGTGGAGATGTGCTTTGAGTTGACCCTTGAATCAGGACTTAATGAGGCTTTGGCCCCAAGTAATAGACTACTGCACTGTTTTTTGACACTTTGACAGGGAGGCACATTGGAGGTTGAACAGGCTTTATGATCTGTGTTTTCAGTTTTTGAGCTGGATTTTAAGCATGATGACAAGCTCAGCTGTGTCAGTGTGCAATTTTGAAAGGTGGAACAGTGCAGTTTTGGCTTCTGGCAAAACAGGAAGAGGAGGAGGACGGGGAGAAGGGCCTTCTTAATAGAGCCGGCAACTTCTGTACAGACGGTGTGCAATTAAATTGGAAATGTTAAAGGAGGTCTGATTCACAAGGGAGCAAGTAGAAGAGGAGATTTTTTTTTTTAAACAACACAAATGAATCATACAGTACGTGCCCAGCAGACTTTATTGCTTACAATATGTTGTATATTACTAATGAGTGATTTGCAAATGAAAAAAAGATTTAATGGTTTAGTTACTGATTAAGAGTACAACAAAGAACATTTATGGGCATCTGCTAATATCTTTTTTGCCCCCATAAAGCAGAGCATTAAACCTGAAATAACTGATTTTTCTTTGTCCATTTGGGGCCACTGGAAACATGTTGTGAACGCAACATTGACATATCAACACCTTTTAAGTTTATATAGCAAACTCGTTAGCAAGCAGTTACTTTTTTACACTTCCAGCAGCAATCAGTCCAGTATTCACTGTCTTTTACTTCTGTATTTCATCTCAACCAACTCAGAAGGTAAATATATGGCTCTTTAGCTGCTAAATGCTCCACTACGTTCACTATCTTGCTGCTAACTGTGCTATTAAGTGCTGGGCAGGTAGTGTATGGTGGGTTTTTAGAGCTTTACTGCTGCCTGCCTCGGTAGAGTGAACCAAAATAATAAAGACGAAACGTGAATCTAAATGCTACACAGTTGACCTTTAAAGGGAAATGTCGTATATTTCAACCTGGATCCTATTTTTCCATGTTTATGTGTTTGTGACTCGTGGGGACAGCAGTCTCTCTTCATCTCCATTTCATCTCTGTTCTCTGTATACCTGCTCACCAAAACTTTAGTAGTTAATGTTATGGATATGATTTTGATTGTGATATTAAAGTCTAATAATGATGATAATAATAATAATGTTAAATGGAACATAATGCTGTGAATTGTTACACCAAGCACAGACACACAGGCTTTTACAGAGCGTTCGTTTGAAGAGTGTCTTTGAAGTTTTAGACGAGACATTTCTATTAAATTTTTGAATGTTGTTGTTGAATTTCTTAAAGTTTCGATGTTTAAAATAAAATGTTCACACTCTTTTACAAATGCTGTATAATATCTTGCAGACAGGCTGTTAATATCCGTAGGCCCACCTTTGGCATCAGAGTAAAACCCATAATATCCCCAAATGCAATATGTTATGTTTTTCTAATTTTAGTTAAGGACACTAATGCCAAGTTGTCCATGTTGGCATTTCACCACTGTGCTATGACATAACTCCCCCCACCTCCTCCTACTCCCGCCACCTCCCCCATACGGATGATCTGAGGTAACCATGATTGGACGATATGAAACTAGAAACAACCCTATAGAGGAGAGCAATATAGTGGCTGTTTGTAGTTAAACAAAAAGGTCTGTCTCTGTAAGGATCCTGTCCAGACACGTAGAATAACAATCTGAAACTGTCAGTGCTAAAAACAAGCATTTTTACTTAGTGTACATTGAAGGTTTTGCCGGGCAGATTAGAATGCAGCCTGTTTTGCCGGCTGCAGCACTCTCTCTCAATGCTGAATCAGTTTCAAACATCGTTGTCTCCATTAGTCATCAGACACAAAAACAAGGGAAAATAGGGCCCAGGTTGAAAAATACTGAAGTTTCTCTTTAAGATTGCTCTAATGAGATGCAGCAATTTCAGATTGAATGAGATCCACTCTGCCGATTCTTTGTCAGCAGATAAGGAGGAGGGAAACTGGGCTGAGGGAACAGGTGGTAGACATTAATGAGTCGATCCAATAAAATTCATTCAAAGCAACTGTTCCTACTCGCCTTGCGCAAGAAACACAATAGTAGCACTGATCTGAGTGGTAATGCACATGAATATTTCATCAATACTTGCTGTTTGAAGACAAAAACAAACCCCTAGGACCTCCAAAAGACGAATGAGGAAAAAATCTTCTAAATTTAGCAAAATGCAGCATACAACATACTCCCTCCTCCAAAGCAAATGATGCTGCTCTCTGCATTGAGCACAAACGGTACTGTACTATGATGCCACACTGAAGGACTTTGTAACCAAGGCAACTAACAACAGGCGCAGAGAATGGTCAGATTAGCCGGTGAAGTGTGAAGAGGAAGCATTTCAGATTTTACATAAAGCAAAATGCCCAAGCTGTCTTGCATCAAGACAGTGTATTAAAAGCTTAAATAAACCTAGTAGATGACCTATAGCAGCCTTTGTGGTTTTGTGTTTACCTCATCAGTTTTTCAAGTTGCATGAACGAACACAGCAGCTTTTACTTGACAACCAGATGTATTGGATTAAATAAAAAGAGAATTCACAGAGGACTGTTTAAACCGCTGAAGCAAAGGCTGAAGGCACGTAGCTGAACACAAGGCTGGAGGTGAGCCAATCACATACTTCAGGAAGTGTGCTCGGTGGAGGTGGATGCCTCCATTAGCGACAAGGATTCACACCTCAGTCATTCATCTCACCACCTCCCACCGCACTGAACCCCTGTCACATGTTGTGAGTCACCTGGCTCCTCGCCACTCCTCCCTGCTTGTTCTCTCAGCGTGGTACGTCAGCCTCTCTCTCTCTCGCTCGCTCACTCCCTCATGGAGCACAGCAACACACCAAGAGCAGATTAACCGTATCGCTGCCGAGACAAAGCAAGAAAACAGAGGAAAGTATATTTAGGTACAGACTGCTACTATTGACTGGAGAAAGGCCTCAGAGAAAGGCTTTTTTCATTCATGTGGGACGAAAAGAAGCATGAGTCCAGCTTTGTGGTGGATAGTAGGTTTGTAGAGCAGTGAGCCTGGTTCTCCAGCCACATTAACTTATACGAGAAAGGCCAAGCATGCATCAGAGAACCAACCCCATGGGCTTTCAGTGTTAGGACTTTTCCCAGCGCACTTTTGTGCTGTGGACACTTTGCTTCCATGCAGAATGGATTTAAATGAGCCATTCAGTTCAGACTGACTTTAGTGTGCCTGCACACACCTGTTTCTGTAAGGACCATTGTAGATAAAACTAGAACACAGCTTCATGCTACATATACATGAAACACATATCAGTTTAACAGGCTTCAACACGAATATATAATAACAGCAACTATGTTGGATTACTACATATCTAGAAGAACAATAATTATACAACATGTGTTTGTGTAAAGGTTAAATGGTCACTCTTGACCTTGGAAGTCTTTGTCCTCAAGGTCCACTGTGTAGCTATTCATGTGATCTTGTGAATCAAGCTGTACTATCTGCGCAGCGGCGCTTTAAGTTAAATGCAAATGACAGCATGCTAACATTCTTACAGTACACCACTTTCAGATTATTTGTTTAGTGTTTTCGCATGCTAACATTGCTGATTAGCACTAAAAACTATTATTTTGCAAGTGGTACGTGGTCATATTATACAAACAGAAATTTCAGGTCAGGGCAGATATGAAAAACAATCTGTGAGCTCCATTTGGAGTAACAGATTAATGCCTTTAAAAGCATAACAGTTTGTAAATGTCTGGAAAGTTCAGAGCAGCAAATATTTTATCTTTCATCATGATAATCAAGAGGTAGAAATATGCTGTTCATGTTAAAAAAGTAACCCAAGAGACATGTACCTCTTGCATGTATTTGCCCCATGCGTTGCCCCCCCCCCCCCAGCTGCACTGATGGACTTGCTCCATTCAAAGGAATGAGACGGCTTCATTTTATCACACAGGCCTCAGTTTCATCATCTCTGCACCATAAATATTTGCAATCCATTCAATGGTTGTTGAGACATTTCACTCAAAACCAAAACTGTCAGCCTCATTGTGGCACTAGAGGAACATTGAGGCACCAACTAAATGGTACTGACCGAAATCAGTATGATTCATCCTCTGACGACCATGAATGTTTGTGCAAAATGTGCACATTCAACTGAATGGTATCACATTGACAAACTCAATCTACAAATGGAAATCTGATGTGATACAAGCAAAAGTTCTGGTCCAGCTGCTAAATGGACCTTTTCTGCACCAGTGTTTATGTACTTTCATACACATTCATTCAATGCTCTGCATATTCTAAATATTCTAGATGATCTACATAAATATATATGCAGATCTAAAATGAGTGTAATGTAACTAGGTAAAAAAGATAGGTACATGATGACATTGTATAAAATATCTAAGAAAATGGCCATGATCATGTAAGACCAAAAAGGAATAAAATAAACTGAGGATATTTATATGAGTACATAAAATTTAATTCCACAGAAGAGATGTTTTTGTAAATGGAGGCAAGAGACTGCACAAATAAATGCGGTGCTGACAGCTGTGTTTGATGTAGTGAACATCATTGGTGTTTTCTGGGATCAGATGCTAATCTGCTGAAGGGGTGTGCATGATTTACACGTCCTGCCTGAGTTTTTGCTGAGAGGATATAAAATAGTTGGGAGGCAACCATTAGGTCTTTTTCTGCTTTTAAGCATGTTTTCATGCAAAATCATTTGTCCTGAAAGTAAGTCCTTCTGACACTCACTTGATGATACTTTGTCTCAAAGTAAAATAAAAGTTTGAAAAAGGAAATTTACTGCATGGAGCTATCAGACAGCACCCATGCTGCTTGCCACATACAGTGCAGTCAGCAGAGCAGAGCTGGAGTGCAGCAAGGACCGGTGAAGGTTTGGACCATGCTCTCCTGCCATTTGATAAGGACAAGTCTGATCACACTGTGGGTGTGAAACATGCATGAATGCCTAGAACAATTTAAGCATTGGCTGACATTCAGAGTTGATGACGTTTTTTTGAGAGGCTTGGTGTTTGCGTCTGTACGACAGGAAATGTAGACAGCATGGGGATCGGGGTTTGCTTGGCTCTGCTGTGGAGCAGGTGGGTCGGGCTGGTGGGCAGGCGGTGCTGTAACTCTGCCGGGACTATCAAGGCCATATGCAGGACGGCTCACCACCCTTCACTGGGTCGCAACACATGCACTCACCCCGGTCTCTCAGCAGGAAAAGTTCTTTCTATACCAACAATATGTCATCTCTTACAGATAGAGGCGGTCCTCCTATGCTGTCTCACCCATGTGATCACTGTAATCATGGAGACAGGACTGTTACTGTGCATTTACTCTAATGTAAAACTTTGATGCCATTGCAGTGTCATTCAGTCTGGTATTATGACTTGGACTGAATGAAATCTGTCTCCAACATATGTTTACCTACACCACACAGTGAGACATACAGCTGCTTCACTGTACTGTAATTTGTAAAGCAGCAAGAAATTCAGTGCAAACTGGCTTCTCTTGCTAAGTATCCAAAAGCACGTACCATTGACACAATCCTAATTTTCACGAACATTCTGTCAAGAGAGATTACGCATCCCTCATCCTGCTGGGTTTTCTCCCGAGAGAGCATAGCTTGTAAATATGATGGGCTGTGATAGAACAGACTTACATTACTGTTCGTTTAAGATACACCAGTTGTTGGTGTAAAACGCATGGTGGGAACTAGAGCTCAGTAACCTTTAATATATGTCTTGACAGAAATCATTACAATATCCCAGTTTAAAGGACCGCACTGGTGTGGCTGTTAATCCTGCACGAGCTGACGTTCTGCAGCAAAAGCTTTACGAGTGATGCATGAACTTGTTGGGAGGTATTATTCTCATATTTGACACAGTCGGTGAATTAACCTGCTTGCATTGTACATCTGAAATCGCCATGGTATGACCGTGTTTTAAAGACCTCTGCAAACATCCTGCATATTCATGCCTGCAGCTTTTTATCTACAGGGCGCCTCTCGAGTTGTGTCTCATCTAATTAATGACTTTGGAGCAATTTACAGATAGCTCATTTGCACATGGCTTCTCAAGCCCACAGGTCATACTTAGTGGTGATGGCTGAGGAACAACAGTTAATTTATCAAATTTGTGTTTCATTCATTCAGATTAAATCTTGCTCAGCATTTTGCATATTTTTGTGAAACAAAGGTGATTTTTATCACAGGCACCATTCTGAAAATATACTGTACATCTATGATAGCAGCCCTGCCCTCCAGTCCTCCACGACCCCCAAAGCATGCACACACAGGCACACACACACACACAGGCACACACACACACACACACACACACACACACACCCACCCACACACACACACACACACACACACACACACACACACACACACACACACACACACACACACACACACACACACACACACACATCCTTTCCTTTGCTCAGCTCACAGTTGTGCCAGGGGAGAGTGTGGCTGTCAGATGAAGGTACTGTACTTTGGACAGTTATCACAAACCCTGTCTGTAACACATGCATGCTGATCAGCCTTCTGCCTTCTGACGAGCACACACACTTCCTTTTGCAAAGTAGAAGTGTTTTCACAGAACTCCGCAGACAAAGAGAGCCGACAGAATATACATTTTGAAAATTTGTCACTCATACATTCTATTACCTCAAAGAGGCCTGACCTATGGCCATTTCAATTTTATTTTTTATTTTCTTTGTTGTTCTCTCTTCTATTTCCTGATTTCTAAAAATGTCTCACCAGAAATTGCTAAAAATTCGCTTAAATGACTTAAATTTGTTTTGATATTTTGAATTTGGGGTTCTGCAACAACTTTTAAATTTAGCTGATCCACATATTCTTGTGATTAATCAGTCCGGTTTCTTTGCGTACCTGGCTAACTCCCACTGACACCTGAAAAGTAAAAGCTTTGAAGGTCGAATCAAGAAAGAAAACTGGAGAAATATTATGATAAAGATAATGTTTGTTTCGGTCAACTTGATTAGTGTTTTTGGGTGTCCTGATATTCATTCCAATGAAATTCCTTTTATATTATTAACATATACTTTTAAAGTTTATTTACTTTCAGTTTTAATTCACCTTGAAGTGAGTGATTGTGTCCAGTGTTGCTGACACTTTAACAATGCAGAGCGAGTTATACACACCCGCTCACAGACCATCGTTGTGAAACCACACCCACTCCTTTATTGACTAGTAATGAGTAATTTTGCATTGATTCTTAAAGACAACACTGTTTATGCTTTCATATATTGATGGTTGCCATATTTAAAATGAAGTCATAGAAAACATGTTTATTTCGAGGTTCGATAGTGTCAATCCAGTCTGACCCATTCAACTATGAAAAATAAATGACTTGGTACACTGAAATGTGGAGGCTGTGAAGCATTTCTACCAAAGCAATGTACAAGAAAGATTTCTTGGAACAAGATGTGAAATCTCTGCAACCTTTGAGTAGCAATAGAATGACTTTTATTGATCAACAACGCTTACAGCCCATATTTGGAGCAGGTCATTGTAACACACCAGCAAATGAAACCGTATCAGTATTTAGTCCCTTTAGTTCTTTTGTTTGGCCAACAATTCAATTTGAGCTCTAGTTGAGTCATAACAGCCACAGCATTCTGCCAAAATTTCAGTCTCCGTCCTGTTGTTTTTGATTGTGAAATAAAAGCAGTTTCACTCAAACGCAGTGTGCTCTGATGACTGAACTGAACTGTGAGCTGACATACTGAAGATTTTGAGAGAAATCTGGAATTGTACACACGCACAGGTGTACAGTTAAAACAAGTGTGTTCTCATAACACACACATATATGAGCACATGAACATTTGCTGCAGTGTTCCCGCAATCTAGCCCTGAAGGCCTCCTCTATGTGCGGCAGACTGGAATAAACATGCACAGTATGTGCATACATGCACACTGTACATACATGCACATGCACAGCTCAGATACTTACACAATATCGAGTTCACAGATTTTTCATTGGGATTTGCAAATAAGTGTAAACATTTCAAGTTGGATTAATAAAAGACGTGACCCAGCTGTCCTTAAGGTGCTTAATTTCTCATTCCAGCCACTGTGCTAACTCTGCTGCAGCACAAAATGAATCAGCAGACAAGCATCACATTAACACGAACTGATACAGTATCATTGTTCCATTTTCTAGGCTTCTCTCCAAAGCAGCAAGCATTAGAGAAAAACTTCTTTTTGATTTCACACCAAGCCCTCACACAACAGCTCTGCAGCAGTGCAGCCCATCAGTTTCTATCCCCTCCAAGAACCTCGTAACACACCTCTAACACGCAGAGGCATGGTGCCCTGGCTGTGGAGGCTCTGCATGCTGTTGAGTTTTAGCTGCTTTCTCCGAGCAAAAGAGAATTTAAATGATCATGCAGATGGCTTTCAAGATTGGACTTGGATGAAGAGCTAACACAATCCAAAACTGCTTAACTTGTGAACAATGTGGAGGCCTGTGTGCATGATTGAATCATTACCTCCTGACTGGTTTTCATCTGTTACACTGTGTTGTGCTGATTTGATGTCAGTTTCCAGCTTTACAGTGAGCCAGGTCGATTTCATACACTTGAGTTTGCCCTGCCTTTGCACAACAATGTTAAACCTTCTACTGCAGTGTTCCCGTTTTTGCTGACTCAGTGTTTTAGCTGAATATCAAAATCCACTCCACGAGAGCTTGAGTTGTGGCAGTTCGTCGTAAGACCGAGACGGCAGATCTGCACTGCTCTGTCGTGTTAAAACACTCGTTTCACGCCTGATATTACTGACCTGACTTGAAATTAGAAAATCCACCAATTGTGTATTATTGTTAGCTTGCTTTTTCTTATGCATATTTTAGATACATTTCAGCAGCATCTGATATCTTACATAACATATTTTAAAGTATTTTGCTAAAAAGTGCAGGCTTTGCACTGCTCCACTCCCTGTAGATTGAGGCTATTTCATTAGCGAAAAGACATCACATAGAATGAATCTAAACCATGCAGATACCCACATCTTCATCACGCATGCATTGCCTTTGAGCAATGTATTCATCATAGCGCATTTGATTTCAGTTGTGCTGGACTTCAGACAAAACCCTCCAGATCTGCCTTGTTTTAAACAGCAGGCTCAGGGTGCAGCAGCAGCAGCAGCAGCCCCCCTCTGTCAAAGGCATTTTCATGCTCTGAACTTCCTATTTTCAGTTCAGTGAAACGATGATATAAGAAGCCTCCGCTCCCCGGTGGAGAATAGAGCTGTTCAAACTGAATGAGAAGAGAGAATAAAAGATGGAGCGAGCACGCAATGCCACGCCGAGATACAGCGGAAACTAATGAGAGCATTAGACACAATATATTTACTTTGCACAGAGGAGGGAAAACACAAGACTGTGTGACAGCACGAGGAAATGGCCCTGCAAAGGATTTGTTGTCATGTTAGAGTTAAGGAAAAGCGTGTGCTGTTTTTGTGCCTGCGGAAAAGACCTCGGCCTCTTTTCCAGAAAGATCACGTCAGTCTTGTACAGATGTATGACTGTTTTTCACTTTTTCTCAGTGATGAAATGCCGTTGCATTAAATGGATGATGATATCAGACAGTGTGTGGATCAGTCCACCACTTTGTTCCAAACTGAAATTTCTCAACAAGTATTCAACTGATGAAATTGATGACAGTCAGTGACATTTTATGCAGACATTCATGGCTCTCAGAAGAACCATGAATTTTGTGCAAATCCGACTGCTGGACCATTTCTGCGAATCAGCCCAGTAACTAAATAGATGTTAACTCTAAGTGCTTTTGACTGATCTCAGAACTAACCAGAACTTCAGTTATTTCCATCATTTTCCTCCAGTCTCTCTTGTTTTTCAAACAGACTCATAAAGCCACAGGGCAACTTTTTCGCTCGAGTTGAAACACTTGCACAGGTGCAGCTCCTGGAGCTCATAAAGCACTGACATCTTTGGTTTTAGTTTTCTCCTCTCTGGGCTAGTGCAGCTGAGACTGGTGAGAGCATTTTCAGTAAATGGATGAGATGAGAGTCAGAGGTGGCGGTCGCTGCAGGTGAAGACTTGATGGAACCCAAGAGTTTGGTACAAAGACAGAGATGGAGCACTCAGTCTGCCTGGTTTGGAGGCAAAGAAATAAAACAAGTTTTTTTAGTCAGCTAATGTGATTTTCCCAGCATCTTATCATCTTGATCAAGGCAAGAAATGCAAATGTTATTGCAGACACAGAGCTGTTGATCTGAAATCTCTTACAGTACACCCATGTGCTCCTTGCATGAAAGGCAGGCAGCAGGGACACTGTGACGTGACTGTCATCTGGAATCTAGCTGTGTTAATAACCTACAAGATGTATCTACACCCTCCACGCACACTGTTGGGCAGATGCCATTAAAATGTATAGGAGACTTTGTTGTACAGTGAGTCTAATGCGGTGTCTAACAAGACTATTATGTAATACCAGATGTGATCCAGATGAACATGAGGTAGTGTGTACGTGCGGGGTGATATTGAGTTAGACTAGTCTCCTGTAGCCTCAGGATGCCGTCTGCTGTGGTTCTGCTACAGCGCAAGACAGTTTCCCTCCAGTTCGCCACAGGAAACAGTTCATCCCACACTGGGAGTAGCATTGTTTGCTTTCAAATGTTATCAGTTTAACGTCTCCTCCTGTCAGTGTCATTAATGGGCTTTCCTGAATTTACTGCTCATAATTTGTGTCTCTTTTGCGCGATCGATTTCGCAGTCAGCACTCTGAGGGGACTTTCAATTAGTGCGAGCACGACACTAAAACCAAGGCCGCTTTATTTATCCCTGCCTTTAGATGATAATATTTCATGTATTGTCGATTTTATGCGCGGCAATTAAAGTTTCTGTCCACTGAAGCAGCACGGAGGAACTGGAAGCTAATGAGATCGGCCATGCAAAGGCTTCTTTGTTGTGGCGGAGAAACTGAGCCACTGGGACTCCTCGTGTAAACAAGAGACCTGTTTTTTGGAGTCAAGAGGAATTTGCACATTTGCCTGTATCTGCCTGTCCTAAGATAAAATATAGCTGTACCACAAATTTTTCAAATATTACAACATCCTTAAATATAAAAGAGAGAACCATTACAGTGACTTTGTGAGTGAATTTTTGTATGATCCAGTGGTATGATCCTGCTTTTGTTTGTAGAAAATAACACCATAACCATTCATCAGTGTCCTCGCCAAGTAACATGGCTGAAACCACGAGATTCATATAGCAGTGAACAAGGGTTTGATGTGGGAGTACTGAACATGAGTTTGACATGCATTGGAACCAATTGTATGAGACAGAGGCCATCCTAATTTGCATATATTTGCATGGAAATTAATTATCTAAAGATTTACAATGTAAAAAAGAATGAAGAAAGCGGGCCTGTCTTAGGGAAAAGTCCATAATGAAAAGAGGTGTTGAGCTAGTTAAAACATTACATTTTAGTAGAATTTAATGTGTGCAACTCACAATTTAGCATACTACTACAGCTGTAGCCTGAGTATTATTTGTGGTTGTGGTCTTTTCTGTGGAGCAAACAGTCAGGTTGACATTTCTGCAGTGAGTTATTTATTTATTCATGTACACAGAGAGAGCGCCACACTCAGCAATGCATTGTTTAATAAGTTCACTCCATCATCTGTCTGGCAGCACACAAAACGTTTTCGGCCATCCATTCTTCATGAGCGTGTACAAATGCAGGGATACGATCTCTACTTGAGGCTGCCAGGTAAGATAACAGGTGAATGGAATCACATAGAGAGGGCGGGTGAACATGACCATCAATCACTGTGACTCCGCCCAACATAAAGGTAAGAACACATCATTTGAAAACTCTCCATCCTGCTGGCACAAATGAGGAAAACAGTGTGATGCCTTTCCTGTAAATCTGGTGACATCGTAACTTCCAGAATGTACTGCAATAAGACATTCACACATAGAGGTCAATGCATTTCCATGTTGTGTGGACTCACAGTGATTGATGGTCATGTTCACTCTATGTGACTCCATTCTAGGTGAAATCACAGTGATTGGTGATTCCACTCATCTGTTTACTTACCTGGCACCCTTAAGTAGAGATTGTATCCCTACATTTGTACACACTGATGACGGCTGTATGGCCGAAAATGTTTTGTGTGTTGCCAGACAGATGATTGAGTGAACTTATTAAACAACGCATTGCTGAGTGCATTGTTTGATAATTTATACATGGATGCAGATATCTAGGATAGTGCACCAGCTGGTCAGAGTGCAGTGGCAACCTTACAAACAGAATGATTCATTTTCATGTTTCTCATTGTTTACAGTGTAGTAATGGAGG
This sequence comes from Chaetodon trifascialis, assembly GCF_039877785.1. Lineage (NCBI taxonomy): Eukaryota > Metazoa > Chordata > Actinopteri > Chaetodontiformes > Chaetodontidae > Chaetodon > Chaetodon trifascialis. The sequence continues at coordinate 23,899,122 of NC_092058.1, read as the reverse complement.
CACCAGTTACAGTAAATGACATTATGAGCATACATTTGTGGACGAAGCTATCTGTGTTTGTGTATGTGGATGTGTGTGAATATGAAGGCATGTCTGGGTTGTATTCACCATTGTCAGGCAGACTGAACCAAGCTCTTCAACACTGGTATGGTGTCTGAGGTGGGACCTTGTTAGACTCTTGCATTAACCCAGTCTCACACCCTCCCTGACCCTGCCTTCATCATGCATTCTTTGAGCTGCATCTGTAATTGATGCATTCAAAAGGTGCTCTTACCATCTTAGAATGTAATTCATCTCTTCTGCGTGAGACTGAAAATGACATAAAGGAGTTTTGACAGCAGAGATATTTCTTGGGCTGAAACTAAAAATAGCGGCTGGATCCTTTGCAAATAGGAAAGGACACAAATGTTCATAGTGCACTGGAGTGGCCCATATGGATTCACACCATAATGCACACATGCGTGTGAGCATTCAGGCATGCACTCATGTCTATACACTCTCACACACTGTTCTCTCCCTCAGGATGGATTGTGTGTAGCTGTTTTGTCAAAACAAGCTGCCATTGTTCTCACACATTTCCTCCATAGGGAAAGCACTTATGAACCATCTTACCTGAAGAGTAATATACTGTATTTGCAGGCTGTCCAGGTCACACTGAAGCACTGTCAGGTAGGGAAGCCATATTGAATGTCAACACTGGCCATGCAGCTGTGGGTGCACTACAATTCTAAATATGCAATTTAGTGTTTTAGCAGGATTCAGTTGTTATGTGATTTTTTTTTTTTTTCTGCTGACAAACCGATTACTTCATAGCTATTTAATCTGTTTCATTGGCTTTTATTGCTATTTGCTCAACTTACTGGAGGTGTTGTCATGAAACCAACCAACCAGGTTAACTGTGCAAACTCCACCAGCTCGAACTCTGTTCAAAATGACTGCATTAAAGACAGCTCTCCCTCCTGTGGCAGTGTGCTTAGTTGTACATTAACAATCAGCGCATTATGTACATTATCAGAGTTCCGTCTTTTAAAGTGTCGTGTGGTTTAATGCATTGTCTTTATTTCATCTTATTTTACATTCATTTTTATTTGTTTTTATGTCCATTCTGTCTTTTTTATGTAAAGCACCCACTTGGTGCAAGTGATTCCTTTCATGCAGAGCTGCAACTCCTGTATGAAAGGTGCTATAGTAATAAAGTTTATTATTATTATTAGCAGTAGTAGTATTAGTGTTGTATTATATTTATATTTCAACAATAGCCACAGTATTGTGGTTCATCAACATTTCAGTACGACAATAATAAAACCACGATGTAGATGTTGAAGTGCACTAGAACCCAGATTGGAGGGTACTTCTTATAATACAGCTAGAAAACAATTTTCCATTTCTGCCCTGTGCTCAAATAACAAAAGTAATTTTTTTTTAATTTATTTAACTCTGTAAACTGAAACAAGCCTCGACAGTACGCCAGCTTAAACTACCCTCAACACACATGCATGAGGAGGGAGAGAGAGAGAGAGAGAGAGAGAGAAAGAGTGAGAGAGAAATCGGCGATACGTAATCCCATGCTGTCAAGAAGCCAAACAAATAATGATGTTGTAATGTTGCGAGCACAGTTTCTGTTACAACGAAAGTACAGCTTTGCTAAAACACTGCAGCTCCTGTGTGTTTATGGGGTAAGCTGCTGGTGGGTGGCGATGATGATAAGTCATATCTCCTCTCAGCAGAATGAATAAAAATCATGTCATAGCAAAGTTGTACTGAGTGACTGGATGTGTTCATATAACTAAGGAATACAATGTATGAATACATTTTTCAGTATATTGTCATCTTTAATGTAATTTAAAACCAGCCCATCTCATGGTAAACCAGCCCAAACATGACCAAGCCCTGCACAATGCAACCCAAAACCGGCCAATCTGGCAATACTGAAGCCAAGTCAAGCCCAATATAATGTCTTGAATCAGTGTCATAATTGATGTAATAATACCCCTGCAGCTCATATTCACAATGTCTTAATGACTTACAGATTAAGCAGAAAAAAGGCTTTTTGCTCTGTTTAAATCAGCACTGCCAGCTGACAATTGTATTCCAAATTTTGAGGTCACTCGTATTTTGTAGTTTGCAGGGACTGATTTCCATTTTTTGCCAAAAGTATACTGAGCCAAAAGAAACAAAAAGCAGCCACTGCATGTCACCATCCTGCATCCTGCTAATTCACACAGGCTCTGAGCAGCTGTTCACTGGCTTTGTAATAACATGAGTATGGTTGATAACAGAAATCCCTGTGCACTGCCCTGCCTAATTACGGCAGTGCTTTTTGTGCCCCTGCTCTGGAGCAGAAGAATAGTGGCATGGTGGGCAGCAGGTGTAGAAAGGGCAATCTGCCAGTCCTGGGAGGGAGCTCGATATATCAATATATGTGTCAATATATGTGTCAGGATCCTGCAGTCTCACCTCCCCTTTAAAAGCTGTCATAAGAGGAGGCTGTAATTTACCTTGATTCCTGTAATGTGTAAGTTAAGTCTGTGGTTCTTGTTGCCACAAGTGATTCACCATAGAGGGGCTCCGAGTGTGACCGTGAAAGAGTGATGGCACAGGGAGGCAGAAAGAAGTGAAGTGGAAGAGCTAGGGTTTTCTCAAGTTCGCTGTCTGCTGTTGAAGAAGCCACTGCAGTGTTTTCTCATTCAGTGAAGAATGCAGCAATATGAGTCAGATACAGAGAGTTGTTATGAATGAATGACAACACATAGAGTGTGACTGTGATCGTTTTATGCAGGGATGACAGGGTCCCTGGACTTGAATAAGTCCTTAAAAAAAAAAAAAGGTAGAGCTATCCAATCCCCCCAATTCTTCGGAGATTTGCTGTGTGTGAGGCTGACGCAGACACCAACAAGCAGTGCAGCGCACTGAACTGGGATTAGAGGAGGGCTGAGGAGAGAAGGCTGGTAATTATTACAGCACTGCCAGAGCTGCCATGCTTCTGCTGCTAGCACACTGTTAAGCAAGCACCGCGGGACACAGCAATTCCTCAATGCAAGAAAGACACAAACCGCAGGCCCAATGAGACACACTGTGGAAAATACCATGAATAATTAATCCAATTGTGTATGCGCCCACTTTTAAAAACCTTTGCCACCATCTTTATTCTGATCCTAGTTCATGCATCCTGCTGATTGATACAACTTTTCAACTCTACATTTATTTCCTATCTGCAGTTGTTACCCTGCTCTTCTGCCCTCGTTATAGACCTTTCAGCTCCACGCTCCTCTGCTGGCCAGGAAATGTTGAAACAGCAAGCATAATTCACTATATTGCAACTATAATTAGTGCAGTAAAATCCCCCAGAGACATGCATGCAAACTTTTATGTCAACATTTCCAAGAGGCCATTTCCCCTTAAAGTTAAACGTAAAAAGACATGATATTTGTGAGGAGCATTAATGAGGCAGTGTGATGCTGCTGCAGCATGTTGTTTCGTCTTCCCCAGTGAGTTTCTGGCTTTCACTAATACAGAGAATCGCCACTGAATTAATGCAGTGTTTATCGTATACTGTGAAATAATATACATGTAAAGTATTCTGATTTAGCATTCGTCTCAGGTTCCCATTAACGATAGAATAGACCAAGATATTCAGTCAACAGTGCAACAGTAATTTGCCAGTGTTGTCAGAGGCACTTTAGATTCATTGCATAACATCAATATTCTACCTTGAGTATAACGTTCATAAAGCAAATCTCAGCGCTAATGGGTTCTCTTGGCCCTTGGTTCAGCCATTCATCCATAAAAGTTCACTCAGAGTTGGACAGCTTTGGTGTTAATGGGATTTTGCTGTTACTGTATAACAAGCAATAACAATCATTCGCACATTTATATTTGCCTGTTGCTGTACCTTTGGAGCTTAATAGCTACAACTGCAAATTACCTTTTGTATACTGTATGTCTTAATCATTTAGGAGGTTGTGTTTTAGTTGTTTGAGCTGCTGTGTGGACTGCGGCTTCCCGACACCCTTCGCACTTGTGTTGATGTGTTATGTGTCAACACTTAAAAATGATTTGTTTAACACTTACTGTGTGACAGTCTGTTATGTCTTTAAAATCGTGTTTTAAATGCCACGTTCACACCTGCAACTAAAATGTGATTTTTTTCTTGTGAAGATATCTGATATCAAATAAAATCAAGTGATGTTCATTTACCTGCTGCTCCATGCATGACCTGTATTCGACATCATCATCAATAAGCATGGAGGAGATGCTACGAGCAAATAAAGACAGGGTGAATGATGAGGCTGCATTGCTCAGCTGAGATCTTGTGTGACAAATATGGAAATGTCATTAACTGTCAGAGTAAACCTCTCTCTGCATCTGTCTGCACAGTCACAGTTGGGCTGCTTCACTATCTGGGTTCAGTGGTTGAACCTGCGACATTAAACATCCTGGTTTGTAGACTTAAAGTGTAACTGCAACCCCTGTATTATTTAAAAGCTCTATCATTTGACCCTAGTTTCCTGCCAGCATTGCCCAAGTTAAGGGCTTTCACATCAAGACAGAGCTGAGGTACAAAAGTCCAACAAGAACTTGTTTTCTTGTTTTCTATCACCCGCCAGTCCTTGTGCTTGCTTCCAGTTTAAAAAGCATAATTTCTTGCATTGTTTACTTGCAATAGCAGCTTTTTTCACAGGAAGAGATAGCAGGAGGCAACCATTTGAGCATCTTTCTCTCACTGCTCTGTGTTAAGACTACACAATTGTCGCCATGCCCATCTGTGTTGACCTTATCTTCTCCTTTCAGCTGAAGGCAGAGTGCTATCGCAGTCTCTTGGGCAATCCCAGTAGATCAGCGGGGATGAAAGAAAATGAATGTCAAGGATGTTTATTTCCTAATAGCTGGAGAGTCTAGTGTCCTTGCGGGGCTGTGGCTCCAGCCAATCCCCAGGAACAGAGGGAAAGACTGATGGACAGAGAGGGGGGAGATGATATTTCAGATGGCTGAGCTGAGCCGTGTCAAAACAGAAATACTAGTTTGTCCAAAACAATCAAGAAGGGAGTGGGCAGTTGTTGTTGTTGTTGTTGTTTTTAACCAATAATTAATACCATTTCCTGCTTACCTTTATCCCCAAACGATCCCATAAGAACTTTTTAGAATATTAAACCACTTTCACTGCAAGTCTTTGTTTTCCCCCAAAATATGCAGCTAATTATCCATGACAGAAACAGCCCACTGCTATATGGCGTTTTGGCATTAAAATGTTCAAATGGACTTTATGCTTTTACAATAGTTTAGCTTCCTGGTATTTATCTCTGTTTTTGTCTTTTGTTCTTAAAATTCCCCTTTGTCTGTTGTTATCGCTGTAAATGCTGTACTGCTTTTTTGTATTAAGAATATGAATAAATAAAATGTTAAAAAAAGTTGCCTGAGCCAACAATTGCTCACATGCACATTCAGCAGACACAGAGCAATATTAGCATTCATGTGGAGTCATGTTTCTGTCTGCCTGATGAATGTAAGTACAATTTTTATAATATTGTTTGGGTCTAAGCCGACTCCTGAGGGAAATATCTGCCCCTTTTGGTAAATGCTCCACTATGTTCACCAGGTAGTAGCTAACGTTGTCTATCTGCTGTTCAGTGCAGTGAAAGTAGCATATAGTAGGTTTATTAGAGCTTTTGCACTGAAAACAGCTGCCTTCTGCAGCTGGAACATGCTGGTGAGATAGTGAGAGTGAACTAAAACTGTGAAGTTGGGGCCTGTAAAATCAAAATAATGAGCTGTGGGTTTGTCACTACAAGGAATCCACTTCACGAAGTCATTTGATTCATTGCTAATATAAAAATATTGATTAGTGCAGCTTTAATTTGAAAGAGCTGATTTATGCAGGTACAAAAAACTATTAAGAGGGCTTTCACTCTATTATCTATTAGGATTTATTGAGACACAGAACAGCATAATACTGCGTTTAGAAGATGGACAGTCTTGTGATGCTTATCCTTTTGTCTTCCATTCATACTCTTTCATTGCCACTCAGTAGCCTAGAAATTACATTCATGCATCACTGATTTGATATAGGAAGCGTTTTGATGGAAATCTGATGCAGCTCAGATTACTGTTTCTTCAAGAGTAATGAGGAAAAGTGGAACACATGTATTCAGTATGCCCTTTGGGTTGACTTGATTGACTTTTTCAATATTTACTACAAACCCAGGTCTCTCCTCAACCTGAACCACGTGTCTCAGTAGCATTGTTAAACATGTGGGAGGCTAACTCCATTTCAAAGTCCTTTACTTTTTATGTCCAAACATCCATGCCGATGTCCTGTTTTTGGTGCAGAGTAAAAATGTATAATGCATTTAGTTTGATTCAGTTAAGTGTACCTTAGGGTCATGCAGTGATCATCCATCAGAATTATGTACAATTAACACAGCATATTGGATTTGATCATATATTACATATTATTATATTCACTCAGGTGAATGCTGTCTATATTAAATATAGGTTGTACATAACTGTTGAGGCTCAGCAATGCTTTGGTTCACTTCAGTAAATCTGTAATGGCCTGCAGTCGGCACAAGTATGATGCATGGAGTCTGTTCTTTACTGTGCATCCTCATTAAGTGGCTGCTGAGCCACAGCAAGAGGCTGAAAGAAAAACAGAGTTGAAAACTAAACAGTGAGTGAAGGGTTTCCAAAAATGACGAGACATTTGTCCATCTCTTGAGAAATTTCATGGTGGGATTAATGCTCCCTCACATACCTAAAGGCTTCCTGTAGCAAAAAGATACCAGCCATTTGCCCAAGGCCTAGCCCAACATTATACCATAGCAGCAGGTACAATAATCCCCTTTACTGCTGCGTTAAAAAGTCTTGACACAGTGCACATAAGCACTGCATTTAACCTAATCCTGAGATTCACCCAGACATAAGCACTACGAGAGTTTCTCATCGATTTCAACGGGCACAAGAAAAACCTCATTTGCTCATCGGCTCGCCTGGCTGGAGAAGGCAGTGCGTTCACTTAATAGGCCTCAGATCTTTATCACTATCCATCTTCCTCCCTCTCAGTCTTCACTGCATCTGCAGAAAATCCGCGGTGTGGCCCGAGCACAACCCCACCAGCAGACCCAGGTCTCACACTGGGCCATAAAGCATCGCGACGCATCGATTGGTGCTCCCGAGGGGCAGTCAGAACAGTCAGAATATGGGGTGATAATGCTTGAATGTTGCTGATGGTGGTCAGTCCAAATGGGCCCATTATGCAGCCTCTGTTATATGATACAGCCAGCATCCTGCTCTCACTTGAAATGCTTCACAAATTCTTCATCCATTACAGCAAGTCACACTTGGGGGAAAACGGCAGAGGCTTGCCAAGATACTTTGAGCACTTCTTGGTTTTTGCTGAGCTAATTTGCCTGGATTGTGTCTGCCACTGACTCCCCTCAGAAAACTTTTCCAAAACCACAAAGGTTCTGTTTATTAGGTGGATTTCTTGATTAGATTTATTAGATTTCATCTGCATCAGAATTGCCCTTTTGCTCTCTCTTGTCTGTTTACCTCTCTACAATTCAACGACTCTCTTGTGGACTTTTCCAGCTACTTGCGGAATTTAAATGTTTTCTAGCATAATATAGATTTTTCCTGACGTTTCCTAATGTCTTGCATCTGCTCGACTTCCTCAAAATTACCCTATTTAAGACAGCAGCCGTGCAGAACTTTCTTCTTTGTAGCATAGTTTAACTGAGCTAAAGCATTTACCATGAGAGACATGTACAGTGCATTGAAAGTGAAAGAGAGAGGAGGGGAGCCAGGAAAGGTCAGCCCCTCACACATGTTCCCTGGACAATTTCAGACATCTCTTTGCTTGTTTGTTTAGATTGGATCATGAGATGTTTCACGCAGCTGCAGTGATCAGATTGCCGTTCTTACACATAACGCTATACTTCTCATGATTTTTTTGTAAATTTACATGCAGACATCCACTTTATTCATGTGGAGAAATTGTGCTCTGCAGTTGTTTTTCAGCTCTTTCCTGCTTTACATTCAAGCGGCTTCACGTACAAAATATTCACACCAGTTCAGAGCTACTCAGTGAGGCTGCAGTGTTGTACTACTGTAAAGGCCCCTGAGCAGCATTACTGGAGTAATAAGTAGTATAGTGCCTTGATCAAGGAAACATCAGTGGTAGAAGCAACAACTCCCCCCCCCCCCCCCCCCCAGATTTCATGAATCTGTCCAGAGATTTGAACCAGAAGAGCATTTAATCACACACTGGCTTGTTGTATTGTGGGCAGTATTGCAAATCAATGAGCAGGACTGCTTTATGCATTATTAGACTTACAGGCTTCTTCCAAAAAATCTACTCTATTATGTTATACTGCATGTCATTACTGCACATCGATATCGATACTGTCATATACAATGACACGTACCTTAATAGAAGATTTTATCCATGTCTCCCAACCCTAATGAGGAAGGTAGCTTCATGAGCTCGGTCCAGTTGTTGGTCCCACTCTTTCTGTGCTTCAGCCTGATTTTTTTCTATCCTGAATCTGAAGATGGGGAATTATGGGTGCTGAAACTGAAACTCTACCTAGCAGAGAACATAGTTTCTACTGAAAATTTTACCATAACAGTGATGGGAAATGCAGTTTAACTAGTAGCCTGCGTACATACTTTGCATACACTGTACCCCCTTAATACAGAGCTGAAAATACAGCTTTGAAAATAATGTTACCATTATAGTTTGTTCACCAGAGAGCACTGACACTTGTATTATTCAACTGTGAAGTGTCCTGCTTTGTACATGTTTTGGTCACAAATAATAAAGGAATGCATTAATGGGATTTTTAACAAAAAATATGAAAAAAAAAAAAAAAAATCATCTGATATTCATCATCATTCAACCACAAAAAAGATGTGGATTTTTCCTCTCGATGCTATCTTATATAGATTATATATATATGAAGATGGATTCTAGGTTTTAGCTGGACTTGTGCACACGCACACACACACACACACACACACACACACACACACACACACTGAACTGCAGGGGAGGATGAATGTTTTATTGTTTCGCACTCAAAAAACAGCAAATTTCCTACTTTTTCAATAGTGTCTGTGTTCCTGACTGTGCAGTGGCGTGAGAGACATAAAAAAAACTTCTCTTCACACAAAAATAACAACTCCAACTAAACAAACTACTAAATCTTTCTTGATAAAAAAAAAAGAAAAGAAGAAGAAGAAGAAAAAATTACATATATTTTACATTACATTACATATACTGTATATACGTGCAGTAAAGTTGCAGAGGCTGGTCTCAAATTTCACCCCACACTGTTTAAGAGAGGCGCCTGCACTGCAAGTAGGTGTTCAAGTGTAGGTGCAGAGCTGGTAAAGTGCTTTAATTCCTCTCTGAGGTGCTGAGGTGCTGTGCCAATAATTGCTGGCTCCCTCTCTCAATTGGAAATGCTTCACTTGTTGCTGCAGTTGCCTCACTGGCCCCTCAGACCATATGCTCCTGCTCCTTCTGCCCCCTGACCTCAGTGATTTGTGAGTTTCACCCCACAGAGAAGCACTGGTATATTCAGTCCAGACTTCTGCTTCATTATGAAAACATTCCCCTCTCTGTTTTCTAGAAGTTAGATATTAGCATAAAGCTGAGCCCGTGCAGCAGATCCCACGATGGCTCTGGCCTTTATTAATGCATGATCATGAAAGGCTCTGTTACAGTAAGTGAAACAATCTGTTGCATTGATACTGCCTCTGGTGTCTCTTAAGCTCTCACACTTTTAAAAGGCTTTCTCAGCATTATTGAAGTATTTCTTAATGACTGAGGGAGGGCCACATTTTTAGCCAAGTCATCATCCAAAGTAATAATATGGCACAGTGTGACGCCAAATTGAAGAGGCATCATCAGCTAGGTGGGACCCCAGGACAACAAGAGAAGACAGATTGAAGGAAGTGTTTCCTCTGTCCTTGTATTCATTTCAATCTCTCCCTCTTCCGTCTCTCTTGTCTTACCACAGGTCAGAAGTGGCCATGCCATTTGGCTGTTTAACAATCGGGGAAAAGAAGGATTACAACAATCCTTCAGACGTGACAGATAAATATGACCTTGGTCAGATTGTTAAATCGTAAGTATCTCTCCAGCTCCAGCTCAACAGACTTTTGAATGATCTTTTCTCAAGAAATCCTGACGATCTATGTTCACATCCCTGCCAATGCTTCTCTTCAGGGAGGAGTTCTGTGAGATATTCAGGGCCAAGGACAAAAATACAATGAAAATGTACACGTGTAAAAAGTTCCTGAAAAAGGATGGAAGGAAAGTCCGCAAGGCTGCGAAAAATGAGATCCTCATCTTAAAGATGTAAGTTATTCGTTGTGGTTGAAGTTCTCTGGAGTGTAAATGTCTGTGGTAAATAGTTTCTTTGTTTTTTGTTAATTTGTCTTGACTATTAAATGTTCTTAAATACTAATTTCACTGTCAAAATTGATATTTGAGAAGAAAAACATAACTGAATGAAAAAAAGTCAGGCAAACCTCATTTCTGAGTTATCACACACATGCTGCCACTGTTCCTAGCTGTATTTGAGACATATTTTCTCTGTGATTATCTCATTTTCCAGTAAAAGCTAATCATCAGCCTGGGAATAATTGCAGGGAAAACCTCAAGTGCTGTTGAAATGAGTAATACTTACATATTCATAGATTATGGATCTTTTAATGACGGACTACAGTAGATGTAATTTTAAGTATTTCTGATCTTTTTGTGGAAAGGCCATATCAGAAAAATTGCTTTCACAAGCAGAATAGTTTTATGTCTTATGTCTAGATGGATTATTTAATGCTATGCACGAAATGTGTATAATAGTAATACACCAGTTAATAGACCAATCCTGTGGAAGGAAAGAAAAAGCAGTGTTTATCAGAGGTGTAGGCCAATGCATGCAGTGCACTCACAGTTTGCAGAGTACTGTTTGCTAAAAATCCCATAATGCAGTGCTTTTCCTTTGCTCCTGATATAACATGTTAATTACAGTTATGCAACAACACCACCTGTTAGTGGTGACGCAAAATGATAATGACACACAAATGTCCCAAATCTCAATTTTCAGGAATAGGGCCAGGAATATTTTGTCATTGACAGGCAAGAACAACACTGTGTGCCTCAAACACTGTGGCTTTATTGGCCAAATTCATCATGAAGTTTCCCGTGTGGTGCCATGGTTGTGGAAGGCACGGTCGTCTGCTCAGCACCATGCTGCTGCATGTTTGTCTCTATGCCCAAATGGAAGTACCAGGTTACATAAATGTGGTTATCTATGGATATTAATGGCAGTTAAACATGCAGTTGGGATCTCAGTACCCTTTCAAGGTCTGCTGTCGTATGATATTCATGAACACTAAAGCAGATCTTTCCATTATTCCTCCAACTCGATGAATGATACAGACATCATCTCCTATATAACTCCTGAACTCTCTCTCTCTCTCTCTCTCTCTCTCTCTTTCTTTGTGTTTCTCTCTCTGTGTTTTGACACACCACCTCAGGGTGAAGCATCCCAATATTCTCCAACTGGTGGACGTCTTCGAGACCAAAAAAGAATACTTCCTCTTCCTTGAACTGTGAGTTCAGATGTCTGATGAGCCAGAAGGAAATGCTCCCTGCTTGTCTACTTGTCGGCTGAACTGTATGTGTTGATTATACACTCGTGGGAAATGAGCTGCTGTAGCCTGAGACCTAGTAGATATGAGAACAGCTCTGAACTCAACTCATTTGGTATTCAGATATGATTGCTTGCTAGCTGCTCCATTCTCATCAGCATGTGTTCTTGGGGAATTCGATACATTTGGATATGGATATGCTAAACGTGAGATACTCAGAAGAAAATGATAAAACACCAGAGAAACGTCTATGGGGACCTGATTAAAACCATTTTTCTTTAACAGGTGTGATGTGTTTTTCAGTCTTGTCAAAAAAATGTTTATTCTTGGAACCTTAACATTTCAATATAAATATACAATGTAAAAATTCAATTTTTATATGAATAGTTTGCAGTAGAGAGCAGATGGAAACATGGGTAGAGAATGGAGGATAATGGAGAATACCTTGTGAGGCAGCTGGATTCATGAGATCATGAGATCACACAAGATTGCACTAGATCAAGTGAGCCGAAAATGCAGCTTGCTGGGCCTCAGGTTATGTGCTTGTGGCTGAATCACAGTGTTTTGGACCGATCAGGGTCCTACAAGCTACAGGTGGGCGTGGTTTAGATGTGATGACAGCAAGAGAAGCGACAGCTCATTTTACGTTAACAATGGCGGCTCCTAAAGAGGCTAGCTTCGATGCTGCTATAGAACAGAACTTTTTCAAGGGGAAAGATGTTTTCACTCTTCTCCCAATGGGCTTCAGCAAGAGCTTCACTCTCCTGCTACGTCATATGGTCAAATGATCTGGTTGGGTAGAGTTAGCTCATGATAGATGGTGATAGGCAGGTGATTCATCCAACCACCTGTCAAGCAGTTTTTCAAAGTGCCTGCCCTTTTCCAGTTTCCATGGACGACTTCCCAGATGGTTCTGTTTAACAAACCATCTGGCGCTCAGGTTAGACCGAAGTGTTCCCAGTCAGATTTAAAGCAATAATGTTGGAGTAATACACAGCAAATCTTCCAATTCTGAGATAAAGTCACATTCATAACTTCCAACAACAAACATGTAAAACATTATGACTCTTCTTTTTCCACAGTGCAACAGGCAGAGAGGTGTTTGACTGGATCCTGGACCAAGGTTACTACTCAGAGCGAGACACGAGCAACGTGGTGCGCCAGGTGTTGGAGGCTGTCGCCTACCTCCACTCCCTGCGCATTGTTCACAGAAACCTCAAGGTAACATGCTTCAGTCGTGCAGGCATATAGAAGATATAAACTAATCATTATTGCACAATTACTGTGGTGGCATCTCACTGTTAACCCAAGAAATAGAACTGTAATCTATGCAGGGGATTTCACTTTTTAACCACTTTTAACCAAGAAATTCGTCCAGGACATCCTGTAGTTATTTAGTTATATGCTGAAAATATAGAAATCAAAAGTTGTTGAAATGGTTGTAAACTTTTTTTATTGAAATGTTGGCTTACTAGTCTGTGCCGATATCAGCTGCTCCAAAAATAAACCTCAGTAGAATCCACAAGCCTCTGCTCCATGAAATTAATTTCACTTTAATTCAACCTGTCTATTGTAAGTATGGCTGATGGTGTAATCAGCGCAGCAAAGATGATGTCATGCTGTGGCGGCTGCCTACAGTCTGCTGTTGGCTTGCAGAGCTTGTGCGAGCTGGACCAAAATTTGACTTTTTCAAGTTCACCTGTTTCTGTTTTAGGGAATGATATGCTTCCTCTCATTACTTGAGCTGCTGTATTGATTCAAACTCTGCTCGTAACAGACAACAATAAGATGCCTCTGAGGAAAACTCTTCACAGGGCTCTTTAAACTGTCAGTGTGTGAGGACGAGGACAGTCCTTTGCTTAAAGGGGATGAAAGTAGGTAGGCTATCTTTAAGGTATGTAGGCAGGTTCTTCTGATGCCACCCGTTTCCAGTTTACGTTTCCAAAATGCCAAAAGTGTGATTGTAACACTGCATGCATTAGGCAGGGTGCACTTGAATGATGTCTGTGCCATGAAAAGGTGGGCGCCAAACAATTGCTATTTCTAACAACAGCTTGATTAGCTTCTCCACCTTGATCCCTCTCAAATGTCCCTGTTCAGGACTGTCACCTTAAATGTAAGTCAGTACATTTCTTAAAACTACGTCAAACACAGTTAAGGCATTTAGCTTTAATTAAGTCATAGTAAAATAACAAATTAAACTGACTGTCTCTCATTTGATTTGACTCATTTTAATCTGCACTGGATAATGAAACTTTTAGATGTTTTCAGTCTTCTCATTATATTTTCCTCAGAAAATTCTCTCGCAACTGAAATTCAACCTCTTCAACTTTCACTCGACGATTAAGGATGATAATGAAAGAAGTTACACATGAATATTACATTAACTGATGTCATTGTAATATGATTTTCTTTAGTTGGAGAACTTGGTTTATTACAACCGCCTGAAGCACTCTAAAATAGTCATCAGTGACTTCCATCTTGCTAAGCTGGAGAACGGACTAATCAAGGACCCCTGTGGGACACCAGAGTACCTGGGTGAGAATATACACATACCAAGTGGCAAATAAGACATTGTTATTCAGGCAGGTCAGTGGTGAGAGTGGTATGACAGTCTGTTGTGGCTTTCAAAGTGACAGAGATTTGAATGAAGTTTGCGTGTTCTTGTGCAGCTCCAGAGGTGGTTGGGAGACAGCGATATGGCAGGCCTGTGGACTGCTGGGCAACCGGTGTCATCATGTACATACTGTAAGTTGTGGCATAAAACATAAAAAGAGAAGATTATCATTCTCAACAGAAGATGTGGATACGCCTCATTTAAAGTCACTGGGTGGAATGTTGAACCACTGATGAAAATTAGACTGTACTTTACGGTATATAGATGTATTTTGACTTTTTGATGCACTTGTTTTCCTCTGCTACCTCAGGTTGTCAGGCAACCCTCCTTTCTACGATGAAACTGATGACGATGATTATGAAAACCATGACAAGAACCTGTTCCGAAAGATCCTGGCCGGAGATTATGAGTTTGACTCTCCGTACTGGGATGACATTTCTGATTCAGGTACTTTTAGGATTAAATTAATGGTGTGAAGGAACACAAAGGCAGCTTGCTGGGTACACGTTAAATTTGAGAGATTTTGTCCCTTCTTACCTCTAGAGTGGTCAAACATATGTCATGTTTATGTTCCCGTCAACTGGGAGACCAAATCCTTTTGAGTTGAGTTTCTTCTGTGTGATTTTTCCCTGACAGCTAAGAGTCTGGTAGCACGTCTGATGGAGGTGGATCAAGACCAGAGACTGACAGCCCAGGAGGCTATAAACCATGAATGGTAGGCAGCAGAGCTGTGATATATTGTGCAGACCATTCAAACGGAGCAGTGCAATCAGATTGTAATAATGTGATCACAACAACTGCTGAAGAGCAGACGTTCTTTCTTGTTTGGTGTGTCCTGTAAAATCACATTAACACGTAACAAAAACCAAAACTGCTTGCCACATTAGCAGTCTGAAATATCTGAAACAAACTTTGGTGATCCTTTACTTCAGTGCTACCTGCAGGTGGAAATGTCCTGTCAAATATTGGCTGGAGTGCCATTAAATTTGTGGCAGACATTCATGTTCCCTACAGGGTGATTCGTAAGAACTTTAGTGATTGTTCAATACTTTTGTTTATAGCAAATACCTCAAAAACAAACTGCATTCTCATGACATCCTGTGTTTCATATTAATAAGCAATTGTTAGCATGTTAACACACTTAAACATGAAATGACATTTTTTTTGGCCACTTGGGGCCTTTGGAAACAAATTGTGAACACATCATTGACATATCATCGAGTTGATGTAGTGAACCTGTTGCTAAAATAGTTGCTTATTTATACATGTTGCAGTTACAGAGCAACATTATCACTCACTTGGAGCTGAGTTTGTGTCCACCTTTTAGATGTAACTCCAATATTGACTCTCTTTTAGCTGTTTTCTTTCTCTACCAAGTCCTGAGGGAAATATCTGTCTCTTTAAGTGCTAAATGCTCCATTATTTTCACTGTGACTGTGTCTGTGTGCTGTGTGGTACTGAGCAGGTAGTGTACAGTATGAAATGGGATTCGCCAGAATGCCCATCCAAACCATTTCCCTTTATCTGTCTTTCTTTCTTTCTTGGAAAACATTTGCAACATATTGGAACATATTTAGAAAATATGTAGACCTACAGTTTACTTACTTGAAACAGCTTTGTGAGCTCTCTGATGGAACGCACTGAAAGCTTATTGTAACACATTCAACAGAAAGAAGGACAATATCTCCCAAAGAATGCATCTGATATCTCACACCGAGTGAGTGAGAGCTTTTCAATAGCTTTGCTTTTTAATTTTGAGTGATCATTGACCTTAGTACTATATCTAACATTGCTTGACTATTACAGGAGGCTTGCACCAGCAGCCTAACTGAATTTCTCCTCGTTGTATTTCGTGTATCTTGAAATATGACCAACATGTTTTGACTGTAGCTGAGTTATATCTTAAAAACAAGTGCAGTTCCTGGGATTCCCAGGATAGTGAGTTTGGGGAAAACATATGAATCACCTCACTGTGCATGCATCTCTCATATGTTTTTACGGATGTTCCATTTCATCAGTTTGAAGACATTTATTATTGTGTTAAAAAGGCATTTATGATTCACTTTCTCAGTTCGACTGTTGGCACTGCCTAGGTGCGTCTGACAAAGGCACTTCCACCAAACTACACATTTTGAACACAAATTTACTGTCACTGTGGCAAAAACTAGCAGAAAGTGGCCCAGAAAAATGATCAGAATAATCCTTAAAGGTTAAACAGTCCCTGCAAAAGTTTGCCAGCCAATAAAATGAACAACAAATTGAGTAATACTGTGTGCAGTAGCCTGTGGCATCCAAAGATAGGGCAAACATAAAGCTCTGTTGTGAAGTTGTGTTTTTCCCATTTTGTACAACAGGATCTCCGGCGGTGCAGCTTCAGATAAGAACATCAAGGAGAATGTGTGTGCACAAATAGAGAAGAACTTTGCCAGAGCTAAGTGGAAGGTAAGCCCTTTTGTTCTCTCTTCCAGGAAGCTCTTCTTCACAAAGTTCAGCAGTAGTTGCGCAGTCCTGGAACAGGGAGGTATATTTGTGAAGTATGGTGTAAGAGATAAGACGGTCCGATGAGAGCTGATGTTCTCTGAGCAAGTTTTCAGGTTGCAGCACCTTTCTGAGTTCAGTTTGTTCTCCCTCCTCCTACAGAAAGCTGTGCGGGTCACCACCATTATGAAGAGACTGAGAGCACCTGAGCAGAGTGAGTCAAAGGCAACCAGCCCTGCAGCCGGGGCCCCAGCAGACGCCGCAGCTCCCCAAGCTGCCACCGACCCCTCCGCACCCTCATCTGCCGCGACACAAGAGGAGACGCCCGCTGCCGTCACAGGGCTCCCTGCAGGAGCAGAGATAAGCCAAGCGCCGCTCGAGGCCGGAGCCGGGGTGGCGGCCCCGGACGCAGAGCCGCAGCAGCCGAGCCCGGCGCCGCAGGAGGCAGAGCCTGCATCGCGTTGTAATGGAGAAGCTTCAGCTGCTCTCCATGCAGCCACCGGGGCCGGGGACGAGCAGGGTTAGGCCCCTTCAACCCCACCTCGTCCTGTGTGACCTCTGCTGTCCCCACCGACTCCTGCACACTGTACATTAGCTGCTAGCATGGTGACACTGACTCTGCTTCTCTCTCACTTGCAGCATTAGTATCATCTCATGGAGGCTGTGTGCTACCTTTCCTGAGTGCTGCCTTGCATTGGCTTTCTTTTCACATTAATTGTGTCTTTTTTCACTGACCCTCCGGTGTTTTATGTCAGATTATATAAACCACATCGATCTCCACATGCTTGAGTTTTAGGGGCAAAAACAGATTTGCTCTCAAACTGTGGCTTACAGCTAAAGTCGTCTCTCTGTTTCTTCTCTTAGTGATAAGAGAATACAGGAAGACGTAATTGTGCTAACAATGGCTTTGATTCCTTTTTAATGAGCCGACTTGGGAAACTTCTCTCTGCCAGTCTCGCAATTACAGTTACAGTATTTGTTCTTAGAATCAGTAGAAAAATTTTGCTTCTGAAATTTTGACCTTGTACCGTAAGACTCAGTAAGTGCTGCTCCTCATACATGGAGGAGGTCATATTTTCCTTTGACAGGGGAAATATGATTATCTTTCTCACCTGTTGTTGTCTACACTAACCAGTTGTTGTGCGCTGAACAGCGCTGAGATTGGTGACTGGGAGTTATTATACCCAGTACTGTATTTTGAACTCGGCAGCTTCACACATAAGCACACACACACAAACACCGTGTTCCTTTGCTAACTTCCTGCTCAGGACAGAACCTCATAGCTGTAAGTGTAAAGATTCTGTATATAGAGACCTTTGTAGAAGTAGCCAAAACAGCATGCATTCTCACTCTTTGCTGTTCATTTTACATTTACAGCCACTTGCTGGATAAAGATGCGCTACTGCCAATCTTGTCTGATCGTAGGCCACAGCACCCTTGCCTCTTGCCACAAGCCATGTCGAGGCAATGTTCTTTCAAAAGCACAGTACACATTATGCTCTCTGTGATTACTGTTCATTTAGTGCCCCTGCTGTCACTGTAAGTGGATGAAAAAAATAAGTTTTCAATACATAGCAGTTCTATGCATCCAAATTAATTTGTAGCTTTCCTTTTTTAGAAACGTCACTTCATGACATCGTTCTCCATCACGTCATAGAATTTTTTTCATTTTTTGCTTTTTTTGCAAGATCTCACTCTACTTGTATCTACTTTCGTTTAATCATTTCCTCTGTGCTAGGATATTTACTCAAATACCATATATGTCTTAATATTTGGTTGTATGTGTAAAACAAATTGTGCATTAACTGACCACATGCGGCTTTCAAGGGAAGACATGCATCATTTTGACTTAGTGGTAACTAGGGTTATGATCACCAACTCAGCTTTGCTGACGTGTGCTGTACTGAAAAAAATGTAAGCATCTGTTTGACATTTCTGAACGTATTGTTTATTTATTTATTTATTTATAATATTATATATATTGTTTTTTATATTCATATCTGTTTTGCCTTGTTTTTTTCCAACTTTTTCAGTCATTTGTTTATTCCTTAGATTTTTCAGCTTATACTTGATCAACAGTAATAACAATATATCCTTTCCTGTCACTGGTCCCCTCGAGCATTAATAATGAGCTACAGAAGAAGTTCTCTGTAATCACTCTAGAGGAAATTGAGCAATATTCGACTGGCTGCAGAAACTGTGATTCCTGGTGTCCTTTCAATGCAGTTCGTGTACCTGTAAGTACAAGTCTATAGTCCTTGCCAGCTGTCAGTCCCATCAGGGCCACTAAACTAATACAAGGCTGCTGTCAGATAAGTGTGTATTTGTGTGTGTGTGTGTGTGTGTGTGTGTGTGTGTGTGTGTGTGTGTGTGTGTGTGTGTGTGTGTGTGTGTGTGTGTGTGGTAGTAGTATATTTGCTCCTCTGGCCTGTGAGTGCCCACATGATTCCCTGAGCTAACACACACTGAACCATGGGCTTTCATTCTCTGGTCGAGTAAAGGCAGCAGCCACATTGTCGTTATGATTATTCAATGATATAATTAAAGTATAATATTTTATGGCTCGTGCGCACAGTCACTCTGTTTAACTCCACCCAGTCTGTTGTTAAGTGTATTTACTGTGAACACCTGTGAATTTATATGAAAATATCCATTTCAGATAAAAAGGGGCTCTGGAGAAAATCGATTACATTTATTATCCGTAGAATCAAAGAAAAGTAGAAAAGTTTGACTTTGTTGCTGCAGAGTCTTTTATCTAGACACGTGTCTCCTTACAATTTGTGCTACGGTAGATTGGTAGACACACCAATCATTTACACGATACCACTATATTATTTCTTACATTGTTTAAGATATATATTTAGATTAACAAGAGGCTTAAAGGGAGGAATATCAGAGATTTTTTTTATGTGAATAGATTATTTCATGTAGTTCATTCTCTTTGTTTAGATGGCAAATAAATACTGTTTCAATACTGTTACACAGTTAAAAGCAATGCTTTTTTCCAATACATTTCTCACTGTATTTATTATTCCCTGTCTGTTCATTTTGCCATGCACTTAACGGGTGTATTTGTAGATGTGATGTTTGCCAGGACCAGTGGTCACCTGTAGGTCCTGTCTGGCATTTGTGAGCTCTGTACCGTACTCCTTGACTGAGTTGATGACTTTGATGGTAATAAAGTTCTAATCCATCTGTTAATTCATCTGCAATCCTCATCATTTCTCTTCGACGAGGCCATGCTTCTTTCAAAAACGATGGCACTATGAACAATCTGCAGGATTATTTAGAGAAAATGTGGGAAACAGCCTGCGTCATGACACTCTGCTTCCCCCTAACCCGGAGGAGAGCATCTGTGTTACACACTCTCAATTAGCACAAGCTTAGCACCCATCCTGGTGGGGTGTGAACTCGTGTTTGAAAAACCCCAGCAGCGCCATTTGGTGAGACTTTCCAGGATACTTGAATTGCATTACATTGGAATAATAATGCAGAGAGCTCACTTTCTAGGCCCTCTGGGGTTTCAATAGGCTTCCTCTGGGGAGATTTTCTCTTTTTCATGCCTATTGTACAATGGCATGCAGCCATCCATACACTCATCGGGGCTCAGGGGGATCCTAACTCTTATCTCTGTGTGTCATTGAATGACTTCATTAAGTGTGGTGGGTTGAAAGAAGTGTCAGTTTCCTGTTTGTCTCAACTCGCAATGTGGAGATGAAACACTCATGATCAGACTCTGTCCTTGCCGAGAGCAAAAGAGGATTTTTTCAAGGAATACCAATATATGGGCAAAACCAAACTTACATACTAACTAAACTGCAACAGTAGCAGAAATAGCTACTGCACATCACAGACTGAGTAATGTGGTGCAATCGATACAGAAATACAAGCAATAATTCATTGGGTTTAACGCATCTTTTAGGCAACTATCAGGTTTCAGATTCAAACTGATCACAATTTTCCCATTGAAGAATTCTAGTTGTAATGAGTGAATGTAGTGTGTAGCACTGATTTATTGTCATGGCTTAGAGGATAAAAGGTGATTAATCAGGACCCTGTATGCCACTGAGATCCTTCAGAAAACACATGCTAGTGAATCTTCAGTTTCATGAAGAACAGAACTTCAAAAGCAACAGTGGCAAAATCTACCTACCGTAATTAAGTTTGGTATCGTTAGACAGGTTGGTTACATGAGGTTTATAATGATGATTTAGTACAATTACGGTAACGTGTGGTTTATGTGTGCAGTATAAAAGCAAAAAAACAGCACCCTATTGATGTATTTGATAGTGTATATTTCTAGTGGGACTGAACTAATTACATTTTCTCAAGTATTGTAATTAAGTACACATCTATCCATATTTTACTCCACATCATTTGGCTTGTGGCCCCTTACAAATTTTTTATTTTTTTATTTTTTTTCTTTTTTCCTGCCTCATCAATTCATCTCATGGCCCTCAAATCTGTCTTGTGACCATCTGGAGGGGATAGCCATTAAGCTTGGAACCACAGGACTAAACTAGTTAACTTTAGCATGTAGTTAATAGTGACTCCACCTTAACCAGCTACGACAGTGTAAAGATACAACCACATGGCTGCATCAGTATTAATCTGACAATATCAGTCACTCAAGCCATCTTTCTGCCAAACGAGCACTTCTAAATGCTTTTCTTTAGGACATGGCTGTACTTTATCTGAGGTATGATTTTGAATGCAGGAGTGAAATATCTGAGTACTTCTTCCAGCACTGACTATATTCATGTTTTATGCAGGATATTGTTTTATTTGAACAGATTGCAAGCAATATAACATCATAGTACAAACTGCCATAGAATTTATACTAATGGGTGTGTTTATTGGGCACATTTTAAAAAGGAGATTTTGTATGCTTTGTAGTTTTTTTTCTCAATAGACCAGGCTTATTTGTTCCATATGAACAGTTCAGCAGATGCTGTTGCATCCTGCCATCTGCTGGTTGACAACATTTAATGCACCTGTCAGCAGAACTGCTGTTTGACTGTGTTTTATTGTGTAGAAGCAGCAGAGAGCGATGTTGCTCCCTCTTTTTTTCTGCTCCACTTTGGAGGACACCGTGGTCGACAATGCTTATTCCACACTTTCCCCAGAGTTTTATCTGCATTTGGTTACTGCATGAGGAAGTCTGACAACATTAGAACTTAGAGTTCACTGAGGCTACAATGTGGTGTGATGCAAGACATAGCACACCCAGTCACTTTAATAGCTAAATTCTTCAACCTAGTTTTTGACAAATGCAAGGTTGAGGCATTAAATAAATATCAGCTCATCAAGTCTTTAATAGACTGAGTTTAGTTTTCATCAGTTGCCATGTCTGTAGGTCTTTAGAAGGATGCCCATGAACAAAGGACCAGTTTCATGGCATGCCAAGTGTCTGTCTTTCACTATCCAACTTCTGAGTCTCTCAGCTCTAACAATGCAGCAAGTGTCCAGCAGCTCCCACTCTGAGAGAGACGGTGCAGATAACCAGAGAATGCCACGACTGCCACTGAGCCACCCAGCACCAGATCAGACTCAACGATAACACATAGCTGGACTCCACATCTGAAAGTCAATTGAATAGTGCTAGTGATGCCATGGCTTGGCTTTATGTCATGTGATATGCCACTGTGGAGATAATGGCCCACAGAAATACATCTCTGTTATGCTGTGAGGAATGGTGCACAGAAATGTCTGATCAGATTCTGATGGGTCAACCTTTGATCTGGGTAGTTTTGAATTTCCAAAGTGTGGATCAGCTTTTTGGTTTTAAGTCAGTTTCTGATTCAGAGGCGGAGGTAGATGGATTTGACTGATGTAACTTTTTATAGCCACTGTGGGGGAGGCTGACCCTGAATATTGGTGTCCTCTGTATTAGAACTGTGAAACTCCCACCCTGACTCTCCTTGTCTGCACTGCTGCTCCTTGGTAGAAATCAGATAAGCAAAGGGAACAGAGCCCTGTCTATGGGGCTGAATGAAAAGGGGGACAAAAGAGTTCTCTGAAGCCCAGATGTCATCTGATGTCTGGAATGTCCCATGATGGTTTTCAAAACCATCTGATCTATTGTCTGGCTTGTCCTGAAACAAACCCATACTCGGTGAAAAGGTGTCTCCAGACATGTTCTCATCTTCACATTTTACATAGTGTTATCGTGGTGAAATTGTGCAGATGAAGTTCTCTTTGTGGGATAGCCTTTGTGAGATGCACATTGAATGAGGCGCATATTCACCAAACAAGGGTAGCCTGTGTAACATGAGTATGTAGTGCACAATTGTGAAGTCTAGGTCAAATACAAGAAAAGAACACATGCAAACAAGGAACAAATGTTATCTCCACTCTAATCTGTTTTTATTCATAATGCATGCGGGTAAAAACAAGTAGACAACATGTTTTGCATCACTGCCTCTTTCGGTTAGCTCATTATGTTTTAACCTTGCATGAATTATGAACCATATGAGTTGGTCTGAGAGTTGAGTAAATATTCATTGCTTGTTACTTATTCAAATCCCAGTTTGTTACAGGATTCTATAGTGGCTAAATATTTATGCTTGAAGGTGCCATGTGTAGCATTTTTGCACGAATACATTACATTACACTGCAGTACATTATACTGTACATTAACAACTGACAGTTTACCAGAATTGCCTGCAACCTTCATGGGATTGGTGGCCTTTATCAGCCAATCCAGTGACATTGTTTTTGTTGAATTTCATTAAAATTTCATTAATTTCGAGGCACAATAGTGACTCTAACACAGGTGTGCCCGAGAGGCCTGAATCTAGGTTGTTTTGGTATGAGTTGTTGATTTCTAGAGATATCGGCTGTAGAGATATCTGCATTCTCTCAAATATAACGAAACTAGATGGCACTCAACTTGTTTGAGACTTTTTGGAAAAAATGCATTTGAAAAACTAAGCAGTGAAGTCTCTTTCTAGAAATCATGACTCGATTACTGTGCGAAAAGGAATCATGCATCTACACCCCTAACCCTGGTCTAACACTGCTAGCTTGTGAGGATTAGTTTATAGCAATGTGAGGAGGATGACATTAATATTTAATC
Organism: Chaetodon trifascialis; assembly: GCF_039877785.1. Classification (NCBI taxonomy): domain Eukaryota; kingdom Metazoa; phylum Chordata; class Actinopteri; order Chaetodontiformes; family Chaetodontidae; genus Chaetodon; species Chaetodon trifascialis. The sequence goes on along the minus strand of NC_092058.1, from coordinate 23,875,291 downwards.
ATTCCATTATATGGAACAGCCCACAAAAATATCTGTGGATTATTTTGATAAACCGGTTCATGATTTATGGAAAGAGACATTGCTGTTAAGTTTGTCAAATGTATTTTTTCTCTCATTTTGTCAAAACAAGACAGATATCAGTGCTACAGGTAAGAGGAAAAAAATGATTTTGGGGGAATGTCCCTTTAAGACATCTCCATCCTTGTTTTTTATCAGATACGTTTCCAGCATTAATACTTGGGGGACTCTGGGACGCAACAATTTTGTGTTTTTCCAGAACTGCCAATTCAACAAGTGTGCCCACTTCATGCAGTGACTCTATGTGTGATGGTCATATTGTCATATTATGTCAATTGGATTTGATTGCTGTTTGATCAGAGTGCAGCTCATACCGAATAATATTTTCAGATTCATTTACATCCTTAAATGCAACACCATGACTGCCTTTGACTGACCCAAAGTGTTTGCCATATATCCATTGGTATGGTTCCTCGCATCTCGCCTCTCTTTATAATAACAGGCCTTTTGCCCTGCCTTTGAATGTAATTATTTGGAAGATATAGAAACTTTTTCCTCAAAAATTCCTTTAGATTCTCTCGACGACCCCTTGTTGGGGTCCCACACCCTCGCTGGGGAACTACTGCTATAGAAGCTAACAGTGTTGTACTCATTCTCACATTTCATTGATGTACAATTTACACCAAGGTATTCTTGATGCTGTGTCTCATCACCTTTAAATACAGGTTTGCAGAAGTATTTTATATACACAGTAACACACCTATGTTGCAGTTGAAGATATTCCATTAATCTGAGTAATATAAAGGTGTTCTGTGTCTTAAACCCTTTAGCACTATATACAGTGCTGACATGGGGTTAGCCTTTTCCTTCTCTTTGTCCCCTATTATCTGCCACTTTGCTCCTGACCTAGATTGTTGCGGGAGAATGTGAGTCACTCTTGGGCTGATCAGGGGTCAGCTCCACCATCAAGGCTTTTATGAGGTGAAGAAACACTGATGGGTTTGACTGAAGCACACTTCAGTCCTGACCTGCAGCAGCCAGTTTCCCTCGGGTGCTGTGAGCCCAACTTGCTCTCATGTACTCCCATCACACATTCCTTATGACTCATTATGGGATGGACAAAATACAGCTGACAGTTGGAAACACAGAGATTCATGGTCGATAGATGAATACTGAGTCAAAACTGTAGGCCATAATGCCCTCAATTAGGAACTCATTGACTGAAAGAGAGAGGTGTCAGAGAGATGGTTCTGCTAGCACCAGTCCACAAACCCTGAATCAGTTCTCTGTACTTCATGTTATCCCCTTCTGTGATGAGGCTGACAATTGCAGATTCTTCAGAGAACTTTTGCAGGTGGCAGTTTGCTGATTTGTGCATATTGTCTGCAGTAAAAAGGGTAAAGACGAAGGGAGCCAGGATGGTTCCCTGTGTCATCCCTGTGCTGCAGACACCCATGTTGGATTCACAGTCCTTTATCCTCACATACTGTGGTTGGTTGGTGAGGAGGTGGTGGTCCACCCCTGTGCACTCCAACTTCATCTCATCACTGGTCTGGCCTTTATCCTCTCAAGTTCTTTCCTTACCTGGTCTGTTGTGAGGGACAGATTGGGGTTGCGGGCCTGCATGCGTGAGGTTGTAACACATTTGTATTAAAACAGTTCCTCAAAGCCTCATCAGCCTCGTTGGATGTTTCTTTTCACTGTACAAGTGAGAAGGCTGAGGCTGAGATGTGTGCACACAGGCAGGAGGTGCATCAGGTTGTGGTGTTAATTCTGCATTTCTGGCCATTATGTTCTCTGAAGTCATATGACTTCCTTTAGAGTCCTGAGGAATGTGATATTGCTTTCTTTTATACCACAAAAGCATAAAAGCAAATGGCATTCTATATGTTAAAGTTAAATGCTCAAGTCCCACGATGCAAATGTAACTTCATCTACTGTCTCTAACTAGCACTATCACTTAGCAAGGTATGAAAAAACTAGAGAAGCTTCAAACTGTGAAAATGTCATCCAGCAAGTGTGCTGTCAAAGATTAGCTTGCTGTATACAGTGAAATTTGTTTATCAGAGCAGTTACATTACAATCCTCATGCCGAGCAGGCACAAGTTATAAATACTGCAAAATATATGTTTTTTAATTTTTGATTTTATGTAACTTTTGAAGGCAGTGTGAATTTGAGAACATGTAATTCATTTAAGTCAAATAGCAAGAAAGATTTATGTTTTCAGTTTCATTTGAGAGGATATATTATGTTTGAAGCTGTTTGATGTGGTTCTATAGTTCTGAACTTCTTCTTAACATAACCTGCACTTTACCTAACATCAACCAGGCAGTATTTATTTAGGAACAAGTCTGATTCCAAAAAAGTTGGGATTTGTGTAAACAATAATAACAGAATTCAATCATTTGCAAATGAACTGTTTACTGACAACAGCTTAACAAAGTGTTCCTGAGCCCTTGTAATAATCTTTATACAATCATGTGTTCATAAAGTGGTGAACCTCGCTCCATCCTTGCTTGTGAACAACTGAGACTTTCCAAGATGCCCCTTTCGTATTCAATCATGATACTGTCACCTGTTACCAATCAACCTGTTTACCTGTGGAATGTTCCAAACAGGTGTTTTTGGAGCATTCCACATCTTTCCCAGTCTTTTGTTACTCCTGTGCCAACGTGTTTGAAATGTGTTGCTGCATCAAATTCAGAACAAGTAAATATTTACAAAAATCAATAAAGTTGATGAGGTCAAACATTAAGTATTTTGTCTTTGTACTGTTTTCTGCCGAGTATTAATATATTGTAATATATAATACATGTGAATATATTATAATAATATTGTAATGCAGTCTTAACACACAAAGAATATTTAGTTAATGTTTGCTATCTGACGAATATCATCTCGTTAATGCTGCTTAAACTTCTAAACGGAGAAAATCTGGTTCAATGAAGCTTTATGGAAACCAGAACAGAAATGAGACGCCTCATGGCTGGGGACCACATACTCTTCCCATTGGCTTGCAGACTTGGGATCTCCAGATATGAGGTCTGCAGACAGACATTTCAACTTGTTGTAGGACAAGCACAGGTGTTACTAGTAACAGTGATACAGTAACAGCCACTGGAGCACGTAAATATAACACAGCCATCATTTAATTATCTCCACCTGTGGATTTCCTACTGTGACATGTCAAAATGTCCTCCATGAAAAAAGCCTGTTGACTGCCATTTGGCTCAGCCTATAGTATGAATGATATAAATGAGGCTTGTATGTAAAAGTACAATATAAGATGGAGTGTTTATGGTGATTTCTCAAAGGCAGACTGTGTGCCTCTGGCCAACTTGTTGAGAAATAGCACTGATTTACAACCCAGTCAATTCCCAAGAGGTCTATTCTGATTGTCTAGCACTATTTAACACTTAAAAATCTCTATAAATGAACCTTCAAGTACTGAATCAAGTAGGAATCCTCTCAACATGTTAACTGATGGGGATTAAGAACTCACATAATCCATGCCTGCTAGGTCCAGTGGAAGAGTAAATCTCCTCCTGTCTTTCCATTGCAGGTGTTTCACCTTGCCACAAACACAAATGCAGTGTGTATATTTTATACAAATGTGCATACATATCTCTTTAACAGGTACAACTTTATTCCAAGGATCCAGAGGGTTCTGGGCAGAACATGGAAAACATCCAGTATCAAGCCATTCACAATGAAGGGGGGGAGCATTCCATTCTTATAAAATATAGAGCTTTAATTTATTAGTCAGCAACAACAATGGAAAGGGAAGATAGAGTAATTTACACAAGTCATTACAATAACATCACCTCTGTGCATTTAGTTTTTTTCTTTTTTCCATAAAGTCTGATGATGCAAAAATACAAAACAAACAAAAACACTCAAAAACTACGGACACATGTTTAAAAATACCAACAAATTGTACAACCTTTCTTTGCATTTTTTGCTGTATAAGCCCTGGTCTCATTTGGAGACAGTCAAGAGCTGCGATTGATTCTGGGAATGCAGGCATCCCAAACTGAGGAGCAGATACAGATACCCCCTGTATGAATTATGGATGCATCTTCCCAGAGGCATTCAAGATGACTTTTGTAAAGCCTGAATACAAGCTAGACATGTTGTATTAAATGCCTCAAAAATGTCAGAATGATATGAAAATTCTCATTTTTTTCAGGTCAGATATTCTTATACATGAAAATGCCATTAATTCCACTTCCTGGAGAGGTTTTTTTTAAATAGCATGGTGTACTTGGGGTGAGCATAAACATTCTAATCAATAGAACTATCACTCATCTTTTAATAACAGCGCTCTCATCAAATTCAAACAGTCTTTGTCTACATAATGAATATGCCATTGTAAGAGTTTTAAATGATGCTTACTATGTGCTATTCAAGCACATACCCAAGATAATTTCACTTAATACTTTGACAAAATCTATATATTTGTCAATGAAAAGATGCATCATGCTTTATACAGGGTATATTTGAAATTAGGGCATCTTTAAAGCATTTGTTCTCCACATTTTCCTGTACTGAGAATGTCCCTCAGAGACCATACTGTACACCCCGAGAGATGAAAAACAGAAAAAAACAACCACACAGTATCTTATCAGAATTACAGTACAAATACAGGTTCATGCACACAATGAAAGCCAGCTTCCCAATATTTTGGTTAGTGTCACAACATTGATATAATGCTCTGTTGTGTATATGGGCAATTATTTTTTTCTCCACATATGAATGTCAAAGGAAGAAAAAACAAAAGATGTCTCATGTGCTCAGAGCTAACAACTGCTGCCCAATCTGGGCACCTCTTTCGTCGTAAATTGGATTTGTTTTTTTTTTACATAAGTCAGCTATAACTTGCTTGAGTGTGCTTGTAGTGTTTGGCCCCAGCCAATGTCCCTTAAAAGTAAAAGAATAATGCCCTCTGTGCAGAACCTTGACCCTTTATTGCACCTCAGTCTCAGTTCAAAGGATGTTTGCGTTTGAAAAGAACCCAACCATAATATTTCTCAACAGATTTCAGAACTGATCTGATGCTTGTTCTTTCATCTATGTATCTTTTTTAAACTTGAGTTCATGGCCAGAAGAAGCTGCAGGTTACTCGCAAGTACAATTGGGATTTAAATAGTCAGAATTAGTATCTAGGCTGAAATGCACCCTTGCAACGATACTGCATTTTACAATCAATCCTCCAATCAGGAGGAAAATATAAGAAAAAAAAAAAACAAAGGTTCCTATTAAAAGGCCCAAATATACCAGTGCGAATATTTGAACAGTAATCTGAACATCTGGGTTCCCATGGAGAAAAGATTGTTTCCCCACAATAACTGGGACCATGTGTCAATGGTCCCCTTGCAATATTAAGTCTCTGCCCTCACGTAGCCACGAGGAGGTTGCATCACAGGCATTCCTGGAGTGTCCAGAAATAAAACAGTCCTGGCATCGAGTCAAAGCAATCATGAAACAACAGAGATCCCATCACCCCTTATCAACATCTCATTTCCCCGTTAAAGAGAGCTTCTCGGAGCTTGCTCCTAAAAGCTTACATGCCTGATAACACATTCCAAATAGTTGCCAAGATCATATGATGATATGATAGATGAGTTTTGTAATGACAGTAACAGCAACAATAAAATTAACAACATCAATAATAACAATAATGTTTGCCCCAAAGGTACCTATACACAAAGAGCATGTTTTTTTCTATAAGTACAAAGAAATCCACAGAATGATACTATATACAACCTACAATAAATACTGTGTATCATATATCTTACTGTTTGAGAGGATGTAGGTGGGATTTTGTTTGTAAGCCTATGTCTTCTCAGTTTGCTTTTTTTTTTTTCGGTTTGTGGGTTTTTTTCATGTTGCTACTCTCAATGAGTCTCTCCCAGTTTTCACAGGGTTGGGGGAAAGGGTGGTTGAGGGTGTTTCAGACACAAAGCTGGGCTCCTCATGTCTCTACGTCCTCCTGCTCCTGCTCTATCTCCTCCCCATCCCCATGATGCCGGCGGTTGCGGGGCTTCTTTTGCTCCTTGAGCTCCTTCAGGTCTTTGGCCTTGAGGGCACCCATCAGCGGGTCTCCAAACTGCCAGTAGTCCTGGCAGTACTGATTGATCAGGGTCATCTCTGGCTGGCTCAGGATGGTCAACAGGTCCTTGTACTGGCCTGCACTGGGGGTCCACTGGGTGCTGCTGGAGTGGAGAGCAGAAGGCACCAACCCTCCTCCGCCCTCCACCAGTACGTTGTTAACGGCCCGGCTCGACAGCACCACCAACTGCAGCTTGACCAAAGAGTGTTTGAAGTTCTTCTCGGTGGCCGTACATTGGTACATGCCAGAGTCAGATGGCTGCAGAGACCGCAGGAGTAGACCTTGCTCTGTCTTCAAAACCCGACCATCAGAGCGCATCTGTAGAGACAAAACCAGCTGATGTAACACCTGTGCTGTGGCATTGTGTGCCTTTGAGGTATAATACAAAGCTACTATCAGTTTAATACAACAAAATATCGGTATTTATATCTGTATGTGTTTGTACAGGACATGGTTGTGGCTTACACATGAATCATCTAGATTTTGTTTTGTTTAATTTTCTGTGTGGAATTGTTTTCTAGTGTGATTTATACTCCCATACTCCCATGTAAAAGTACACAATTAGCTGCTTGGAAAATATGCAAAATGACATTCATAACATAATATTTTAATCATGTACCTCAATTAATCAAATGCTAAAGCAAAACTTGTATTTAAACCCTACCATTAAAAACCTTGTCTGAAGTGAGTCTAAATAAAAGATATGTGACTGCTAACAATTATAGTGTGAGGGTTCATTGCCGCAAGATGCCACACTACAGCGACAGCATCTCAGACCAAAACAAATGGGTGCATCAGCCACACCTTCATCCAATCAGAAGCAGACGTTATATCAAAGCCACCAGACTCTATTAACAAAACCAGAAATTTTACCTTGCAGATCATTGTACAACACAATTCATTCAAGTAAAACTCACCAAAACTATCCACTGTTCCAACAATCACCAACTCTGGTTTGGTCAAAATGAACCCTCAATTCACAGAGTTAGATGTGAAATTATTCGGGCTCCCCCGCTGTACATTAGTGGTATATTCAGGTTGGTAAGGGGCTATTCCTTTGATTTGCTGAATGACCAAAATCCTTGTAATATAATTATTAACTTGTTAATTATCCTACTAGAGCTAGCTACATGACAAATCAAGTACAATATGCTTTAGCTAGCTGAGGTTTGATGGTTTCAATTGAATGTAAAATTAATGGCTTCTGGTGAACACTTCGAACAGCACTCGTCCATTTCACTTTAACAATGAGGCTCAGATCACAACACATTCAAAGGAAGTGTTCAGGACACCATTACTCCGCTACATCTAATAGTTGTTTGTTGCTATACTAATGCTCAAAATCTCACATGTAGTACCTTTAAAAAGACAGTCAGTTTAAATAAAATCAAACAGTAACTCTCAACAGTAACTATTAGTCCATCCCTCTCTGTATATCCAGGCCCAGCAAACTCAATAGGTGAATGACAGCTTTTTAGCTCAGAATCAGATGTGCGAGGCAGCAGCAAAGTCGGCTCTGCCTGTGGGAATACAGACCATCCAACATCCAACAGAATAGTCAATAAAAGAGAAGCAGCGACACTACATAGCTTCACAATAAAACTTTAACTAGTGCCTCAGGGTTATATATCATAGCAGAGAGCTATTTCACAGGTCCCCGTTATGTGTTCTTCCCTTGGGCCTGAGGACAGTCGGGGGTCTGTGTGAGAAATCAGGCATCATTCATTCATCAGAGCCTGAATCGCTTAATTGCGTTAACAGATAATCGGAAAAGAATTACAATAGGGTCATTTTTCAGATGTGTCATACTGCATATAAATCTCCTTCTCTCCAGGACAACGTAACAAAATAAAATGAAATCCTGTGGTTGTAGAGTGGACCTCACCCTCATAAGGATATGTCCAAAAGAAATTTTTCATGTTCATCTGTGGAAATACTCATGTCTCAAACCCATGTCAGTGAAGTTTAAGTCATTTCAATACTTCAGGTTCGAGTTTATATTGTGCTTTGTATTGGATGAATATGCATTTGAGTAAAGTACCCACAAATACAATATGCTTGTATAACCAGCATCTTTGAGAAATACTCTGTGTGGCAGCTCACTTCTTTCCTGCGGTCGCTGTTATCTCTCTGAAGATGCCATTTGATGACAGCATGTGGAGAGCGGGCCTGACACTCCAGGAAGGTACTGCTTCCCTCCACTCCGTACTGCACCATCTCCAGAGTGTTCTTATTGGCTGCAGGGCAGAGAGAGAGACAGGGATTTCCATGGCAACCAAAACACTCATTACCATGAACTCCTTACAACCAAAATCTCAGTTATGGAAAATCAAAGCTCTTTTAGCAAAACAGCTTTCACAGAATACAATAAAACTGCCAGAATACAGTCATTACCGCCCATAACAATGAAAACCATGAGCTGTTTGGAGCAGCAATAATGAGATGTTCAACCCTCCGAGGTCATTAATAAACAAACAGAAGCAGAAAAGAGAACTCTGAAGAACAGGCGTCTCACCGTTGGAGTTGAAGCCTCGGCATTGGCGGATGGGGTTCCCGTACTTAACGTCCTGCCTCCGGCTACGTCTAAAGGGGTCAGACCAGTGTTGCCAAATAAGGAGAGAAAAAAATCATAAAGCAACCGCAAGCCATTCAAAGCCATTCAACAACAGATAAAACCATTAAAGCATTAAATTTAACAACACAAACCACAAACCACCATCCCATTATGTTATTGTGTCATTACATGGATGTGAATTTACATAATGTACTGGTTAAACTTACAATATCACAAGTACACGAGTTATTAGTGGAGTGTCAACCACAGTTTACCCAAAGACTAATATGCTATTAAAACAGATTACATTGCCATTAAACAGCCATTCAGCCATCCAGTAGGTCCAATTTCAGCATCATTCAACACAGACTGAGTCAGTCAGTTAGTTAGTTAAGAGGTTAGTCTTAGCCCATGCTAACACCGCTGCTGGTGCTCACCTCTTCTGCGAGGCAGAGTAGCGGGAGCAGGACTTGCCATCCCAAGCACAGTAAGGGTCTCTGGCCAGACAGCAGTCGGCACAGGCCTCACCATACACATCGCACCGGTGAAGAGCCAACTGGGTCAGCCCTACCACAGACGACACATACAGCTGTTGCTGTTGAGGAGAAGAGGATGGAAAATTATGTTATACACAACACTGGAGAGCACTTTGATACTGAAACTGAAATAAGGCAAGGGAGTCAAATACATGAGGGCAAATAATGGCCAATGTTGAAATTTTCAATGGTCAATTTATTTTTTTAGGGTGAACAAATTCAGAAAGAGTGTAAGATTGAAATCTTTGTGGCCATGATTTGCTTCATACAAGGACTTCACAAACCCAGATGGATGAAATGAGAAATGTAAAATCTAGTCCTGACTGTGCTGAAACAGCAGCAGGCTCTGGAGCATCTGGGAGAAGATTGAGCTCATCTCTCTCAAGTTGCCTTCATAATTTTATGATCAGCTGTCTGAAATTCATCAGTCTGGCAGGCTGTGTGTAATACAATCTGTCTGTCTGTGGAATGATGTCACACACATGTAGAAGAGGCCAGGTATTTTAATCACATTGAAAGACAGCACTAAATGTCCAGTATCTTTTCCATATTTCTCTCTTCATTGTCTCCCTCAGACTTGCAGCTATTCTATGAATCATGCAGGCAGATAACTGAAACACAGCTGAATATGAGTAGCTTGTGACCTTTGCAAAGTGCATTCATTTCATTGTCTTTCTTTGGAAGATGGCTTCTTATCTCTTTATGTGAGCAAAGAATATACTTACTCTTTTGGATGAGATCTTCATGGTTGTAATCGGAGTAGGGACCTTGATATAGAAAATAATTTATTATGAGTAGTTTTATCTTTGTAGCAGTTGAAAATGTGTATGCATAGAAACAAGAGAGAACAAGAACATTAAGACAAAAGGATGAGCAAAACTGTGGAGAAAGATGAGTGAGTGCACAGAAGGTAGGATAAAGAACAGTCGGAGACAGAATAATAGGGAAAAAGTGTGAAAAACAAACGCTCACCTTGAAAACCTCTACCTCCTCCAAGACCAGCTCCTCAGTCTGCAGGTCATCTCTGGGCAGAACGATGACTTTCTGAACTGTTCCCTTGTCTGTGGAGCACAACACACACCTGTCAGCAACACACCTGCAACCTCCCTCCCCTCTGCCTGTCAACAGCTCATTGGATTCCCATTTTATTCTCTCAGCAACCTCCAACAAGGGATAATCCTCATATGAACAGACTCCACTGTACTCTCACCTCTGTTACATAGCTTCAGTCTCCAGTTTAACCTGTATTCAATGGCATCAAGCTCTGTTCCGCTTAGTGTACTCACTGCCACCACCATGGAAAACCTCTTCTGTCATCCTCAGCCCCCTTATTGCCCTGACCCATTCATCTGGATGCCATAAGACATCCCCTGGCCTCCCCTGGCATGTTTGATTTCTGTAAAGTGTTAGGCATTCCTGCGAGCAGGCTACCTGAGATTTATTATGACTCCTGCATTGAGCCCCAATGCAGGGCTGAATGGCTGCCTCTGACAGCAGCTGAAAGGACATACATTCCTCCACAGTGGCCACCATCGCACACAGACCCATTAGTCTCCTCCCCGTAATGCTACGTGAACAAAGAGGCCAGTTAAGAGGCGTCACATGCAACATGTGAGGGCTGCATGCTGTGTTGTGGCTGCTGCTGTCATACTGAGGCCTTATTAAAGGTTCAAGGCATGAAGACAAACAGATAATCTTTCTACCACCAGTGGGCAAGATTAAGGTGATGGATAACCAAACTGTACACCCCCCTTCTTCTCACCCCCTGTTTCTTTTCTGTCCCTCCTGTTGATCTGTTGATCCAACCCTGCCCTCCAGGTACAAATCTCCTGTTGTTAACTTCATGTGAACAGAGCAGATACAACCCTTTGATTGGTTAAATTTCTGCTCTCTCACAAAAGGCAGAAACTGCTTTTCTTCTAATGATAAATGATTGCAGGGGAGACAAGCCCTCCACTTACATGGGATTTATTTCTATCAGGGGATTTTTTTCTCTATTGTTCAACTTCCTACTGAGACTGTCCTTCTCCATTCTGACTCTGATTATAGGTTTCATGGATTCAGACTGACTTCATCTACACCTTAGGTACTTAAAAATAACCCTAATAAAGTGGTGATGATTGTCAACTTTCATGATTTCTATTAAATGAAATCAAATTTAAAGTTTATGAAATACTCACCCGTTCCTAAGAAAAGCACTTCGTAGTTGCCATCTGCAGCTGTCACCTGGTCCACAGTGATGGTGGTGAACTCATAGTCCACATTGGTTCGGACCACCAGGGGGCGCTTGTGTACCGGGTACACAGCATTGTACATGGCAGGGTGATTCCTCATAAAGTTAATCACTTCATCTGGATAGTCCTTAGTGGACTTCATGTTGGGGGTGAACGTACCCCCAGGACACTGAAAGAGAAAAAGAAGCATTAACAATCTGAGCTTGGATCAAAACCCAAATAAAATTGACGTAATAACATTAAAAAAGCAGATTTGCGAGCCTGTTTTACAGTCATATTATGAGTCTGCTTATGCTGATGCTTGCATCTTGTTCAGATGGTTTCCATTTGAGATCTAAGTCCGAGAGAAATGGTTGTTATGGCAGCTTGCTCTCTGGAGTTGACGTGCATTTGAAACTCACCGTGCCGGGTCGAGGATAGGGGATCTTCCCAGTGTAGGCCACCCACTGGTAATTGGGACCCTCCTTGTGAGCGAAGGGTCCATTGAAGACCATGCGGATGTCGGCCATGGAGTAGACACAAACTGCTGAGCCTTTGAAGACAGAGCTGTAAAGAGAAAGTAAAGGAGTGGAGAGAAAAAGGGTCAAATTTGTCTCACAAAAAAAAAAAGTATCTTAAAACAGAGCCAGTTCAACATGTAAGTATGTACAGTATTTGTTAATAGGATACTAACCCAGAGACAGAGAAGACTCCATATATCACAGGGTTTTTTGTGTCTTGTGTTGGCTGTATGTAAACATCTCCTGTAAGAGAAAAGAAAAAATCACATCAGTACAAACAGACAGGGTAAAGGAAACATCACGCTCCACAGCACAAGCACTCTTCTTTACTAATATTTACACAGCTTTCAGTCGATCCAACCTCTCTTAGCCAGAGAGACCTTTAGGCTAGATATCTCCAGAAGGAACAAAGAAAATGAACCTTCATCTTTGTTGAAAACACATGGAACCCACTACTGGATTTGGATAATGAGCGAAGTGGGATCTTGTGTTATGTCTTAATGCTTCTGTGAGAGTCCCTGAAATCCATAATTACATAGAAAGAATAAAGGTCAGGGGTTCATGTGGGAATTTTTGTGCTGCTTATTAAGTGATTGTGTGAATCTGTGTGAGAAATTGCCTTCAGTTTGTCCACAGTAATTCAAAACAAGACTAAGAACCTACAGCCGCACTAAAGCTAAAGCTAGCAAATGCTAATGTAGCACGCTAACATGCTCATAATGACAATGCTAACATGCTGCTTAGAGGGTATAATGTTTACCATTTTAAACATCTTAATTTCGCATGTTGGAACAACATTTGCTAACTAGCACTAACCACAAAGTACAGTTGAAGCTAATGGGAATTTGATCATTTTTGGTCAAAAAGTGCTGGCTTAATTGAAATGCCCCATTCATCCTGAAGGGGGCATGAATGTGCAAACAAATTTCATGGCTTCATTCAACAGGTATCTGCATATTTCACTAAAAACTATCAATAAAAAATTGAACGACCATCAGACTGACATAAGCATCACTCGAGTTACACCGGTAGTGAACTAAAAACATGTTAAACATCTGCTTACAGTCTAATAAAAATAATATGATGCATTTCACTCTCAGTAGTTGTATTCTGTGCAATGACAATAAAGCTGAATCTAGTCTAACTGAATCTAAAAAAAAAAATGACAAAAATGTGAGTGTCATCGATCCACCAAGCCCTCCTGCCATTCTAATATCCTGCTGATGGAAGCAGTAGCTGTAAAACCACAGCAATCAACTTTGTGCAACAGGAAACTAAACAATGGCCACAGGAAGGACATGTAAGGTGAAGGTTTTACTGACAAGATAACACACTGAAACTCAACCTTGAGAGGCCTAACAATCCTAAACGAAGCAATTCAATCCAAGCACCAGAGCCATGATATTTAAGAGAGGAGCAGCAAAATCAAACAGTCTGGTTTTCTGCTGTCTAGACTGGAGCAACGTGATTGCTGAACCACCTGAGACTGCTTAGAGCGAGACAGAAAATTTAAACACGATATGGTGGGATTCTCCTCTTCCTGCATCCATAGTTCATGTCTTCCACGTCGGGGGAAAGGAAATATCCCTTCTCTCCCAAAGGAGAGCTGCATCATATACTCATATACCAATTGTGGGAGTCTCTAAATCATGAAAGCTCACATACTCTGTCCTACAGGGCTCTGACACTGGATACTGCCTGATTTAGATGGTCGTTTTGTTGATACTGAGGAAAGGTCCACAGCAACAAATAAAGAGGAGCTAAACATGTGATGGGTGATAAGTCTCTCTCTTGTTCGGTACCTGACCTAAATACTAGTCCCAGGAGTCATGTCCACTGCCAACAATAGGACAAGGACTTTCAGCATAAAATGAGAATGTGCACCCAGCCCGTGCAGGGAAATGACGCGGAGTAAAGACATGATTGGCGAGAGAGTCAACAAGCGAGAGAGAGAGGGATCAAGCTAACAGAGGGAGAACTGACTGATGCAAAAACCAAGTGCACCAATTCAGATTTATGCACTTTAAGTCCCACATAGAGCAGCATGAGAAATTAGCTGTCAGGCTGCTATGTAGATAGAATGATACATGGAGAGGGTGAGCATTGTGTTTGAATCTGAGCTGCTGGGCTCTGGTCATGTTCACATTCGTGAGTCTGAACAGTCAAGTCTTCCTCCGGGGACTACAGTATCTGAGCTCATTCCTGGAGTAAAGGATAAAGCTGAGAGATAGCACACGTGTTATCCTTCTTTCTCAGTAGCTACCGAATTCCCCAAAGTCATACCCACACACACACACACACACACACACACACAGACACAAGCAGACACCACCATGCCATCTTCCACAGCTGCCACAACCAGAGTGGTGGAACGGTCATGGGTTAGCATGGATACAGCACAACAGGCTGCACTGGTGTCACACAGCAGATGATCCTTGTCATGACATACAGCTGTTGTACTGCAGAAATGGTCAATTTGCATGCAAGAACACGCAAGTGTGCGTGTATGCTGACAAGATACCACTGAGGCCAAGATAGAGCTATCATGAACAGTCGCTAAAAACAGATCAAGGCTTCAAAAAAACACAGAGAAAAAGCTTTGTGATTTGCAATAAAAGCTGTCCTGACAGGGCAGTGATGGCTTAGCTCCAGGGAATCTCGCATGTTAATAACAGCTAGGAAAGGATCCAGATTCCACAACCATTTCCTATGTTTTTATGGCAGTAAAATCTCAGCCACCATATACCTTATTTCCTCTCTAAAGATTTCATTTTCTACTTGATCAGCTTTGGGATTTTTTTTTTCTCAAGCTGCCGTCAATTCCTCTTTGTGTCTCTTCTTTCTCTGTTTGTCTCTTTTCTCTTGCTCTCTGCCTTTTCATCTCTCAAGTTATTGATTGTAGACTTGTTTTAAAGTGTTTCACATCTAAAATGCAGGAGGGTCTTTCTATTTCTGCATGTTATGGAGTAAAAGAGCATTTCAACACTGTGTTTTAAATCAGTGTGGGTCATTTTGGTACAAACTTGTCAGGCAGAGCCAATAAGTGCAACATATTCCAACTGTAAAAACTCCCCAGGTCTCAAACGTGCTTCGCTGTGATGCCTTTCTACATGAGACGGCCACGGCATGAATACAGCTGGTCTGGACATTTCAGCAAACTTCCCACGAATGGAACTTGTACAGTTGTTTCATTAGAACGCTGAAAGAAAGTGGGAAAGTTTAAGAATCATCTCACTCAAACATGGCTGAGTGATCTTTCTGAACTTGACTTGGCTTGAAACAATCTTCAGCTGCATAGTGTAAAACATCTACAATGGCTCCTTTACTACATGCCATGTGTATGTAGACTGCGACAGAAGTAGTTTGACATTTTGGGAATATGTATATGAGCCTTCTTTCCAGGAGTTTGATGAGAAGATTAATACCACTCTCATATCTATAAAGTAAATATGAAGCTAAAGCCAGAGGCCGCTTAGCTTAGCTTAGCATACTAGAAGTTGGGGAAATAGCTAGCCTAGCTCAGTCCACCCGTAAAACATTCATGTTCCAGCACCATAACAAGTTATGTGTAAGAAACACAATTTGTGGTTTTATGGGGGGTTATATGTAGGAATATTTCAAAGGTCGGCGCTGTGAATTTCCACTGATTTATAGAGATGTTTCTAGTCTGCATGCTGTCTCCTGGCTGCAGCTTCATACTGAACGTACAGTCATGAGAGTAACAATCTTCTAACTCTGAGAAAAAAAAGGCATCCATCTATTCCATCCATGACCTACATTGAATGTGCATTCAGTGTGCGTAGTGAAAGAACAATTTGCCCTTGTGAAACCCTAAAATCTCCACTTTCTCTGTAAAGACAAACTCTCCAGACGAGACAGTAAATGTGAAGTCATTAGCATCAAACCCAATCATAGCCAAATCACTATCCCCTTTAAGAGTCTTTGGCAGGGATGGCTGCTCTGCAGACATCTTCAGTCTTTCCTTCTCTATGGGCATGTCTATCCTGTCAGGGCTGCCCTTGGTCCTTCACCAGGCTGTTCCACAACGAGCTCATCATCAGACGCTGACGACTCTTCGGCTCTCAGAGAACAGAACCGGTCTGCACAGCACGTCTGTGTCAGCGCTGACCTGACCAGTAACGACAGTACCCTCATTTGTAAAGGCAAAGTGAGCCCATTCCCACTCAGAACCGCTTTCACATCATCTAAGTGAAGTGGATGGACACAGAGTTTTCAAGTGTGTGTCACTTTTTCAGTTGTTCAAAGAGGGATAAAATAAATGTCACCTGTAACAACAAAATGCTGCTTTTAGTGCTGCGGGCAGATTGAGATAAAAGCAAGGAAGCAAGATAAAAGCCAGATAAAGGGACAAAAGGCTATCATCAGATTCAGCAGGCATGGCACTATTCATTCTTGAGATTAGTTCAAGAGCAACAGTAGCCTCACGCATCAGTCCCCTATCACTCTTTGGCTCTATTTTAAAGCTGTGAGACAGAAAGAGAAAGAGATTCCCCTGGAGAGGCTCGTGGTCTCACAGTCACAGACATTCCTGCGTGGTGATCTGATCTGGCAGCCATCTTGCCATGCACACACACACACACACACACACACACACACACACACACACACACACACACACACACACACACACACACACACACAAAAACAGACACTTTGTTTAAGACATATTGAGAGAAAATATCAACTTCAGTGGTGGGATTATGTGTGTCATTCCCATTACAGTACACTGTATGGGCCATATGATGGGAATGGGCTGCCATATAGGCCAAGGACTGAGGTCTGGAGTGTATTTGCACAAGTACACTCTTGGCAGGTGCTGCGGTAGAAATTACAGTAGACCGTTCTCTACTTAGTATTTCAGATGTGATCATACATGACAGGAACCTGAAAGTGAATATGTCTGAAATAAATTCAATCATGTCATTTTTGTCTTTTTCCTTTGCCATTTGATACCTACTGTCAAAATGATTAACAGCACAAAGGACAGATTTAGTTTCTTTCAAAAAACTGGGTGTAACGAAAGTTCTTGGCTCATAAAAAAGCGTTTACTGGAGGTAATAGAAATACTAATTGATTTGGAAAAGATTTTTGGAATTTCACTACTCCATGTCACAGATTGATGCAACAATGCTTTAATATAAGTGTCTATATTTGCTGTTCAAAACACCCGATCATTCTCAGAAAACAAAACGGACCTCTGCTCCTCAGGCACAGCAGGGAACTATGCGTTTAAAGATCAAATGATTGGTTGACGAGTTACCAAAGTCGGTTTCATTGACCATTAACAAACATAAATGCCAACACAATGTAAAGTACATTGCATATATTAATCATTAATTATTCTTTGTATATATTGTTGATTTTCTATTTCTGCACTACTCAACTTATTGTTCAGTCTTTCGTTTGTCTTTTTTATTCTATGCAAGTACATTTAGTGCAATGTTTAAACCTCAATCAAATTCCTTGTATGTGCACACATACTGGCCAATAAACCTGATGTGGAATTTGATGCTTCTCTTTGTCATAGATGAAAATATGTAATATTTTATAATATATGTAATACAAAATATGTTAAGGTTTGGGACTATTCAGTCAGATAACACAAGCAATTTGAAGATGCCACGTTGGTTGCTGGGAAATAACAATTCTTTTTTTTTTTATTGTTTTGGGGGGTTTTGTGGGCTAAATGATTACTTTACAGAATGATTACAGAAAATAATCTGCAGATTAATCAATAATAAAAATAACTGTCAATTGCAGCCCTAGATGTGTAGGATGTAATCTGGCAAGAGACCATGAGACAGACCACCACCTACAGAAAAATGAGAGGAAAAGACATCACTTGGCTGACAGCATGTTTGATTGAAAGGAAGTCTATCCAACACCCTCCACCCCCACCGGGTAAACTCAAGATTACCACAACTGAAAAGAGTGAAAGGAACCACAGCATAATCTCAAGGTCTTTGTACTCACGGAGCTCATCAAAGTGTGTCTCCATGCCGTCGGCCCCCGGCACCGAGCAGATGAGCCTGGCCTTCAGGAAGGTGCTCCACTTGTTAACCAGACAGCAGTGGCCTCCATCATCATTCTGTATTTGAGAGGGTGGAGACACAGAACAACCATCACTCAAACTCACATCCTCCACTATCTTCCTACTGAAAACAAACCCAGGTGGAGCCACCCACACACACACTATACAGTACACGTTGCTTTGCAAAGCCAGGAAGCTAAAAGGAGGGAGGGGTGGGTGAGATGGTAAACACTGTCTCCTCCTATTTAGACTCTTCCATCTGTGGTGGAGCGAGGCCAGAATCTACCCCAGTAAGAAAGAGCTGAGGCCAGTATGTGCTTTAGAGTCCTCCTCCATAATCAGCATCTTTAGAGGATGTCGCACTTTAATGAGGAAGCCTTTCAATATTTCATTCTAAAGGCTGGTTGTCGGCTTCACAGTCTTCATGCACTCGTGATGATTCCCATTTTGGGAGTTGAAATGTTTTCATAATTTCCAGTGCAATTACAATATATGGCTGAGTGTATTTTTGGTGGTGTGCAGCGTGCAGCGAATGGCAGTAAGAGTATCCAGATGTGTGTCGAAGTAAGAATGACAAGACCGGGTCTCTGGAGTCCGCAGCAGAGCCCACTGAGAGGGGGGATGAGTGTTTGTGTGCCGGGTCAGTGACTGACCCCCTCAAATAAATACAACGGTGAACAGCTGAGGCGACAAGCACACGTACGCCACATTTTCTCAGCCGTACCCCTGCTCATACACCCGCTGTAATGCTCCAACATGCACGCAAACCCATAAGGGACACATAGACTCAGACTCACAGCGTATAAACACTGTAAGATGCCCTATAAGCTTTCCAGAAACACTTGTTGTTATTTGTTGCTGTTGCTGAGCTTTGTGTTTCTAGGGCACACAGGCGTTTAACAGAGAAGGACTCTAAAAGAGAGCTTTTTCTAAGGCAGTGAGTTATTCGCTGGCATGTAGACTAAAAGCTTCAAGTGTTTTAGGACTACCAGGGAGAAGAGGTCAGAGGATCACAGGGTCAGAGGGCAGAGGGCAGTCTCACAGACAGAGGGATGCATTGTAGACAGGGAGGTTAAAGACACATGTGGATTCCAGCACATCAGCGTTGGCCAAATACTAGTTCTGTGCCCGTAAACATTCAAACACAGTGGGTGACTCGCCTCAGGAGTCTACAGCCTGTTTTTCATATCGATGCAGATTTTCTTTTCATTATGTTTACACCGCAAAACAAACACGGCTCTCACTGTGTACACACCAAGCAGATGCGTCCTATCCGGGACTGGGTCACAGGACTCTGGCCCATCTCGGAGGACTTCTCCCGGAAGAAGAAGTAAAGCTTGTCGTCATTTCTCTCCGCGCTGTCCGGGATGAGATGTACGTGGATGAAAGTGGGGTCTGTGGGGAGAATAGGTGGTGAGATGTTTAGGCGGAGGATGAGCTTGGGGAAACATCTGGCTGAAATCCTTTATAAACTGACTGAAATCTCTGGCTGAAAACTTTTCTAAACTGTCAGCGTTTCCTGTTTATCACTTGTTGAAGGATTCTAAACATATGCAAACACCAGAATCTTTACATTTCAGCTATTCATTTCGAACCCTGATCAAAATCATGCAGGACGTATAACAAGCTGGATAAAAGCCCTGTGTATCATTTCTAGGTTAAATAGGACAGTTACCATTTAACCATCTGGAGTTGTACTGATCTGTTCGCATGGCAGTCTTTGTCCCCAAAGTACGGAAAATAGCAGAGTCTGTTCCCATAAAGTCAACATAGACCCCAGCATACAGTTCACCATCTGAGAGAGAGAGAAAACAGTTCAGTTTAGTGAAATTCCTTGACTCTGACATTATTCCAGCACCACCCTTGGCACAAAACACCAAGGCTTTTATTTCAAAATGTATATTTAGAACCCAACAACTCAGGACTCTTTACACCACAAAACAGAGGTTCAGCATCACAAAGTCTCCATCTACACATTTGTCTTCATTTAGAGACAAAGCGGATGATAAGTGG
Organism: Chaetodon trifascialis; assembly: GCF_039877785.1. Classification (NCBI taxonomy): domain Eukaryota; kingdom Metazoa; phylum Chordata; class Actinopteri; order Chaetodontiformes; family Chaetodontidae; genus Chaetodon; species Chaetodon trifascialis. Next base: position 23,855,271 of record NC_092058.1, on the reverse strand, counting down.
ATCATACTGTTACTCAAGATGCAAGTGGACAATCCTCAAAAGGCTACAGAGCAGGATGTTACCTTATTTCATGGTTCCTATTGCTTCTTAAATTTTCCTAGAAAGGAACTGATAATGGAAGAGTACTATGGAAAAATGGAAACAGCCTTTAATTGATTATTCACCAAGCCCCATCCTCCTTAGTTACTGTTGCTGCCTGGCAAGCTTTGCCTTTCAGCATGGCACACGATGCAGTTTACACTGAAAGAATAAAACAAGACCAGACTTCCTATTTTGAGCCAGCTACTGGATTTTGTCTGCTGAGAAGACAACTGTCACTTATTCAAACAGCTATTTCTAACATAGCCTGTGACATCCCTAAATAATGTAGTTAGCTAATTATATGCTGCTTGCTTTTGGAAATAATGCTGTTATTCCTGAGGTAATACAATAGTTAGTTGGACATACTTACGTTAGAGGAGATAAAGACAATGTTTAATCCATCCCTTACACTCTATTTGTTCTCCTGTCATTAAGATTTTTGCTATTCTGTCAAGGATATTCCTTTGGAAATCAACTGCTTGTAAACCCAACACCACTATCATATTTTCAAGTTCTTTTTCTAATTCTCTTCTTAAAAGTTCAAATAAATGCATGTACTATATTTACTGCCCCTATTTTCCTTGCAATTAGTTCCAATTTATATTGTTCTTTCCAGGAAACTTTGGAGGAAACCAGTAAACTATTATGGGACACGTAAAATGAATTGTTCCTGAAACCAGTGCTGAAGCTTCCTGAAACAGCCTTCACACATTCTCCAAAAAGACATAAAATATGAGCACATCCATGTGTGCAGACTGACAAATGTATACAGCAGCCTTGTTAAGCCACAGGAAGGCAAGGTGTTGGTTCTCCAGCTGCTGTAAGGGCCCCACTGGTGAGCAGGTGTGACTGTCAGAGCTCTCAGAGATGGAGTGAGGACACGGCGGGAGGTGTAGCAGACGAAACAAAAACACTGTCCTAACACCATTATATTCAATGTCATGGTCCTTGGCAGTGCTATATGGAGATTGATGACGTATCATTAAAATGTCCACGGATGGCGGGATGTCTAATGTGGTGGAGAGCCGAACAGACAGTGGTCAATGGTAAATCTATTGTTGTGGTACAGGGTTCTTAATCCTTATCAACACTAACTACAGTGTCCCTTGTATGATGCTAACTGGTGGAAGTGGGGGGCAAATCCATCTTGGATGACAGTACTGGTTCCACACTGGTCAGCTGGCACTGCGCTAATGTGGGAAAGCAGTGCCAGTGATTTACACCCGCTGTCTCACCCCACAGAGGGGAGATCGCCTTTCACTGGTGGCAACTGTGTGGTCTGGACCTGACTATGTGACCTTGGGCAAAGGGACAGAGGACACTGCCTTCATGAATGCTACAACAGATGACAAGATGATAAGCTACAGTCTCCACACTGAACCACGTTACATACTTACAATAACAGGATGGATAAATAGTGAGCAAAAGTGGGAATATACTTATGTGCCCACTAAAATAAAATAGATGACCTCATTTATTTTTGATATTTGGTAAAATTGCTTTATTTGAACATTATACCCACATTATGACAAAGAGTGCATGCGAATGGGTGGCAAGCTAAAGGGGAAAAACAATGTGAGTGTCTTAGCGAGGTGCTGAGCCACCATAAGCCTTCAGAACAGCTTCCTTGGCTTTCATTCTCCAACTGGAACTCTACTGGAGGGATTAACACCTATTTTTTCAAAAGATATTCCCTCAATTAACATTTTGATGAAGGTGGTGGTGAATGCTATCTAACATGATGATTCCAAAACTCCCATTGGTGTTCCACCAGGTAAAGATCTGGCAACTGCAGTAAAAGGTAAAAGTCTAAGATTCACAAACCATTCAGTGGGCCCTCGTTCCCTTAATGGAAGAGCTGCACTATGCTTTTATTCTGGTTTAACTTTAGTTTGTCGCCCCTCTGTATGATGATTTCCAAGTAAATGACCTCGGCCATTTACACATGCTAATACTTCAGGGATGGGAATAAAGAACATTTTACTTTTGAAATGGTGATATAAGCACTGAAATATTTTCCCAAAACGTGTTTTGAAGTCACAGTGAAATTCCCAAGTGAGGGATTCACATATTAATAGCACATATCACTGTGTCCATATTCCCCCTAACAAGGACACATTCCTTAGGATATAATGATTTGGCTGATTGGACTAAGCAGCTCACTGTGGGAAATAGGACAGGATGGAAAGGACACTCGGCCTGACTCTCTTGACTTCATCTTCAATAGCAGACGATAAATATTTTCTGTTAACAAAGTGTTCCAAAAATATAAATTGTGAGCAGAAAGCAGGCCATATAAAGAAACAGGAGATGAAAGATGAAGAATCCATATGGGATGACACTGCCATTGCTATGAAGGCCGCTAGGCCAGTCTGCACCCACGCCTACACCCATGCCTACACCCTCATGTGACCAAACCCAGATGACACTCACTGATCAAAGCTGACACGCTGTTGAGCTTCGGGTCATAGGAGCACTTTCCCTTCCCAGATTCCACTTTGCCCGGCTCCAAATGGAAGATTTCTTCCTGAAATGGAAAATCATATGGAGATGGCAATAAATTCAGTGCTCTTCATCTTGTCACTGTGATTCCCTTGTGTAGGGAAAATGAGGCAGCGAATGTGCTCCCTCTGACTCCTGTGGGACCTATGCGGCCTGATGGGGGATGAAGTATTAGAATAATGAGCGTGCGTTCATACAGAAAAATACATGCGGGGAAAGCAAGGAATTTCTAATCCATCTCTATGCCACTCTGCTGCGGAAAACAATGTGTCGTGGGCTGCTTCTCTCGGCATAATAAGCTGCATGCCAAATATCTCTCAGCCTCTCGGTGCCTATGGCTGTGCAGGCCTACTGCTGACACCTGTAATCCAGCACAGAGAAAACAAGCCTGGGATGGAGGCTGGATGACTGATGCTCACTGCTCATGGCATCCCTGCACGCAAGCACTGAAAGGTGATTGGCAGGAATTTACGTATGAGAGTCAGGGAAAATGAATCGGTGGCATGCAATGACATGTCCTGTAGCTCCGCCTCACAGACCAGAGCATGTTACACCAACGGGTACAGAGATGGAGACATCTCTGTCATTGTCCATCAGCACTAAAGCAGGGGAGAGAACATGGCACTGTGCCAAATACACTTCATTGGAGCATACACACACCCGTGCCATTCCCTACTCATCTTTGATTAAAATCACCACGCGTGCAAATAAGAAGGTGCTGGCAGCTCACTCCCAGCCATGCCAGATGTTGACGTGTAAAAAAGGTCACAAACATTTATGTGTACCAGTGGGAAACTGTGCCCTGAACATGTTTTTACAACCCTGTCGTAAAATATGACCCTTCAGAAAAGTTGCAACATATTTTAAAAAAAAAGAAAAAAGAAAAACTGGACTAGAAAATCTTTTTTTTTCTAAGTGTCCCACTTCACCTAAAGCTCTTATGTCCTTCAAAAGTCCCTTTCTCTGTTTTAAAGTGCTTGGAGAGCTCAAACATTGGAGACATGTTCAAGTATGTGGCTCTTTTATTTCCTATACAGCACAGCTAGTTGGCTACAGATGGCTGGTGTTTGCTCTGGGCTAACAGAGCCTGCTGTGGGAGTGGGTCAGATGCTGACTAGGCCTGCCGCCTCTGTGGGAGCGACTGCACCACATTCCTACAGAAGGTGAAGAGCTCAGTGGGGTGAGGGACTGATGGGTGGGACATCCTGCATTGTCTCAGATAAGCGGGATGAATGATTCAGGTATCTGTTGTTAAATAAATGTTAAATATATGCTAAATTAAAAATGAATATGCCATGCATTGAACAGCAGTGAAAGCCTGTTTGATTAAATTTGTGCCTCGAAAAAGTCAACAGATATTTTTTAGCAGCCTGAAAAGCCATTTCCACTTGATAACCCAGCTCTCATGCAAAATATGACATTTAGCACAAAATGCAAAGCACAAGAAAGACAATGGCGGATACGAAAGGGTGCTCAGACAATGAGGCTTACACAAAGAAAATATAGGTGAAATACGGGAGAAACAATATCACATGAAATTAAATGCAATTCCGCATTACACAACACTTTGAGATTGTGCACGGACTGGAAAAGATGCATGCCAAATGTTATGGAGACAAATGATGGCCGAGTTAATGATGGTGCTGACAAAATGAGCTCAGACACATAGAGAGGGAGCGTGCTGCTGGTGACCACGAGCCCAGGCAGTGTGCAGGGCTGCGGTGCAGACAGGGCCCACATCGCACCTTAAGTCCAAGTGTCTCGTGCACCGCGCTGGGTTCAGCTGCGCGGCTAGCCCTTCCTCTGGCCTGGGCCATCTGCAGATACATGGACGTCTAAAACAGGAGACAGCAACACAGTCCGGATGTTATGCCACTGATGAGGAGGGACCTTCAAGGACCTTCCTGACCTCCATTTGCATCGCTTGAATCTGTCCTGATTTCCAGGAACGGTGAGAAACCAATGCTATTGAAATGAACATAACGCAAGTGCAAGAGGAAAATATGTGCGAGTGTGCAAGAATGTTAAGGGAATATGTGTGGCTTTATTTCACCAGATGGTGGAAAAGGCAACAATAGTTCTCTATCCTGTGGCTGAGTCAATAAAGGCTCTCACAGTATGCTACATACATTTCCCTCAAAGCTGCTGCCAAAGTAAAACATTTGGCTATTGCAGTTTGCAAAAGCTACAAGTCTCCTCCTGACAGCGCTGCAGAACTTAAGAATATACCCCGCAGTGGTGTAATCAAATGACAATCCATCTGAATTAATAATGACAAAACAAGTTTCCTTATGTATGTCAGGATATGTGTGTGCATGCATCTGTGTGGAGTGCATCATGTCATGTTTTTGCAATCATAGTTAACTCCCCAACCCAGCTAAGAAAGGTGCTCACGGGGGGACGACTCAGACCTGTCCGTTCAATGTGACGGAGAAAAAACAACCTTCTCATTAATGGACTAGAACTGGAACATTCCACTGGCACCCCATAATGGGAGCTCCCACTTCCAATTACCCAGCGTCTCAGATGGTGGAGGCTGGCGGGTGGCCTGGATGAATGCATGAAGGGGTGGATGGGCAGGTGAGCGAATGGATGGAAGCCCTTCGTTAGTTAAGGGTCATGTAGGAACCGAATGCAACAAGGGACTCATGCAAGCCGTGCTTGATGTTGCGAGTTCTCTGCACTGTACTGTGTATCTCAGGGGAGAGTCCGATGGGAAATTTACTTTTTATTTATCCCTTTAAAAAAGTCCCCTGGTCATCATTAGGGAACAAGTGTGATATTTAAAGAAGAGTGAGGTGTTAAAGGGTAGTATGGCGAGGTAGTGATGCCTGGCTTGGTTTGGGAAATTCAAGAGGTCCCATTAAAGCTTGAGACTAAACAGAGTCGTTTTAACAGCTCACTGGGGATGACAGCTGTGTGCTGGTGAAGCTGTGCTGGCTGCTTTGCCAGATGCTGAGACATGGTACCACGAGCAGGCTTAATAATGGAGGAAAATCACTGTAAAGGGAACCTAGTGTAAGGTGGATGGAGAGCAAGAACTTGGGTGAGAGAAAAAGGAGCGGCCGAGATAAGCCATTCATGTGCAGATGAAGAGAGCTGTTTGCTGAACTGATGTACCAAGAGATCACCATCTTGGCTTTTACATTCCTCAAGACTTTGATCCTAACCTGAGGTTTGCGTCCACGGTTGACAAAGGTACAGACTGGATTATAAGCTCCTGTCCCGCAGATGTACAGCTGAGTCCGGTTCCACGGCTCGATCAGACGGATGAAGTTTGCACACTCCTCCTGGAGACACAAAGACTAGACTGAAGTTCATAGCAATAAACATATAAATGAAAGGCCATTCACAGCCATATTTTACCGGAATACTTATTTTTAAGTAAGCATTTACCAAATGCTTAAGTCTGGGTGGCAAAAAAGAAGCTAGTGATACTGTGGTTCTACATATATACATTTGAACAACATATCAAACGGTGCTGTGCTCTCCACTCTGGCCTGGCAGGAGGAGAGACTGACTGGGCTTCTCTGCTCCAATCCATTCCTGTCTCCTTGGCTAGACAGAAGGGAACCAGAGGTTTTACGGAGCCAAGACCAAACCCCACAGGTGAGTGCCACTTTTACAGGTTCCTCACATTAAACCAAAGTGGACAATGGAGGGAGCTATGCCTTTAATACCATGCATTTGAAAAACACATTTTCTTTTTTAGCCTATCATTTTGATGGAAATCACCTCTGCTGAATAGCCCTGCCTAGGCTATGAGTGCTGTCAACAGGCGTACTTACGTTGGCGTCCTTCCCACTCACAAGGCACTCCATCCTTCTTCGCTCGGACACTGGCCAGTGGATCTGCCAGGGTGGAACAGAGGACATTTTATAGTTCTAATCCAACGCGTTATACATCACTGCCATTTATGAGATTTCTGGGCTAAAATTGCGAAAGGGATATCCACCCAGGCTAATATTAGTCCTGTTGGGATTGTCATAACCCAATTACAGTATTTTAATGACCCAATGCTAGAAAAAGTGCACTCCAACAAAAACTAGACGTGAGCTAACCAAAATGGCTGCTGCCGGGCAATAGAGCAGAACATTTTGCCCTGGGGGCATCTGTTGTAATGCTGAGGTGAAGACGCTTGCTTCATCCCAGTGTAACAGCCCAACTGAGGGGCCAGAGTTTGCAGGGAGGGGAAGCAGGGCATGGGAATGATCTTACGATATGTGGGTCCTTATTGATGTCATGGAGGTCCAGGGACAGGATGTGGTCCTTGCTGCCAACGTACATGCGGTCGTGGTCCTCATCCATACGCAGGATCCGGTAGTCGGACGTGTTGAGGAGGTAGGCGAAGTGATGAGCCGTACCGGTGGATCTCAGCTCTGTTTGGAGACAGAAATGTATCCATTAATGACAGCTGTGGTGCACATGCACATTTTCACACACACGCACGTACAACTGACACATTCCTCATGCCACTCCTGCATACCGGTCCGAGTTATCTGATGGTTTTCCACCAACACTCCTGTAACTTAACACCACACATTAGACACAAGTGCTACTGAGAATCTGTCACACTGTGTTGATGGCTTTATACCGCCTGAGTGGATCAGAAGATCTTGAAAGTCTCTCATCATTGGCTGTATGCACCTTCCAGTCAAAAGTCAGACAAAACAGACAATAGTTTGACAGTTAGATATGATGTTTACTACAAACCCACACCATTTATAAAGTAGGTTAAGATGGATATACTGATTGTAGGTGGACTTCAACTGCAACATTGCTGGTTGGACAGGAGGTCAGAGGAGCGTGCGCCTTTGTAACACAATACAGTCAACACGTCCTCTCATGTTGAGAGTAACCCAATCTTCCTACAGCTCCGTGTTTGAGTGTTTGTTTGATATGTTGTTCTTGGTTCAGCAGCCACGTACAGGCAGGGCAGAGAGGCCACTGCTAAGACAGCAGAAGGCCCCATGCCACACCATAGACAAACACACTCCTCCACAATCTATAGGGGGGAGGCACGAAAGGGTGGCATTCACATATTGTTGGACAAACACAGAGGTTTCACTCGAACAGCTGGAAAGTCCCGTTTCACTGTTTAGTTTTATTCTACAACCAACAGACCACAGAAAGCTTGAAACAGCGAGCCACACTTTGAGGTTACCCCGGGTTCTTTTGTGTTGCTTTAGCAGCCAAAAATGTGGTGAAGGGAAACCAGATGATAAACTGTCAAATACAGTTAGCTTTGCTTGACTGTTTACAAATGATATATCAGAACAGAGGTGCGTCTGTGTATAGTAAAGGGAAGGAAGTGTGACATGGAGTCAATGAGGGGTGTCATACCTAAAAGCAACACCCTAGATGTACGAAAATAAGAATAATTTGAAATGTTTCAGGCAGTTGATAAATAACCACATGCAGGATCTGTATGTGAAGTCATGTTCAGTATGTTTGAAGTTAGTATGAAACATTCCTGTGGGGTTGTTAGGTGGTTGTGCAGAAGAGTGCTGGACACCGAAGCATGCAAAGCAATCAACATGTCCAGCATTGGGCCTTAAAATAAACACCATCAAGAGACCTTTTTAAACAGTCTCCCTATGGAATCTGATATTAGCAGTCTTTCCAACCATGATCTAAATTTAACACGGGGTTACGTCAATAAGCAAAGATTAATAGCATTAGATTTGCTATATTTGTACAGTTTGATTTAATAACTGTGCCCACCAAAGGAATGTTTACAGGTCAGCACAGAGATTGACAGCTGTCAGAGCCCACAGCAGAGGAGCTGCAACATGTGGTCGGACCCTGTGATTATTTGTGTTGGAGACTTAAGTTGAATGATGAGTCCCCATACACTCTAGCTGTGTTTATGTGTGTGTGCGGATAGAGTGAAACACACCGGATAAGAGCGCATTGTACAAACACACACACGCGCACGCACGCACGCACGCACGCACGCACAAACACACACACACACACACACACACACACATTCCAGGCCAGTCAAAGCCCTTCCTGAGGCAGGTTGTCAGCTATGCCTTAGTGTGTATTTGCTGTCAGAATAACTATATGGGACCATCTGTCAGCTGAGGAGGGAATGTGAACAGTGCATAGTAACAACACACCCTATAAAGAGAGCAACACATTAAGAAACAAACACACATCATCTAATTTTATAATCATATGATTATGTCTAGTTTGACTGCACTCCACAAAATGTCAAAATTCTACATCACAACAAAAACTGTAATAAAATGGAATATCTTCCCTTAACCTGCAACCCTGATTCAAAAAAAGTTGGGACACTGTGTATAACAGAATGTGGTGATTTGCCAATTGCTGGAGCAACTAAAGACTGGGAAAGATGTGGAATGCTCCAAAAACACCTGAAAATGAGAAACATCCCGCAGGTAAACAGGCTCATCAGTAACAGGTGAGAGTATCATGATTGGGTATGAAAGGGGCATCCTGGAAAGGCTCAGTCGCTCACAAGCAAGGATGGAGAGAGGTTCACCACTTTGTGAACACATGATTGTATAAAGGAAATTACCACAAGGGCTCAGGAACACTTCATAAAACCATTGTTGGTAAACACGGTTATTTTGCAAATGATAGCGTTCTGTGCTTACATACATTTTACAAAGGATCCCAACTTTTTTGGAATCAGGGTTGTAATTGTAAGATACACTGCACCAGAGAGCTACACTTACTAGACGATGGTGTTGTTGTAGTAATCAAACCTTGAATCAGAGCTAAAGTATCTTTAGACTTTCTAAGGCTCTGCAGGAGTAATGCTGCACAGGATTCACACAAGGAGCTCATGCTAAAGCCTAAATGGCCCTTCTGAAACCTCTCACCACGAGTTAACAAAAGACAGAAAAAACAGAGTAAGAAATAGGATTTTAAACAAGTGTGAAGTCATTCTAGCTATTGGACATCATTCCCTGTTCTGTCACCCTTTCTCAATTCAATCCCAAAGTCAACTCTCGCCTCAGGCAGGGGCACATCAGGCATTGTGCTCCTATGAAATGTTGATTGAGGACGTATAATGGCAGCAGACTGAGCTTGGCTGCTACACTGCTCAGGAGGTCAGGTCGCCCGTGGAAACAAGCCCAGCAGGTCCCTGGACTGAGGCTGGTTCCAGGCAAACACTCAGTCACAATCAGCTTGGAAAGACACGCAGAGAGACTGTGCTGCTATGTGCCAGATCAAGACCGATGCAGAGGAGTGGCTCCTGTGGCGCCTCCATTGAAAAGATAAAGAGGAATTTGTAGGTTTGTGTTTGAGTGGAGCAGAAGCATGTTTCCCAATATTAATAACAATTTGAAGAAGCTGGTAGTAAGCTAAGTTTCAAATGACCATTAAATTTGCAGAAATATTCGACCAGTCACACGTTATTGAGCTCAGACATGTTCAACTGCATGCTCAATCCACAGCGTCCCAGCAACACACAACTACACACTCGGAGATTAGAATTTGAACAGTAAAAGCTGAACTACTGTGCTCTTTGTCAGCCACATTAGAGCATGACAGCATTTTCCACACAGACTTATCCTGGAGATTTAGTGGCAGGGAGCAGTGTACGAGTATGTCTATTAAAGCCAGATAAACTCTTAAAGTAGCCCATTACTGTGTGTATGGTTTAGGTTCACTCTGGGGGGTCTGCACACACACAGCGGCCGCTTTGTTTTGGGGAAGGCACCACTTCCCTATGTGGAATGGCAATGGCTCTATTAGAGGTGAAAGTAAGCCGGTAAGGCAACCTGATCCTCGCACTCAATGTCTCTGCCCTTACTCTTGCCCATTCACTTACTTTTACACTAGAAGCCACATTTGCACGCAAATAAGAAGAGGTCAGTGTATTTGACCTTTTTCTCATTTTCAGTCTGAGGAGTGTACGTGTAGTAGTACACAGTAAGTTAAGTGATTACACAGGAGGGAGCTCTGACCTCTCAGTCCATGAGAGGGGGGCAATCCAGTCCACTCTCCTCAGTCTGCTGAACACAGACAATCCTCTCCTCTCTCCAAGCATCTCAAGGTACTGCTGGCTGACAGAGCCCACTGTCGGTTCCCACAACTCAAAACTCTGCTCGTACTGCAAGGAAGGATCCTGCCAGTGTTTGAGAACAGTGAGCTGTGTAAGATGAGTCCTGGAAACATTTGAGTGTCCTTTAATGTCTGTGAGAGACAGACTGAGACAGGTAGGTGCACAGCTCTTCTCATGTGCTTGATACAATCATCAGTGGTGCAAAGTATTTTCATTTTTTCCTACTTTACACGTATATATACTCACTACATCACAACATTTCACAAGGAAATATTGTAGTATTGCTCCACTACATGTATTTCACAGCTGTAGTCACTTTACTGATTATGACTTTACATAACACACAATAAGCTCAAATACAACTGCACTGTTGAAGATTAAGCCAATGTTTCCAAGTCTTTTTGGCATGTGCCCCCATACAAGAAAGCTTAGGCCCCCTTGTCATGTTTCAGACGTCTAGGAGATGCTGGTACTTTAACGAAAGAGGGATTTCCTGTCTAAACCTCTTAGATGGTTTCATTTAAATGACTGTTGAGGAACCTAAAGAGGTAAAATTACCAAATTTTTCCAAACATTTCTTCTTTCTGACCCCATTAATCATCTCACGACCCCTCAGGTTTATATTGTGACCCTTTAGAGGGAGCCTGACCCCTTGGTTGGGAACCACTGGAATAAGCTACCTAATTATATAAAACTAGCTTCATCTTAACCGGCCACAACAGTAAAACGTTAAATGAATATTGATGCATCTGTATGAACAGCATCTACTCATGCTCTATATAGTGTCTCCTTATAATAGTAAAGGACCTGAATATGTCTTCCTCCGACAATGACGTTCAGTCATGTGTTCATTTGACACCTGGAATAAGCAGCATGACCTTCCCTGAAGAAAATACTCACATCAATTCTACTGATTACTGTGCTGAGCCATTCATCAATAACACAACAAAATTTCCAAATCATTTTGCAAAGTGGAATATAGCCACAAGCAATAACATGGTCCATTTGCAACAAGCACATTTGTATTATTGATTAGCGTGTTACGTTTTTTTATAAAGTGAATAAAGCGGTTATTGAGTGGACAGGCAGCATCCATCCATTATCTTTATTGTTCTTTTGAGTTCTTTGTGATGTGGGGGCTGGAGCCACTCCCAGCTTGTTCAAGTCAAATTCACTGGACCACAACTCACCTCATCTTCCAATGCTTGTGATTAGAAACATCAATTCATCTGTACAAAATGTAACTCTAATAGATGGTCTTTGGCATTCATGTACATACATGTGCAGATGCCTCCAGGGAACACTCATGAGACTCGAACCCTATCCCTTAAAAACATCTCACACACCATCACTGCCTGTGCCACATCAACGGTCTGAGGTTACTTGTTTTTATCTCTCTGCCTACGCATTCAACTGCAGAATCTCAACTACAAATATGGTCTTCACATGGAAAAAAATGCTGAGTTGCTGAGAAGGCAAGTCTTTCCAGTAGCACTGAAGCTGGGCCAACACTGAAACAAGGAGCCAAATAGCAAAAAGTACACAGATGGTTTATTTTATTTATTGCCCAATATATTTTTATTACATTCATTAGATTCATTTTCAGAGACTGAAAACAGGTTGCTGTGACTGAGTACCTGAGTTCTTGTACATTGTAGTTTGGTAAATGTTTACCTGTGTGCAGACTTCTGCGAGCAGCTGCTGCAGTAGAGCTGGTCAGTGGCCAGTAGTACAAGTACAGTGGTTGTACTGGGAAGTATTGGATGTGTCCACCATATGATTTTAGCTCCTTGCTTGGACCATTATAAATAAGAATGTGTTTTTGTCAGCTTGCCTGGGTAAATGAGGTATAGAAGCACAGAATAGAGAGACATGCCTCACTGTCAGACTGAGCCAGCCCTCCTCCTCCTGAGAGAATACTTGGCTGCTGACGGTGATCTCAGGGGCTGCAGGCCTGCATGTTATAGCATATCTCTCCATCTTAAATTAATAGCCAACGGGCCGAGTTTACTTTGGAAATATGTTTGGACAGGAAAAGTTCACTGGCATGCAGCGCACTCTCAAGATCACATCTCCAGAAATAGGAAAACGCACTGGTTAACGTTGTCTTATATGAAATGATTTCCCACCATGCTGTCACACAAGGGAAAGAGGAGACTGCATCTTATGTCTCATATTCAGCTGTTAATGCATCCTACTCTGCTGGTAAGATCAGAGCTGCCTCTCATTAAGGAACGATTACTGCATGCATCGTGACTTAACAGTACACAGCCCACTCCACTCATAACTTTCCTGGCAAATTCAGGAGAAACATCAGGGAAGTGATTGGATCATGGAAACCTCTGGACTGTGTGTTTAAACAAAACATCAGAGAGAGAGCGAGAGGGAGAGAGAGAGAGAGAGAGAGAGAGAGAGAGAAGTAAGAGGGAGTAAATACACATCCTGCCACTTGACAGTGCAGCGCACAGTCGAAACCTGACACTGATATGGGTGTTCCACCCCACTGCATATTTCTCTGGTTTCAAATTGGGTAAATTAAAAGTGCAGACCACTGCCAATGACAGAGCATGTTGTTGCTTGAAGCCTGCACTGCTCCCTGCAGAGAACTGAAGGTACAGAGGACGGGGGAGGGGGAGGGGGAAGAGACAAAAGTTTGCTGTGTGCTGCTTTGACAAAGAACAAGAAGGGGGCGATGAGCAATGTGGAGCGAAGTGTGCAGCAATCACCTTCTCAGTTCACGGGTGTGTGGTTTTCCCTTGTGGAACATGTGGCTGATAATTAGAAACTGCAGCCACTGCTTCAGCCCATCCTTCTGTCCAAAGATCACAGTGAGGCACTAAAGCTGGAACACAAGCTATGATCTGTTCTACTGAAATAACACTACACTGGAACATCTCGTCTGAAATAGGATTTAATTCAGTCTTCTGAGGTTTTGTAATAAAGTGACAGAAATACCGTTTTAGCCCCTGGCACATCATAAACAAGCTGCACTACCTGAGCAGTGTCCTAAGGCAGTTTCCAACCTGCCACAAAGAGGTGTGTTAGTTCACACACGCCGGAGTGGCAGGAGTGATAATTGGGGTGTTTAAGAGGGGGCGGGAGAGGTGGCATGCTCTCACACATCAAAGGCAGCGCTTGTTGGGAATCCTCGCCAAATACTTTGCTGCCAATACAGAGGAAGAAAACTCCAGTTAAGACAGTCTTATTATTCTTCAGAAGGCACACTTCTTTTCAGCAGCAATGATGGACCCATGCAGAAAGCAGCTTTTTGGGAAAATTGCCTAGTCGTCTAGTTGGCAGTTGGGTCAACTTTTAACAGCGAGCAGTCATGAGTTGAGACGGCACAGTCGACAGTGCTATAGGTTTAGGAGACTTGCTCGACATGGCATGCATCACCTTATGGAAGACTTTCTCATTAACGAAGTCGCAGTCAGTGAAACATTTAGGAAGCGTCTGCTGCCCATGCACGTGCATAGAGGTGCATTTGCTCTCTTGAGCACAGTTTAGATTGTTTGTTGTTGTTCTTCTTCTTGCTGGTTTGTGTCAATCTGCCTCATCGGACCGTAACATGGCCTTCTACAACTACTGTTGCTTCAACAGATTTCTGTTTACTTATCCATTAGAAACATGCCAATCATTCTCAGTCGCAAAATATTTTTGGCATTTCTGTTGGTGTGTGTACATCTCACAAAATGAGTTTTTCAGATGAGTTCTTTAAGTAGTTTGTTTATTTAAAAAAGTCCATGATTTTACTGACTTCACACAGTACAGTTGAGCTGGCTTATATCCAGATGCCTGTATCTGAGAGCAGCTGTGGTTTTCTCTTATCTTAATCTGGCAAAACTTTCTCACAGTAATTTCCTGTATGTGCCTGATAAGGAAGTGCCTAATATAGGGGCGATCACCGAGCTCACAATCATGACGATGGAGCCCTCTCCTGCATAGGGACAAGTGAGTGACCGCTGGAGGGCTCAACTGACACCTGCACTGCTGTCTTGTTAGCAGTGTCACTTCTAATCAGCCACCCTCTGGACCCACAGCGGCTTCCTTCACTCTCCTTCAACAGCTCCTTTCAACACAACTTGTCTTCATGTCAAACATTTGCTGAAGTTATTTGGGTTTGTGTGTGCTGCATGCTTCAAAGCCAGTAGAGAAGTGACACAGTTGTTGAAGAATGCCTGTGTGATTACTGGAGAATGGGTATGAGGTTAGCTGTGCTGCTAAATGAAAAGGAACGATAACAGCATGTGAACGCAGCAGCTGCTCGCCTCGGCTTAGTCACTCTGTGGGACGAAGGATAATAAAAGCGGTCAGAGGCTCGGCCACTGTGTCACATCAGATAGGACGTGTCATTCAGCAGATAGCAAATATGCAAGGGCACGGGATCCAGAGATATGATCTGAACCACTGGTAATGCCAAAGAGCCTGGCCCACAAAGGAATGGTAATCTTTTGTGATGTGCTCTCAGCGACATGGACAAGCTTCGCTGATTCTGTGTGTGTGTTTGTGTGTGTGTCTGCATCTTGGGAGAAGAGACAGGCTCTGCAGCTTGCTGCTAGGAAAGAAAACACAGACATAACAGCATGCCTGTACAAACATCTGCCTCATACATACAAAGCATCAACACAAGCAACTTTGCTCGCTATCGTCTTACCAGCAATGGTAGTACAATGCTAATTGGTACAGTTATTGCAAAACTGAAAACACTGTTTAAATCACTGGGATCATCATTACTAGTTCTTTACTATTACTAGTAATTTTACACCTAGTCCTATTTTGAGCTAAACAATACACATACGGTTACTTTATAACACTATCTATTGATCCTGCTCGCTTGTTCAAGTGTTTATTGCAAAATAAGTTGAGCTCTCCTGGTCTGGCTGAAAGACTACACAACCTGATGGAATTCAGCCAGTCTTCCTCCCTCCACGAGCTTCCACCCTGTGTGGTTTAGCTGAATTTTGTCTTATTTTTAGTTACAACTCATGTGTGGCCTCCCCTCTTCTGTCCAGCCATGCGTCGGGTCATGACACTTTCCTCCGCTGCATTCATAACATTGCACTCATTTGTACGTACTAAAAGTATGAAGCAGTTGTGTGAAAAATGAAAAGGAGGGTTTCAAAGACATTTGAATACTTTGCACTTTGTCATCTCTGGTCAATTACTGCATGATTGCCCGATTGGAAAGTTATAAAAATTGTCAGAAGCAATCCCAATTCCAGTGTCGGTAAGGTATTATGGGAGGGGGTTTCAGACACTATTTGACCATCTGGAAAGCATTTGTACACTCAAAGGCTGTAGTTTATCAGTCACACTGCAGACGCCTGATGCCACATGGAGACCCCACATGTTCTGACAGTGTCAAATGAATCCCAGAAACAGAATTATGATACAACACATCAACCGTGCCACTCCTATCTGACACTGCATTAAACTCTGATTTTAATTTAGAATACAAGTGACTCCCTGCCGGCTTTACCCGCTGTTCAACCCCAGTGAAGTGAGGCTCTTTAGCTATTCATGGCATGTTGTTTGTATTCTGTTGCTGTGAGCTTCCTCACTAGGGAAAAGGTGTGACTCTCTCTTGTCTCAACACATGTTGAATGTGATCCGTCATAATGGAGACGCATTTAAAGTGCTCCCGTACCACACATCATTAAGCACCACACGGTGTCCAGAAGCTGCACCATGATGCTCTGTGAGACATGACACCTCAATGTTTACCACCGTCGCCACCTCGTTACCACCGCAGCCCCTGCAGCCGCCCACTCCCCTTCGACCTGGGGGGCACACCCGCTCTATAATTAGGAGCCACTGTAGTGCCCCTCTCCCCTGCCCCAGACCCTCGCTAATGGCACCAATTTGTATGCACTGTCAGCTCTGATGATCTCTCATGCAGAGAGATGGCCTTATCACAGGGCCTCTGGCTCCCATCACCTAAGCCCCTCTCCTGCTGCCTGCCAAGCCCAGCATGTTGACGGACAGGCAGAGAGGGTGCGGGGGCGGGGGTGGTTGTGGGGGCGGCTGTCTCCATTTTCATGCAAACTCTTGTAAGACCCGACAGATGTGCTCTGGTACAGAAACGGCTGAACAACACAAACAATAGGCAATGAGGAATCTATGACCAAAACTTAAATCCCTCGTACCATTAGTGTCTCAACTTTTAATCCCGTCCTTGTTTACGCCTCAAACTAGAGCCCTTAATACAACAAAAGCCAATAGTGTGTACTGAGTTCTCTCTCCAAAGAAATGAACACCTTTCTTCCTAAATCTACCAGAAACATATAAAGGTGGAGATCCAGCTGAGGAGGATGTGAAATGTGGAGAAGTAGAAGGGAAGGAGATCCTCCCATGAGAGGCTTGATCTAATCGCACACATCTGCACAAACATGGCTCTGTTTTAACTGACATGTGTTTTATTAACAGTCTCCACCTCAACGGTGACACATCGTGCCCAATTCCCATCCCACATGTCAATTCCTGAAACCCTTCTGAAACCTCTACATACCAGCGCTTGTTGTGAATCAATTGCATTTTTGAGTCACAGGGGATATTAATGATGTGTTACTGGTTGCTGCCTACATCTAAAGCAATCTGAGCCCTTCAGATTATTTTAATGGTACAAATGCTGCTTCTGCAAGCGCTGGTCAGCAGGGCTGCAGCAGCCTGGGCCATGAGACGTGAGGAGGTCAGAGGTCGCTGGGCAACAGTGGCAGTGCTTTATGTTCTGGTTTAATCTGGGATTAGCTCAGGGTCAGGGTTATCTCTCCTCAGCCTGAATGGAATCAGGAAACAGAGATTGCCTGGGGTAAAGTGGCATTACTGCATGGCCTGTCCAGAATCGCAATGAGCCTGTGTTTAGCAGGGGTACAGGAAAGAAAGAGGGAGAGAGAGAGTGCATGTCCAGCATCGACGCACTGGACTCAGGGTTGTAACCTCTCTGCCATCACTCTAACACTTCCCAGCCCTGAGTTCCACCTCAGC
Source organism: Chaetodon trifascialis (assembly GCF_039877785.1). Lineage (NCBI taxonomy): Eukaryota > Metazoa > Chordata > Actinopteri > Chaetodontiformes > Chaetodontidae > Chaetodon > Chaetodon trifascialis. The sequence goes on along the minus strand of NC_092058.1, from coordinate 23,837,657 downwards.
AGAGATCCACGTGCACTAACACTGTGAATTACTACACCCTGTGAACCAATGAATCACTGGTATATGGTATCTGTCTAGCTAGAGTAATGTGTATACCTTCTGGTTTCCTTGTACATTTAGCATGGCAAATTCATTTTAATGCTGATTTAGTACAGAGGTCACAGGAGGCAGCAGGGAAGTATGCACTCAAGTGTTTGTATCAGACGAACAAAGGACCAGCACTGAAGTATTAGCAGAGTTTTGAGGGTGCAGCCACAAAGACTAAACATAAAGCCCTGAGCAGAGGAGCCCTGTTACCTTTAGCCTCCCTTATCTTAACCTGGCATGTCTCAGCTCCATGTCAGACTGTAATCCCCACATACTGGACACACTCAGCGGCAGGGACACACTTTACCACCTCTGGTTCTGCTGTCTGGTTCCAGAGGGTGCAGCACCTGGATTTCCATCAGCTTTAAGACCAGCACGGCCTTGTTCACTAAGTGTTAAAGCTAGTGAAAATGGAGAGGTCTTTAACTCAGGCTCTATGGGACTGGTGAAAGAAAAAACACTGAACCCTGCTGTGCTTTATCAAAAACAGAACTAGAACAGATATGGTAGAAAGACAATAGCCCGTTAAAGTTGAATAAATCCACTTAATGCTACAAATTCAGCTTCTAAGCTCAGTTGTATTCAAATGTGCAAAATCTGTTGACAAATCTCAGCACCAAAGTGATTTTTTAATAGCTGAATGTACAGTGGATCTGTCATTTTTGTAAGAATCTGCTCAGGGCTTTCCATGGAAAAACATTTACTTTTCATCATGAATGACACTGTCTGTCATAACAATGTTGATCTTTGTGATATATTTTGGGTATGACAGAGAATATCTTATGCTAATGTCAGCTGCCAGACACGACAAATTGCATCAAAGGGCATCAAAATTGGAGGTTTAAGATGCCACAGCCTGACTCCTACCTGAGGTTTTCAATTTTCTTTTTTGTTATCATTTCATGTCAACTGTTTTCTATGCTGCTCTCTGATAAAGTAAGTCTGCACCCTCTATAGTCTCTAAGTAGCTACCGTCCAAAGAAGGAGAGTAAGTGAGAGTTTTACTTGTATGTATGGAGCATCTTCTCCTTGGAAATACTGAATTCAAGGAAAAGGGCTTTCTTGACAGCTTGAATCCACCACTGAGAAAACTACGTCAGGCAGCAATGAAAAATGTCTCAATGCGACAATACATCCTTGTGTCTCTCAGGTACATCCTGACAGGCCAGTGGAAGATTTACAATTGAACAGACACAGGATACAGCAGCCTAATGTATGCAACACCAGTGACCCGCTATCACGCCCTGTGGTTATGAATGCCTTATTTGTTGAAGCCGTGTGGGGTCACAGTGTGGGAGGCCAGTTGTTCTTCCTGCTCTTCCTGAGAATGACAGGAAGGCAGGATAGACTGTGACAGCAGCCATTGTGACACTGCTCCAGGTCTCTTCCTCCCACCAGGCTCCCGCTGCTCCTTCACCCTGAGTTAGTGCATGCCGTGCCACCTCAGCACTTATATTTCTGTTTCTTGGGCGACAGGGTGACGGAGAAGTTGTCGAATGAGGCAGGAAAGCCTTTACTATTTTATTTGTCACATAGATTTTCTCTGGCCTATCATCAGCCACACATAACAAGAGGCAGATGATGTGGACGGAAGCAGGAAGCTCATGGGACATCCCTCTCATTCATCCCTTCTTTGAACAGAGGTGTTCAGTTGAGTTCCGATGCATCCCTGATTCCCAGGCCTTGGGGACAGGAAGCGGGATTAGAGGATAAATCCCATTTTTCCACGCGTATGTCAGCAACGTCATCACATTTTGCCTCATCACTTAGTTTCTCTATTCAAAGGGCGCTCATCTGAAATGAAGGTGATTAGCCTTTTATAAACAGCTTTGTGTTCTTGGCTGCCGCTGCAGCGCTGGGCCTGTCAGCCAGGGGAAGCCCAAAATGGTCTGCATCTCTAACACATGCCTGCATGGGAATTTTCAAAAGTGCTTTCCAACATCACATTGGTGTCCGTAAGTTTAAACAAAATCCAACATTGATGCCCACTCCGTGCTGTGATATACCTGCTGTGTGGAGAAGCCCCTCCACCCTACAGCGTGACCGTTCAGAACAGCTATAGACACATTTGATTGTTGACACGGCACACAAAATACTTCCTTGAAGCATTATCATTAATTCCTTCTGAACCAGCACCGTTCTGCAGCCACTGAAGGAGACCTGCTTGGAGGTCACAAGACAGTGAGAAGCAAGAGTCCCTGATTCCATCGTGCTCTTTGATGCTATAAGCCTGCTCTTCGTAAACCACGGTCGTTTTAAAGGGCCTTCTAAGGCTCTGCACTCTTATCCTCTTTCTGAGTCAGAACAAGATAATAGGTTCCCTTAAGACACGAGGAATCAATGTGGTTGGAGAGACTGTCCCTCACTGACCAATTTATGTTTCTGGGTTTTTTCAGTGTTTCTATTTTGGTTGATGCAAAACATGGCTTAAAAGTATATGAGAGACTTTTGGAACATTTAGAAATTAATACCTGTATGTTGTCCATGACTCTAACCCTCGACTGTGTTTAAATTTAAACTCTTCATCAGCAAAGTCCATTTCATTTCCTCTATCAGCCAAAGTAATTTGCGCTACAGAAGTGCATAGGTCAACGTGATTTTCTGGGCATTCCTCATTTTAATGCAGTCTTCACCTAGATTGCTCCTCCAAGTTTTATCTGTGTCAAGACTGCTATTTGGGCAGACCATGCTCTACGCCCATGTAAGGTGGTGTTAAGGAGTTAGTGGTGCGGGGGTGGTGGTTTGCAGGGTCAGCGAGTTTACCAAGCCGATTTAGCCATCCCAGTTTGTCACTGGTAATCTCCCTGCAGCTAACAGGGTGATAAAATCAGCCCGATAACTGCAGGAGATGGATAAAGAGAGAAGCAGACAGAGTGGGTGAGAGAGGTGTGTGTGTGTGTGTGTGTGTGCGTGTGCGCACGACCTCTTGGACCTCATCCCTCTGTCTCTCACACACACACAGATAATATGCAAAGCATGCACATAGACACACGCGAGTTAAAGTTCCTCCCACACAAGACATGTGACTCATGATGGTTTAGACATGTGACAGCTGGAGAAATTTAAACACAATCATGAGATGCAGCAATGGACACTTTCAATTTGTATCCATTACAGCAGTTCCTCTGCACATGCAAAACCAGCAGGCAAGCAAAGGAGAAATGAGGTAAGTCCAGATGGAAGATACAGAGCAGGCGAAAGCAAGACGCGTGTGAAAGGTTCGTATTGGTTCCTCTGAGGTGGAATATGGAGGTGTTTGCTTTGGCAATGTTGACCAAAACCTCAGCCCTCAGAGAGAAAAAGAGAGACACCGAGCCAAAGCATCCTCCTTCTTCTTCTCAAACCCCCTCAGTATGGCCCCTTTTTGCCCCACCATAAACACTTCATTTCTTTCCCAACTCAGGCAATGTGCTTTCTAAATCAGAGGAGGCTTCTCCTTTTCTCCTCACACTCCCAGCCAAACAGAACTGATCTGAAGAGGTGGGACCTTTGTAAACAAAACTCTGCTGCCTGTCTGCACCAGCAGCAATACCAACATGTAATCTTGAATAAGACGCTCAGAAGTGGTGAAATTGATGGGTCTTACCTTTTGCTGACAGCACAGCACAATCTCATTTAGCCACCAGCTTTTATTTCAACATACCAGAGGAGGAAACATGCTTGTCAAAATGTATTTAGTGACTTCAAGCACAACAACTTTCAATGGTAAGGTGTAGTACGTTTTGGGGGTGAAACGTCACTCCTCAGGTCGTCGCGGCTGGCCTCTAAATACAGGGCTATACATCTGCTTTTCCACTATGTGTATATCTTACAGGAATCAAATGGCTAAGAATAACACAGTCAAAAGTGGGATTTACCCATTCTGACTGCTTGTGTCCCAGTTCAATTAGCTGTAATGGCGGCACATCCCAGCAGCATTATGTCTAGCAGGGTGCAGATATGCTGGTGGCACAGAGATCGATTTTCCTCTTTTCTCCTTTCAGCCTTGTTCTGTCCTGCTCTTGGAGCTTAAGTACTACTGTGATTGAAAGTCGTTCTCTCAGCTTGACCTCCCTCTGGTACAGCAAAATCCAGAGAGACAAAACAAACCCTCTTTCTCACTCATCACTTGATTGCCCTGCAGCTCTTCTACACACTGAAATTGGCAAAGTGACCTTGATGAGGGAAATACCAACTGTCAATCATTGATTAGCAGGACTTTTTACACATTCACTTAAGGGCTCCCCTTTCAAGTTTGATCAATATCAGCCAAAAAGTAGTCAGAGAGTAACACAGAGGAGTGGCTATTACAGGAGATGAGCCTCAGGGATTTTTAAATGGGCAGCCAGTGCACGAGAATGGGACAAGGGAGGGGTCGCAGCACACAACCCATTAAACTGCACCAACAGATTTGTAAAATAAGGACACACACTTGATTTTGACTTGACTATTTTGCTGCAGACAGACCAGCTGGTACAGATAGTGTTGTTGGTCATGCATGATGACCACAAACAAGCAGTCATTGTCTGCTCACGGTGACATCACTGTTAAGAGTGCAGCCTAAATTTTCTATTCATTATGAGCACCGAAAGAACTGCCAAAGCCATTATGAGAGCCAGAGGTATAGCCTGATAAAGCAACTCCACACAAATTAATGGATCATTTACTTATTACAAATAATAAGTCTCATTTCAGGTCTGTCGTCCATCATTTCTTTCAGTTATGAAACCATTGTATTCACTAAGTTAAGTGAAATCTGAAAAGAAGTTCAGGCAAAAAACAAGCTGTTAGATGACAGACAGGTTGTGAACAAACCAACTGGTTAGTAAACCTGGAAGAGAAAATGAAAGGAAATGGTAAAACTATTATCTCAACTGTCTGTTATAAACATCCGTCAGACCAGTTTACAGACCAGGTTCCTGGTTGTACTTTGACCTACTACACACTCACACTTTTCTGTGTTTTCATTGACAGATTATTACCAGTGTTATTGATGTGTACTTGAGTTGTAATGAACCAGAATCATCCTTTAAAAGCTTTTAACGGTGATCTTAGTCGGGTAAGAACACCTGTTACGTGTCTGTCTTTTAGCAGCCAGTTTTCTTGTAAATAGAAGCTAAATCCTCTTTTCAGAAAGAAGCCTTACGTAGAGCCACTGCATTCCACAGAAAAGCAGAATCCATAAATGGGAATTAAAGTAAACCACGTCAAGGTAATAAACCTACTGGCTGCTCAAGAGAGTCAGGTGAAAAGGTTGATGGCCTGTCTCATTATTCCTGGATAGCATATTTGACATGGAATCAACTGTTAATCCAAAGAAAATCCCGCTGGGTTTTTCTACCAGGATGGCCTCTCTGCAGGTTGGTGGGAAGCAGCTGAGGGATTGCTGGGCTGCGCTGCCGCTAAGCCACAACTATAAGCATGTCGCTCTGGCAGTGTTTGTGGCCAGAGCTCTGCACTCCCCATAATGACTCATTGATCTGAGCTCCTCAATCCCTGCCTGCCTTATCTCAGCTAATGGGACGGCATCATGGTCTGTCACAGGCTGCAATCTCTCCCAGAGACTGAGTGCACTTAGAGGTCAGTGCTGCCGCTTACCAGTCGTGTTGCACTACAACCAGGTGGGGAAAAAAAAGCTTTATGTATCTTTCTGAACTCTCTGTTGTTTTTAGGAGTGGGATGATATACTGTACTATCCCTCTAGGACTTCCTTTTATCATTTCAATAACAAACTTGCACTTCACACATCCATGATTCTTCTGGGTGCATGATAGCCTTGCTTTGACCCCAAACATTTGAAGTTCACAAAAGGACTCACCAATGCAAACCCACGAAAGGCTCAGAAATCCACAGTCATTAATAACTTTTGAGGCTGGCGTGACAGCACAGCACAGCAAGTGGAAGGGGAGGAGATGGCCGGCAGGAGGAGAAGACTAAGAAGTCTATGTGGAGCAAAGAAGTGCAACACTACAACATATGCCTCCATTTTCCCTATTGGCCACTGCATGCATTTTCCATGAACAAAGTCAGAGAATGGCAACTACAAACACTGTAGACTGTATGATATGTGACATGTTCCTTCAGGGTCACTGAACTGAAAGGAAGAGTGGTGTAGCCTTGGCATGCATTTCCTTAAAAAACACTCTAAATCCTGTGGTGCATCTACTGTGTGTGCATAAACTCTGCATCCGCCCACTGCTCACAATATTAATCCCGTATGACCTGGGGTCAGCACTGGGTTTACATCAAGAAAACACTTTTAGAAAGCAAGAGCTGATCACATATCCCCCCACAACTCCTCATCTCTGTCCCCCCATCAACATCCCTTTCCTCATTAACCCAGAGGAAAGCTGTCTGTCGACTCAGTCGTGCCTGAGGTGACATCCACACATGGCAGCAGACATACAGACAGCTTGACAGCTGTGGATATATACTGAGCTTCGGCAGAAATCAAAACTCAGCCTCCCTGTGAGATTTTAATGACTAGTCAGTCTTTCCCACTTGCGTTTAAGTCTGCAACAGCGGGACACACCTGACAGGCCTGACATTTGACGGACAGGAAGGATATCCTACGCTGTGACCCTGCAGCCCTCCTCTTGAGGAGTTCTGGCAGCGGGTAATGAGCTACAGGAGAGGTCGGAAGTAAAGATCGACCAAAAAGCATCTTTTGTTCCGAGTGAATTCCTAGATGGTAGAGACAAGAACGCAGCGTGGAGGAGGCATCCCAGGCGCAAAAGTTTTTTCAGTGCGAGACAACTGTAGCTGAGATAATTGCAGTTACCTCTGCTTTATCCCAGTATTATTCTGCAATATTCTGCTTGATGGACCTTGAGGGCTCCTCTTTGGAGCTAAGCTCTTAGTGGGTGTTCAGACCAAACACAGCATTATGTTAAAAAATGCAATGGTCTGTATTGGTGAGGGCGCGTTGCTACAGGTATGTGGAAGATTACATATGATCTAGGAAGCTCAGTTTGAGTGATAGATTCACGAGTGTGAAGGCTTATCAGTTGCCAGAACACAACACAGCAACTCTATTACGAAGTATCTTGCAACTTATCAGTTTTATCTTCAATCCTCGTTATCATGTGGTTAATGGTAGAAAATGCCAGGAATATGTGCTTGTACGTGTTTAACATCTTTGGTTTAGCCCAGAAAAATATGAACACATGTTGTTATAGAGAATGGGGATGGCAGGAGGCTTGCAGCAAAGATGGCTTTGCTAGATGTGTGCTGCAGAACAAGAGATAATGGAAACTTCTCAAAACTTGCTTGTATTCTCAACAATCTACAACAACGGCTAGAGACACGATGTGTATTTTTTGCGAGGTGCACAACCACCCAGCGGTATCCACTGTGGAGAAAACTGCCTTGTTCTCACACTCTTCTGTGGCCTCGCAGCACTCAGCAATTAACCGTCAATTTGGTATGAAACCTGTCACGGGTCAAGTCCTTCTTGTCCCAAAAGACATTAATAGATTTTTTACACTTTGCCAAACTGAACAAAACTCAGTTCCAATGTGCAAGCAGTTAATATGGCATGTTATTATTGGCCCCATTGACGCCCAGTATACAGTATATACACAGAAAACTATGGTGATCACAAAATATTCAATAAGCAGCAGTGACTTCATTCTACTAGACAGTCGACCTAGACTCCCTAAATCAGCTGCACACCAGCCAGGCTTATCTCCCGCTTTACACACTTCTCATTTACATCTTGATAAAGGTGCCTCTCGGTTACTGCGATCTCAGAACTGTATGTTAATCTGATTTGGACAAGAAAACACGCCTAATGCTTGTGTTTCAGCTCCTCGGCAACCTCACTTTCTCTCACTCTCTCTGCTTTAACACTGCAGGCAACGCACAGCTATGAACAAGACAGAGCCTCTCGCGATCCTCCCGGCCCCAGTCCCGCCCGCATGATGTTTCTGAAAAATATTTTAATTGACACAGCAATTAAGCAAGACAAGTCAAAACAGCGCTCCCCTGGAAGCTCTATGTGAGGAGAGAGTGATCTGCTTCCCCAGGCAAGTTTATCTTGAGAATGTGGAGTATTTATCAGAGAAGTATGGCTTGTAGCTCCTCCAGAGAGTTCACTGCAAAGAAAATATTTGGGAATAATGTGTGATCAACTGCAGTATATCACCACTGAGAACAGTGGGAGATTAATTGTGTGCATTACCATTAAAGGGTCTTACCAGTGCACTCGCATATTTTAGCTCATTTACAACAAATTGTGTGTGTGTTGTGTGTGTGTTACTACCAGTCTTTTTGCCAACCAGGTTATTTGGTTTTCATTCACTTCTATATGAAAATCTACTGACATTGGCTTAAAACCTACTGAAACAGTTAAAGATGATTATACAACGTCCAACTTCTGCACCAAATACGCAAACAGACTTTTACATGTGAACTGATTGTGAAGCCTTGCAGTAAAAAGGCTGCTGGTCAGAAGTTAATTCATAACTCTTGAAACAATACTTTTTGAAACTAAAACTAAAACTAAGCTATAAACTACAACTATAATAAACTATAAAACTCAAGTTCACATGGTCTCAAAAATGTTCAAGTCGATTTTCAAACCACATTGATGTTGGTGGATGTCATACTGTTACAGCAAACACTCAGAAATAAAAAAAAAAAAAATGCAACTACATTATGGTTTGGGTTATGGTAAGCAGTAAAGTCTACGCAATTTGCAGTTAAGCGAGTAAGACATGCCTTATTGGAATGATCCTTTAAGGACTTGCAGTACACAGAATTATCCATTTCACCGTTTGCATAAACCACACTTGGTTTGGCAGCCACATAATGTGGGTAAGCTGCTATGTGCCACAGAAAAAAGAGATCTGGGAACATTCATTGTAGTATTATGGTGCAGACAATGAGTTAAAAGACATTTCTACATGTGCACATTATTGTATTTTTCCCCTTTACTCCATATTCCCAAGATGATATAATACAGTTTTTATTGCAGCAGTTTTTCCAAGTAGCTTTCTTGACATGAAGGAGATATAAGTCATAAATAAATATTCACTCACTCCATGGCCCAGGGAGGTTAACAATGATGTATTGGCGACAAGGGCGCATTTTTTCAGAAGATATTTATCACATTCAACCTCAAGGCCTTTTTATTGTTATCCTAACAGCCATGTGCAGGATGAAATCTGAACCAAGACTGCAGCTTCAACTTCCACTGAAATGCAACATTTAACAGTAGCACTTCCCTTCATAACGTTCATCTTTTGCCAATTCTGATTTCTGATTCAACCAATTAGAGAGAATGAAGATCTAATGGTAGACTGACGCAGTCTTGAATCTAATATCTCCAGAGGAAATTCCATTTAAATAGCAATGCTTTGAGAGATTGGTCACAGTAAACCTTATGTGAGACATACAAAACATAGACAAAAGAGTGATAATGTCCACAGGCGTATAAACACACATTTAATATCACATGAAAGCATCCATCACAATAAACCCAAATTATAACGGAGAATTAAAAAAGAGAGGAAACTCTTTGACAGGTAAACTATCAGGTGTGTCAGTTCATGTCCGGGGTCATGACAGCTCTTTTCAGAGCTAGTTCAGACTTCTTCTCTTGTTAATGCATGAAAGTGAATTTTCTTGACATCTCAAGAGGCAGCCATTGCCAAGCAGCTGAAGCATGTTGCTAAGAGAGAGAGCTGGGGATGTGTTAAACTAAGAGGCAGAGGTTGGCCTCGGCTGTGAAAAGAGTCATCAATTGCATCAGCAATTCTGGTGTCTGTGAAGTAAAGCTATTTTAGAACTTAATGCAACTTGGATCTTGGATTCTATAAGAGGTTTTTCTTCCAGCCATGTTTTGACAAGGTGAAAACAGCAAGCTGACATTATGCAACTCAAACAGCATATAATTTAAAAATGCCATGGTTTATGCTCCCTTGTTGATTTAATTTCAGTGGGTTTCTTGCACTGTTAGCTCCAGCCAGAAGACACTCCTCTTTTTCCTGCAACCATACAAATCAAAATAAGAGAACTCATGTACCTTCTTCTTCTTGCTGATGAGAGGCTATGTATAGGATAATCAGCACCACTGTGGCATTGTTCTTGTGTCAAACCTGACGACGACTACGAGCAGGATTATACACTGTCCCATGCAACAAGCGTCTGAATTTAATCTACAAGCACCTGCCACACCCTGAAAAAGCACACGCAAAACAGACTCTACCCCAACAACAACTTCTATTTCTAATGCCATATTTCAACGCTGAAAAAATCTTTCGGATCAAAAAACTCAAAAGTCATGCCGGAAAATTCACTTGATTTACAAATTATTTCCACATGCTCCAGTGCAGCCAGTGAGTCCAAAGGTGCCTTGGAGATTAACTCACAAACACAAACACATGACTGAGCTTTACCGTGGGCTCACAGCCTCAACACACTCCCTGAAGAGTTAATTCCACAGTGAATTCCATGCCCACAGTGCGTCATTAAAAGCATCGCATCCCACCTAACCATCATTTATCTCTCCACTGCTAATTAGTTCCGATCAATTACCTTTACTCAATGCTGCTTCCACATTTAAGAAAACAGGAAGAGCTGCTTATTCACTGCTGCTCTTTTTGCCAGCCTTTTAAATATTCCCTTGGGTAGGTTCCACTTGCTAGGGCCTTTTTTTTCTACTGGGAGGCCTCCATTAAAAAGCCATCGCTCACCACTGGGTCTAACACGTGACAGAGGTGGCCGCTGGGACCCCCCGAAACCCCTCTGTGGTCATGCATTATGTCGGAAAAATGGGAGGTTAACTGACTTAATTAGAGGCTTTAAAATAGCAAACACTGGTCACAGTTGAGCTGCATTACTGAGCTCCATTTGACAGAGTTATGAGCTGAAGAGGAGAAACGCTGCATAGGTGGGTGATGATATCAGTCATTACCCACCTGAGGTGGAGCTGGGACATTTGTTCTAGCAGTGAAGACCGCAGAAATACAACCATGATGGTGACAAATGTATGGATGGCAGCCTGATTACACACCAGTGGAGCTCGACTCCAGTTAAGTGACAGAATGTGGATGCATCCAACAGTGTACAGTTACTGTCAGGACTTTCTGTGTGTGCAACTTTCTACCCTGGAAAGCTCATCCAACAAACTTCTACACTTTCTGCAACTCCATTCTTCATTGAGCACCCTTGCTGTCTGGCTGTTATTTCCACCCTGGAAGGTAAAAAGTAAGAATGTCAAAACTGGGAAGGAGGGAGAGGACAAGTGGGGGTAAAACTTGATCCACACTGTAGCCCACGAGAGAGTCTCTGGACTGATTCAGAGCTTGGAGGGAAAGAAGTAGAAATGAAATCCTAGCCTGCGCCCTGCCTGCCTCTCTCCATCCCCTCTTCTCTGCCTCACCCTCCCTCTGTCAGATTGGTTCATCTTGGACTCTAGGCCCGTTTGTCTTCTCACAGAAAGGAAATGCAAAGTAGGCTGCTCCGAAACTCTGGGAAACGCCGCAGGACGTCCCTTGGGGGAAATTAAACACGGCCACTAAGATCCACAGTAAAGTGGCAATAAAGTATTCATTAACCCTCCATTGAAGGGCTAAGCATGAAAACAAGCAACTGAGTTAAGAAGTCAAACAGGGATTTAGCGCACACAGTAACACCACCCCTCTCATCTTCAGATTTACAAAACAATGAGAGGACTCGCAGAGCTCAAGAGCATGTACATACAGCTTAGACAAGCAGGGAGATCAGAGGACCAAAGAAGGGGGGTGAGTGATTGAATAAAGTGAGCAACATTATGGCATTAACAAATAGTTTCACAAACATTACCCCTGATACTCGTAATCCTTGAGCTTCCATATTGCAACACATCACCCACTACTGGTTTGGCAGCATGCCAGGTTGGAGTGGAGGATGTAAACAATGCCCTCTGCTCCTCTTGACTTTCATTTTCCTTCCATCCAAGGACCTCATTTTTCACCTCCATTCTAAACCGCTGTCTTCTCTTTGCAGCTCCACAGTGGTGCTCCTTGGACCTGGACTGAGGAATCTATAGGCAGCACAGAGAAAGGCCTGCGGGACGCTGTGTGCCGCATTCATTGACAAAAAAGGTCTGATGCCAGTTTGACGCCCACCCCCAGATCTCCCAGAATGTGAATGAACTTCTGTGAATAAGAGGCAAACCTACACAAACACCCCTGTAGCTATTGGACCTTCACAGGGGGAAGAGTGTGTGGGCGACGCCAAACAACAACAACAACAACAAGGGGGAATTGCTTGCCAGGGTTCCTCTTTTTTTCTTTCAAGAGGAGGCAACGCCACAGGAGGGGGCTTGAAAGGATGGGTCGTCGACAAAAACGGCCTGTAGGGGGGTCACCGCTGGCCCCGGCCTGGCCTCAGTGGATGTGAATGAGAGTCCATCCCCACACATTGCAATTAACACCTACTCCACCAACAGGCAGGAGGCAGCAATAGGGAAATCTCCAAATCAGCATTTCAAAACCACGCCACTACAAAGGCATCAAAGTGCATGCATTGTAATATGCCTGAGTGCCCTTATGAGCTCAACTCTTCAGTGTGTCTTCCAAACAGCCTCATTTCCCCTTACAAAAGTGGAATAGTATATGACCTCATCACTGAGCAGATGAGGAGGTGGGAAGCAGGGACAAACACGCTGAAAGGATTGGATGAGAGGGTTGAGTGAAATGCTGACTGCAATTTACTTATTTAACATGCCTGAGTGCACTCTGAAACAATGATCAGTCCAGCATCCAGTTTCTGTCTTCTAAAAATACTGAACTGTAACTTGTCAGTTTTGATACTTTATGTTTCACTGAGTAGAAATTGCTGCACCATGTCTGTATGTTATCATGTGGGTCAAGATTGTCTGAACTTTAGCCAGTTACACCATGTCTGGCTCCAATCGGTCTCTGTTTCACCTTTTCATCTGACATTTATCCAATGAATAAACTGCCCTGATTATGTGTTGAAATGGTGGAAACTGGGAACAAACACATTGTGAACACTCCATTTTTGCAGGGCTCAATGCACAGTCCATGAATGTCCAATATGTCCATTATTACAGCCTCAGCTATAACTAACTGATTGTCTTGCACAGCATTTGGCTTTGCTAACGTAAAATGCAAAGCCTATCAATTGTGTGTAATCTGTAATATTTCTGCCTCATTCTGAGGTTACAGCACAGTGTACTGGCTCAGTCATGGTACACTGTACAGTATTTACTGTACACCCCAAAGAGGATAGGTTACATTAGTGGGCCAAAGCCTCAACTCTGAAGCAGTGAGACACATCTGAAACTCGATCTCCCACTGACAGAGGGTGAGAAATTATGTTGGGGTTGTAGATCAGAGGGAGGCATTGGCCTTGACCTGCACAGTCAGGGTCATGCCCTCCCACTTGACCTTTCTGGGAAACTCCCATTTATTAAATGTCTTCAGGCATCTGCACATGCATGGATACAGGGTTTAAGCAAATCTTCAGTGACACTCCTATCAACCAGGAAGTACAACATCCATATAACAGATGCCTATGTAATAATAATGCAACCATAAACCATTATTTGTAGACACCAATCTACCATTTGCATTTATTCATTTGGCAGATGCTGTTGTCCAAAGCAATGTACAAATGAAGTACCATCTAAACCTAGAAAATTCAAAATCACAAGACCTTCAGATGATATGCATTTATGCATTTATTAAAGGCCAACATGCTTATCCAGAGGGGCATACTGACAGGTGGAAAATGAAAGGAAAAAACATATATTGCCTCATTTGGTGTTTTGATGATGGTGGTGGAGAGCGATGGTGCAAAATCTCCCATAGGTGTTCGGCTGAATTGAGGTCTGGTGACTGCAAAGGCCATAGCATACTGTACTATCCACTTCATTTTCATGCTCATCAAACCATTCAGTGACTCGTTGTGCCCTATGTGTCACCCACTGTCATCCTGAAAGAGACCACTCCCATCACAGAGATGTTTTATCAGAGGATGAAGGTGATCACTCAGAACAAATTTGTATTGATTTTCAGTGACACTTCCCTGGAGGGGGACAAGTGGACCCAAACCATGCAAGTAAAATGCCCCCCACTAGATTACTCTAGATTAACTAAAGTACAGCCAACTAGTAGTAAGGATCAAATGTTCTCTGCATGCCTATGAGCACAGAATATTCATGACAGAAAAAAAGATGATGATAGGCAAGTATAAAGGAATAATATCAGTTCTAAGAAAAATGGTAAAGAAGTCTTTGCAGAGCAACAAGCAAAAGAGTTCAGAGTGACTATGATTCAGAGATTCAAGGGTGATATGAGGTACAGTACTTCTTGAGATGATGACTTCAAAGCCTCTAACCGCAGAAAGGGAGTGACTCTGCTGTTCAGACTGGAGTGCTGTAACAATTTGGAAGCCAGAAGGAAGGAACAAGAGAAAACAAGTGATGACTTGGCCATTGTAGCAAAGAGCGGGCTTCTTCTACCTAAACGCAGAGCAGGGAGGAGGTGGTGTGGTGTGCAGGAAGGGAAGCACGGGTTGCAGATCCCTTCAAAGGCTGCTATGCAGGCACTGGGCTTTGAATATGATACAAGCACCTACAGACAGCGACTGGAAGGAGGGAGTTTATACGGGAGAATTTGCGGAGGTTGAAGACAAGGCAGTTTGCAATGTTCTGGATGAGTTGTACAGGGACTGGAGGGAGTACTTTGATGGGGTGGCTACAAGGGAACTGCTGTAGCCCAGACAGAACATGACTAAAACTTCAATATCGTCCACATTTTCATGCACCAAATAGCAAGCACTATTCTTTGTCTGCTGATCACAATTTGATAAACAACAAGATGTCGAAGCATGCAGAAGTAATGGCTCAATTTTTTAATTTTCCCTTATATATTCTTACCCATCCTCTGCCGACTCCTTTGATATCACAGCAGATTACAGTCTAAAGTGTAAACCGTTTATGAAACTTGGGCGCAGGTTTGAGCTGGATCCACAAACGCGTCTAATCTGTCTGGACCATTATTCTACCTGACACCTTAATCTGCCTCAAGAGAAACACTAGCGCTAAGAATATACAGTGTTCAGCCCCAGCAGCATAACAGAGACAAAGCCAGTCTGAGTCCCCAACCTGTTCATCCAGTCTCCACTAATGCCCTGTTTTCACAGGTGAGAAAAGACACAAAATCCCACAGGAAGTCTTAATTATGCCACCTAGAAAAAGGACCAACCTTGAAGCTTGGCAGTTGTGCTAGATACCAAGTCGCAGGCTGAACCCGGCGACTTGCTTGGTTCAGCCATTATGTGGAGCCTGAGAAAGCTTCATCATTGTCTGTTCACAGCTTCCTGAGCAGAGGGGGTGGTATAATAACTAACGATGGTGAATGACAGTTTTCTCCACACTGAAAAGTTTGAAGTTTAATCACACTTGACAGGGTTCCCATGATGTGACTGACGTGGTCTCCAGCAAGCATAGTGATAATACCCCGGCAGCAGGAAATAACCAGGTACTGTCTTATTACTTGGTTTGACCATGTGGGATCATTTACTGCTCTAACATGTTTGCCCATATTCTGCATAGACACAAAGTGCTTTCAAATGGTTGCTCTAACTCTGTAGTTTTGGCCTTTTCATGTAAAGCTGGAAAAAAAGTAACATTTTTGTTCCAAAAATAAAAACACATGGGAGGAGATGCTGCACCGGTGGAGAGAAAGTGATTCACAGCATCTAGACAATTTGGCTGGTATTTTCCAGTCTGGTGGGGAGAGGTTTGCAGGGTGCTTAACAGATGCAACAACATGCCTGTGAAAGACAAGACGGACAGACAACACTGGGTCCTCAGTCTTTTTGAGAGATGGTCTCGGTTTCGCTGGAGCCGAGGCACTGACAGAGCCCGTAACCCGACTCAGGAGGCTGTTCCACAGGTGAAACCCTGAGCAAAGAGGGAACACCACGCTCTCAACACAACATATCCCTCTTCCTGCAGAGGCTAAAAGAGAGCAGGGCCTCCATGCCAAGAATCCCAAACACCCCAGTCCAGGTGCATTAACTGCCATCCCAGTACCACAGAAATGAGTCGGAGAGGGAAAACAGACAAAACTGCAGCAGGGAACCAAGCATTCAAAGATGAGTTAGACTATATTTAGACGATACTCTGTCACCTTCAGTTTCCCCTGGCCACAATAATCCCCTGGAGATGTGTAAGAACCTTGTTACCTGCTAACACTTCTGCACCTGCGCACACACAATATATCCAGCAACAACAATATATCCAGATGCTGAAGAATGCATAGACAAACACAGACACTATTTCCTCTTTTATCAAATATTAGGACCACCCAAGCTGCTTGCAATACACTTTACAAACTTGCAGCCATATGGCATGAGAGACAAGCAGAGCAAGGTGCCAAGTGCCATTCCATAACACTCAAATACAATGACTCGATTCATCGACCATCATAAAGAAAGGCTTGTGTGTGTTTAATAACCATGGGAAGGAGAGAATTAAACAGATATTCCAGGAGCTGCAGCATCAGCCCTGGGTGGGAGGCACGGACAGCTTTAATGGCTGGCTGACACAGCTATGGGATGACACTGTGACCGCGATTTTATTTGCAGAGGGAAACTGGCACCATCAGAGATGGACACGAGATTACTGCTGGATTCAGGGGCAATGTGCTGAAAGGCGCCATCATGCTCATCTTTTTTGAGGAATATCACACCTCTGTCCCACACACACACCTGACAAGGAGAGGAGTGAGAATAGGAGCAGTACTGTCTGCTATAATACTGATGCACATGACTCACAGATTTAATAGTTCAGGTTAAAGATGCAATGATTGCAAAGATTTATGGAGCAGAATTGAGCCGCATGACATTACTTTTGATTATAGATAAAATGTGCTAAAATGAAATGTAAAACCCTCATTATTTTACGCTGATTAATCTCAACACCGACAAGTGGAGAGTGAAGGTTTGTTTAAAGAGCGATAAATGCAGAGTCTGTCAGAACAGTATGAAACTGACATTAAAAGACCAAACACACGGTTATTGAATTCCACTGGCGTTGTGCTTTAAATGTGATCAAACCTGTGCTGCTACTTTTCTTCAGCTGTCATGGTCATCTTCATTGCACTCCAGTGAAAACACTGTAGCAATTGGTCCGGAAATAAGTGTAAACACAGTCCTATCAGTCATCCACCTAATGGGGGGCGTAGTTTAGGTAAAAGGGGCTCGCAGGCAGACAGCTAATCGATCCCTGATTCCTGACCTGTCAATCTGAGGCAACTGGACATATATACATTTAATGATTACCTCTGACCAGATAATCATCCATGCCTCGAGTTTGGATAAGGACCGCAGCCAGTCATCAATCATATCTCGTTTTAGGGCATGATTTTGATTGAATTCAATTGCGAGTGCTATGACAGTTTGAGATACACAACTACGTGCTCAGAATTCAGCTTTGTCAAGGAGATAAATGCATTTCAAGGTGGAGCTGCTGCTGAGTTACCACCCAGATACAACAGCACACACCTCTGCATGCTTTCCGTAGACAGGATCGCTATTCTGAAGTCATGTGCACCACAGATGAGGATTAACGCCTGTTCTGGAACACTGGGCTCAGGCCGGACCTCACACCACAGCCTCCTTTTGCTTGAACACGCGCTCTCTTCTCTACATCCACTCAATCAAACTTCAACTGCTTTACACAGTTAAGGATGGCCTCTGGCCAACCAGGACCTAACAATAAAGTGACAGTCTTGACAGCTGGATCGCAGCAGAGTGCAAGTCGTGCCGGACCAAGCTGCGTTTGCACTTAAAGCGCCGTCACCACCCTGCCGACTGTGTTCAATGGTTAACCACGGTGCTACAAATGACTGCTGTGTGCCTGCTAAGGGAGAAAAGTTTTACACTAAATATAACCTGGCTTAGCCACTGTGCAGAGAAGCTGAGGTCTGGGGCAAGGCCAAAGTAATAGTGGTTTTCAATGCTTTGTCAGTTATTACTTTGCTGCCGTGGGATATGGACTCAGCCCTCACAAACAGTAATTAGAGATCACAGCCAAACATCAGCAGTGGTGCCAGACTACCGGGGCAGTGGTTTTGTGGCTTCTACATGTGGTTTGACAGTACTGCAATATTACGGTTAGGACGGAGGTGTGCCAATGTGCTGGAGGTATAAAGCAAATTGGAAAGAGAGAGAGACGGCTAGTTTTAGTGATGATCACCTTCAGCAAATATACAAGTCATATTGTATTAACTTCATGGTGCTTCTAAAGAAACCTTATTATGTTCCTTCAAACAGTCAATATTGAGCAAACACTTGGCTCCAGCCTCAAAAATGCATGACGTCACAGCCACAGATCAGCTCAGCAGTGATAAGAGCGCAAGATAATTCTGACCACTAATGTATGCCTCCAAAGCGTAAAGAAGAAAGTCACCACTGGAATGTCTTGTGTGAATAACAGTAATAACAGTTTAAACATTTACTAACATAAGTGACAGGGCGGCAGTAAAGGGGCAAGCCCAGAGATGAACTGATAGCAAGCTGCTGACTTACCAAAACAACTATTTCACTGTATGAATACACTACTAAGATGCTTTAGCTCACACTTTGAGATCGAATCCTCACGTGTTTTCATTCCTGCATGAAAAGCCCCAAAACACACAAAACATAACTACTGCATAACAAGGGCCAACACATACCAGAATGCCTGGCATTTAACCCCAAAGGGGAGTTTCTAACCCTCTGCGCTACCACCCACCCACACACACACTCTCACCCGATATAGACTTAAGACTTTGCTGAGGGGTAAAAATAGGAGCCTGCTGTTAGCCCTTCACAGGAGGGCGTGCGGATGAGAAATATTTGGAATAATGATGAGCAAGAGCCGCTTCCTTTCACTGCCACCTGCCCTGGCAGCGGTGAGCTTGTGTGTTGTGGCAAATTTGACCCACATTCTGGTGTGGTCTCTGTGGATTTGGCCTTGTATGTACTCAGTGGGAGGAGGGGGCCGTGCGCTGTAATCCTATGTGCTGTTGTGGTATTCAAAGGACATTTCCTTTTTACTGAGAGACCATGATTCCATTGCTGTAGTTGTCAGAGCAGGCGTTTCATATTTCATGAACAGCAAGTGAGAAAAGGTGAAAGGTGCAGTGTGTTAGTTCTCACGCGGCTCCACCCTCAGCTGTAGATTGCGTCTGCATGATTTTTCAATGTGATAATTTATTACCATGGAGATTTTTGATCCTGTGCCTCTGTTCATTCTGAACCAGTGTTTACCTGCTGTCTGTTTATCTGCAGACAGAGAAAAGCCATTGCTTAAAGATCTCTCCAATTACCCAGTTACACCTTCCTTATAGACAACTGCATATATAGCATGGACCGAGCCTTGCTTCAGTTGTGCATGCACTTGCATGTGGCACAATGTTTGGTGATGACTTTGAGAGAATGAAGTTGTGGCAGCCCAGATGAGGCAGAGGTTTATGTACGGTATGAGACATAATCATGGATTTAGATTTGGATCTGCTTAATGCATGAACTCAAACATGCCATAGGGGGAAAGTGGGCCAACAGCAATAATGTTGCACTTTTAGCAAAACTTCCCTCTGGACTGCTTTGTCCATTCAGAAAATGTGACGTTTTCTTACATCACAGTGTGATATACATGCAAGAATCTAAAAAAAAACTGCACATATAAATCAGTCGACCTCTTCGTGGATTTACACCACAAAGGCATGTACATGACTTAGGAGTCTCACGGAGGCGATGCTCTCACACAATCCTTTCACATGCAAAGTGTTCACATTCAGTGTTTCACTTCAGTGATGGACGGCTTAAAAAACGGGCGCATTTGCTGGCACTAAATTTGAACGGATTTCAAGCAAGAATGATGGATTTACTATACACTACACTATGCTATACCATACAACACTTCTGCTCCTGTACACAAAGAACAATTATCGTCAGTAAATTCAAAGAGAACCTACAGAACCTACAGAAGTTGCCAAGTTGTAATAGTTTCATCGCCAAATCATCACAAAACGCTGCCACTTACATCAGCAACTATTTTGATACTTGCTCAACTGTGTATATGTCATTTATGACAATAAACTGAATATATTTGGGTTTTAGACCGATGGCTGAATAAAATAAGTCATTTGAGTATCACACCGAGCTGTGGGACATTATAACAGACATGTTTTGACATTCCACAGGGAAAACAATTTATAGATGAAAGAAGAAAAAGAAAAAGAGAATAATTGGCAGATTCATCAATAATGAAGATAATTGTTAGTTACAGTCCTAATTGAAATACATTAAAGAAAAGAAAATCTATGATTCTGTTCCTGACTTCACTCTGTACTTTACTACTAGGCCACAGTATTCTTATATTTCATGCCAGGAGTCACTCTGAGTGTGAGTTAACTCAAACTAACAGATTCTCAGCAGTTCCAGGTTGACTTTTTAATACGATTCCTCTCCTGGGGGTTGCTGGCGACGGCAGTCTTGTCTCAACTAGCCTTAAAACGACAACTGATTATCGATGGCACATTCGTTTCACTCCCACTCCGCATTCTATGAAACACTCTGTTTGCTCATCTGACATTGATTACACCTATTTGCTGTCTAAACTCAGTCTAAACTGAGGCAGACGCCTTTCTTCTTGCTAACTCTGCCCTCTCTCCTCGGCTTATTACCACAGAAGACATGATAAGCCTGAACAAAGTCTACTTCCAAGGTTTATCCCTCAGACTTTACAAACTTTAATCTTACTGAGATGTGTTTATTTTTCACCCTATATCTGCTGAACATTTTGAGACTGTGTTGGCACTTTCCAATACCACAGAAGGCGTTCTCCCTGTCATAAAAGCTGTGCACACTACATGAAGCCAAAGCAAAGCAATTAGATCCCATGATTTACTCTACCTGCTTTAATAGGGAAGCGTGGGCCTCCCAGATGGAGGTCATGGTTCTGAACCTCACTCCTCAACTACCAAGTTAATGAGTTTGGAACATGTGTTTAGCTCAACGTAGAGAGAGAAATGTTCGGCTTTATAGCAGCAATTTAAGTTTTTCTTCACAGTGTGACCCGCTGTCATAATGATCAATAATTATAAACAGGGGACTGGTAATTAACACATTCTTTCCCTCAGTCTCATGTTAAAAGCCTGCATATTGTCCACGCTTGTCTTCATACTGTGTTCCATTAAAGTTGCTGCTCAGAGGCAAACTGCCTTCCCACAACAGCTCAAGCAAAAACTTAACACCATCATGTTGCATCAGGGGAAGTGCAGCCAGCTTGCCAAGGTAAGGACTACATGGGCCTCTCAAAAAGCAATTAAGGAAGAGAGAGTCATAATATTGAATGGAGAGGGGGTGCATTCCTCAGAGAGTGGCAGCAGCAGTAGACTGTGAAATTCATATTGACTGGAGAGGCAAACACACACAGGTAAGCAGGAGAGCCGAGCTTTTTCCACCCTGCTTGTCAGCCAAAGAATAGTGGCTGTAGTCCGCTGCTTTCTAACATATTTCTGGTGAGCTCAGCCCTCCAAACATGCACCTATACAAAAGCACCCGATGAGTCTGCTCACAGAAAAGCCGATCGAGCAAAAGAAAAACACAATTTGCAGAGTTTTTGAAAAACAACACCGCGTTTGTGTAAAGAACTGACGAAAATGATATTTGGAAAATGGAATAAACTGCTGAGCTCTGGATGTGAGTTCACTGATGTGTTAAATCCTACTTGATTAAAGCAGCGAAACGCCTTCAACAATGAACTGTGCCAGTCCACTTAATTAAGTCAACTTGTACTAGGGAGCGCTGGGAAATGGAAAGCAAAGCAAACAGGGCCGCTGCTGCTCGCTGCCTCGGCTTTTCACTGGATGCTAATCAAAGGCTTGATCTCCGAGCAGGACAGGCCTTGGGGACGTCGCTCTGCTTGGCTGATCCTGGCAATTTGCTCTTGATAATACCCTCTCTCACTCTGCACCCCTCAGAACCCGGCAACCCATCTCACCTAATCTGCACGGCAGCTGAAACGCGCAAACACAGCCCCCTAAAGTACACGTCTGTTTCACCAGGGAATAATCACATAATGGCCACAGAGTTATTACATGCTCCTTATTATCCCATCTCGCTTTGTGGCTCCAATTTAGGGATTCTATAATAAAGATGATTGAAGATAAAGACACTGCATTTGATTAACTAAAACAATAATCATGTATATTGTTTCAAAATGAGTATCAAGACACACAAAATACATTCAATATGTGCATCTACTCAGTCCTTGTTTGCATCTTTAATTGTTTGTACAGTATAAGCCAGTGGAAGCATCTGGTGATTATTAAAGTGCCTGGAGGTCTGAGGAGGGGGCAGCAGATGAGAGCTGCGTGATGTATTTCTGCTCTCCTCTGTGGTCGATCATGAGAGTCTGGTTCTTCCTCTGCAAAAACCCTCAGCACTTAGCAAAGCCACAATCGCTCCAATTACACAACTATCATGTCATCATTCACACAATGAGCAAACAAAGTTACGAAAGGACACAAGTTGCAAACCAAGAATGAGGCAAGTGGGAATACGAAAGGAGGATGGCTCCTACCTTTGAAGGAGATGAAGACGCGGGGTGCTGCCAGCGGGTCGTTGATCAATGGGCTCCCGAGAGCGAAGCTGGACAGTGCCAGGAGGGCATAGACCGTCCACAGACCGTCCAGCTGCATGGTCGACCAACCTCCAGTCGCACACAAAGAGTTTTTCAAAAAATGTTCTGCAGGGACAAATGAAGAAAAAAACAGACGTGAGAAAACGCTTTCTCAACTTGACGCTGCAAAAAAAAAAAAAAAAAAAAAGTCGGCCACACTAAATCTGTTTTCATTTATTAATTTATGTGACATGTCAAGTGACTGGCTCCCGAGGGCCCCATCCCTGCGTGTTTTGGTGATGCAGCACAGAGGTGTGGAGATTACACCCAGATCCCTGAGAGCTTCACAAAACTGATGAGTCCGGATGGAGAGGAGCCAAGCTTTGAGAGATGTGTACACACTTCCATTTGGTAAAAATTATGTTTGTTTTTCAGAGTGTGTGCCTGTGTGACAAAACGATGGAAGATCAGATGTAGTGAGAGAAGCGTTTCTTCTGCTCCTCTCCACGCACACAAAACACATTCCTACTTCATGACACTATACGTATGTGCTGCTCTGTAATTATAGGTTCACCTAATGCTGAGTTATACAATGTCCTCACAATGACAGAGACAAAAAAAAAAAAAAAAGTGATCGGTGCAATCTAAATCAAATATTAACTTACTGCTAAAGAGGCCTGCTAAAGGGGTTACAAATGATGACAGACTCAAATGTTAACCACAGTTTAACAAGTCTTCCAAACAATGCAGTGGTGGTCATCAATAAAGTCTGGAGTTAATGAGTGATAGACACCAGGGAGCAACCACAATGATCCACACATATGTCACAAATCATCAGAAAAACCTGTCCAGCAGGTCACCTCTTGTCCCCCTGTCCATTCTCCATCAGATCCACTCGCATTGGGTCAGATGAAACTTCTGTCACCGCAATCGGTTCCCAGAATATCATCGTGAGCTCACAGGTCAGACATTCATAGTTTACAAAACTCTTCTCCCCTTGTTTCTGCTACAAAGTGGACCAGTTCTCCATCTCAAACACACCTTTTGGGACATCAGCAGAGCCAAAGAGTCTTAGCTGAAGTGGTTTTATGAGCATAACCAGCTGTTTAAACCTCTGCTATTTACTGACAATTTGTTAACCATCCAGCTGTTTATTCTGAGGCTGAGGCAAAGTCATTCACACAAGCAGATGAAATCAAACAAGGCGCTGCTCCCAAATGACACTGAGGAGACTGAAAAACACAGAGCGTACTCACATTAAAGATACATATATGTACTCTGAGTCATTTTGTGTTGTACAGTGAATGCATAAGTTCAAGTTTACAGAAGGGTCACTCATGGAAAACCTTTTAAATCCATCACATCAGCTCAACCAGCTTTGCACCGACAGAAGGAAAAGCACATCACATCCACTTACGCTCTCATCTTCATTGTTTGTGCTTGCAAGTTACTAAGCACCACATGTTGGACTAATGTCACGCAACCATTAAAACTTATACACGTAGTCAAAAGCGCAAGTTGGTCAGGGCTCAGCATGTAAAGTTACAACACCACCCTCCTCCTGAATCCTGCTGCTCAGTGGTCAAATAAAGGATCCACAACACAACAGAAACACTGAGGATAATTTGTTACATTTCACAACAACTGAGGCAAATAAGGACTCCTCCGCTGATATCATATAACATGACACTGGGAATAAAATACAACCTCACTGATATATTTTCATCACTATCACTATGAAATAATGATGAATACAAAATGTGTGCAAAAATGTTCAGTGTTGCTGAAACATGATATAGACTGAAATCTGTGTGTAACAGACTGGCAGCCTTGGCTACACATGGACGACAGAACTGTAAACAGTCTGGTGTGGTATTAGAGCGCACGGTAAACTGAAGAGCAATCCAATAAATAGTAATAATGATTCATGTAAGACGTGAGGTTATGCTCTATCGGAAATAAAAATCAAAATGAATAGATATTCTCGTTCAGAGAAAACAAAACAGTCACTGAGGAATGCTCCAAATATTAAAACCAGGAATAAAAAAGCGCGAAGATGCAGACAGGTAGCCTTTGTTTTCTTTTTAAACATTCATAATGAAGCAGGTTGAATAGAAAACACTGAGCAAAAAGCTACAGCACAGCAATGCTTACCTTACTGTTACAGCTTTCCGAATATAACTTCAGATCCAGCCCTGCAAGTCATTGAACAAACCAATTCCAACTGATCGCTCACTTTCGTGTCCAAGTTGAAATCAATAATAACAATAGAAAATCCCGGTGCAGCTTGTGGACAGTCCCTGTGCAGGAGCGCAGTGTCTACCTGTGCACACTGCGTGGTTATTGGCCCCGGAGTTGTCAGTGGAGTACAATGAGAAAATGTTCAAAAGGGAGAAAATGTTTCTCTAGTTCAGTCTTGTGCGAGACCGCGAGGCGAGGAGATATTGTCGCCGCACTACCACAATCAACATCTCGTGGGAAAAGCAGTTGGAAACTAAGTCCCTGTGGCGCAGAGAGGTCCAGGCACGCAGCGTGCGCTCCTCAGGAAACTTGGGCGCTCCCGACTGTATGGAGGCAGGGCGCTAGCAGGTGGATGCAGAGGCCCATTTGCCTTAAACACACCCACAGGGCGGGCAGCGCTGAGCCGAGCCGCCCATCAGCCAGCCGGGGGGAGACATGATTTACCACCGTATAATAGCACTGTGTGCTGGCAGAGGAACATGCTGGAGCAAAGAATGGGGCGTGCTCATCCAAATTCAACACTGGAGTTTCATTATTATCATTATTATCCATTCCTTAAATTACCTTTATTATTATACTAATTGCAAAAATTGTTGTACCACTCTCTAATAAGGCACCTTTATAGATTTATATGTAACCATTCACTTAATCAGTGGTTAATAATTGATTCATTGTAAGGACCACTCTCAAGACATTAGCAATTGGTAATAATGCAGTAAAAAAAATGTTGGTAATCTATTATGCTTGCTTGTTTCTCACATAATAATCCATCCAGGTGCAGGTGCATTTGCTATCGTTGAAAAACATGTAAACCTGCATTACCTGGTTTCTGGGCTACAGAAACAAGCTGTAAACACAACACCAACAAGTTTACAGGTGAACATGCGAGCAATCACAAGATGCAGAGCAAGAGGAGAGTTCATTTTGAGTCATGTCTCTGGAGGTAAGGTTATCTAATGTTATCCAAAACATGTATCAGAGATCGTTATTCATTATTGCAGCAGTGGTTTGGGTTTACTTAACTTTTGCTAATAAAACACAAAAACGAGGTGCACTTTCTGGCCATAATCCCTTTTGTGATGATTGGCCAGATTTCAGGCACTGATTGGGCTACTTGGTGTCTGTCAAATCATGGGCCAGAAAATCAAAACACTGAGTTAAAAGATGCTGAAACACTCTGGACCTGCAGAGACCTGCAGAGTCTGGTGCTAATTCTCTGCTGGTTTGTCACTACGAGCTACGCCTTCCACACACTGTCATTTGTTCAGTATTGATTTGCTAAAGAAATGCAGCTCAGTTGATGATGGTAAATAATAATATTTAGAGATGGTATCACCAGCAGTCACCAGACGCCTGTATTGGCCTTTAGTAAGTAGCATGAAGTAATGTTGTTTTTATGTCACTGCTGTTGCTACTGATGCATATATTGTTTACCAAGATGTTAACAACTTATGCTTTGATGCAAACTGATAAGAGAGAAAAAAAAAACAAACCTCTTGTGTGAATGTCTGCATGTTCAGTCAGGTCTCGTATCCCTTCCACAGCTGCTGTAGTATGGCAGTGTCCTCCACAAAGGAGGTGTTTGAATCAGTCGCCTGTATTTCCATCCTCTATCACTGTGACAACCGGCAAGCTACCATCTGCCACCCACACATGAGGTGTGGAGGGAAAATGCTCAGCAGGATTTGTCTTAAATGGGGCCTATGTGTGCTCTCTCAATCAACAAGTGAGTGAGTGGCTTTAAAATAAATCCTTTCTATGCCTTTTTACATGTTCACAAGTTAATTTTATATCTACCAAAGTTCAACTTTTAGAAGTGTGTATTATAAAGACCATTCACTGGGTAAAAGTTCCATTATATAAGTTTATCACAGCGTTACATTGACTTTATTCCACTGAATATTTGACCTGCCAAGTCAATTTTAGTGACTTCGAGTGCAGACAATGTAATGATTGTTGGCTTCACCTTATCAGAAATTAAAAGTCTTATCTTGGTTATGTACCCACTGATTTGAAAAAAAAAAAAAGGGTGAGAAATGTAATTCATTTGATGGTACACGGAAAATGGCGATTAAAATGCTTAATTTGCTGCTCTATTCAAACACTGATTGGACACTTCAAAGTCACAGAGTTACCGCCTGTGAAGGTTTTCTAAAGCTCATTGAGAAAATTAAACATTTTCCCATTTTTAATCATATTCCATTCAGTGCCCTTTCATACCTGCATTATCTGCCCCTCATTCAATTCAGAGCTTTAAATTACGTGTACTCAATTCACCATTAAGCCCGTCAGGGAGTTAGAGAGAAACTTTGTCGGGTTTTCAGGTGTCGCCTCAAAGGGGTCAAAAGAAGCTGTCCAGCTCAACTTTTCTTCCATATGAAGCCATGACGATGGCTCTGTAGCCTTCACTCTGCAGTCTGACCCGACATAAAGGTTCTTTTTCTGAAGTGACTTGGCAGAAGTCAAAAAGAAAAGGATCCGTTTGATGAGTCCAAGTAGACATCTTCCTCTTTAGGACAACTTATCTATTCAGTAAGGACACGGCAGATTTGTGAGAAGAGGGGCGTCAGCTTCTCCAAAACCACATTGCAACACATTTCTTCACTCAGTGAAGTTTCTGAAAGGAACAAAAAACTAAATAAATAAATAACTAAAGAATTAAAAAAAAAAAATCAGCTGCCAGCACCGATTGGTTACACTTGATTTTTTCTGCATGTTAGTGAGATGTGCACATTACCCAGAAGGACTTTTTGCTCCTAAGTGGTCCTGAACTGTAATATTTGAGATCTAAATCTTGCCAGTGCATGATTCCAAACTGCTGTTGACATCTATCTTAGTGGTGTATGAAGTTGTTTTAATGTTCTGCAGAGGAAGCTGCATTCCAGCTGAGGTGTGAACTGTGCTTTCTGTTGGGCTCTGCCTGCAGGCCATCAACGGATGCCAGATGGTATATCAGCATTTGTGATTCTTACACAGTTCAAGAGATCATCAGTAACACAATCCTGGTTTCAGTGTGTTGAGAGATGTGACATTTTGTTGCATGCTCTAAAGAGGCTGCTTTTTGTCGAACTGTATAAAGTTTCAGCTTCTACCTTGGGCTGGTGAAGTGTCCGTGTGGAGATGAGATTATTCTGCCGCCATTGTTCTTTTTCATCTATTTCACAACTTACTGATTGATCATCTTTCCTTCTTACCTCTTTTTAGACTCAAATATGTATCATAAATAACGTTGGACAGTTACTGAAAAGCAAGCAATCGCTTGTCACATATTACTCACTGTGAAACCAATTACATTGCTCTAAGTATTTAGTTACATTAGACGACTTGCTACTTTACTTTTTTGCCAGCCGTAACTCCATCGCACATCTCCTGTATGCAACATGCATAGAATAGAAAAACAGTGATGGAGGAAATATTAAGGTTAAGAGTTTTGGTGTTACCAGGAGGCACATTTTTCCTATTTTCTGATCGCAACCTGAGATGCTGGACAGACCTTGGCCTTCTCTCAAAAATGTGCATTTAAATCACAGTGTGCTCTTTGTTTCACATTGGCTACGACTGCCTCACTGCCAGGCATCTGAACTGATTCCTGAAAGTATTATGTCTGCAGCTAACACACTCTGTCACACACACACAAACACACCCACATATTTGTGTGCACGTACACATCCAAAAAGCCTTCAAACAAAGCTAAAAGTGCCTTGTTGAGCCAACAAGAAGTCTTAGTAATATTTCAAATTCAGCAGGCAGGTGCTCACCTTGTGCTGCCACCAGATAGGAGAAAAGCTTTGCTCCCAGCACTCTCTGTAGATGATGTCCTCAAAGCTATTAGCATTTAAATGAGAAAAGAAAAGCATCATATCTAGATCACAGGAAAACTCTCAATAGAATAAAACTTGTTCAACAATTCAAGTTGTGTTTAAAACAAACTTTTCTCATCTCCTGAGTGACTGAATGTGAGTGAGTCAGTCACTCAGTTTAACAAGCAAATGAACATATTAGGGAGATGAGAAAGAAGGGGATTTCAGGCTCTCGGATCACGCTGAATGAAAGTATGCAACTCATTGGAGCGGGGATTACAATTCAGTGCTTGGACCACCTTCCTTTTCTCCTACCTGCGGTTGGTGCCTTTGACCAACAGTTTCCTCTGTTGTTTTTGGCAACATGTGGCGCTCCATACACTTCCCAGACTCTGCAGGCTCAACCACACTTTACTGCCAGTCTCGCCCCTCCTGCCCCGGGGAACTACAACCCACACCCGCCAGAATGAAGGAAATGGCTTTGATTTCCTTCCACTTTTCACACATCAAATGGGGAAGGGAACAAGAAACGCATGTTGGTCTTGACCGAGCTGGATAAACAAACTCATGCCACAGTGTGTTTGTATGTGTGTGTGTGTGCGTGCGCATATGTATTTCTGTGTCATTTAAATTGTGTGTGTGTGTTGGACACAATATAACGTGTGTTCAGGAACAGGTGAGTTCATTTCTACCCGTCGCTGTTCTGCATCAGTGTTGACATTATGTGAAAGGTAAACACTCTGTAATTGAATAAAATCACACACCGAGACATCAGCCGGCGGAGAAATAGCCAGCCCTCTTTGAGATTCTCAATACGCCTCTGTTTCCCGAGGCTGGCCGTCTGGGGTCTTTTTTTGGCTGTCACTGTAAAGTTGAGTGGCAAACTTTGAATAAATAATCCATCCACCAAAGTTTGAATGGTGATTTCATTCAGTAGAGACTGGCTCTGATTGTAAAAAAGAAACACAACCAAGTCCTCTAGGTGGGTCATATATGATTCACACTTAGTATGCGTCATACTTCCTCTTCACACCGACTTTCTGGGAGGTACTGAACTAGGACAGAGTTTATTTTGTGCTGCTAGGACCTTTGGGAGAGGTAAAAACTGGATTACATCACTGAACCACTGAAGTGTTTAGATACACATGCCGCAGAAATCATTTTCACACATATGATGATTGTGTATCAGAACTTGTAAAACCAGTTATCTGGGAGGTCCTACTACCATCCCAGGACAATTTAACCATAACATTCACAGAGAAATGGGAAGGGCTCTTACAAAGCCCATTTTTCCAAACAGATTAGCTATGATATTGCCTAATGCTGCATGCCTTCATCCCCTAAAGGACTGGTGTATTTCCCCACCAACAGGACCTTTTCTGCCCACTAAGATTCTCTGTTGTTTATATTAAAGTCTTAGTTTGAATGTGGCCCAAGTCATTCCTCGTTCAATCCATCAATAAGCCAGTTATTCAACCCATAAATTTAAATTTCTACATTTGCTTAAAGGAACACTTTGAGACAAATACAATTATTCCCTTTCGTGCTCAGAGTTAGATGAAAATATCAGTACCACTCTCATACCTGTACGATATGTGGCTGGAGTCAGCAGCTGGTTATCTTAACTGAGCTCAAAGACTGGAAACAGGAAGAAACAGTGAGCCTGGGTCAGTCCAAAGTTAACAAAGTCCCCCTACCATCACCTCTGCAGCTTGCTAATTACCACGTTCTGCTCCGTTTGTTTAACCCCTACAAGAACCAAAGTGTAAAACGTCAGTTTGTTCTTTTTGGGGGGTTAAGTGCCAAACTGTTTCTTGACCGGTAACTTCCTGGAGTTTCTGCTGGTTACTTGGCACCGAGGGCAGAAATAGTCTCACACATAAACCTCCATAAAATCATACCATGTGGCTTTTGGCTTTTGTACAGATTAAACAAGCAAGATAAAGTGTATCATTGAGCTTTAAAGGTGCAGGTAGTCTGATTTTGTTCCCTTTGGTTACAGCCAGGCTCGCTGTTTCCCTCTGTTTCTTGTCTTTATGCCAAACTAAGGCAAGCTGGTGCTGCTTCTAGCTTCATATTCAATGTGCAGATAAATAAATGAATAATTGAAGTAAAGAATTTTGTGTTGTTTATATCATGTAAGCAATTTCTACCTTTTATTTCCATCGTCATCTCTCAGTTTAGGTTATTTCATTGGGTCAGGGCATGGTCATTTTATTGTTGATGTTTCTGATAAGAAGTGCTGCCTCATCTTGTGCTGATCATATTAAAAAGCAGGCCACATGATACCCACTTTGTTCCCACAGCTGCAGTAGTTGCTACTACAACTCTCAAACACTTACCAGAAGCCCATTACACAACCACCACACTAATAACTACTACCAGTCTTTCTGCCTCTGTCAGCAGCCCTGTGCGCTCTCTCTGGGTTGACAGTCTGGCTCACAGGAAAGCAGCAAGTCCATGTCATGAATTCTCCTCAACCAAGGTAAACTTTTCTGTGCTCTGCCTCGAACTTGAAAAGCAAAGTGCCTTTGCAGTGAGTGTGCACTCTCTCCCATTGACTTGTTATCTATTGTGCTATTGACTTGGCTCTGCTCAGCCTCATGGATGCTTCCTGAGGATGTCATGGGACTCATAGTGGGTAAGAGTGCAATACTTCCTCTCAGCTTTCTCTCACTTCCTGGCTTTCGATAGGGCGCTGAGGTCATGACCCCATCAGTCCAATCCATGTTCAGGCTCTACCAACCTGACTGAGCTCTTGCGTGTTAGCATTGGGGGTAAATGCAGTGAAAACTGTTAAAACCTGCTTTGCCAGTTACACCTTTGGTGCATGCCACGATTTGATTGTAGACATCATTAGCAAAGACAGATCAGTTCAAATAAATGTCAACATTGTTTGCTAACATGGTAGAAGCATTGAAACACAGTCAGACAGTGGATCGCTTGAAGGGCAAATCTCATGTTAAGAAGCCTGACTGAGCATGCATAACCACAGTGTCTGAAAGGAGACTAAAGGGTGACCTGATACTTAAGTTTTCTCTTCTCTTTGATATATCATTTTCATTTTCCTGTTTACTATTCCTTGATGTGATTTAGCGATCAGTAATGTCTTGACATTAATTAGTGAAAAAGAGAATATAACCATGAAAAATCCATGAACTGTTTCTGTGCTTTTGTTTACCTATACGTCGACTGATATCCTCCTAAATGAAGTGAAGCAAAGGTGAAACAGTGACATTTTATAGATATTCGTACAACAATCAGTGGAGTGAACCCACCCAGGGAAACCACAAATGTGGTGCCACTTTGTTTTTCTGTGTCTCTATTTCCATGCCGACCATGTAAACTGGCGTGCTTGATGTGTTGGGAGTTGCCGCTGCCAGAGCTGAAAGGTTATCTTAAATTCTCTATGGGAACTAATCCTGCAAACTCTCACTACCGGCTTGTACGACTACTGTGTTGTTTCTACAGGGACAGGATACTCCCTTCCTCTCCCACACCTTCACCCATCCCACCATGAAGTCACCCCCAGAATCTGAACCCAACCTCATTTGAGTCCAGTAAGACAATGTAAACGCAACTTATTATTATTATTTCTACTGCAGCAGACATTATACTTACTTGCAACTGTCATGTCCAAAAAAAAAAAAATCAAAGACTCCTTCACTTCTCCTGCAGTATGACAACCTTAATAAATCAGAAAGCAATAAGCCTCAAATAAAGGGCTTAACTTTTCTCAGCAGCTGAATGTCTTGCTGTCTTGCTCTTAAAATTGCTGTCCCACCTGAATGCACAGCCTAATCATTCATCTGGAGGAAATGTCAGACGTGTTCTCTGGGAGTTGGTGAAAGGCTTGAGGTGAACAAAACAGTTTAAGGTGAAGTGGGTACATCAAAAACTTTTCATTGCACACTAGCAGTAGACAGCAGAGTGGATGTTTCATAACATCTCTGAGCTGTACAGTGTGGTTCTACATGAAAGTCAAACTGGAATTTCAATTCATTTTTTTGTGTAACCAAATTTAAACTATTATGATAGCTACCATTTTTTCTTTTTCCAAAGATGATAAAACCTTTCTCCACATATTTGTGGAAATACTAGTTATGTTTAAGGCATCTTGGTGGCTCTTTCTTATGGTTCACTGACATTGGAGGCCCAGCCAGCCAAAAGAACATCTTCCATAGTGCACTACTGCCCAGAGCACATATAACTCTGCATAGCCTACAAGCATTATACAAGGCAATTTTCCCCTTTTACAACAAGTCCTCAAAGCTTCAGAGACAGTCTCTCAACATTAGGGAGGACCTGTTGTCCTGATAATTTTGGATTCCACTCAGAAAGCTGAGCTAACAAGCCAGGCTGATTGGAAAGTTGAAGCTAGTTAACTTTGCACTGATTCCTTCCCACTAGTCATTACTTTTTGTTCACATTATTTCAACACATGTTGAGACATTTCCTGCACAGTGATTGCTGTGCATCAGCATTTTGTATGTAACTCTGTGATCTGACTCATGACACATACCAATGTACAGAGTCACAGAGTAACATAGGGGGAGCTCAAATTGGCTAACATCATGGGTCCTCAGTTGGTTTGTGTGTCCTGAACTGAAATGATATTCTTAACTGTTTATAGTGTCCGTACCAACATTTGGTAGGGACAGTCCTCTGGTGTTCTTGGGAGAACATTTACAAAGAAAATATATAAAACTTAATTTTCTTCTTTTTGGCAGATAGTATTTGTTGTTAGGATTAAGCATGCAAGTCTAAACAAACACCGAGGATATAGATTAACTTTATTTAGTTTACTTCAGTTTAACTTTGCCATAAAGTATATTGTCCCTGTCAAACTATACACTCGATGTCAGATTGCATAATATGAATTGGCTTTAGTGAAGTCATAGAGGAAGGATGCTGAAGTACTCTCTTTATTTCCCCTTCCCTGCTGACGTTGGCTGATTTCCTCTTCACCAGCTCATAGGATAACGATACCATGGTTACAGTTCCAATATTCATGGGTGTGCCTCACACACATATAGTGGCAGACTTGTACACCACCCAATTTTGATGGAAACTCACTTCTTATTATAAAGGGGATGAGCTGTTTTGACATGGCATCCCGAAACCAGTTGTTCCCTTCTGTGCCAGTTCTGAGTATGCTGATTCATGTTATCTCCCTGTTGCTGTGCTACTGTGACTGAGATACAATAGGTGTGAGCCTGAAGAAACAACAAAAACCACACATACTGACACTTCAGTATCACCCATAAATGTATACACATGAATGTAAACATGTATAGGACAGCATAGGTACAGTACAGGGCTGTATGGGAGATCTGAGGCTGAGAAGAATAAAAACATTGCATTTGAAGTACATGTACCTCTATGTGAGGTGCTTGTGTTGTCTGCCATAGTGCTGGAGGGTCTGTGGGCCCTGCATGTCTGGGCTGCTCAGCTTCTCAGTTTGCAGACTACATAGCGCCAGCAGCGCTAAAGGCCAAAGCCTGGATTGAATTAATTTCTTTGGGAACTGAGTAGCACTGTCAACATCACTAAAGGATACCCATACTTTAACAGTTTCAAGTTTGGATTTATCCTTAATCACTACAATAGAATTTTGCGGACTTCACACAAACACGATCAATCCTTTCTAATACATTAATTCTTCATTGTGTTGGGGGACTTCTGAATGATGTCATGGGAGTGGTTGCCGAGCTGAACATTGTGTGACCTGAATGTCTTCAATGAGTCTTTCTGACTTTCTAAAAACACACAGAGACATGACAAGTGCCAAGGAATTATCAGGCATTCAGAAAACAGCACAGTGTTAAAAAGTACAAGACATGTTGGTGTAGGTATGTTGCTTCAGGTAGCGGCAAGACACTGAAATATCCAGGAAGTCCAGTTTGAGTCATACACCCCACGAGTATCATGGCAGAAGCATCGAAAATGTCATAGTAATACCACTGTATACCATGGTGACTAAATAATGATGACTTTAACCACCACCAAAAACAACAATAAAGCTCAAGCCTTTCATGAGCTACATGTAAATTGAACTCAAAACATGTTTTATATTTGTATACTTGTGTGAATCTTACATTTACGATTCTTTTGCAACAGGAATTCTGAGATCTTTGATGCTTGTTCAACAGAGTTGAACTGATTTTTTATTTTTTGTATTTTTGTGCTGTCAGCATTGAAAATGACATTTAAGAAATTTAACAGCTGTGCGGCTTTAAAGAAACAATGCTCCAGGTGAGCAGCTTTCACTGTGGCTCACTGTGGGGGCTCAGGAAGTAGAGTGGGTCCTCCGCTAATCAGAATGTTGGTGGTTCAATTCATTTCCTCTATTCTGCATGTTGAAGTGTCCCTGGGCAACATACTGATTGTGTGAATGTGGCATATGTTCTTTCAGGGGTTGGTTGACTAGAAAAGTGCCATATGAATGCAGTCCAATTACTAGAATTACTTTCTACTCAGAAAACAGTCTTTTACTTGACAGTATATTCTGTGGACACTGGGAAGAAATGTTGCTGCTGACCTTTACAGGCTTTGAGCCCCACAGATACCTCATCCCTATTGTATTGGTGTGGCAACAGAAATCTCAAAAGCTCCACAAATAAAACCATCTGCATGGACAGATACCTCCACAGTTGGAAAATCTGATTGTTTTTGTATTTTCTTTTTGGTCCCTAATTTGGATAAACCAAGCCTCGAATTACAACCAAGCCTACTTTTTCCATCAGAGGGTAATTTTTATTCTTTTCCATTAACAACAATAAAAAGGAGTCACTGAGGGCTAGTTCAGATGTGAGTGGATGACTAAGCAGACAGCTGGAGAAGACATCATGATCAGATGTCATCCTGTGCTCATGTGCTACAGATGTTTTACCCAGGGCTCCAGGTGACAAAGTCATCAGGGTTTATGCACTTCTAATTATTGAGTGCCACAGTGGATCGCCCTCTGCTAAGATGATATATGAGCAAGTTGCATGAAGGACTATGCCAAAAAGGCCCCCCGTACTCTCCTATACGCCATCTGTCATGTCCTGTAATAGTTTTCAATTTAGCCTTAACACTGCAATCCTGTCAGTAACGCACTGTTTGAAATGACACTGGCTTTAACTTATTTCAAAACAAGAGCAGACTTCATCAAACAGTACTCTGCATGAACCTTTTGAACCACAAACTGTTTTGGTTTCAAGGCTTGGCTGGATTTCTATCCCTCCCTGAAACCCTTTGTGCTCTACTTATGTGACCTATTGGCAGTGCCACCTCGAGATGGTTTTCCAGCATGGATCTGTTCCCTGGCATCAAACATTAGCTTGGTTCACAAAATTTACTAAGACTTTTGGCACGTTAGCATGACTCACCCTCAAAAGTCACCCTTTCACCCACAGTAAAGTCTTATAAATACTTTCCTTGGAAGTTCAAAGTGGCCTCTTTGGTTTTGCATGAGGAAAACATATTTGTGCAGCTGCCTCAGGAGTTTATGTCAAATTATTCTATACAGTGTGAAGGGATTTTGAGGACAATGTAAGCATGTCACCAAGCAGGACAGTTTCCAGGTCATTAAAACAAGACACAAATGGAACAAACTCAAAAACACTACTTATTTCCAAGGGTGGTTCTATTACTGTCAGTTCTCTGCAGGCAAAATTGATGAAAGGCAAAGCACTCTTTATAAACGCTTCATAAAAAGTAAAACAAAAAGGAAAAAAATAAATCTGTTGTATATAGAGACTGTCCTGATCCATTACGTGATTGATGAATGGTTCAGAACAGCACAGACTCCAGTTAATGGCTAAGCATGTTGGGCTGGTTCTCACTGATCATGGTTTGTATGGTTTGGGGTGCAAAATTAAAAGATCTGTCCCATCTTAGACTGCAATGTACATAACACCCCTTTGATTTAGACATAAATAGAGGACAGTGCTATTGTTATGGCTCCAGTGTAATAGTTTGCCATCTGGCTTAAATGTTTATACCACTGGCTTGTCTTTATTGTAAGTACTATAGTAGGAAATGACCCACGACAGGAATGTGTTAGCGAATATCTCCAGGGCACACAGACTATTTCCCTCTCGAATAAGAAAGGATCTTTTGTTGGGCTGGGGGAACAATTCTGGCCATGGAAGGACTCTTTACCTTTGCATAAGAAGTTTTCTCGTGAGAAACACCTGCAGGGATGCATGCAAATTTATGGTGTCAATAGCAACCCTCAATGGTCAGTAATTGGAGGACTGTCCCCACTTAGCAGGCGAGGAAAGGTAATGAGGGAATATATCATGCAGGGAGGGCTGGAGAGGAAAACACTACCTGCAACTAAAGCTTGCAGCTCTCCCAGACAGAAAGCCAGGGAATGCAGTGTGGAACAGGTGATCAGATAATCCCCCTATCCCAGCGGGCAGCCTGGCAGCACGCTCAAGTATTAGCAAGCACCTCTCTGATGGATGTCTGGATAGTGACACACAGCTCAGAGATTAGAGGGCAGAGATAGGCAACAAGGAGATTAAACATAATGTCTCACAATAAAAGAGGTGGAAGAGATGGACATATTTTGGCTAGACTGTGCCATATGGTTAATATCACATCATATATTATTCTGGTTTAAGCAGAATTTAAAGTATTGGTAAAGAATGTGACATGTAGATTAAACTGACAACCACAATATTTTGAACATTCGTGGCAAAAACTGACGATTATGTGTTGAATGCTAATTTTCTTAAGGGCTATTACATAAAACATGTGCCCATGTCACTAAAGAAGAATTTCCCAGAGTTTACCCAAACAAACCCGGCCATCGTTTTTCAGCCTGAGCAGACAAACACTTTGCGACCTCATCAGCGGTTGTAGTGAGCGTGCTGCTCAGTGAACTCTGACCTGGCCTGATGTGACTGACACAGCTCATGTTTGACACAAGTCTTGCTCTCTCTCTTTGACCTATTTCTTTTCTCTCTTTGTTTCTCTCTCACTCTTTCTAATGCACATTCATACCAACACACACACTGACAACCCCACAAAGACCCCCTTCCATTGCATAAACACACAAACTTGCATACACATTCATTTGAACATTACCTGTACCTCACCTCCAGGCTCTCCTGCTGTGTGTATTTACATCGCAATCAGCTGCAGGTTGCTGGTGGTCCATTCACAGGGAAATGTGCCTGTCACCAAGAAACTGTGTGTTATTAACAGCCCCACACAGAGATCAGTAAAAGAGTAAAAGTGTCTTTCCAGGAACAGCAGCTCACTGTGGCATGGGGGACATTTTCTTCTTTATCTTCCACGGTCGTTGCTGGTCTCCTGCCTCGAGGTGTTTGCTTTTGATGTTTGCTGGCTTTTACATAATGTATGCAGTTATGTGTCATGTCTCTAGTTGTATTCTTTTACTGCGGCTGCAAAGGTGAGTTTCACTGGAAGGGACAATAAAGTGAAGCTATGCAGAGGAAGTGAAGTCAAAATTAGCAGGGAAATAGGACGTCCCTCTTATTTTTTTCATTCTACTTCCCCTATGACCTTTGGTTTGAGCAGCTACAAAATGTAACCTGAATCCAAATGCCCATATCTCAGCATTTTCGGATTAGTGGCCCTTGTTGGCATATGTCCAGGAAGACTGTGTGACAAGGGCTGTTTAAATCTGCAGTTCATCAAGCCTGCAAGAGGCCTCACTCACTGCAGAGTCTGCTCATGGTGCACACCTCTCCACACAGAACCAAACTGACAGAACCAATAAACAAACTACCTGTAAGATGGGCACAATTTAGCTATATAGCACCAATATTCATATGAATGCATTCATTTTTTTATTTTTAACCATGCCAGTAGCATGGCTCTGGGGATGGCCGTGTTAGTTTGTCAGGTCGATCCACCATTTTGGTCCACACTTGCTCAGCAGCTATTGGAGGGATTGCAATGAACCTTTGTACAGACATTCATGGTCCCCAGAGGATGAAACATATTGGCTTTGGTGATCCTTCAACTTCACTTCATATTGTCCAATAATTTGGTTTATGACCAAATACCGGTAAAACTATGACACTCTCATCAGCTTCAGCTGTACGTTGGGTTTAGTGCTAATAAGGAAAGAAATTAAGACAAACAAACAAACAAACAAACAAACAAACAGGCTCCGCTCAGCTGCTGCTGGCTTTGTGCTCATGCACTCAAAGAAACTGAATAGTTGAATAGCTGAATACATAACAGGTGTTTATGTAGACGCATTGTTGAGGAAATATAATAGGTTACTGACTATTACCCTATTAAAAATGTAGTAATAGGAAGCAATGTAACTTATTACAGATTACTTTGTAACAAATGCTTTAAACTGGGCAATAAGGCTGAAAAATAAGGCACTTTATGGGACTGATTGTGGTTACATTAACTTATCTGTAGATGTTTCCTTACATGTGACAGTGAACATTTTGATTTTGACAGCATTTTCACAGCTGGTGAACAAGCTTGACTCTGCACAGCAATGTTACAGCCCTTTTCAGATTGTATAAGGAAAATATTGTTGAATTTCCAGTACTGAAAGGAGTTCTTGTCTGACAACATGGCCAGCCGCCTTGGCGTGTATGGCTGGTCACAATCATGGCTGGCTCAGGCTGTCTAGAGCAATGTGCATTGATGTGATTGGCCGACAAGAGGCAGTGCAAATTCAAACAAGAGAACCAATAAAAACAAAACTCAAAATCTGACTTGATACTGGCCAATGACGGCAGCCTGTATAGCTGCAGAGACAGCTCCTTGAAAGCCATCCTACCTTCGATGGTGTCGCATTCAAATTTATCCCAACGGCTTTGCTGACTGATGTTATTCAGAAATATTCCAAGAAGGCATTCCTGCAGGGCAAAAAGACGCAAAGCAACAGAGTGAATGTCATAATCTGTTTTTTTTACCAAAATATGTTCACATATAACTAATTACATATTTTTTCAATAACTGTAACCAAATACAACTACATTTATTTTGTCATTTTATTATGTAATCCTGCTACATGTAACTAGTCAGTGACCAACACTGTCTGTTTGTGCATTTATGTGTGTAGCCTTGATCATTCACACAAATTGCTGACAATCAGAACCATTCAGTAAAGTGCTCTGAATTACTTTGTAATAATTGACACAGAATTCAAACCTCATCACAACACTTTCCAACATCTCCATTGTCTTCTTGACCTCCATCTGTAACACAATAAGCTCAGCCAAATTGTTATATCTCATGCTTTCCAAAAAATTATAAAGCCAATTCTTACAAAAACAAAGTAAAGAAATACTTTGGCCATGCGGGTTAGGTGAGTTTGAGCTGACGAGATGCCACTGTTTGATCCAGACTGACAGGGAGATGGAAGGGGGGAAAATGAATAAACCAGACTGAAATTCTCCAGCCTGGCACTGTTGCTCCCAGGAGAGCAACCAAGCAAAAGGAATATCTGATAAAAACAGAGAGGAGAAACAGGCAGAGAAACTTTGGGCTTTGAATTATTGAGGCATTTCGGGGTTGTAGTGTGTGCATAGGATTGTGCTTCATGTGGGAGACCTCATGAATGGATGTGAATATGAAGGAATGGAGTAACGCAAGAACTCTGATACTGAAGGTGTGCTGTGGGGTTAACAATGTGTCTGACTGAGTCAAATTCAAATCCCTCATAATCCAGTTTTCCAGTCTTTCTCTATATTCAAAGCCATGCGTGTGGCTCATGCATGACAAGATGAAGTTAATAACAGTCAGTTTGATCATGACCTCCATCCTGAGATAGTTCACCAGGCATGAAGTCAAAGCTTTCATTTCTGATGCTTTGAGCTGAAT
This sequence comes from Chaetodon trifascialis, assembly GCF_039877785.1. Lineage (NCBI taxonomy): Eukaryota > Metazoa > Chordata > Actinopteri > Chaetodontiformes > Chaetodontidae > Chaetodon > Chaetodon trifascialis. The sequence continues at coordinate 23,797,103 of NC_092058.1, read as the reverse complement.
TTCTGAGCTAGTGTGGCCTTCACACAGAGCCATGTGGAGAGTAATAGAAATTGGTGTTGAGTATGTGGTATCCATGGTGACCACCCCATAGTTAAAAGGAGGGATGCTCTGCCAGCATTGTGTGTCTAGACCATGTAAGTGTCTCCAGTTGGGTGAAGCAAGTCTGGCGCGTCTCACTTTCATGTGCTAGATCAGAGCCATGCTAATGTTACTTTCAGCAGTATTAGCAGCTCTCAGCTCAGCCTCGCCTTAATTGTCATGTGCCATAGCAACTGGTGATTGTGAATAACACTGTTGGCGTTTTGTTTGTTGGTAAAACCTGCTGCCTTATTTATTGCGATTTTCACAACCAAAATTAGAAATTCAAATTTATTTAACAGGTTTCCTGCTATTTGACCACTATCATTAGTCTTGTTCTGGTAATTTGCTGACTTGAACAGAAACTAATGTTTATTAAACTAGCAAGACACCTATCTTCATATTTTGGAATACTGATGACGATTTCACTCACCACAGATTTAAGCATGCTTACACTGTTGTACATGTAAGCCTACAGCAATTCAGCAGCTACCTTATGTTGGCTCCTGCAAGTGCTGCTACTATAAGACCACACTGATGAATTATCAATGACAGATTCAAACATCTGTTAGCCAAGTGAAGAAAAAGCAACTTTAAAAGAGAAATCAAACTTTCACCAGTGAGAAGAAACAGCTCGCATAAATAGCCGGTGCCTCTTAACATAAGAGGATATCAGAGAGGGTTTATGGGTTTATGAGTATTTATAAATGTCCTCATACACATGCCTGATTTGATACACACCAAAAGGTCTGCTCTGTGAATCACAGAGTAGACCTGCAGTTGTATACATGTAGCTGACGTGAAATCACAGATTCATAAAGAAAGGATAGTTTCAGTTCAACACAGATCTGACAGTCTGACCTATCATAAACACATTATTCTCCTTTGAATAAGGATAGTAATTTACAGCTTGTGCCTCATAGAGCTGATTTGTCTCCCTCATAAACTGCTATTATTCACCACCCTGTCATCTCAGCAGTCTGCCAAACACTCAGCCTAACCATGAGCAGACATGTCCAGGAGCAGCATTGATGTGCGTGATCATTATGTCTTAACGTGTGTGTTTAAGCAAGGGAGACACTCATAGATGTGTGAGCACAATGCAAGGTTAATGTAACAGTATATTCAGTTAGAACTAACATGAAAAACACAGTATGGGTAAATTTCATCCATGGCGTCCGTGTTCAAAGCTGGATTTTTAATGTGAGAACCATCACTTACTTTCGAGGTTTTCATTAACAGTATTATACAACAAAAAAATGGTGTTGAGTGAGCTATTCAAGGAAGCATCCAGACTAATTAAGCTCATGACCATTTTATGAGAAACACTTTAGATGTCTTGTTTCACTGGGGTATATAAATGTCATATTTCTCTAACTTTCTTGCATTCTGTGCAAACTAAATCTCACAATGCATAACAGATGCATAATGATGTCAACAAAATAGAACTTCACTATTAATTTTACTCTTGGAGTCTTCATTTATTTTTCTCTGAGACTGATGCAGTATGAAAATATATGCAACGCCTTTAAATTCAACCAGACAGCAGTGAGGAATTATGGTAACATGCAGATTTAGTCATGCTTTCTTCCAGGGTAGCATCAGGTCATAGAGCTCATCAGTGCAGCCAGAAGACTCAAATAATAAAACATAGGCTGTTCTGGTTACAGTTAGTTAATGTTGGAGCTTTAGACAAAATAAGACTAAACTCTTTCTTTTCCAAGACAACCGACAGAGCACAGCTACTGCTAACATGAAAAAAGTAGTTAGCTATGAGTTCCTGTGGTTTGAGCAGGATATAAACTTTTAGTGTATATAGTGTAGTGTACTTTATATGTTGTACTTTCAGTCCCATTGCACTGGACATGTGGACACTTTTACATTTTTTACCTTTAACTTTTAAGCCTTTGCTTGCTGTGCTTTTAGATTATTTATTGCATGCCTATTACTTGAAATTTGTGGACTATGCTGGAACTTGTGAATTTCCCTTGGGGATGAATAAAGTACTTACCTACCTACCTACCTACCTACCTACCTACCTACCTACCTGCCTGCCTGCCTGCCTGCCTGCCTGCCTGCCTGCCTGCCTGCCTGCCTGCCTGCCTGCCTGCCTGCCTGCCTGCCTGCCTGCCTGCCTGCCTGCCTGCCTGCCTGCCCACCCTGGAGCACCTGTTCATGTCTGCAGGTTTAGCTGCTCATCTCTTGCAAACTAAAGCCATCACAGGATGTCAGCACTGTGTTGTCACCTATTTGGCTTCTGAGTGCTGAAAGAAAAGTTATTTTTTTTCCTCCAAATTTTAGCAATATTTGCCAAAGAAGAGCCTTAGAGAGATCTTTGTGAACTTGTTACAATATGCACAGACTAACTTCAGGCAGAATTGCCATATTCTTTGTGCACTTTAAAACAGATCAAATAACGAGCATAGACTAGTTTCATGTAAAAATATGAATGCACACAGAAATCTGTCAGAATTAGGCTGCCTCCCAATGGCATACAAGATGTGTTTACAGCTGGTATTTTTCTGGCAGATATGGCACTGTCATAGAAGTTATGGATTAATTACCTGTGTGTGGCCTCAAAAAAGTCTATGCACAGAACAAAGCTACACCCAAAACGCAGTGAAGATATTGCATTTTCATTTCATGGCCAGTGTTTGGTTAAACTCTGGAGTAATTTAAGGAATTATTATCTTTGAACATAATCGTGCTCATTATTTACCTGTAGAACGTGCAGACCCGTGTTTCCTTCCTGTGCATGTAACCACAGCCAATGAAGCAACAGTCTACAAGAAAATAAAAGAGTAGTTACATACTATATGAGATAAGCATCTGCAGGCAGGGAGGGGCCGGGGAGGGATCCCTTGAAGCTCTGATAAGAATTTACCACCTGTTCCCCAGAGCCACAGATCCTGGCATTTGATAGCAGCTCAATCAACATGGCATTGCTGGTATTTGGCAGTGTTATCAAGTGACAGATAATCACCTCATTGTGCTGCATCCATGCCTGGCCACAGCTCAATACCAGAGCTGGAGTGAAATCAGCCAACCGGCAGTGACCCTTAATGAAATACTGTACTCCAGCACCCCTTTGCTAATCCAGTCAGGTATCTCATTAAATATCTGGTTGTGTGGTATTTGGAGCAGGTGGGCAGCCTTGTTGCGGATGCTGACTGACATCCTCTTTCATCTCAGGCCCAGATCTGCTCTTTCTTCATGGATCTCGGCTTCGCATAGAGAGAGCTGCAGAAAAAGAGATGGACACTACATCACACATCTGCTGCAGGAGTGACACATGTCGCCTGGCATCTTATACATTCATTTTTTGGTTAAGCACATGAGATATGGACAAGGTGTTTCTTTAAAAAGCACTTTGGCTGGACCGGAGAAACTCTACAGTAAGTACTATATATAGTACAAGATGTCTCAGAAAACATTTAAGGGTGTTAGAGCCAGGACAAACTGCGCTGTATTGATCTAACAAAGATTTATGAATGTGTTAAAATGCAGCATGTCATAGGACTAGTCATGGTATCTGGGGCAGTCTAGGGTTATGACCTATCACACACATTCACACACAGACTGACATGCTTTCCCACACACTGACCTCATGGTTGGCACACATGTTCCACCGTTTTATCATAGAGTCTTAAAGCCAGGAGACAGCTGTGGACCGGCTAGCTCTGTCACACAGCAGGACAGTAACATGGACAACTGACAAGTTCCTCCACACAAAACAGGAAGTACACATAAATCATATGTTTCAACTTTTAGTTATACCTCTATTGAAGCAGTGTCCCCACCACTTAATCATCTGCACTTGAATGAATTTATCTAATCATCAAGGGAAATAAAATCTTGGGGTTTTGTTCATTTTGTTCCTTCGATAAATTAAAAAAACAAAACAAAACAAAACAAAACAACTTTTTTCATCATATATGAAACTGACTGATTTTCAGAAAATTTGATCATATTATCTGCAGTCGTCTTTTTGAACAATCTAGCAAGATATGTTACAATAACAATACAATAACTATCAGCTAGAATTAGCTTAATGATTATTTAATGATGTATTAAATAAATAATTTATTGATTAATCTAACAAGAATAAACAGTAGCCATCACACATTACTAGACTTATGGTGTTTATTACTTGCAGTTTTTTATTTGTTTGTTTGTTTGTTTGTTTGTTTGTGTGTGTGTTTGTTTGTGTGTTTGTTTGTCCACCTGTAGAAACAGAATTGTTTTCACTTTACAGTGACTTTAAAACAACCATTCACACTCACACTCACACCTAGGGGCAATTTTAGAGTCACCAATTAACCTAATGAGCATGTTTTTGGTCTGTGGGAGGAAGCCGGAGTACCCGGAGAGAACCCACGCATGAGAACCCACCCCTCTCTGTAGATCTCATGTGGCTTTTAGCTCCCAGTATTAGTAGTCGTGGTCTTGTCAGCTGGACAGGACTGTAGCCTCCAACAGCCTTGCAGATGGAGGTTCCAGATGACAGAAGAAAACATCTGCATTGCTGGTGCTTGATTCTACTTTGACACCTCACTTCAAAGTGGCACCCAGAAGTTCAAAACCATCAAGTGCAACAGTGTAAAAAATAAAACAGAACTTTTTTTTTTTTGTTTTTTCTTTACCGTTTTTTACACTAGGGAGTATTAGGACTCTGTCCAAGATAATCAAGAGATAAAATTCTCCAGATGCACTGTGGAACAGATTTGCACTGATGCACAACTCTAATTTTTAATCAGCTACATAAGGTAAGCAGATCAGGTCATAAGAGAAGCTTGATCTAAGTTTACAAGTGTGAAGGTCGCAATCTCTGCTGATTACAATGTTACACTGTTTGTATACCTTTGTAGAGGCACTCTGCAGTCATTATGAAGCAACAGCAGTGTTGTGTCCACTAATACTTCAGCCAGTGCTGTCACTCCCCACAGAAGGGGGATTTGTAATAAATGCAGAAAGTTTAAAACTCTCAGAACTGTGTGGTGGACTGTGTAATAATAGACAGCTCCAGCTATTTGACTCTAAAGAGCCATCTAAGTGTAAATTAAAACTAGTATTTTAAAGGTGTTAACCAGTATTAACTCTAACCTCTGGAGCACGGTCAGGCTGGAGCAAGCAGTAATCTGAGGCCTGAACAGACACTTCCCTCTGACCTCTCTGGCCTCTATCTTCAAGACGCTCTGTAATTACTTTGACCTGCAAAGACGAACTGGTTCTACCCTGAACACTTCAAAAGAGAGCAGCCCTCACACATTCAGTCTGAAGATGAATACAGCTGTTACAATATCATCTTAGGTGAACACCTCCAAGAGGTCAAATTCCTACTTTTCCTACTTTGTGCACTTTTTTGGGCTCTTTAGTCAATACAACATATTTGCAGTCTTTGTCCCTTTAAGAGGTTGAAGTGTATGTGCGGAGGAGTTCAGCCAGAACATGTAATGAATGCATCGCCGTATGTTGAAATTGCGCACAACATACACACCTTTTGGAGGTCTGTACACCCAGCTGAATTTCACCAACACTACAATTGACACAGAAATTAAAATACTAAAATGTAAATTGTATTCAGTCTTATTAAATCACAGCCAATTCACAAGAGTGTTTACATTTCAAACTATGATTCTTTCACACCAAGCCTTGGCAGTGTAAAATTACAAGTCCTCTACTTCACCAGCCACAGAAGCAGCATGACATTCATTTACAAATTTGCTGTATTAAAGACAAAGCTTCCATTATCTATTACAGGTACACACTGTAAGCAGCGTGTGGCAGCAGGCACTCACTTGGTCTACCTCTTGTGATTTCCAATTTCATTTTCAGTATGCACAGCTGCATGGCTACAAAGCAGTAAAGTGTAAAGCCATCCAAACACAATTCTTTAAATGTGTTGTACACCAAGCAAGGCTCTGTAATTACACCCTTGGGCAAACTTGAAAATAATAGATCATTTACATACAATCTGAATATGAATCCATCAGTAGAAAGTTTCTCACAGTACTCATGTGCAACAAAAATGCAGGTGGTGTAAAATGTCAAAAATAAAATCACAAAACAAAATATGATGATTTTTTATTTTTCATCGGAATGAAAATGAGTCGTCGCCATCAAGCAGGAGCCTCTGAGGCTGAAAAATGAATGCAAGGCAGAAGCAAAAACTGAAGTTCCTTGAATGGCCACCTGAGGCTGGCTCCAAAAGTGGGTCAATCCCCATAGACCCCCATATTAAAAGGCCAACTTTACACCAGAAATAAACATGTTTACAGTCTTGGTTAAGCACAAGTATGGGCCTGACCACCAGCAACAGTTAGCTGCCGGGTTTGAGCAACCAGGCTTCATTCAGCATGCCTCAGTTCCACTCGTGCTCCACCTCTTTGTCCATTTCTGGATTTGAGTGCAGTGTAAACAGACAGAGTTGCACTTCCTCTACAGTATTTTTGACGGAGTAGCTGCTCAAAGCACACTCCCTCCCATTACTCTCACTCCCTGAGGAATTATTGAATATGCACGCCTTGCTGGGAGTTGAAAACAAAAGGAAACTGCCCACTTCCTCCTCCCAGATTTTCCATTCTTCACCAGCTGGTTGATTATCCGAACAAGCCTGAACCTTGTCTACTTTCGCTTATGACAGCCCATTACCGCCAGGCTTAGCATGAGCCTTGTTCAAAGCGGAGAGGATTAGAGGATAATTAAAATGAACAAGCTGATGTCATCTAAAACGTACTTGTTTAGTGGAGGGCACCAACTAACACTGCTCTATTGAATCCCCTCATTCACCCATACAGTATTCCTGCATGCAATTAGAAGCCACACTTGTTCCACAAGGGAAGTCGCACAGGATACTGTGGTGACTGGCTGGAGTCCATGTGGACTGCAATACTTCTTCTACTGAAATAATGTGAGCAGAGCTGTAGTTAGTTGAAATCAGTGTTTGGTCTCAAAGTAAAATATCTATTGGCCAAGAAAAGATAATATCTTAGTACAGGAATGCCACCCTCCTCTCCAGAAGGCTTAGCTGTAATTCATTGTCTTCAGTTAAAATACCAGTTGTCATTCTGTAATAAAATGTAATGATCTTTCGTGTAATTTGTCGTGACCCTACCTTGAACTCAGCTTGAAAGCATCATCAAATACAGATGTGCATGTGTAGCAGGGCAACAACTGCTGAGAACAATTATGAGCAACAATGTTACCAGTGTAGCAGGGCTTCATGCTGCCCAGTGTACATTATAAGCAAAGAATTCAATCAGCATTTATAAATATATAGAAATAAGGTCATGGTTGTTCACAGCTAAGTGGTAAGTTAAAGGTCAGTGAATGAAGAGGAGTTGAGTCAGATCAAACAACAGCGGTGAAGGAAGCTGCCTTATTTTCAGCATGACAACATTTCACCATCACTTTGGCTGATGCACAACAGGGTCTGCATCAGAATGACCTAATTTTATTCCCAGTTACCCTCATGTTGATTGTTGCAAAGCACCCTTGACCCCCATCATTTCTGCTCACTAAAAAAGAGAAGTTGCTTACCTGCGGAAGCAAAGGTGTCCCTCTGGGAGTGGCACTGCATATACTATATTATGACTGAAAGAGCCTAAATTACACTAGTGTTTTGAGAGCTTGAACCTGAGGGTTTGAGTTTGTATGTTACTTCATATGAATCTCATGAAAAGACCAAAAACAACAATTAATTGTTCCACCAACAAGCATTTTTTGTGTATCCATAGCCTGATATAGCTTATTCCTCTTTGCCATGGAGCTCCACTGACATCCACAAAACTATTAAAAACACATCAGTCAACAACCCACAGCTTTACACTGTGTGACAGGTTCCCTTATGAGCACTGTAGTTTACTTTACTTTGTCAATCCCACATTCATTGTCCTGCTGCTGTACCTCAACAAAACTGTGAATGTGACTGTGATAAATACACTATTTACTCCTGTTTGAGTTTGAATTGCTGAAAACAAAAGTGCACAACTGCTTTCTTTAAAAAAAAAAAAAAAAAACCCAAACCTTTATATATTTCTGACATGTTTTAAAAATGTATGTCTTCAGTAGGAACCAGTGGGGTTGGGGCTGAGAGCCACAGTCAGCGTAAGGAAGTACAGAAAAATGGACTGACTTATTGACAGTTTTGGTATTTTCATGGGATAAATTAAATGGCAAAGGTCTGCTAGTAGTTGGTAAATCCATAGAGAATTTGCTCCCAACTCTACAGTTCCCCTCGGCTCTACTCAGAGTTTTAGCATCTTTCATGTCATTGTTTTGGTTCCCTCTCACAGCTCTCATCAAACCTGTTTCCAGAAGCAGCAAGCAGCTGCTATCAACAATAAAGCTCTAAAAAAACCCCACAGTATGTTACCTGGCGAGCGCCATAAATAGACAGACAGACAACAGTAGCAACTAGCTGGTGAATATAGTTGAGCATTTAGCAGGTAAGGAGCCAGATATTTCCCTCAGGAGTTGATGGAGACCAAAACAAAGCTAAAAGTCTCCTTTTGACTAATTATGCTCTGTTCTGTGTTGTATGTGCAAAGAGGCACTTGTTTGCTGACATGTTTGCCAAATCAATTTTACAAGGTGAGGTGATGTCAATGTTGTGTTAACAGCTTGTTCTGCTGTCCCCAAGCGGTTAATGAGAGACGCAGAATAAAAAGTATGATTTTCCATTGCATATTGGTTTCAATGACCAGTGGTCTAAAACCCCAACATTTCCTTTAAAGCCAGAGAGGGTAAGAACAGGGTAGAACTGTGATTCTTCAGAGCATAAGAAAAATGAGTAAGTAAGTAAGAAAATGAGTTGAAGCATTCCATCACTTTCTTGAAATAAATGTTTTACAGGAGTAACTTGATACCTAAATCCCCATATCTCAATTATCCTTTCCCTCTAAATCTTTACTGATAGAATTGCATTTATTTTCCCGCTTCCCCCGAGGAATCAGAAACAGATGTAGAGAAACACTACCGCTGGCAAAACAACACAGCATGATTAGGAAAAGAGGTTGAATGACAACATAAGGGGCCCCAAAACCTATAAATGGACACTTTGCAGGACAGGCAACATTGTGTGATCTGGAGCAGAGGTCCATTGCTTTGCCCAGCAGAGGCTCACTGGAGCATTTTAAAGAAGTGAACCCTGAGAAAGTGTCAAAACACAGCACTGATGGTGAAGGCCTAGCCTAGCATTTAGATGAGTAATCCGACATCCATGAGGGAAAAAGCATGAATTCCACACTGTGTTACTGGACAGACGAGTCAGAGCAGGTCTCTGTATTTTACATATACAGAAAAGGTGGTCACATTCTTTTTAGTTCATCATATTACAGTGAAGCGGATATCTGCCTGTTAAACATTGACCTTTGGCTGCCGTCTGCAGCGTTAAAATCAGTCGATGTGGAGCAGAGCTTGGCCAGCTTAGAGTGAGCTGGTGGCAGTTGAATGTGCTGTGACAGGCCTTGGTCCCTGTTCCCCTTCCCTCTGCTTCTGCAGACAGCCTCCAAAGGAGACTTGTCAAGCCAAAGGGTCTGGTTAACGCACTCTCGTCCACTCAAATCTGCGCACACACCCGCGCACGCATGCACACACATGCACACATATCAGGTTTTCATCACTTTTGGGGACGTTACATAGACTTACATTCATTTCCTGGAGACTTAACCTAACCATAACCACTACTTGCCTTACCCTGACCCAAGTCTTCACCCTAAAATTTAATGATTTACATTTTGGGGACCTCCATTTTGTCCCCACAAGTAAGGTGACAAAATGTGCCTGCGTAAACAGATTTATGTCACCACAACGTGAGTAATACATGGCCACACACACACACACACACACACACACACACACACACACACACACACACACACACACACACACACACACACACAAAGACCTTTTCACTTTCACTCTGAGGATAACACCACCTTGGTCAAGCTAAACAAATCTCCATGTCTCTTATAACACATTGGTGATATTTGCAAAGGCTTAGATATAAGGTGTTCAACTAAATAATGCATATTTCAATCATGGATGCATTAATGACATTCCCAGAACAAACTGAAATGTAGGTGTTTGAGTTTGTTTAAGTTTGTCTGGAATATGTGATGCTTCGTGGGTTCTGGTCCTTTCCACACTTGACCAATACTTGAAGGCAAATTGTTTTTGGTTTTTTTCAACTTGGGTCTCATTTTTGTGGGTCATCATTCTTACCTAAATGACAATGTTGTACTCACCATGTAATTGTTGGGACAAAATGAGCCAACAAAAAAGAAGTCAGACAGGTCACAGGACGTGTGCAGGAAGGTTTTAAAACAGTTTAAAAAGAAGCTGTCATGGTGGCTGAATTTATTTGGAAGAGGAAACGAAGGCAAACAGTAAAATTCTTGCCCAAAACCTTAATACAGGTGCTGATTCCATAGGTGCTCTGGAGTTTGGACACCCACGGGCAATTGTGACTTTGCCTTGACCATCATCTAATGAAGATAAATAGAGGCATGGGCACAATGTCAAAGCACAGTTTTAACTGTGAGCCAAGCCTTCCTATCTTTAACCACATGGTTTCTTAAAGCAGTCATTTTGCATCACCTTGTAAGCTTGAGCTAGTAACTTTCAAACCACTGCATAAGCCCCTGCAAAGTGACATAACAAATAACACATTGTGCTCACTAACACGTTTACGCAAGCATTTTAAAAACTCACAAACCATCAAATAATGGCTGAAAGGACTTGGAGTGGTCTGTCATCAACAACTCCAGTCAGTCAACACCTGTGGTGAGTGAGCCTGTAATGCTTGCTGTGTTAAAGTGCCTGCATCAGTTGTGCTTTATGATTAATTGCACTATTCTGTTGCTTTAGATAACATTCAGTGTATGTTTGGTGAAATCCGCTCCATCATATATTTTCTTTGTTATCTATTTTACTTGGATGGTATTTATATCCACAGATGTGTTTATGAGCTGGTTGTGTTGGCCCATAAATTAATATTTTATGGTGACATGATAGTCAGTTTGTCTTCATGTTTATCTTATATCTTGCAGGCACACCATGGGAAACAATAAATTTAGCTCCTATGGTTGTTACAGTTGCACAGTTGACAGAACAAATTGACAGTTCATGTTTATCGACTGTACTTGCTTAACCATGTGAGCACATAGTTTCCTTTGGTGATGAGGGATACTTACACATATTTCTGTGTGCTTCTTTTGGTTTTATCTCCAATTAAAGCAGCTATGATAATTGTGCTAAATCATTGGTTTGTTTGCAACAGACCACTCTCAGCAATTACTTAAGTGTCCAATGTGATCAAAATCAATAGCAATGATGAGCAAAACTAGATTGAATTTGAGATTTTACCTTAAATCTGAAATGAAAAAGTACGTCGCAAGTGCATAGCCCTTAGCCTCCTCATTCTCTGCTCGAATGGATTTCCCTCCCATCACTAGAGTCAGTCCAACTTGAAGAAATACTACTGGCTGATGGTGAGTCAATAAAACCTCCCAGTCTGCCCAGATCAGTCTCTATAGCTCAGCTGCAGTTGCTGAACTGGGAGAAGAGGACCTGCTATCACAGCCCTCATCTCTCTGTTCTTATCAGTCAGGAGTGCTCTGAAGGCAAAACAACTGAAAGACGGAATCCTAGGCACGATAGTACTCTCTGCATGCAAAGTTCAGTCACCTCCACTGCTTCACATTTCTACTGTGTGTGGCAGTTTGGGCTGCCCGCTCTTCTGGTCTGAATCCACAACAATATGGCATGTTTTATCATAGAAATATCAGTTTCTTCTGACAAATAAGATAAAGCTGTTCAAAACTGGAAAGATTACAAGAAGAGTAAGTTCTTCAAGGCTGAACCAAGGTTTGGCGTGCAGGGCCTATTGAGTCATTCCGTCATGTGTTCAAGGCTAACATTGGCTATATTCAGTGTAGCCTTGTGATTTCTTTATGATCGACTCTTCAGGATAATGTCAGTGTGTGTGGCCACTTGAGGAAAAAATGTTCTCTCACTCAGTTTTCTAAAATGAAACAGAGATGGGTGGAAGGTCAGTGTTTCAGTAGGCTTCACTGTAACATTATGTTCAATTCATATATATCATTGTGAAAGCAAGAGAAAATCAAATACCGAAAACTTCCACACTGCAACACAATGCATCTGTGATGCAAAAGCAATGCACAGATACAGCTGTGTCTGTTATATGCTTTGAAATCAGTTTATCTCCATCAGACAAGAGATTGTGGACAGCGAATAAATAAATTTGTTTGGATTGACTCACCAAGCTTGACTTCAGAAATGTTAATCATGAAGAGTGAGGGAATCCAATCTCCATATTAGGGGCTCTTGAAGTTTTCAGCCCACACTGAATGAATTTGGCCTCATCCTGAACTTTATTGAAACCAGTTGGTGCTCTTGTGATACAGGGATTCCTAATAAACCTGTGACCTACAATATTGATTTCTGCTCTCAATAATGTTTTAAAACAGGCCAGTAGACCCGATGGGTTTCATTACTGGAGGTACTGGCAACACAGCAAAATAAGGGTTTAAAGTTTAGTTTAAATTTAGATTAAGTGGACCTTAACCATGTCTACTTTTCTCTGTAATTGGTTCAGACTTGTACTGGACAGCTCAGACTAGAGGTTCTCTGTGAAGAAGGATCATTAGCGTGTGTGTGCGACCTTACTGCCAGTCAATATTATAGTATGAAAAAACAGACTAGAACTAGATTATTTCCCATGGCAAACTGTTTGTATTGCAGTATGGTTAAGGTTCACAAAAGGTAAATGCAAATAAAACATGGTTAGGGTTAGGCTACTAAAGCACTGAATTAAGGTTAGGGAAAGATTGATGTTACAGCTACTAAAAAACACTAATTACTGTTGGTACACATGTTAAGCTTTCAGCTCTTGCATGGCACAAAGGCACTTCAAAAATGATAACGGTGCAGGTGTACCACCACCAAAGTCCTTGAAACAGTGGGTCCTTGATATAGACAAAGCAGGCTTCCCATTTCTTGTTGGTGATCACTGATTTTGTTGGTTGAAATCACAGCCATCACTAACAGATTCATCAGCTATAACATGCTAATTAAGCTAATGAAGTGTTAGCTCCATCAACTAATTAAAAAGCAAGCAGCAACCTCCGAGGCTGAAAAATGAAGCCAACGTGTAAGTGCACAACACTGCAGTTCATCGAATGGCCATTTGAGGTTGGCCCCAAAAACCAGGCAATCCCCATAGACCTCCATAATTGAATGCCCAACTTTACAGCAGAAAAAACATGTTTACAGCCTCTAGATTTGGCCTCTAATACTAGCTCCACATTCATGACAACTGTATGGGGGTGAATTTTATCATTTGTTTCGTTATACATAATTATGGGCCTGGCCACTAGCAACAGCCAGCCACTAGCTTTCAGCGAACAGGCTCCATTGCCTGCCACAGCTCCATCCATGGTCCATGTATTTACCCAATTTTGGATGAGCCAGGAGTTTGGTGGAGTCAGGCACTGCTAAGATGTTAATGGATGGAGGCACTGTCACTGAGCTTCACAATGGCTCTTCAGAAACCTATGGGTAATGTCACAGAGGCTACGTCCATGTTTCATACAGTTTATGTTAAAAACGCTATCTGGCAGGGCAGTGGAAGTAATTGGGCTTGTATGTGGCACACATACGTGTTTCCTTCTACACTGACCACCAGACAAAGCCTGCCAGGCTTTCTTGGGCTACACCAGCAGGAAGTTTAACTTCTGGCACCTTTACTGTTACTGCTTCATCACACAATCTACGGGAGACTGAAAGCAGGCTTTACCAAGTCCAATCTGTCCCGGCAGTTGAGCATGCCCACTGTCACCAGATGCTAATGTTTGTACAACGTCTGCTTAAAGCAAATAAGCGATCTACTCCATTTCTTAGGTCTGCACTATGTCTAAGCACTGTGATTTCTGCTTGTGTAAGTAAATGAACAAAACAAGGCTCCATCTGAGCGTGACTCCCTTGTGACCATTTGGTGTTTACACCCATCATGCCCTGTTAATTACCTGCATGTCTCCCGAGCCTTCGCTTATATCCCCAGTGATAACTGCCATCAAACAACCATATTTCATAAATTGATCTTATCTTTTAATCGCCTTAATTGCCTGTATTGCTTTGAGGATTACCTCTCTTGTTCCTGGTGAGTCTTAATCTCTGGACTTCAAAACAAAGGACAGACATATGTAAAACAATGCCTGATATAAAAGAGGGAAGGCTTCACCCCGCTGTGGGTCGAGGCATCTTCACGCAAGTTCTCCGCACGGAGTACCAAGTGGCTGCTGGGAAAACCTTTGTTGTGCCATGATGGGGAATAGGGGTATTTGGCTTAGATCTCCATGATTGCTTGTGGGCTGTGGCTACACACCATTTGCTGCAGCTTTCAATAGCTTTCTGCAGGGGAATGCATGGGCCAGCATTGCTTTCAGCATAAGCATTAATAAATGTATCTTCACGTTCATAAATCCAAAATTATACAGTATATAAGATTAAGAAAATTCTATTCCAGAGTGGTGGTGTTACACTGAAATGAATGTTTATTATGGAGAAAATCAGCGAAGATTGAACTATTTCAAATGATCCTGTATTTGCACAATGGTTCTTATTTTTCTTATTATTAACTGCTTGTGTTTCACTTGTGTATTCTGCTGTTACTGACTGGGTTAATGTGGTGGAGTTGACGCCAGTCTGTCAGACACTGCTGCAGACACACATGGGGCCTGGCCTTATCATTACTGTGAGAATGTTGAGGTCCTCACAGATAGAGATGTCATCTCATATGCCTTTTGTTTGGATGGTTTTACACTTTTATCACTCGCACATGGAGCCTGCCTGACCAAACTGCTCACGCACAGGCTGAATGCCTCTTGTAGACTCATAGCCTTTCAGTTACCTGCCTCAGAAACTATGACTGTACGTTAGTCACATGGGTCATACAACCACAAGGGTTTTGCCACATAGTACATCATCTCTACAGCTTAGTTTTTATTTTGTTTCTGTACATCTGCTTTTCATCAGACAAATGCTTGCACTTGATTTTTCACAGACCTTCACAGTATCAGGTCTCCATTCAAATTCCGCAAATGGCTTGTCGCTTAACAGATTATCAGGTGAAAATAGAATTCATATGGGGCTCGTGATTGAAAATGTGTTGTTCATAACAAACTGCTGATGAGGTGTCACTTCTAAGCAAGAAAAATCACTGAAAAGGCACTCTTGAATTGTTGTACTGGAAGTTGGGAGGATGTTAGATGCCTGTCTCTTATTTGCTCTTAATACACTCACATACTTATGTGCATAGGATTATTCTTATGCAGCCATCACTGCAGGCATGGGAAATTTTAAGATGGGAGAAATATTATCATTAAGACTTATAGTTATCACTTAGAATGTGGCACTAATTACAAAATGTATATACAGTATATATTGTATAATATATTTTACATTTACTGTACTTCTACTATTAAACAAACATAAATCTGTTTACACACTCACATTGTGGGGACTCACCTTACTTGTGGGGACAAAATGCAGGTAAATCACTGACTTTTAGACTTGGGTTAAGGTGAAGGTTAGGGTTAGGGTTAGGGTTAGGGTTAGGTTTGGGTTAGGGTTAGGCAAGTTGTGATTGTTTGGGTAAACCTAACGTGTGTATGTGTGTTTTTACCCTAGTGGCACTGGCAAAAGTATTCTGTCATATTTTGTTGCATGTTGGTTGTATTTTGGTCCAAAGTTGGTGGACTTGTTTCACAGTGTGACCTAGGTCCAAGATCTAGTATCTTGGATTGATTACGAAAGACTGTACCACATTTCTCCCACACCTTTTGAAACAATGTTTTTGCTCAGTGTAAAGGGGCCAAAAGGGTCAGACTATACTTTTTGTGTGACATGTTGTCTGACCTTGTGAGAAATCAAATCAGTCATCATAGAGAGTGGGGAGATGCAATATCATTTAAATATGGGAATAACGGCACACATTTTCTGACTGTCTGTCTTGGAAGACAGTCATAGTGTTGCACTCTGTTGTTCACAAAATGACAGAAATAGTTGCATCAAGAGTGAAGAGTGCTTGAATGAGAAAGTCACTCACCTTCTCATGGCCTGAGTCAAGGAGTGAAATGGGAGAGAACGCAGCTTTTTAGCTACAAAAAGGTACATAAAATGTAGAATGCAGCCCCCAGTCCTGAAGCTTGCTTTCTGACAAGAAGATGGAGTAAGCTGGTGCCAACTATGTTCTTTGAGTCTATATTTAGGCACAGCGGTGCTTTCAGCTGAACACTAACATTAGCATGCTGACATGCTCAAGGATAATGCTAAAGTGTTGATGTTTCACAGATATGTTTACCATTGCCACAATTTAGTTGAGAGGGTTAGCATGCTAACAAATAGCACCAAATGCTGATGGAAATGTGTAACTATTAGGCCTAAAACAAAAGCACTGGATAAATCAAACATTTGATGATGGTGCAAGATATAAAGTTCAGGGATTACCAAAGTTATTCATTCCATCCTGGGATTCCACCATGTGAGTCCCTGTGACATTACATCTGTAATGCGTTTTTGTTCCATCCTCCACATGGCTGCAAACCCTACGGGGAGCATTTCAGAAGTGCAGCATTTTGGCCGCCTGATTTTGTTGACTTTGATATTTCTGCTTCTACCGTAAGTAAAGAGGCTTCTTAATTAATTCTTTTCCCTTTTTTGTCTGTTTCAATTGTGTTTATTGTTCATGTATGATCGGGGGTCTGCACACATTTTTTTAATTTTGAAAATTTACCTGTGTTTGACATGTCGTCTGCACCGCGTATTCAGCAGAGTGGAGATGTGTTTATGGGACAAATATGGAGACACTATTGTCTATAATTTCACGCATTATCTAGAATGGTGGTGATCAGCTCCATCGTACATGTCACTGAAGATAATATCAGGTCACCCAAGTTTCATTCTTCTTTCACCAGATTTTATTTTAAAAGTCCATTTAAGGGTACCACCTACAGTTACGTCATTGGTCCTGTGACTTGCAACATGCAGCGGTGATAACACAGTCCTGATAAATCTGCCGCTGATTGAAAACAGTGAACCCTACACCTCTGGTTGCTGTCTGGAAATGGAGAGCCAGGGAGCTTGTTTGGCTGACCTTTCCCATCATAAATCAACTAGACCAGGCACGACTCAGCGTGTGCCTGACATGCCGCCCCAAACAACACCATGCTACAGTCAAACCTTCGAATACCACTCAGATAATCTCTAATCAATGTTAGTGTACTGATGAGATATGAGTGAGCCAAAAGTTCACTCCTGTCCAAAATCTGGGTGACGACTGATTAACATAGCCTCTGTGTCGACTTTATAATCAACATTATATGACAGGAAACAATATTAAGAGGTTCAACTTTCTCCCTTAAAAAATGTGAGACTTTTTTTAAATTTACTATGTCATCCTATAGCAATGTTGGCTATGTGTTTTGATATTGAATATACAGTTGAGAATCAATGACCAACCTCCAAAATAGAACACAGATCATTTGGAAACTGTACAACATTCTATGATCAGTATGTTAGGTCAGTGTTGATTCTATGGTCACATGTACACAATTCGGTTGCATATGCTGAAACAGGTCCAGAAAGCACATGAAACAGGAAGGCTCACCAGAGGCTGTAGAGTATTTTCAAACTGCCATACTTGGAGAGTAACCGATGACCCGTCCATCCCCCTAATGGTCGTACAATTTTACACAGAGCATTGCATCTGCCCTTGGGCCATCATTGACAGAGTACCCACCATCCAGTGTAACACGAGAGGTGGCGACTTGACCGCTGGAGTGGTGGGCTATAAGAGGCTTCCCACGTCACCTAACAGGGGACTTCATGCAGGGAAAGACAGACAAGCGAACGGGGAGACGCCATGAAGATCAGGGCGGCCCTTTCTGAAGGAGCAGCGGCCGACTGCCACCAAGGAGATTGGGTTTCCTTACAACTTGTTGCCTGGTGCTAAATAAACGCTGGCATGTTGCGTGGAGACACCCTACACCCTGGCTGAAAGGGTTGCTCACCCAGACTTGTTCACAGCAGCCGATTTCTGACCCTCCCTTTGCCCTCTTAACCCCTTCATTCCCTTTTCTGTATGCAACCTATCATCCCTCCCTTGCCCATTGCTGCCCCTGTCATGTCTGACCTGCCAACAATTGCTACTTGACTGGTAGGGAATGGACACCTGTCAGTAACAAGGATGGACGACAGAGGAACTGTATATGTGCTAAGTGCATCTTAGTCTTGGTGACTAAGAATTAAAATCTGATACTTTTTGGAAGATTTTCTGTGCTGTGTACAAGCAAATGATTGACCCTCCTCCCTATAGTGCTGCTCTGCTTCAACACTCAAGGCCCATTCTAGACAACACACAGAGAGGCGCCTCTGATTCTCCTGACTCAGAACTCCAAGGATATACCCCAATATTTTTCTTTTGCCAAATCCATTTCACACAGAAAAGGTCTGCCCAGTGCTACAGACCTCACTAACTGGCTTCCATAGCACAAAGGGAATTTATCATTAAAGAAGCACATTCAATATCTCTCACCCCCTGCATGGCAAAGCAAAGCAAGGCCCTGATAGCGAAGCCCGGTGGTGAGCTTCGAGAGGGAAATGCAGGGTACCAGAGGAGCTAATTAGAGAGCGAATGTCAGCTATGTGGTTAGCCCACATCCAGCTGTGGGAATGGTGCTAATGAGGGGTGCTGTACCAACATCGACAGGCTGTTATTGCAACATGGAAGATCACTGCACTTCGTAATCTCGTATGCTTGTATAATCATTCAAATAATGTATAATTAATGCTTTTATTCCCTCCTGGAGCTTCATGTTGGCAAGCAAAGGAATTCTGCCAGCTACATGGACACAACATGCAATATCATGTCTGACACCATGTAGGCGCTTCAGAAATGCTCTGAACATTCCTGAGGCATGCAGAATGCTCTTCTCAGAAACAACATTCATGTAAGCATATGTTTGCATATACAAGTGCTTACAAGACACATTGTACATTGCTTTTGCATCATTTTTTTTTAAGCGTGTCAAACAACAGCGCAATGTTTCAGACACAGCAAGTATTTAAACTTCCACAAGAAGAGAAACCTGCCTTTGAGTGACTTCTTGAAAGGTACCTCTTTTGCTGATTAATCTAGTAATTATCATTTAGCTGTGGTAATGGCTTGCATCCAGACGGGCTGCAGTGCAGCATGCCTGTTTCATCTTCATTAGAATGGAGGGGGCTGTGAGCAGTGAGGCACATTTTGACCCCTCTCTCCTGGGACACATGACTTGGCAGCAGGTCAGACTTTATATCTGACTCAAAGTAATTCCTTTTTTCCCATTCCTTTCCTTGTTCTTAAAGCACATGCTTCCTACACGCTCTCCTGGGGGAGTTAAATAAAGGTTTTTACTGAGCTTCCAGTTTTTCCTTCCATTCATTTAAAAGAACAGTCGTAAACCAACATTAGCTGTTCAAATCAGCCTAATCAGCTGTAAGATTATGATAAAGTGTATATCAGTATATCTCAACCACTCAAAGCTCAGCAGGGAACTCTGTAATGTGAAATCATTGCAGGGGGCACTATGAAAGTACTGAAGCTTATTACTCCCTCCACTTAAGCCCCTCCAGCTATGGGCTTGAGTTCAGAGCATATTACTGCCAGTTCTACAACCAAATCTAATAGCAGCCTCCTTTAGTTTAGGTTTAAACTTCCTCAAAGCCTTTTCTGCAAAATTGGAATGTGCTGTATTGCTGCAGCTCCTTTTCAACATGACCTCCAAGATTGAAAACACAGGCTGATTCAGAGGCCAATATCTGCCGCTCTGTCAGCGTCGCCGTCGACTGTGCACCTCCCTCGGTTTCATAGGCTCCCAACCAGGGTAAATATTTACAAATGTGCACTCAATAACATCTGCTGCGGTTTGGGCTCAGCAGCATGGTGGAGCAGGGGAGCTGAAGCACATCATGAACTCATGGGAACGTACATGGTCTCAGGTTCCATCCACTCATCGGGAGGCTTCAAGTGCCACAAACAACCGGTCCCAGATGTATGCCATTATGTAAGACAGACGAATTATAAGCTCGAGGGATATCTTTGATTGTTTAGTGTAAGGAATAGATAAGTGGCAGTTGGCAGGATTGTCATAGTGTAATATAGATCAGCACATGGGACTCGTGAAACATCTGTGGAAACAAAGGCTTTTTCCTACACTATCAAATGAAGCATGTGTGTGGCAACTCCATAAATTATTGAGCGAGTCTTGATAAAATAATATGATAAGGAAAATTTCAACAGAAAGCTGAGAGTATGTCACACAATATGTATTACTCAATTTTCTTACAACCACCAATATGTACAACATGTCAAAATGAAAGCTCTCACAGGCAGATTAGCTATAAATTATTTTTTCCATGGTTAAGGAATGAGGCTCGCGTTGACATGAATTAAATGTCTTGAAAATTTGTAATAAAAGGTATACAAAAATGCAATTACAGTACATATAAAATGTTTCAAATCTCTGAATCTGAATATAATTATCGATTTTATCTGTACATGAATGCACACTATAAATGCATAAGAATGCAGGATGTTCTGTGACGTTTTCAATTATGTTTTCTACAAGACAGTTAGTGTTTCTTAAAGCAGCTGCAAAAACATCTAAATCCAGAAACAAAGTGTCTCAGCATCAGCCTTCAACCTGCCTTCAACCTGAGCATCCAGCAGACTGAATCAACCAACACATACACACACTGACAGTACACACAGAAATACTCCAGTGTACCCCTGACAGGTGCATGAACACAGTCTGCTAAAGGCTTTTTCATGCTCCACCCTGGGACCCTAGCTGTATCTGTGCACCTCTATGAGCACAGGGAAGCCCAGTCAAATGTTAAGCTCTGAGGGAGTGAACATACGGGACATATGGGCTAGAAGACAAGCTATGCTGTGTCCTCACCACACATACTGATAAAATGTCTTTTTCTCATACATGTCACTGCTTAAAAAGAATGTAACACTTTTATATGGTATGTACATTCATGGGTAAAGATAAGTTTGTGCTTTGATGATTTACACTCTTTAAGGTTTTTGTAATTAATTTAAATTACATTTCACATCCATACCAAGGATACAGATGTAAAACAGTGACAGATATCTTTGGTCAGTATCAAACTGGGTGTCAAAAAAATCAAGCAAAACTTAACTGCACACTATGTATTTCCAGCCACTATTAGGTCTGTCAGTCAAAACACTGAAAACAAAGACAGTTTTATGAGTTTGATGGCATTCTGATGTCGTGTGGGTTCATTGGAGTTGTTGTCTTCATTGTTAAACTAATGTTTGACATGTTTTCCCAGACGTTAGAGTAACCGGAAGGGTAAAGAGGATACTGGAGACGCCACTGACAGGTGACCAAATGAAGCAAACCTTGAAACAGACCGTGAATAGACTTACATAGTTCTCTGGGTTTGAACATTGCTGGAAACATTTTGGATAATATGAGTACCCAGCTCAACGAAATGTATAACATAGGTCAAGTCATGTTTAGACATTTTAATGGGGACATGTTTCATATTATACCTTTGATGTAGACACATTAATTATTGCTTCCTATCAATTCAGAGGGTGAATCTTAGTAAGTAGTTAATCATCAGTTAATCATGCACCACCAATTTATATAGTTTGCATTAACCAAATATGAAGCTAATATGAAGCTGAGACTGGCAGGTAAAATGAAGACTTCAGGTGTCACATAACATGAAGACATACTCATTTAAATTGTAATGAAGAGCAAAGTTAGCCCTCACACCTGGAAACCTCAGACAGGGTGTGCACTAGGTCTGCAAAGATGAACCAGGATGTCACATAGCTGCAAAATAATCATTAATCATTAATGCACTACTTGAATTTATATTCTTATTTCCCCAGCAGTGGAGAGAGCAGATACTTCTGACAGCAGAAGTTGTAATTTTACCGCTCGTTTGGTTTTATAATATTTTTTTCCACTCTGTATTACTTCCCCCAAAAAAGCAGAAACGGACCTGTTTATAAAGTTGTTGTAGTCGTAATGAAAATGCGGATATGTGGTTGACATGTCTCAGTGTTGGTCACTGTGGATTCATTCACCACCAAAGGGGTGAATCAGTGGTGGACTGGAACAAATCAACTGAAGATCTAAGATGTGGATTCGTCAAGCCCACTGACGCATCCCTCACACTACAATCACACATACATCCTGCTTCAGTACATCCGACACAGGAGAGATGAGCAACAAGCACTAAGACAGGATCAAGAGGTCCAACAAGCACATAAATTACCCTCTTTGCTTCTGTTACAATTAACCGAAGAGTTGGAGGATTCAAGTTTGTGGTTGTTAGTCATATGTGGTCTTGGCTATTTTTATGTATGTGTATGGAGGTTACGAAGGTCATGGTCTCTGAGGTTCTAACTTACTTTGGACAATGCACCATAAAAAACCTCCACATAACCTGATGGTTATCCTCCTTTCCCACGCCGGTGTGAGCTGGGGCCCCTGGCACCAAAGGCTTATAAAACAGAGCCCAGGTTGGACCCCTCCAGCAGCGTGACAGACAGGGCACCAAACTGCTGTTACCACCCCCTTGCACACCCCCAGCATAAATAATGCCGGTGTAAGTGAGCTGTGTAGCCCCCACAGCTGCTGTGACCATGTTTTTTTATGAGTCGTGGTATGACACTGCGCCCCATGTGAGCCATAATGAGCCTTCCTACCACTGCTTGCTTACTGGATCAGGTAGGGTTTTGTCTTTATTGGGTATGCTGTTTAGTGTTAAGTTACTCCACCATTAAAGTGATAGATGGGAATCAAGGTGTGGATGATGTAGGCTGTCTGACACCATGCTGGCCGACTGCTTACCAAAGATAAATTCAAATGAGGCAATGAAAATGATTCTGATGTACAAGGAACGATGATGGTTTTAATGATCAACTCACAAGATTCTTTCTCATCATATGTGCAAGCATGCATTTGGGGGCAACATCATAACTGAATTTCTGTCCGGCTGGGATTTGTTTGGACACCCAATGAGGTCAGAGTTCATTGGCAATGTTAAAACCAGAATCACACCTTTTTCTCCAGTGAGACTGAATAGATCAGTAGATCAGTGAAGAGGCAAAACTGAAAACTCCCAAACCATCCAGGTTCAGTCATGTTTGTCACGCAGTCATTGTCACTTTCAGCCTGAATAAAATCAGATATGAGAATTGAACTAGTTTGTTTCTATTTTTGGATAACTGACTCTGTAACAATGCTGCTATTTTATTAGCATGTCTTGAAATCAATCCATTTTCATAGTAATTATAATATAATTCTAATATAAAATCAATAAGAATTTTATTTACATTTTCCATTTAGAATACTAATACTATCACTAATACCATATGATACCAGAGCTAACTGGCTCTAGCCCACACTTACTTGCAGGGGCATGTAGCTTTAGCATGATCTTGTGGATGTAGACAACAAGCGCACACTTGAATATTTACTAACCAGTGTAATGCTCACACACTTGAAGTCATTCACTTTATAGTCTATGAGTCACCTCAAGACAAACTTAAATCAATGTATTGAGCTGATTCTACCAGTGTTAGCATGTTTGCTAGCTGTAAATGGAAAAAACCTCAGTCTTTTATTGTGTCACAGACACTATTAATTTTGAATGGTAAATCTGCCATCAGTATCACTGTGAACTACATATTGTTTTGTGAGACTAACAGGCCTGTCAATATAAACTTAGGGGTTTGGGGCTTAACGAAGGGTCAATTAAACCTTTTGAATGCACAACATACATTATGGACATATAGTAATGCTTGTATATCATCCATGCTTACACATATCCCTCTATTCAACACGACAGGTTTTAAAGCAAGAAAACTGAAACTGCAATGCAATGTTCAAACCAACGAACGGCCTGACAGCTATAATCTATAAAAGTCGTTGTTAGCGGACACCAAGGGGAAATGTATGTCTTTTGCGAGAAAGGAAAGAAAATGTTTGAACAGACTTGTTAGCCAGCACACTGGAGAAGTGGAGGCTCAAAGTTGGAGGCTCCACTTCTCCCTCGTTTCCATTAAAGTCACACAAGCAAAGTTAATGCCCTCCAACTTGTGGTGTAGCATTACAGTGAACCCCATGAAACCATGCTGGCTGTGCATTAACCAATGTCATATGTTTACTGAGCGATGGGCCATTCTGCCCTGAGACGTCTTAAAACCCATTCACGACTCCAAGACAGCACGAGAGCTTTTAAATACTGATTCGAGGGGGTACTGAGAGACAGGTCATGTGAGTCTGAGAAGTTATTGTATGTCTTTGTCAATCTGAGGTGAGCTGACAGTAAAAGGTGCTCAGAAGGGGAAAGTCTAACCTTTCTATGTTTCGAGTGTTAACACAAGTAAGCATCTCAAGACACACTGTTCATCACTTTTATGAGGGTCAAGTGGCCATGCTATGCAGAAGAGACATAGGAGGAAGTCGCTAATGACTCCATGTTTACACAGGGACACACAGCAAGACCATTGGCTCGATTCATACCTTTTTTGCACCACCCTAACCCTATGACACCGAACAGGAACCATTTATAGTATATTTATTTAACCTGACTCACTATGTTACTCACAGAATGCTGAGAACTGCTACTTCATCACAGCCAAGGCCCGTGACCACCATTTTTAAGGTCTTTGCTCAGCATTGTGCCTCTAAACAGTAACCAACCATTTGCTAAATCCTTCTAAATCTAAACCCGTTACCCTTTGGATTTCTCCACAATGGGCTGTAGTAACAGTGATACCATATAAATAATATCTTGAATAATTTCTGCTATATTCAATTCAATTCAATTCAAGTCAATATTCCTTTATTAGTCCCACGGGGGGAAATTCCAATATACAGCAGCATCAATAAAGTGTATAAAGTATTATAAAGTATTAAGCTATAGTGTAAGCTACAAACTTTAGCAGGCCCCACCAACTACCTCAGCATCTACAGTAGTAGGCTAACCCGATGCTACTTCCAAGGCAAATCATTAAAACATTATTTTGTGGAATTTTTAAATGTGTTATCAAAATATCCCCTTTTCTGAGCAGCTCTGTTCCACTGCTTCAGCAATGCCAACTTGTTACCCCAGACAATGTTACATTTGTCAGGCTCATCTGCTATCTCTCATCTTCAAAGCCTTTTTTTTTTCTTCTTGTAAAAGTGAAATATACTATTTGAATGTAAAAACCAATAAAATCCAGCCTCTGAGTTTTACTGTAGTGAGCATGAAGGGTAATGTTAGAATGAATAACATTTGTATTTATAGTCTTACAATACAGTATACTTACTATAAAATTAGGCATAACTGCTCTTTGATTTCCATGTGTTCTGCATGGGTCATCAACTGGTCAGGATGCTCATGGATGACAAATGTGATGTTTGTCTACTGCTGTCTGAAATCAAGGACCCGTTATTTGAAAAGAGACTATACATTTCAATGGTAAATCTCCCATCGTCATCATTTTAAACTACATTGTGAGCTGTGCCCGAATGGGAAACTTGACAAGTAACTGAGAAGGAGGGCAGAGCTTAGCAAAGGTTTAATCTCATGATACAGTGTTCCACTCAGTCTTATTGAAGTTGCTCACTGGGCACGGTTGCTCTTTCTGGAGGCTTGGTGCACATGTGCCACTGAGGGTGCATTTTATATGACTGTTAAATCCAAACAGCTTCGATAGCTGATGGTCTAAAAAGGCTGTGGGGTCTGTTTTGTATCACACAGGTGTTACTTTGTCATGTGTCAAACTGGAAGAGGAAATGTTCATTTTGATAGACAGCAGACTCGTTCCTCCCATCCACTTCATCTGAAAGCACCACAGTGTGCTGTATGCGCTTTAAATGAGCGACTGTTAAGTATTTAAAACATGCAGAGGGGGCCCCTTTGACAGACATACACGTTTTAGGCAGGCTCTCTGAGGTCATTATGAGTGACAATGTAAAGGGGTCGAGGTCAGCGGGGACTTGATACCTCTGCCTCTTTCACTTCTTCCAGGGTGAAGCGCTGGTCCCCTCATGCCTCCTCTTCTCAGGCCCAAAGACGCCTGATGAGACCCAGAGAGAGGTGAAGCCACGGTTCACACATAGAAACCTCTGTGCATATTCTGCACATATCAAGCTCTGTTTGTCCATAACAGGGCCGATGCACTGTTCCCTCTCCTTTCAGGGGACACAACACTGAGCCAGCAATAGACTGTACCAAGAAAGTGATACAGGATGTAATGTGTGGTCAGGTGCTGTTGTTTTTTCCATGCTTAATCTGCAAGGCGACAATGTGCGTACCGGAGCATAAAGATTATGCCAGGAAGTGTTGTGAAGTGGAAGACTTAAGGATCTCTTGCAACATAAATGATCACCATCACATTGCAAATCTGACTCTAGGGGTCTTCACGCTACGCTCCCTCACTTTGTTTCTGGAAGGCTCAAGGATTTACTTCCAGTCTGTCCTCTGAACAGTATCAGTTCCAGATCAACCAAGCAGAATGTCCTGCCTTCGGGACCCAAACTAGTCCACTGGACTGTTGCTTCCTGTCAAGAGAGATTTGTTGTGATTTCCATCATTGTCAGCAATGGCTCATTTAGCCCGCCACCAGATAATGACAGTCTTTTGGTGTGTGTCTCCTGTGAAGTGGGAGAAGGTTCAGAAGGAGAACAAAAAGGTGAAGAGCGAGTGGAGATGAATTATGTTGTTTGTCCTCTGTGTGCTGGGTCACACAGTGCATGTCTTTGTGTATGCCTGAGGGGCTGCAGAGAGGTCAGAACACTGACAGACACACAGGTGTGGCTGCTGTTGATGAGCAGTGCTGCCAAGTCTGAACAAAGAC
This sequence comes from Chaetodon trifascialis, assembly GCF_039877785.1. Classification (NCBI taxonomy): domain Eukaryota; kingdom Metazoa; phylum Chordata; class Actinopteri; order Chaetodontiformes; family Chaetodontidae; genus Chaetodon; species Chaetodon trifascialis. The sequence goes on along the minus strand of NC_092058.1, from coordinate 23,770,063 downwards.
ATAATACTTGACCTCTGGATGGCCGATGGGTATGAATGTGATGTGTTTATGTGTAGATGCAGGCATCATGGGAAGTTATAGAAAATCCCATGTTATTGGAGCAACATTGTTTTGTCCAAATTAAAGTGCAGCAACAAGCTTCTTTTCTTAAAGCTGCTATACTCTATATTTTAACATGAAGAAAAAATAAAACTTAAGTGTGACCTGAGTCTGCAGTTCCCCTCGGCTTTATGGAACCTTACTGCATGCTTCATCTCAATGTTTTTGGTTTTAGGGGCCAAAACATGTTCTCATCGGCATCATCAGCATCATTTCCAGACACAACAGGAAGCTATTGCCAGCTGTGAGAGAGCAAATCAGAGCTTAAAAGCGAGTGAATATGAGACTTAACATACATCAGATGGCCAGAAACACTCCAAATGAATGATGATGTTGCTCTGTAACTGCTGGATGAACAGCATAAGCAACTATTTGCTAACAAATTGACCGTCTCAACTTTATAAGATGACTGATGTGTCAGTGCTGAGTTTACAGCTTGCTTCCACTCAGTTTGAGGATAGCAGCTCAAGCCACTAGTAGCACAAGACATCAGAGTCTTCAACTGAGCTGCAACAAGGTGAAAGGTGGGTAATGTGGTATAAAAGACGATGTCTCTGAGTCAGCTGCATTGGTTTAGCTCCTTTTTGGTCTGACTATGTAGGAACACAATGCTAAATCAGTAGAGCACTCTTTTAACACAATGCTGACTTCCCTGCTTTATGGCTGCAAACAGTTAATGCCTGTCTTTTACTTTGCAGCTCACATGTGTTTGTCTGTCACTGATAAACACGCTGTGGTTGAGTTCTGCTGCAATTCTGCTTCTATATTGTAGCCAGTAGAGCAGAAAATGGACAGATCTGAAAAAGACTCATCACTTTTTTGCTCCGTCCATCAATCCATCAGGCAGGTAATGGTAAAAACTTTGATGTGTTTCTTTGAAGGAGATGTTACTGGTACTGCTATCGCTGTCCAGCTTCAGCCAATTAAAACAACTGCAACTGTGGGCAAGCCCCTACAATCCCTTCATTGTGCGGGACCTTCAACCTGTCAAGACCTACTTTGTTTTCTGTGTCCACACTATGTCTTCTACTGCCACATTCCCACAGCTCCACACAAGAACCCAGCCTTCTGTGGTCAGAGCTGCAGTAGAAAAACAAAACCCCACTGCCAGCTTCACATGAGAACACTGTGAGATCCTCATGTGATATTGATGAAAGGCTCCGCCCAGACGGGTTATAGATTTTTCTCAGCCTCCTTTGAAGAATATCAGAATCTCTTGTTTTTGTTCAGAGATTTATCAGGAATAGAGATGAAAACCTGCTCTCAGGGGATTGCTGTCAAGATCAGAGATATTTGCACTCTCTGAAACACGGATGCACCCTCGTTGTGAGGATGTCTCTGAGTCTTTCCAGGGTTAGCAAAAACTGCATGAAATGATCAAACACAGCTACAAACTCTGACTTGAGAGTGCTGTCCAATTGTCCAAACCCTGAAGTCTGAATGAGAGGAAAGTGCCTCAGCGTTTTATGCTCTCTCACAGGGATGAATGACAGCAGAGTTTTTGTTTCCTGCAACATCTTGGCATCACCTTCATCTTGGCCCAAAAGGAATATAACAGTAAGAAATGTTTAAAGGATTCTCAGCAAGACCTTATACTCAAGCAGCCTCTCAAAACATTCAATTCTTTATCCCTTTTGAAATTCTTTCTTTAAAACTTCCTTCCTCTCTGCAATCCCGCTCCTTTCTTTTTAACCGCTCTGTCTGGTAAGATTTAACCATAAGTATATCCTGTCACCCTCAATGCACAAACTCTCACGGTGGCAGAGCGTTTCTTGCGGCAAACCACGGGTAAATATCTTGAGAGCAGCCCGTACTCTTCCAATTCAGAGGTTTTGGCTGCAGATTCTCCAACTTACCGTATGATTTCCCTGTAAAACTGTGAAGAGTTTGGACGCTGACAATGCTTGATCCCTCTGTGACCACTAACCTCCCAAATGACTAAAACTTGACCACAGGACCATATGCAGTGCCAGCATGTTCTGTACACACACACACTTACACCACTGACACATACACACACAGATTATGGCATACCTTGTATTTTAGTGTGGGCTTGGTACTGTTCAAACCAGAAAGGCCAGTGAATGGATCTGACTCTGATCATTTGTGCAGAATATCTAAACATACATGGATACATCCTTATTATATGATGTATCTGCAAATTATTTGAGGCTAAAATGATTTAATGGAGTGAAATCTTCAAACCCAAGATACCAAGATGTCATGTGTATAGTATGAGGAGTTTTTTTTTAAGTAGTTTTTTCAGGAATTTGTTGCATTTATTTTGATAGTGACAGTAGAAAGATAACAAGAATTGTGGGAAAAGAAAGAGAAACAAAAAGAATGACCTGAAACAAAGGTGAAAATCCACAGACATTGCAGATATGCAGCATGTACTGTGAGCTTTCAGCAAGCATTCTGCTTCAATTAAACCTTAAAATGTTGGTTTGCTGTGTTAAATAAAGCTATCTGCACTTTCAAACCAGTCTATATTCCATGCAACAGCCAAGAATGGTGGTTTTTATTTCCAGACTGTGTTTTGGGTTAGCAAGCAGGAACTAAATGCAATAATCAAATAAAGATAACATATAACATTAGCAGTAGGTGAATGCTATGTTATAGGTCAGATTCATACCGTATTGTGTTGTCACAGCAATAGGACTGATCATTCTTTACCCTGCATCGTTATTTGCTCCACTGTTGTGTGGAGTGCCTTAAATTTAAAAAAGGTCATGTTTACTGAAGAGCTATGGCCACAGACTTACTGAGAGCCTTTGATGTCAGTACCCACTAATTTGCTTATAGCCATAGGAGTTAACAATTTGGCACAAATCATTCAGAATTACTTTACAGATGTCCCATCCAGGGTCCAGTGTGTCATGTGTATAATTACATGACATTTTATTCGTTTCATTCACATGAGTTACATTCCTTCGGTTCACGTGTCACGGGTTGACAGGCCAAATGTCATTTTTCTTACTGTCCATAGTTTCTGTGATTAGGAAACTGCAAGGTTTAGCCAATAGGACTGTCCCTTGAGGGACACACATTAACAATGTGAATGTGTCAGTGTTTTAACCACTGTGTCTGTGCTGAGTGCTTCTCTTCACAGAGTCATCCACGAGCCTGACCGCATCCATCCCAGAAGCCACATCTGGAGGCCACATGTGCTCAAGACCTGGGTGGACCGGAGCCAGGGCCCAAAACAGCTCAGGGGGACTTTTATGCAAGGCTGGGATTGCTGGATTAACCTGGCTGCTTGTCAATCATTTTTAATTACCAAGACTGCTTGTTGAAGGGAGGTTTTTGCCATATTTTGGCTGAAAAGAGAGGTGGGGCATTTGGCTATTAGCAGGGGGTACATATATGGCATTACCTCTGCTCTGACTTGATTGAGCTCTGCTTTGACAAATTAGGCTCCATTTGCAGTTGCAGCCTGCAGACAAACACCCCACACATTCATGCTTGGCCGTAGCATTCTTATATTTTATGATCTTTTTTGTAACTCGAGAGATTCCTCCAATCCAATCACACGATTTTGCGAAGCACAAATTCAGAGGTTTAGGCTGCAGATTGAACTGATAACTGAAGATTGATTACTTATTAAGTTAATATGATTGGTATTAAGGAAAATTTAGCCATAGTGCTTTGAAAACCACTTTAATTTGGTTTTCCACGAAAGACCAACCATGTATGTTAAAGCCATACACCTTTGCATCCCCACGAGTCGATTTCCAAGGCATAAAACCTTACATATTTGAATAAGTAATTGTAGAGTAATGAGTTTATTGAACTAGTCAAGTAATGAAAAGTGTCGCTTCGTGTCGTTTCCTTTGTGGTCATGTTACTTAGAGCAAAAAGCAGACAAATCAGCTGATGCATTCTAGGAGGTAGCCTGCAGCAGAGCACCATCAGTGAGTTCTAGGACCCATTAGAAGTTTGTTAATCAGCATGGACACATTTTCAATTTGTACTCGAGATAGACAAGATCACAGTTCACTACAACCAGATCAGGCCCACAAAATCAAAATCAAACCAGCATCCAAATACAAATATTAACTTCTCCCCAACTCATAGCATTAACTTAAAATATACTCAAATTCATCAATTTCAGAGCTAAATAGTAAGAATGGATGAGTGAAATCTGTCTTCCTCCATTAGTACTGTTTGTTTTTCAAATGCAAATAGATTAGAAATAGAAAACTTGAATCCAACAGGAAACAAGGAATGTGGACATTTAATTGGCTGATGATAGCCAAAGAAGAGTTATGGTCCTCTGGCAAACTTCTGACTGTCATCACCTCAGTTTGCATATACAGAAACAAGTGAAAAGTGAACGTTTTGGTCATGAACTGAACTTTGGACGCATCCCTGAATAATTCAGTATGACTCTATCATCATTTTTGTTCCCATGCTGACTTGATTTTATCTCAGAGATGACAGAAAGGCCTTTTTCAAGCCAACTTGGCCCAAAATGGAGATTAATTGACGTGGGCTGGGTGACACAGTGATGACATAACATCAGTTTGCTGTTCAAGCTCTCCTGTTTCACAACAATGTTCTCTGCTCTTTGATCAGTGTGGACTCTTCCGCTGATGCATGTGAGCACCACTTGTGTGTGCTGACATATTTACTACTTCTGTGGAAGTTTCTGAAGTGTTCTTGGAAGTTTAAAGCTAAGACATTTGGGGACAAGGTGTCTCTACATAACCAGCTGTCAGCTGTCCCAAGTGCAAACACAAATCTTCGACCCTTGTTGAATTTTGCTCAGCAGTTATGCATTTAAAGGTATTTGTGTTAGCTCATATTGACTATAATCGGACAGTAACCAACATCCAAGTCATGCTGTTCATTCACTGTTGCATACAGCATTTTTTATGTGACAATTTCCATAGCAATGTTCCATTGGTAAATATGCACACATAAATCCCAATTTGGATTCACATGTATCTTGCATAAAGGTCTTTCTAATACAATTGTAATGGTTTATTAGAGCTCTAAAATCCCAAAACTGCAGGAAAAACATCCTTAGTTGCTCATGCACATAGTGAGGATTTCCAAGAGTTGACTGACATGTAAGCTACATCACAGGAGAATGTAACAGTCCTGTTTATGTCCACTCAGTTGGAAAGAAATGGACGTACAGAGGGACCTGGAAAGCTTTTTGCAGCTAGCTGTTGGGTCTTGTAGCGGCTGGAGACTATCAGTGTAGATTAGTGTCAGCAGGTAACAGAGTGTGGAGCCCCTGAAGCTCCTGGGACTGGCCTCTGCAGGGAGGACAACATTAGGCAATGAAACAGAAGGACATGTGGGATGGAATAAGAATAAGATGGTGCTAAACAGGAAGAGCTGAGCGGTAAAAGGGTATGAAGACAGCTGATGTGTAACACTTTGGGGTATTTGTAGAGTTGACCTCTCCATGGTTATCCACCAGGATATTGTTAAAGCTGCAGTACATATAAATTATGGATTCATATTAATTGGGTAGCAAGAAATGAACAGGATCATATGTCAGAATCTCAGAAAAGCTACTAGCTGCATTGCTCATACCCTAATTTTGAACTGAAATGTGCAGAAACTCATGCATCCTAACAAGGAGAGGTCTGAGAGGCAGAAGGCGTGACTGTCCTGTCAATCGGCCCTTGCTTATTAGCTAGCCAGCAGGGAGCTGGGAGGAGTGAGAAGAGTATCATTCATGTGTTGGTTTGACTTTCTGGAAATTGGTATCCCTTCGCTCCCAAACATTGATGATACAGCTTTGAAATAGAAAAAAATCGAATGCATTAAAAGATCAAATCCAAGGGTTAAATCTAGACCTCCATGCATCCTTTCTTAACGCCAAGATCTCATTTTTTCCATTATATCAGTATTAATACCATATAAATGAGAGCATGGCAGATTTGTTCCAAACATGGCAGGAAAATGTTGGCATTGTTTCAAGTAATAGGTGCGGCTGAAACTGCCTGTCAGTTTGAAAAGGTCAAGGTGACTTTTGTTTTGTATCACGGATATGAAAACTTTTTTCTAATCTGCAGTGACTTCAGTTTTTAGACAACCCTAATTAGGTTTTCAAGAGAACACAAGCACTTGGGGTGTGCGTGCAGACTGTGTGAGAAAGAAAATAAGGCTGCTCCTTGTGTGTGTGCACAAGCATCTATGTTTCACTGCACATACAGAGCCTACGTGCCAGGTTGTGCATGCGTATATGCACACTGTGTGCACACACTGAAGGAAGTCTTTAAATGATCCAAAGTTACTCATGCTTGGCACTGCTCCCCCTATATGAGGGGAATACAATCCTTTTCTTCTCTAACTTTGAGGCTTAATAAAGGAAAATTGCTGTGCCCCTAGGAGAAGTCTTTTTTGAAAGCAGGTCATGTTCAGTGCCTCACTCTGGAGTATGTAATCACAGGCTACAGGGGACAAACAAAATGACATTTCATACACCAATAGGTCCAACTGTGTCTATATGATTGCTCAGCTGCTGAACTGTTGGAGCTTTTTTATCCTTGCCGTGTGGCACTTCTCACTCAGAGTCACTTCATGCAGTGTGCAGAGAAATATGTCTTTATTTGACACAAGTTCATAGCCGTTATTACACATCAGAATGAAATCAAATGGAAAATGCTGAAGTTTCTAAAACTAAATGTTAGTTAAATGTCATCTGCTTGACTCTTGACTCTCAAAATCAACTGGGGGACTTTCAGAGGGTAATTTTATTATATTTTTATTATTACTTCTTAAAGGTCTAGTGTGTAGCATTTAGGGGATCTATTAGCAGAAATGGACTATAATATTCACAAATATCATTTCATTTGTGTATAATCCCCTGAAAATGAGAAGTGTTGCGTTACTTTAGAATAAACTCTTTATATCTATAGATGGAGGTGGTCCTCTTCCACGGTGTCCACTGTGTTGCATCGCAAGGCATATTGAGTTGGTTGCAACAACACTGCTAGATGCCAGTAAATCCTACACACTGGACCTGCAAGAAATGATAGTGGCACAGCTTTATGGATGGTATTCTCATTATGTCGGTTGGTCTGCCATTTTAGTCCAAATTGAAGTAACTCAAAACTATATGAATAATTGCCATGACATTTGCACAGACATTCATGATTCCAAGGCAATGAATCCTAATGATTTTGTTGATCCCCTGATTGTTCATCATGTCCCACCAGCAGGGTGACATTTATAGTTCTTTGTGAAATGTCTAGGATACAGTACATTGCTGTCAAATGTAGTAGTGACATTCATGTTTGCCTCAGAATTGTAATAATTTTGACAGTCATCTTTTCATGTGAGACAATCGTCAGGACAAAAATGTAAAATTTTCAGATAATTTAGATTATGATAAAATATTTTTTAATGACACTCCCGTCAGCCTCATCTCTACTTTGTGTTTAGTGATTAAGTCACACCAAACGAAGAGGGTGATGATGGCAAACTGGACCTGCTCAGCTTCAACGAGTTAGCATTGTCATTGTGAGCATCTTAGCATGCTGTTAGCATTTACCTCAAAGCACCAAGCTGTGCCTAAGGCCTGGATCAGACTACAAGATTCTAGCTACCTGATTAAAAGTCTAGCATGTCAGAATTCTTTCTTCTCGACACGTCTAGTGTGACATCTCCCACGACATGTTTCTGGCCGTTTACCAATCAAGTAACCATGGTGAAGAGGGGGAGGAGGGAGGATGCTGAGGTCGCTGCTGTCAGGTGGGACAACAAAAGAGAGGGAAAGTTTATTGAGCTGTGGCAACAGTACACCTGCCTATCTGACCTTACCTTGAGGGAGGTCCAAGTCAAAAAAGACGAATGTTGGTGAGAAATAGTGCAAGTTCTTCATCAGCTCAGCGAGTATCTGGCTGTGCTGTCATAACATTATTCCTGGTCCCAACTGCAGGAATACGCTTATCATCACTAACTGCAGATCTTTCTTCTTTTTTTTTTTTAAGTATTTTTTGGGGGGCTTTTTAGCTTTTATGATAGTGACAGCTGAAGATATGACAGGAAAGGGGGCAGAGGGAGAGGGTAAGACACGCAGCAAATGAGCCACAGCCCTGCGGCCACTGCAGAGGACTGACAGCCTCAATACATGGGACGCACACCCTACCAGCTGAGCTATAGGGGCACCCACTAACTGCAGGTCTAATGTTAAAGTAACCTCCTTGATGCCTCTAACACGGGCAAGAATAAATAACTCTGAAAATAAAATTACTATGAGTGAAACTCGTTGCACCTGCCTGAGTTGTTTTCTGGATGCTGCCCAGTAGATGTATGAATAATGACCAAATGGGCCGAAGTTTACTCTCTACTCTTTTCTTCTTTTTTTTCCGATACACAAGACCACAGCATCACAAACAATGCTTCATGCAGTTTGACTGACAGTTGCTTCACCTGCCTCCCTGATGACATCTAAAGCGTGTCCTCCACCATGCCTTCGGTGCCTACTGCTCGAGGAAAAAAGGGCCTTTCTGTGTGGAGTTTGCATGTTCTCCCTGTGTTCACCCGGGGTATCCTCCATAAATATACCCCCACTAAAAACATGCAAGAAGACCACCACCTGACCAATGGTGACGAAAGGAACTGGGTCCCCGGGTGCTGCTGTCAGCTGACAGCCCACTGCTCCTGGTCTGCCGTGGAGAAAGGACAACCAGGATGAAGAGAAATAATTTCACTAAGCATGGCGTGTGGGCAGTCTCTCCCTCCTGTAACATGTGTGCTGTGCTGTGATGATGATGTGTGTGCTTAAACTTGTGTGTGGTCTTGAAGTGAGACGGCTGCGCTCAGTCATTGTCATAGTCATGTAGTCTGGCCTTTCACCTGACCAAGACAAGCAAGAGTTTATGGCACTGTGATCATTAGATCTGACACAGTGACCATTGTCAAAGGCAGAAAAATTGTGTAGTCTAATCCAGGCATAGCTGACTAATATTTAATTTATCTTTTTATGTATTAATTTGTCAGAATTATCTAATTTAAGAGTGCCATGTTTGGACAGTATAGCTGCCTGAACAAAAGCTTATCAAATGTGGCTCTGAGTCTCGGCATGTCCACTCAGGGATCTTCCTTCAGACATTGTGCATTTCAATACTTTTTTTATGTACTTATTATGACTTTTATCTGTAATCTAAAGTGGTGACACATTTAATCAGCTGTGAGCGTCTCAGATCCAGAGGACCAGACATTGTCATGCAATACACTCGACTAAAGTGATAGCAGGAGACAGAAAGATAAAGGTTTAGATAAACAAACACAAATACACCCAGACGAACAGGGCAAAACTGTCATACAACTACAGAAATGCTTACAGACATCAGTGCCTGCTTCACATCATTCAGAAAGATAAAAGACTGGATTCTTCTTGTTTGCAATCAAGATGCACACTAACATTTAAAACATGTAACATTTCTGTCTCCAGTGGAGAAATGAAACAAAAGCACAGACGTTTAATCAGTTTGGACAGTGATGAGATCATGAGAAAAAGATATGCATCTTTTATTTAGTCTTATCATCATAAAAACAAACATGTTGAGTGAATGAGTCAGACAAATGCTCAGCTTGGATGTATGACTGTGATCATGTCCAATTTACATGAAGTCTGTTTCTCACAACAAAAGCAGAAGGAGCCACTGGAGCTGCGCATTGTCCAAACACAATCACGTTGATATCAAATATAACCACTTACACCACTATACACATGATGCTAGGTAGAAGACGCCACCATGATGACATTACGTTACGTTGTCATGGTTGACTTCCAAGTGGTCAATGACATAATGTACCAACAATGTCACTTTGTGAAGGGACATAGAAATCATTGAGCCACAATCTGATTACAGAGACACAGACATGCTGCTTAAAAGTTGAAAAGCTCCCCAGATGGAGTCTGTTGAGGGGGTGGTCTTTTGAAACAGAGTCTGTCATCATAATGTCATGTTGAAGAGTGTCATTTTGTCTACTTAAGGCCTCAGGTGGCACAATGTCTGTCAGGAAAAAGCACAGAACATCAACATTAGTCAAGCTGGAATGCTTCAGTTCCTGCTTGTACAGGGTAGTTACCTCATACATCAAACAAACTACGGGCAACAGAGCGCTGGGGTGTCCACTCCCTAATCCTAAGAAACAAGGAAATAGAATTAATAAATGAATAAATAGTTTCTCCTGAGGTCTTTGGTCCCTTAGCAAACATATATTTCATGACATTTTTACAATTAGCAATCTTTATGAGCTATGTAAATAGCAAACATTAGCATTAGAAGCTGTTGACTTACCAGTCCAGAAGAAACGTTGTGAGTTCAGCATCAAACTTCACCCCTTTACTCTGAGCTGTCTTCAACAGTGGAAAGCAACACCAATGTTAACTCTTGTTTTGCTTCTATTTCTATCACTTCTTTTCTTTGCAAACAAACGTAGTTACTGGGAGCAGATGGTAGTGGTGGTGTTCATTTTCTTTCATTCTTTCATTTCATTTTCTTTCATCATTTCATTCTTTCATTCATTGACTAACAGTAACAGTAACATGACTGACAAAAGGTTAGAAAACTTCCTCAGGGCAGCGCTACTTCTTCATTCTGTCATGTTGGACCAAGGATGCTACAGTGACTCACTATCCCCTCTTGTGGCACAAAGTGGCATTACAAGACAGGACAGGCTGGGGCTAGCTAGTTAGCATGCTAACTTCCGTAGAAAGTCTGCAACGCATTACATAGATGACTTAATGACCTAATGTCAAAATTGTTGTGTCCTCACATTCTGTTGATAATTTTTGTGTGTGTGTGTGTGTGTGTGTGTGTGTGTGTGTGTGTGTGTGTGTGTCATCTTACAGAGATGGAATTAGGGGCTGAATTAGCTGTCATCCTTTGTCTCAGGGTGGGTCACTTTCATTGTTTAAAGATAATGTTTTTATTTGTTTGGGAAATATGTTTCAGAAGTGTGGAGACATGCTCAGATGCATGATTATGACTACAGTCAATGCCTTTACTTTGCTATCTACTAATAGCTAGAGGAAATGACACAGGAACATTGTATGGGTGGAAGGAACATGCAATGAGCAGTTAGTGTCATTCTCCCTGACAGTGAGGATGGTGAGCTTGAGGAGAGTGAAGGAAGAGTGGATCCCAGAATCAGGTTTTAGAGACATTTAGGAGATCAGGGACCAGTTAGCAAAGTATCACACATACAAGCACACACACACGCAGTTGCGTTTCCATAATTTATGGGGGCATTACATAGACTTCCATTCATTTCCTGTAGACTTACCCTTACCATAACCATAACCACTACTTGCCTAACCCTAACCTTAACCCCAGACTACACCATAAAATTTAATGATTTACATTGTGGGGATTTGCACAATGTGATTGTGTGAACAAATTTATGTCCCCACAACATGAGGAATATAGGTCCACACACACCCATGAACACACACTCCTTCGTTCATGCATCCACAGCACCATCTGACCCCCTCTTTCCCCACCTTTGGACAATCAATTAGTCACTTCTCCACCAGTGCACACTCACTCCCATGGCTAGCAGGCCTCAGGGCCCCAGATCACAACCTCTGTCTAATTTATGCTCGACTGTGCCGTGCGGCCACGTGCCTGTTCATGTTGTTTATGTGGTAGCCGCTGACAGGGCCTTAGAGGTTGCACCACTTATTCTCAGTTTTCCTGAACACTGAGATCCTGCGTGGCACAAACTAAATTCCCTTCTTTTAAAGAAAAAAACTGTTTTGAATGCTTTCCAACAGAGAAAGTGAAGGTTAAGTGTATAATTTTGAGGTTCAGACTGGGGTTCATGATGGTTACGTGCTGAGCAGAGATACAAAATGAGACGATGATACTGACATTAATTAGCGAGGGAAGTGAGGATCTGGAGCATTTTAAAAGATCTGAAAGGCTCATTCCAGGTTTGGAGTAAAGCAGTGAGGCACTTTCAGGTAAACACTATAACTAACAGATGCAAGTTTTTCAAGAGGTACATATCATAACAGTCACACTCCTCCCTGGTTTATGTCTACATATGACTCCTGGGGCCTTTACTTTCTCTCTTTTTCTCTGTCAGTCCATCTTTTCAAGAACTACAATTACCCTCAACAGCTGCTGGAAAACTTGGGAGTTAATTTAGAAAAAAATCCTGTTTTGACATAATTACTTCTGTAGAGGGAGCAACTCCATCGGACCTCCTTTGAGACTCACTTTCTACACTTTCTGCTCTTGTAAATAAGCTGTTTCTGAAAGTGCTACATGGAGGATTTTGGCATCGTGTTCCAATATTGCGGAAGGAAAAAGGAGAGTGTGAAAAGAAAATGGGACTGACATCAACTTTTCAATAATGGATGTCAAAGTGAAGGATGGAAGGAAGAAACCCCCCCCCCCAAAAAAAAACCCTCAACCAGAAAAAAATGCATTGCTTGGACTGTTTAATTTGAAATGAGTAAAACGCATTAGACATAATCACTGCTGCTCAGGACTGATCCTTCGTGAGCTGTCTAACTCCTACAAGTAACACAGTGAGCTGGTTGTAACTACGGAGATCCATCACTACTCTCAATTTAGCACTGAGTCAAGCACCACCCTCTGTCCTTATGCACATGCATAAAGAGTGATGATATTTTCATAACCCGGTTATGGTGAGGTAATAGGCTATAAAGGAAGGCCTCCACCAACAGCTGCAGTGAGGATGACATTGGCCCCAGACCCTGGGATCTAAAATGGACTGCACCCTTTTCCTCACACCTAAGCCCTGAAATCCATTTTATTCATTCAGAAAGGACAGAACAGGAACAGAATAAAAAGACGTCACTCAGAAGCAGAGCAAATTGTCAGTGTTGGGACTTAAAAATGGCTGGATTGTCTTTACAGAATTTCCACACACAGGATAAAATATCTGTCCTTTGTCATAATTTTTTAGGTGTACTTTAGCTATAGTCTAGTAGATAATACTTAATAATACTTAGTTTAAAAAAGAAGTAAAAAGGTGGTGTTGGCTTTGAAAACCAAGTTTCTTTTCCTCCTTAATAATACTTTCCAGAAAGACCCATACCAGGAAAACAGTAGTGATGACAGACAGATTAAAGAATCTGCCTTTAATGAAAAATGCTCAGATTAAGTATTAGACTTATAAATGACTGAAATGGAAAAACAGCCAGAACAATTAGCCAGTAATAAACCCATAATTGAATCTGACAAACAGCTTGATGACACAGTTAAGAGACTGCGATAATAAATAACAAGAGCACTCAGGAAATCCTGCTTTAGTCTCGAGTCAGTCATCTAAATATACATTACTCACTAGTGACGTTATAATCAGCCAAGATGTATTAAATAAACAAAGTGCACAATCTTTATTTTGAAAAGTTAATGGAAACAATTAACTTGGAGCTTCAATGACCAGAGGTTGTGCCAACATCTGTGTGTTGTCGCAGCTGTCCTCATGAAACATAATGAGTGCATTTGCGTGTTTATGTGAGTGTGGAGGAGTGTGATACACAGAAAGCACTAACACAGAAGGTTTCTCTTAGTGCGTCTAAGACTTAAACATTATCTGCTTTTGTCGGTTTAATCTGATGCCAGTTGGGACAGTTTTGTATAAAAACTAAGAACAACAGCAGCAGTGTACAACATTCTTAACTAAAAGTTTGCTAAGCGCTAAGTTATTGTTGCTATGCCTGTCAAGCTTTGCATCCTGGCATGGTACAGTTCGCAGTGATAACACTGACAGATTTACCACTGAAAATTTACAGTCGGTTAAATTTTGAAACAATGAATCTTGATTTCAGACACCGGTAGTCAAGAGCAGCTTCTCATTTCCAGCTCTCTTAGACTTTTCTGGCTGAAAGAATTACTGCGACCACCACCATCAGCTGTTGCTTGATAGCTAATTAAGCTAATGGTAGCTCAACAATTTGATTGAAAACAGGGTCTCAAGCTGACTTTTATATGTTTCTAATTGACTCAAGACCACTCAAAGTGATCTTTAACACGTCTCAAATATATGACGGTTCTGAATATGTAGCACTTAATGTCAAGCTATATGATATCAATGTGAAGACTGAGGCTAAGCTACATGTGTGAGGCAAAAAGTCAGTCAGCTGATGATCCATGAAAACAAGCCCACAGGAGTAGCGTCGTTCTTGTCCTGCCATATAGTGCTATTTGGTTCCAGTAATGAAAGCATGAAAAGTTATTTCATTTTCGCATAACCCTATTTGGCTGTTTAGCTTAGTTAGATGAGGGCTAACCAGCATTTGGCAAACATAACATTATCTCATTCTGGAAAGTAAACTTCTGCAAATCCAACAAAGAGTGGACAAAGCATCTAACATTACCCTGCTAATGTTACCCTGCTAATGTTGGGTAGTAAACTAGTCTGCCAGAAAGGCTAATTGCTGCTTATGACAGCGTTTAATACAGTCAGTACACTTTAGCTCTTGCAAGTTTGTTTGTCTGAGGTTAAAAAAAGACACCATCCTTTGAAATTCTTTGAACACCAGCCTTACTATAGGCTGGCTCACTGCAGACCCCTGCTTAGGTGAAGAAGTGTGATTGCACTGAAACACCTATACTGAGTCACAATCTACAAATTAAGTCTACTGTGGACCATAGTGGTATGTTTGTTTTGCTTTGCTACTCCTCTCAGTGTGTAACTGTGGTGGTTATGGTAGGAATAGGGGTCCTTGGGGACAGTTGGGGCAGCCATCCCAGACCAGAAGGGAACAGGTGGCTATTCCTGTAACCAGGCCTTTCCCTAATATCACTGCGCCAAGTGAGCACGGTGTTAACACTTTTACAGCTCCCCTGGGCAACTTAAGACCTATGACAGGCCTGTGTAAAAGCCTGTGGTGACAGGTCACCTTGGCAGAAGGTGGCACTGTCTGGCTGGGCACTTCGCCAGGTCAACCGGGTCAAATACGTGGACAGACACACACCCTCAGCATCAAGATGCTGCTGGAGAGAATCACACAAACAGGTGGTGTGTGTCTGGTTACACCTTATGCTAAGGACTGTATTATTATTACACAGATTTCTTAGTGTCAACATATAAGAGCCCACGAGTAAAAAAAAAACTGGAAGATAAATTGGACACAGCATTTCTGAACTCACCCTCAGTTTTGTCAAATTACATATTCATAGTGTGGAGCTGGAGCTTGCGTGTCAGTGCTATTTCAGAGTAGTAACAGGGTAGATTGTGGCTGCAGCTGAGGTGGGTGAGTATACAACAACCATCGCAAGCGCATGTAATGACTGTTACATGCAGACAGCTGTTAATGAAAGAAAACCGACAAACACTCCACCATTTGATTAACAAATGTTAGTTTTCAAATATCAAATAAGACACACATTCAAAGAAATGAGAGTCACTATTGAGACTTAAAAATTTTCCCCTCAGAGGAATTATGACTTCACATTAGCCAACACATTCTTACACAGTGTCAAACATCTGGCAGCAATTCCTTTATATCACAACAGCTCAAGTCAAACCTTCTATTTAATAATACATGATCTTGTAGTGCAGGGACTGTCTACATGTTGATTTCCTTTTTTTTTTTTCACACTATTACTGGATGCAAAAAGATGATATCATCCTGGCTCACTGATTCCCACTGAGGTCAATATTGTGTCTCAGTCAGCTGAATGAAAGCAGAGAGCAACTAGCCAGGACAACTTCCCAGGATTCAAACGATGAACAGTGATAAAGGAAGTATTCCAGTGTTTCTGGCCAACAGATATCTAATTGCCAACTGCCCAGCTGGGACCTTCTCAATTACATGTGACAAGATTACAATGATCTAAATACAAAGAAGCGTTATTGCAACCATTGCTGAGGAAAATACTGACAGACACATTAATGCATCTGGCTCAAGCATGTACCAGTGACTATACCCAGTTGAATTTGGTTGATTTCCGGATCTTAGTCAAAGTGGATTTATTCTTAAAGCCATTGTTCTATCAAGCCCCAGTGGCAGCACCATACTAGTACAGTGATTCACTCCCAGTGTGAATCCTTTCTTTCAAACAACCTACAGATGAATGAGTCAAACTGATAACTTGGTCTCTTACCTTTATCTTACAACACCTGCAGCAACTTAAGGATTTGACTGATTTCAGCCTGAGAATAACAGAATATGGTGAGGTAGGTTCATTTCAAGTTAGCTACTTGTGGCTTCGATATTTCAGCCAGATAAACTCACCACCCCAAGGTGTACATCTTTCATCATGGGACTTCATTATTTCATTGAGTGAGACATCAAAGGCATTGCAGACTTATATATACTGTTGCCTTTACCATCAATCCAATAACCTTTCAGTTCATCAGGACTGCGTTGCTTTCACAAGATAAAGAAATCTCTGATTTATGTATGAACTATAATACAGAAAGGCTAGAATTTCACAAGGAAACACGATTAAGGACAGGCTGATGCTCAGAATATCCTAGTTAATGTTGGAAGTCCAGAAATTTGCCAGGAGTGATTTATACGGGCTGTCGGCTGATATTACAAGTAACATTCTGCTGGCCAAGCTCAACAGGCTGGCTTGGATTAGTATGTTAAGTGCTTCATTTGTTCTACCGAGAAAGCTGAGCCTAGCTTGACCAAAGAAAGATACTGCAGTGTGGAGAGGACATACCCTACCAGCATGTGGCAAGGAGTGGAGAGGGAGTGGACAAATTAACAGGAACACCTTTACAATGTAATGCATTTCAAAGAAGTGGTGTTGTTGTATTGCATTGTATTGTATAATATTGTACAACTTGATTTTTAGCCATGCTGGCAGCTTGACTAGGGATTAGCAATGCAGTCCATCCACCATTTTGGTCCTGACTGAAATATCCCAACAACTATTGATGAATGAATGTTTCATAGATATTTGTGCTCCCCTCAGGATGAACTGTAATAACATAAGATCAAAAACCTGCCAAATGAATGACATTCCCATTGACCTGCGTTTAGTACTAAATTGCAAATGTTAGCATGCTAACTGACTAAAAAGATTTTACCTGCTAAACAGCACCATGTTAGCATTGCTGACATTTGTATTTAGCTCAAAGCTCTGCTGTGCTCAAGTACAGTCTCACAGAGGTGCTAGCAGGGCTGTAGCCACTTCATCTATGTTAAGTTACATGTTTCAAAAATTAATTTGACTTTAAGTGAAATTCAAATAATGTGACAAATGCAATTTTCCAAGGTAGGCCTACATGAACTTTGCATTCCTCCTACCAATACATCTGATACTAAAGGATTTTTTACTGTTCGCTTGGCTTACATTTGATCTTGATTTCCCAAAGCTAATATGTCCTGCAGGCCCTGGAGCGGCAGTGACACGGCAGCTTATTGAGAAACTAGCCAGTCTATCAAAATTATGAGCAATATCGACCCGCGTAGGAGAGATATTGTACATCAGCAGGGTTTATTGCTCTTTCATAAGTTCAACAAATGTGTATTGTCTCCAAACAAATTCCATCATCTAACACAATACCAAGTCTCACAGAACTGTCACAGCAACAATTACAGAGAACAAACTGGTACAATGCAGCTATTGAGAATGGTTGCATAAGCTGCAGGCTCTTGGCCAAGCTGTCTGCATCGTTTACCTTTTTTTACCTGCACAGTGATATTTAGAATCTGAAGGTCCTAGAAAAGCAACAATGAAAAATTAGCTCACTTCAGAAACATTCCAAAATATTAAATTCCTGTATAGAGCTCATGCAGGGCTAACAGCTGCCTTGTTTGCAGTGTTTCTCACATAAACATACGGAGGGTCGATCTTTTTTTTTCCAAGTGCCTTTGCTCACTCTTCCCAAATATCGCTGGCCCTGACTGTTGAGGGGGAGGACATAAATCTCACCCCTTAAGCGATTACACACTATTAAAGGCATATGATCCAGGTTGGATGGAAAGCAGAGCTGTGGAAGGGGCTACAGGAAAGACTCCAGCTTGCCTGAAATGACTCTGGCTGACATACTGGCCCCATTCTGTGCCCCATAAGCAGGTTTATGACTGGAGTCCTGCCAGTGTATTTGATTGCTGATGGTCAAAATCCAATCTAGTGTTGTATATCAAATTTAAGGGAAGGGTCGTAGTCTATCTATAAATGTATGATAATGTAATGGCCCAGTGACCCACATAGTCAAACTGGATTGAACATGAGCTCTCAGCTCCATACAAGTCTGATATATGATACGTCATTGTGCCATCTGATAAAGGAGCAACGCAGTGACAGATTCACATACCTGCGACCATGACTAAGAATAGGGAATGGATGGAAGGACAGATAGCTGGAATATTTAAGAGATAACAAATAACCGTCATCACATTAAAATAAAGCACTGATGCCTGATCAATATTGCTGATCTGGGAATAGACGCTGTGTCTGTACTAGCTCCTATTTGTACACCACAAAAGACAAGTGACTGAGTGAAACTCAGATCGTCCTCCAGCCTGTTAAACTTACGAACACCAGCAGTAACACACTGGTTTAGATTCACCATGTGTATATGTGCGGAGTTGACCTGTGAGTGAGTGATCAGCTGTACGTGAGGAAACAAGGTTTTGGCGTGAGCTGCATGCATAGCTGTTGTGTTTAATGATGCTGGTGCTGATGCTCAACATTAGATTTCTGTTCTTTTTAGCAGGTATTTGACTGATCATCATAGCTACTGTGGGAGGCAAATTTCATGACCTCGTAACAAATACGTGCTTGACACAATCTGGAGCAGAAAAATATCTTTGTCATCCAATTACATTTCACCAGGCACAACCACTCCCATACAACCTTTAGCCATTTGCACTCTCAACACTGTCACCACTTGGGGAAATTATTCTGAATGCATTCTGAGGAGCTGATATCTGGATGAAAAATGCTGAGTCTCAGTCTGAGTTTTGATCAGTTTTGATGGACACAATCAGCATTAATGCAAAGTACTGATCACTGGGCTGCTGTGCCTGAGGAGAGGACCACTCTGAATGACAAAGCCAATCATCATCATTTTGCATCATCATTAACTACTTTATTTGTTAATTGTGGGAATTTTTGAGGGCATAAATTTTGCACTCAGAAATGGGACACTAAAACAAAATGAGTAAATACGATGTGTTTATATATAGTAAATAGGGAGTGATGCACAAACACATGAATGAGTGTACCACATTTCACAACAGTCAATCCAATAATTGTTGACATTTCACAAATATCAACCTCATGTTGGAACTAGACGAGAAGTCATGAGATCACCAAAGTCACAGGACTAATCCTCTTGAGACAATGACAGTCTGTCCAAAACTTCATGGCAATCCATCCAGCTGTTGCTGAGGTATTTTAGTCTTGACCAAAGTGGTGGACCAACCAACATTGTAGCCCTTTGAGCCACACAGATAACATGACCGCAAACACACGTAAAGTTCAACTACCTTAATTTAATTACATGGTTCTGCCCAGTCTAGCTCCAGTACACACAACATTCAGAATATATTCATTTATTGAGTAGTTATTCATGGATTGATCTGCAACTTATGGCAGGTCTTAAAAGCCATTCTGATGTTAACCATTTAATCACCTTAATGATTCTTAGACACACTGAAACACAAGCCATGTTTCACTTTTGGTATTGTACCCTTTAAACCTGTACCTAATCCATACCTGCATGTACTTAAACACCATCTGTCTGTGCTTCCACTGCACACAGTACTCTTAAATATGGGCGGGGTTGTTACTGGGTCTCCACCATGGCTGACTCCTTTCACTTTTTCAGCATTTGGGGAAAAAATGACTTTTTTTTTTTTTTTTTTTTTTTTTTTGCTCTTGAGAAGCTGCAGCATTTATTAACTGACACGCTGTAACCTACACTGTACATTTACTGCCAGATTGACAAATTACTGCTTTTCCTCTAGTCTGTTCCCATTCACCATCACTTTTCTGCTACTCACTCGCTCAACCACATGCACATTTAGCATGGAGCTACATGACCCTTACAACAACAAGAACACCAGAGGACATTAAATGTTCTTTCTTCTCGGTTTATGCTTGTTTACTACAACAAGGAGACAAGCTTTGTTTGATAAAAGGCTGCAGGCAGCTAGACACAAAAACCTCTGCAAAAAGCAGGAGAGTTTGGGAAATCCTACATCACAGCGTTAATGACGAGACAACTTGATTGCTCTGGTTCTTTCTGACCAATCAACAGACTACTGTCTCTCTCGCTCCACCTTTTCGGTGTGCTTAGTGCTTCAACAGAGGGGCAACAAAAAACAGGACAGAATGGAGTGATTCTATTTGTACCATACACATCTTTTGACAACAAGTATAGGAAAATAACCTGCCTAATGTGTAAGTGACTGAATTGAACTGAAGTGAACTGTACTCCTTTGTGGAAACATGGCTATACACACTCAAAATCCCATCATTTCTGAGTTGTTGATACCTATGGAAACAGTATGAAACACAGGTCTAATGATGTCTACATAACCTTAAAATGAAATAAAAATTAACAAACGGTGTGTGTTTGTGGTTACTAAACACACTCTGACACACTGAGAATCGCTCCCTTTCTGACAGTTGAACAAAAGCTGCTCTGTTTGAAACAAAACATCAGAATGTGCAAGAGGCCCCAGACTTCACTTGGCTTCTCCCCAAGCTCTCCAATGGCTCATCAAAGTGAAAATAAGGAAGGAACTCCACTGTGGTTTCATGGCAAGCTCAAACATGGGCTCAGCCTTTGAAAGGATGTTTGAAAAATTGCCATCTTTTTCTCTTTTTTTCATTCAGGGTTTGCAGTGTGAACACAAGAGAAAGAGACTTATCAGCAGTGCTATTAAAAAGTGTTTCAGTGTGTACAAGATGAGGGAGATACGACACAAGTGGACATGTTGTGCAAATTCACATAAGAAACGTCATTAATCCACACTCAAGGACTATCTATATCTAAAATAACAACATCCACGCCTCATCTGGAGTTAATACTATTTGGCAAAAGAGAGATTCTTACAACAGGCTGCCTAACTCTCGAGGGTGGAGCAGATGAATCAAGACAAGTTTGTTAATGTATCTGTCCCTGGGTGAATGGGAAGCAGGCGTCAGGCCAGTCAAGCCAGCAGGCAGGCAGGCAGGCAGGCAGGCAGGCAGGCCAAGGCCCCTGGATGGCAGCATGACAGACAGGAGGGAGGAATGGCTGGACGAGGTGCCTGGGAACCTTGCTCCAAGAGGATGACAGCTCTATAAGTCAGGCCCTGATAAAGCAGTCAGGAGTGACAATCTCTGAGCTCCAGCCAACGCAGCGTCCGTCCTGCTCAGATAAAGTCAGACAGGCCATCCATCAGTCCGGAGACAGAGAGCTGGACCCATGCTCTCCCACCTCAATGGAAACGACTCAATGACCAGTCGCTGCTGGAATGTACGGAGCCTCTTGCTCTAGAGAGGCAGCGGTGGGTGGAACAAAGATGGCTGTGAACCTTCTCTGGAGGAATTATGCATAGAGATTAGTGGGAGTGTGTGACGCGTAGCCTGTTAAGAGGTAGAGGTGTCTCTGGGTGAATGGGTGGAGATGGTGGTTGACAATGGCAGCGACACAACACGTCTCCAGCTGAGAGGACCACCACGGCTGCAGACAGCAGGCCAACGCTAGAGAACCTTCATACCAGAATGAGAAAGCAATAAGGCATGGAAAACTGCAAATGTCACACAATACATTCCTCACGTCAAGCCTGTACAAAGGCAGACAAAGCCAGTGTCATGAGGAGATGAAAGAAAATCCCATCTCTAAGTCCCTTTTAAAAGGATGTGTGGATACAACATACTACAAAACATTCAGACAGAGGAGGAGATGTGATTACAGATTAAAGCCACAGGATTGGCTTTTTTTATCTTTATTATTATTATTATTATTAATTAAATTGCCAAGAAGCTTGTGAATACACAGTACTGTAAATGTAATTATCCAGTGCAAACATCTTCACCTGGAAATGCCTCTTCACTTCCTCCTCGGTATGGACAACCTCTCACTTTCTGCTCTGTCTAACACCCACACAGCTTTGTATAATGGTCTCAAGCCAGGAACTTGTCTAGGTATTGCTCTAGCGGAAATACAACCAATTTCACAAGAGCAAACAATAATTTCCCTCTCCTGTTTACTCAGAATTAGCCTCTTGGAGTTGCTCACGACAGGAGAGGAGGTGGACGTCTGCATCTTGGATAAGGACCTAAATGTGCTTTGATTCTGATGGAAGATATTATTAATATTTTTCAAGCACTGAATTCATTTGCATGCTATATTCAAATATACCACAAGCAATGCATTATGTGTGTTTCTGAGCCAGAGAGGAATCCTTCCAACAAATGAGCTCATTGTTTGCTTCACTTTTCTGTGGCTGGTTAATGTTTCTGATAAGTTGTGAACGTGGAAGTGTGCAGCTGTTTAAATGGTCCTATCACTGGCATCTGGTGTTTGTCACTGGGCTTATAATTGAGTACTTATATTACAATGTTACTGTAACAGTTTTAACATAACAAAAGAATTGTTCAGCATTTTTGGGAAATATGTTAATAACTTTGTTGATGCAAGTTAGATGAGAAGGTGGGTACGCTGTCATGTCTAGCCGGTAAAGCTAGCTAGCTATATATGGAGCAATCAGCAGCAGCTGCTTGGCTTAGCTTAGCATAAAGTCTGGGAACAGAAGGAAACAGCTCATCTCCTTCTGTCTAAAGGTACCATAGCCCATATCTCATTTGTATAATCTTTACAAAAAAGTGTAGTGAAGAGAAAAGTGAAGTGAAAAACAACAAGTTGTGGTTCTGTTGGGGGGCTTTGTGCAGGACTGTTTCTCAGCCAGATGAGTCGACTTCCTCCCTCCCCCCCCATAATACATTTTTTTCACTTCTGCTTCATTATGGAACCGAGATATAACTTGTTAATTACCTTTGGATGTAAGGCTGTTGGTTATAGCTTCATATCTAACAGTTATCAGAGCGGTATCAAGCTTCTCATTTAAATATATTTCCCAAAAATGTCAAACTTCTAAAACGGAGCGAGAACTCGTCTGTGGTTATGAAGTTTCTGATAATCGTGATCTCTCTGCTGGAACTGGCATCATGGCTTATTGAGCCACTGCCTTTGCGTATCCTAGGACACCAGGTTATTGTTTACCACCAACCTCTATGAAGTGTCACCTTCAGAGGGGATTGTGCTCATTGTAGCCTGGCACAATAACTTGCAGTCATACTCCACCAGAAATAGCAACTTGTCCTCATTTCAGAGTCAAATGCCAACAGCAAGGAAACAGCATTCCTGTAAAACAATCGCATTCCAGTCCTGCTTCATCATGCTGCTGTACAGAAGGACTCTGTGCTCAAAGACAAACAGCACGTATGCTGCGCTCAAATGTTTTCTAGAGGCAACCTTTAATCAAGCTCTCACAAATGCTTTTAACTTGGCAGCACAGTGAGTGTGAAGGACATGCTGACTATGTCAAAGAATGTAATTCTTTCTTCAGCTGAGATTGCCATGCCTCGTCTCTTTTCCTGTGTATCCGAACGCTTTTCTTCGTCAGATCGTGTTGAAACACTTCTTTAATTACACCGTAACACATAGAGGTGGTTGGATTGGCAATCCTTCACACAAAACATGGCAACGGAATTAATGACTGGAAAGTTTGCTTTGGAAATGTCTCAACGACAACATGCTAAAGCAAAACTGCCCCTTGGAAATCATTGCAGGCAAGTCAGTGAAATTAAAATGGACAATCCATTAAACTCACTCACACAGAATACATTGTGGAAAACATGAACGTGTTGTAGGAAGGAAAAAGGACGTCATAGTGAACTCAGTATCTCGTATGTATTAGCAAGACTTCGCCGTCACACAGTGCGCTTTTCTGTGTGTCTCTCTGCATGCTGCTTGTAGATGAGTGTGTATGTTCAGGCAGGTGGCTGAAAGTTGCCAAAGTGATATTTTACCTATTCCTATGACTGAAGCAGCTTAGGCTTCAGCTGTTTCTCATCAGCAAAACTTCAGCTTTCTCACAGTTAATAATGGAGCACAAAACCGTAGGGAAAACTGCTTCTTCTATTGTATGAGCAAGAGTAAATCATGTTGCTCGAGAGGCAGTGCTGTGGATATTTCCCCCGTGTAATGAAAAAAACGAATGAGAAAGAAATTCAAACAAATGTAGTCAGGAGGATTAAGGCAGAAGAAGAGCAGCCGAGCACGACCTGTCTCTCAAAATGACATCACGTACTGGAGGCCTCTTCACAAATCACTTCTCATTTGGAGCTATGCTAATGCTCTCATTGCTTCACATGCAATGTGATGCACAGCTAGGATGAATGTGCGATCACCTTGTGTCTGCTCTGACTCTGGGAAAGTTGCAGGAGGTGTCCTGGCAGGGGATCAGACCAAGGTAAAGGCTGTTCCTCCATCTGAATGCCTCATGCTGTCTGCCAAGGCCAGCTACCTGCAGAGGAAAAGTTCTGCTGATATCAAAGGCAGGTTACCTGGTCTCAGTCCAGCTGTCACCGGGTTTCCAGTCCATCTGGCCCAAGGGAACATCTGTCCCTCTCATTGAACTCAATCCAAAGTCTCATCAAGGCCTTATTTAGAGGAGAAGGGGTGGTGGGAATGATGCATAACTCTTTCTGGCAGTTAGACTCATCACTCAGAGGAAGACAACGTGGAAGTAAAATATTCTCTTTATGCTAGTCTAGTGCAAAACAAAACCTACACCTATAGCTTTAGGCTAAAACTACCAACCTTACAAACTCAAAGTGGCATTGAGCCTTCAAGTTGCTACACTGTTTGCTTTACATTATTTTGCTCCTATTGTTCATCTTTTTTTTTTTTTCCAACATTCCAGCCTGCAGTGCACCATTTGTCCTGTCAGCCTCTCTATTCACAGCCCACGGGGTTTTCAGCCATTGTCAACCTGAAGCCACGGTGACTGAAGGACAAAGGACTCACACGGCCCCTGCAAAGTCCTCTGAACGCACTCATACCTGATGTTGCATGCAAACAAAGAGCAGCAGATTCCTCAAGTCTCCAGCCAGGAAGGCTGCGAGCACATAGTGAGGACATCCTTTGTAGGGATTTAGACAACATTTATCAGAAAGGACACATTTTAGTGAAGTGTTTTGTTTTCTCTCTTTCTCTCTCTCTCTTTTTATAATTGTGTTGTGTAGTTTAAAGACCCCCTGGGGTCTGGTACGTTAATGGGCAATCCAGTCTAATTGCATTGAGTTTGAGGCTCAGTTTTAGAAAACTGGCACAGATAAATAAATCACTTTACACAACACAAAGACACGCAAGCATAATGTGTGCATGAAGTCATAAATACACAATCAGACCAGTGTGTAATAATTGTGCTTCATGATTAGTGCCACCATGTTTTTGATCGGTTGTAATCTAGTGGATGAAAAAACTTTCCTCGTTCCTCAGACTTTACATTTGACAGACATTTTACATTTATTTGTTTTTTGCCAAGAGTTAGATGAGAAGAGATGAGATACCACTCATATTTTTGTCTGTTAAAAATGACTGTACTGCCAACAGCCAGTTAGCTTAGCTTAGCATAAAGACATGGAAGAGTCCAGAGGTAATAAAATGCACATACCAGCACCTCAAAAGCTCACTAATTAACACATTATATCTGATATATTTAACCGTGCAAAAGGGTTAAAAACAAACCACACCAAAGATATCTGAAGACGTCCATGTTCGGCAGTTCACAGCCCTCGCATTACTATTCACCTCACATACCAAGTATACTCTCTTGTTCAAAGAATTACACTCCCTACATCAACTTTTCATTAAATATACATAAATCCAACATGGTTTAATAAAGTGGACTACAGTGAATCTGCCTTAAAATGCAGACTGATAAATACTCAATCTATATGTAAATATGAGGTACACTGGAAGAAAAAAATCAAAACGCAGGAAAAATACATTAGCCGCCCTATTTGATCACAGCCCCAGGAGCTGAAGTTCTGCTTTTTAATGGAATCTGAGGAGGGGAAAGTGCTGCAGCCGAGACAGGGAGGTGAGAGTATGAAAGCATTCACAGGAGAGCTGGCTATCTGAGAGAGGATAACAGAATGGACCTGAAAGATTACTTGCACTGAGTGGGAATGGAATTATTGCATTTCGAGGTCTCAGCAGCTTTTCTGAAAGTCGCGGTTTATGTCAAATAAAAAATAACTTTCTCTTTGACACTCAAATGGTGGTTTTCTGTTACGGCTTGAAGCCACTCAAACTATGCCAACTGAAAACCTCAGCGCCCAATACAACATGAAACATGATTAACTGGTCAAAAACACCTACGAGCTTCACCAAAACAGGAAAAGTTAAAAAAAAAAAAAAAAAAAACATGCTTGTTGCACTTAGGTACAGTGGTACTTTCCAAAATGATATGCTGATGCTGATATGGTAACACTGACAGTGTTAACATGCTGATCTTTACCATCTTCATATCTTAGTTCAGCATGTTAGCATGCTACCATTTGTTAATTAGCATGCAGGTATTTGGTCATAACCCAAAGTGTTGGATTAATTCTGGACGTTTTGTCCAGATGATGATGCAATATGAAAAGTCAGTGGATCACCAAAATAATTCCAATTCATCCAAGGTTTTCATATCTACTATATATCTACTATATCTACTGTCCACCATTAGCCATTAGCCTGACAGTGTGAAAATGTAGCACTAAGTACTGCCCCAAAAATTCCAGTGGTGCCAATGACTTTCTGCTAACAATCTCACAATGCGATGCTGATTCTGAAGATGAAAAAATGACCGTTATGTGCCTCTGCCTGTCAGTGATGACACAAAATGATGATGATTAGTGTCAGAAACCTCAATTTACTGTCCACTATTGACTTAACTATTTAGTGTCTCCTTTATAGAGAGCAGCGAACAAGAAAAGGTTTCAGACAAACCCTCAGTCTGAACGGCAGTGGTGGAAAAACAACACGTCATCATTGCCATCCATAATGTCATGCAGCTGGCATCTGCTGAAATAAGCATCAAAATAAGATAAAACAAACACTCCAATCAAACTGTTTAAAAACAGCCAAATTGAAAATGACATTTGCTCAAATCTCACTGGTGTATCTGCACTAATAAACGTCAGTGGCTGGAGTAAACCAGCTAAGCTGGGGAATGTGTCCGTCTACAGAGTCTTATTAAGATGGGCTATTACAGGGTGTGTGTGCATGTAACCATCTGTCTTTTACAGGGTGTAGAGCAGTAAAGGATGGCGATATGTGCCATGCAGCACTGTATGAATCATGTGACATTCCACACATAGTGATTAGTGCCAAATTATGGTCCACACAGGGACCTGAATGAAGTGTTTGCAGATGCGTGCCAATGCTGGGGCTCCAAACCTCTAATCCCGAAACTATAGTTTAACAACTTTGGAACAACTTATTGATGTCTCTTAAAACAGAGGCTTTAAGATCCCGGGACAAATTGCCCCACAGTCAGCTCAGCTAAAGACAGTGGTGCTCTGATGTCATCGCTGTCTCATGAACAAAGAGGACTTACTGGCAAACAGCAGTAAATAAACACATGAGTGCCTGGGCCCATGTGAGATCATGTCTTAAATATGAAAGGGAGTTATTCCACCCATGCTTCTTTTGAATCAGATTGCATCCGCTTTGTATTTCACT
Organism: Chaetodon trifascialis; assembly: GCF_039877785.1. NCBI lineage: Eukaryota > Metazoa > Chordata > Actinopteri > Chaetodontiformes > Chaetodontidae > Chaetodon > Chaetodon trifascialis. Next base: position 23,742,307 of record NC_092058.1, on the reverse strand, counting down.
GCTGAAATTCAGATTTAATATCTTGCTGTTTGAAATGCACACTGATGCAGGTGCTGTAAATCAGACATGGAACGACCTTCACCTTTAGAGCCACATGTTTGCAGCTTGGGGATTTATTGAGATGCTCCGTGGATGCACTGTAAATGCTGCCTATCATAAACATTATGACCTTAAAGTTTAACTGCTGGAAGTGGACTAAATATTATAACAGGGCTGTCTGAAAGATACAAAAACTGCTTGTTGGGATAATACAATAGGAACTAATGAATCTGTGTGCATGCTAAATAAACCCAGATGCACATACAGCACAAACACGCATAACACACACACATCAGGAGAAAAAAAACAACATTGTCTTTGATGGACATTAAGCATTTTCTCAGAAGAAAAAATGTACTGGGGCCATACACAGATAACAGAGCGACCTCTCATTGCACTATTTTGCACAAGATGTGTAAAAGAAATGATTATGAGGCTGAATAAATTAGGTGTGATGTGTTTGCTTGTTACAGAGCTGTCAGACGATTGAGTGAAAGTCAAGCACAAGCTTCCTACACCGAGTGTGGAGAGAGACTGTCCAGGGCTGTTTGCTGGTTGAAAGACAGACATGAACCAGTCAATGTCAGCGACAGCAGCTTCAATCTGGAACCGTTTCTGTGCATTAGTCAGGCAGACATTTTATAGACAGGAAGCTGAATAGATGCTTGCAATGTCAAACAGTTGTTTTAAGCAATATTAATTCAGACTAAGCTCAAACGTTTCTTTGGTGGGTTACAGTGGGTTATAATACAGCAAGCTATCCACGGTGCTATGCAGACACTTTCCTAATTACATCAGCATGAGCGGTCCTGTTGAAAGTTGAGTTACATCCTCATAATTTAAGACTTCCATCAAGGTTTTTGGAGAGGATTTACTTAGCTCTCATAATTGTTTTAGTGAGGTAGAGTGAATCATGTCTGAGGGAACATTCCATAATTCAATTTATAGCAGTGCTTGTAATTTCACTGATGAATGGTCATTCACAGGACTGACCAACAAATTTGGACACAGGCAGTGTCGTTGTGACAGGTGGTAGGTGCAAAACATGTTGTATTACATAATGAGCCCATTGGTAATGGAGTGTCACTACATTAATAGTATGTCACGCCTTCAGGTCTTCTCCGTGACCTCCTCACATAAATCCTTGAGGCAGATTTGTAACCACTACCTAATCCCGTGCGGTCATTGCAATTGTAAACCACACACGCGCGCACACACACACACACACACACACACACACACATGTACATAAAGTTCCCATACAGACACACACGCCACAGTCTCCACTGACCCATGGAATGCATCGGAGAACACCTACATCTGTCCACACCTTCTAACTACTGCACCGGCATACAATAAATGCCAGCAGCTGTTCATTAAATGCTGCATTTAAGAAATGAGATTAATTAAGGTGTTCGTGCTTTAACAGCACAAGCCTGCTCTCCGACAGCTCTGCGCAGCTCCAGCTGTGAGAACACGGCTCGCTTTATTGCCCCCCAGTTTGTTACGCACTCCCTGCTTAGCACGGTGTTACATTTCTATGCATAATAGTCATTTTTCTGCCAAGAAACACTGAGAAGTGTTGATCATCTATTATGGGATCTGTAAGTAACAATAGCTGCTTAATGGAAAATACAGAACCATATCTATCTATCAAGGTAACACAAAATACAGTCTGCATATGGAAATTATGGAGGGGATTGTGGGTGCAGGTAGACTGAGTAATGAGCGTTCAGTCGTGAAATCCTCTGTGGATGAAGGTGCTGTGAAGGCTCAAGTTAGATCTCGGCTACATCTCAAGTCTCTTATTTGATATTTCCTCACGTGAACCAGAGGTTGTTCTGGCACAGCTCTTATTTCTGCTCTGAGAAGCGAGGAGAGATCTCTGAGGAGCCAGGAGTGAGGATACACAGCATCCTTTCACCAGCCGACACGCCCCCTCACTGGATATCAGCTATTGATTGGATGCTGCAGCTACCTCATGACATCACTGGAGTTTCAAACTGGAGGAAAGACAAGTAACAGATGAAAAGTCAAGCAGGTCACTCCCAAGTTTTATATTTCGTTTTCTGATTCACCATCGAGCTACAAATCTTTGTTAATTGTAGGTCTGAACCACAAAACGACAACAAGCAACTTTCTTCCCAGAAAGGTTTTTCTTTTCATGACCTGTTATTTCTCTAATTCACTTTTATTGTGGATACAATTCAAATCAGAGAGAGCAGGAGAGTCTGTCTGTCAGCAAGAAACACTTTTTATATCATTTATTGTTATTTCCATTGAGCCATGTGTGAGGCTGAGGAGCATCTGGGAAATGAGTCATTTCAATTTCCCTGAAACATTTTGCCTAACAAATGATTTCCAGTGTTCAAAAGACACCATTATGATATCCTGGGTTATTGAATACTGATTCCACATTTAGAATATCAATAAAAACAGATGCAATATAAATATAAATGTTATTCTGGAGATTCTGACAGTGGAAACAGTCCCTGTGGCTCTGAGCAGGCCACAGCACACAATAGTAACACAGAATGGTTGTTTTTCATGCGCTGGGGCTTTTATTAGTATTAGCTCAGTGCTCGTGTGTGCAGACACAAATCCATCAAGTCTCGACCAGCTGTTGAAGTCACTGACAGCTGATCCAGCTGTGATCAGCTGTCGCAGTCATCAGACACGGACGTGGCTTCAGGTGACGCTTCAGAGGAAAGGACGTGTCATTTCTACGAAAACAGATTTCCTCGTTTCTTCTCTGCTTGAGGGGAAAGGGAAGTGAGTGAAACGTGGACGCAATGAAAAGACTCACAGAGGTCGGCTGTGGGTATAAGCCTGCCATTGGCTGACAAGTTCAAGCAGAATTCTTCTCCCCTTCCGCTTTCCCTGTGTTACCGTTTTGAAAGCCACCGTCCCGACGTGAAAGCACAGCCTCAGAGCGTGTGGAGTGTGGACACTGCCCGCACACTGAAAGTAGAGTCGTATGAAAGATTGACATATGACTTTTACTGTTTTATATGGCGGTTTCGTTTGCAGGGATTTAGTCATTTGAATGCCAGGGCACACGTTCCCATGTGCAAATGTTTCACCAAAACAAGCACCCTGAAACCATTTTCAGAAATACAAGCACACCAGGGCATTTTTCCCCTCTAACAAACTGTTCCAGAGCTCAGCCAGACCTCTCCAACACTAAAACAAAGTGAAGACAGACCTGGTTATACTAGACTAGACCAGTGTTACAATAGCTGAAAACTGAGCTGGAATCAGTCACTTTGCTCATATACATTCAGTTCAATTCTACATATCTAAGGTTGACTTTGTCAGACCCGCACAGAGACACTGATCTACAATAATAACATCATGAAGACATGGAAGCACCTTCATGATGCACCAAAAGAGAGCTTCAAGTAAAACTTCACTTCATACTTCAAAGCTCCCACCCTTTCATATTATCCTCCCAAAGTCCTCTGCCACCACCTAGTGGTGCTAACCTGAACTGACTGACTTACAAGGAATTTGGATGCCGCACTTGTAATCCTTAAAAATAAAAACAAATTTATTAGCAATCACAGGGAGAGAATGCATGACATCTACAGGAGCATTTGTAGGAATAAAAATGCTAACTTCTTATTTACAAAGTCTGCAATTGAATGTGAATAAGTACAGCACATGCACAAACAAATTGCAAATAGGCTATATTATTACACAGGTAACAAAGCTTTGCCCAAATTACCCACACAGTCACCCAAATTGTACAGCCCCTCACTGCTGCTGTGGTCCCAACAATGGACATTTAGGATTACGACGATCACCAAGAGATACAGAACAACATATGAGATAACAGAGCTTGTGATGGATTTGGAGACATTACGGTGAAATGTGGAAGCCACGTAGGCCGACACAAAGTATTGTCTCTGAAGGGATAACTCATCCTGATCCAGTAGCACACACATAGAAAGAAAAATTAAATAGATCAAGAAGCACTGGCCAAGCAGGGGGCAGATCAATATACAGTGGTCAAACCTATGAGAAGTCATTGTCTTGTCGCTGAAAGGAAAAACGTCAATCAATACGTCACTTTGAGAGGAGGCGGCGTTGTCCTTGGACTGCTAAGGCTTGCTAAGGGCGTGGCATCATATGGATGACATCAAGCATCCAATGCTTTGGACTAATGGTCTGTCTTCTGTTCTCCATAAGCTCAGTCATGATGACTAACACTGGCTTTGTGTTGTCCTACCCGAAAAAACAGGGATTATGAAACAGATACTTGGACACACCCATACCGGGTTCTGACATTTCTTTTTTTTTTTTTTTTTTTTTTAATCCTACATCTACCTGAGAACCGCAAGCAAAGGTTGACCCACCTTTCAAGCTACATACGAGTCACAGGCTACAAGTGAAACAGCATTCAAATTACCCACTGACCAAAAAAAAAAAAATTCTCATTCACCTCTCATCATCATCTATTACTTCATTCCTCATCTTTTCATCATTATTACAGCACTGTCTTTTCTCAGACATCGTAATGTGTTTATGTGACTACAAAACATAAAAGGAGACTGTGGAGGGGTGGTGTTAAGTGTAATCAAGGGGTTTATGCTGTGTCTGAACCAAGCGTTTTGTTTTTTTTTCTTTTATAATAGTGGGTTAGAAGTTGCATTGGGCAATAAATGTCTGATTGGAACACACTTCGCCGAAGGCACTTAAAAGTCTGCTGACCTATCTTAGACTTGGCCTCAGACACAACAAGCACTCAGTCTTACCTTCTATTCATCTTCAGTTTATGTGTAAACTTTAATTGAAGTCACTTAATAAAATAGATACTTTCATACGCCAGCAAATAAAATGCAGGCTACATTGCTAAGAATTCATCAGGAATTGAAGGCATTAGCACAAGCAACCATCACTGTTTGGCAAATAACTGTTAAAAAACTACAATCACAACCTTGTGACGTCAACGTCAGACGCTGACAGGCAACAGAACGGATATCTGTATGTGAGATTGGAGGAGCTCCATCCTAGTGTAGCCAGGGAACAGTACACTGCAACATCATTAGATTCTTGTGGCGGAAGGAACAGAAGCCATTATAACAAACAAACAAACAAACAAAAAAACTCCATGATGTACACAGACACAGAGCAAGTCCATAATGTCGGGCGATAAGGCATGATGGGTAGGGACAGTCCACCTTCTAGCACAGTACTCAAACAACTTTTCAAGACTCCAGATAGCTGGGGTGGCGGTCGTGCTGTACAGGGGCTACACATAATATGGTAGTGTACTGGGTGGTGCAGGTGGTGACGGTAGTGAGCAGAGAGCTGGATTACTTCACAGAGGCAGTGGAAGGGATGGCTGTCAAGGACCCATGACCATTAGGGGGCTGAGGCCAGAGCTGCGACTGGTGAGGCTTCAATTTCAGCTTCTCCGTGACTTTGAATGCTGGATGAGCCACTGCAGTGTGATGTCTGCACAGCGGGAAAACAGGAGGACATTTTTATGATCTCAGCAGCTCCAAATGTTTTTAACACTTGCATCTTTGAGGGTGGACGTAGAATCATTTAAACTCTGATTGGCTCTTTACCTATATTGTCTTTCTCCTTGCAGGAGACCGAGTAGCAGCAGATCTCTCGGTCCTGAATGGCAGATAGATTCCTGAAAAAGAAAAGGTACAAAGAAGAGTCTCATGGTTCAGAGCACTGAAACAAAAACACAAAACAAAAGATCTTTGGCTGAGTACAATATTAACGACAGCTGATATGACATGACACAACATTTATCAGTCTACGTGGTGAAAGCGATCGTCAGCACTGGCTAAAACTGAGAAGCTGCTACCTGCGTCGTTTGCACACTGCTCTTTGTTATCAAGAGTGGGCAGATAATGGATTTGTTAGCAGTGAATCGTGTATTTTGTCATCAGTGTCAGAACCCAAAGTCACCTGCACCAGTGGGCCCTAACTGTTCATCTGTATATACAGCGAACATGCTCACACTGCAGGCTGTCATAAAGGAGGGCAATTTTGGAAAGCTAACAAGTTCAGTGGATAAAACATAGTGGAATACAGTAAATAATGATTGGGTTTATTTTAGCCCATACCAATCCATTAAAATATGACCAGATCGGCCACAGACAGTTTCTTGGGATCGGCTCGGGTCATCTCTACCTATGTATAGTCACTGCATTCCTAACATCTGTGGCCAGTTTCAGTTTGGAAACTACAACTGTTCCCCTGATCCAGTCGATGATTCACCTACACTATACGGCCAAATGTCTTTGGACACGATGGACACTTCTTGTGACTGTTCCAAGAGAATGGACATTAATTAATATGCTGCTTCCAACAGCATCTGCTCCTCTGAGAAGGCTTTTCACAATATTTAAGAATTAAGTTTTGTTTTTTTGTTTGTTTTGTTTTGTTTTTTAAATCGAGCCCAGGTATGTGGAAACCCATGTCCACATAGTTTTGGACACACAGTGGATAACTGAATGCACTGGAAATGTCTTATCTTAATCTTTGGATCACCACTGGGAAAGACTCACATAATAATCCTCACACTGATTTATCGTGTATGAATTTACGTCTGAAGTAAGTCCTGATGTTTGTCCCAGATCATCACCAAAAACAGTGTTTTTTCAGTGCCTCACATTTTTTCAATGAGTTGCTTCTCATCAAGTGCGTTGGGTAGGTCTCGTTTGTTGCCCAGTACTAGAACCTGAAATGTGAGAAAAGGAGAAAGGCCATATTAATATCCAGCACAGCAAAGTAGCAGCATTACTGCAGTGTGATCAGACAATTTAAAAGACTCCTCTTAACCATATGCTTCACTCAACACGGTATCCTTACTGTCAGTTCAGATGATCACTTAGTGTAATGACGTCAAGCCCGAGTCACTGCAACCCATTAGCTGCAGTTATGAGTTTATACACTGATTGTGACTGGAGTCACTACACCCTCAGAAATCAATGTGAAGAACCAAGTTGAGGTTGTAGTATCATGAGCTTTTGGGCTAAAGATCACAAGCACCCTCTTACAGGAATTCCTTGTAGCTGTGGTTTGTCTAAAAGGTTGTGCAGTTCATTTCTGGAAGCTTCTATCTTCTCTCTGTCTGCTGCATCCACCATGTAACTGCAAGGGAGGAAAAAAAATACTACTTTAAGTCTGATAAGAGTAAAATTTGTGTTTCACTCAACCAAAATTGAATCATTTATTGAATAATTACAAACAAATAATATATTACATGGAAATGACTACATGGGGAGATACCAAGCCACACATACACATACTGAAAAAGCACAGTATTTCACTTCCACTTAGTTCTCCAGGTTTCCAGCAACCTTCGAAACTGAAATAGTAAATGTGTGGCCATAAATGCCACAGGAGGAGTAGTGGAGTGTCCATAAACTTACACAATAGCATTGACTCCTCTACAGTAGCGCTCCCACATGCTTCTGAAGCGGGGCTGCCCACCTATGTCCCATATCTGAGGCGAGAAAGCACAATATAGTCATAAACAAAACAGCACCACAGCTCTAGGCAGAGCAAAAAAAAGATTTCATTTAAACAGTTTGAGCATCCAGCAGGACACTTTTGCTTGCTGGCCTACCTTTATTGTCACATTGCCTTTAGTGACCTTCCGCATGTTGAAACCAACTGTGGGAATCATGTCTTCACTGAACTGGCCTGACTGTACAAGACAAAAGGTGGCACACTGGTGAATACTGCATGTTAGCTTGTTAAAAAACAGACATCAAGTGAAATTATAAACCCTGAAATAATGTTACAAATGCTGCACAGTGTCTAATCTGTTTATTTTCTATCTTGCATTGTTACATTTGTGTACTAACATTCAGCATGAATCAGTGTACCCACATACAAATCTGTTCATACCTATTTAAAGCATGATTTCACCTGAAAAGCCAGGCAGATGTGAACTGTTTCTGTGCTTGATGTCAATATAAATTAAGAAATTATTTGATTACAAACTAATTTTGGCTGCTTGAAGCCTCTAACTGAAAACATGCCCTTTTACACTGTGAGTCACGTTCAGATGATGCCATCTATGCATCAGCATACAGTAATTTGCAGTCAAGCTTTCTGCGATCAACCTTCGCTTTGTGTAACCAAACATTCCACAAGCACCAAGTGCCACACGAGGCATTTATCCTCAAGGTGGGATCACCACCTCTAAAACTGATGTAAACTGCTTGTATAGGCACTAACTTTCCACTAGGAGCATGAGGAGTATGATCAAGTATTTCAAACATGCTATACAACCTGCATAGCCTTGGCCTTGGCCTGGGCCAAGTCTGTGTGAAGAAGAAGAAGGCAGCTTTGTTCAAACCTAATTACAGATCACCTGATATGACCACAACAAAGCCGGAAAAAAAACAAAGTGTATTCTTGTGTCGGATCCAGTAGAGGGGGGGCCTACAGGACTGTGGCCTACGACTTCTTTCTTCTGCAGACTACAGTGTGGCATCTCACCTCGAAACACGAACAAAACTGGACTACAGAATATGACCCTACCCAGTCACGGCTGTGGCAGGCAAGACAAGCAAGACATATCAACAAAGACGGCAATGATGCCAACACCTTACGAGTGTAGCGACATACATGGAGGAGTGTTTCTGCTGGGAGACAGCATAAACATGAGCCACTGCGACATTGAACCCCTGCAATGGGATACCCCGAGCAAATCAATGTATACTTTATTTCCATCTTCCAGGTATTGAGATGTTATAGACAGCTGGCAGGCTGTGGCCATGATGGATCGAGGCCTCGTCGCTTCGGTACACCCAAGCTGGATGACGTAGACAAGACAGACTGTTTACAAAGTTGTCTGGTGGCCCGTGGTGTCAACATCTCCCTGATGTTGACAACCTGGTAGCTCTTACAAATCACTGGCAAGCCCATTCACATGACCGCTTTCATGAGTGAGACGCCAAGAACTTCGTCATTCTAGCTAGCCAAACAACATCTGAGTGAAATCGTTACGAGTGTTTGTAACGCAGCTATACGTGCTATTTTAAGGCACCAACAGTATCCGGTCACGTCGCCCAATGCCTGAATATTTGGAAAAATAATATTTAAATGTCGTGGCAATTAAATTAAATTTGTACAATATTCAACGAAACCTCCATCCACAACCTCTCCCTGGTAGTAGCCTGGGCCCACACTGACAGTGCTTGCTTGCTAGCTAACGCTACTTACTGCTATCACATTGACGAATGTGGTTTTTCCGGAGTACTGAAGTCCCACTAATGTAAGCTCCATCTCTTCCTTCCAAAAGAGGGACCTGAACCAGTCCAAAAGCCTGTTTATGAGGGCCAGCATCTTGGATGTCGCTGTAGTCGCAGTCCGCTGCGGCCGTCTGGATGTGAATTGGCTAGGAGTCTACACAGGAAGTAGCCAGCTGCTTTGTCATATCATGTGATCGGCTGACAAGCGCTGCTGGTTCTGCGTGTCTGTCGAGAGGTACGTGAGACTCACGGGAGCGCGCGCAGTGACCGCGGAAGCTGACTGACGACTTCTATAGAAAACTGCCGTCTATTATCAGCAAATATATACATAGATGGTTGTGGAACGCTCCAAAAACACCTGTTTGGAACGTTCCACAGGTAAACAGGTTGATTGGTAACGCGCGTCCTCAAAAGGTCGTTCACAAGTGAGGATTCACCACTTTATTTACTTTTATGTATTCATTTTTATTTATTTATTTATTTATTTATTTATTTATTTATTTATTTATTTGCTGTTTTAAGATACAAAAATATGTCTTACAAAGTTTCTATTAAAAGTAAGGCGTGCAAAAAGGTTTAATAACTCCTTTATTCAATTCATTTTCACAATTTGTTCCCTCTTTAAATAAAAGGAAAGAAACAGACAACAAGAAAATTGTCGATCAAATAGTTCAACAGTATTTCCTCAACATGGAGGCTGCTGTGTCACAAAACTAAGTCGAAAAATCAAACTGAGAGAACTTAAGTTTATGGAAAACACTATATGCTGACACTTCTTGTCCCTTCATTTTCAGAACTCATGACACAAAGAGAGTTCACATTTCCTGGACAGGACATGAATCCACCATGACACAGAAAGCGAGCACTGCCACAGGCTGAGCTAATGGAGGAGATCAGTGGTCTGAGTTCATCTATACTCACTCAAAGGTCTGACTCATTGCTGAGCCACAGCATGCTGCCTAGCATTCTCTTCTGATTTAATTGCAGTGGTTTTGTTCACCCTTGTTTCATTATTTCATTTAGCTTATTTTACACTGCTGTTCAAAAGGTGGGGATTGCCTGAAACAAAGGCTTGATTCTGTACAGTCAGATGGCTGAGAGGACCACGTTCAGTATTTCATTTTTAAAATCTATGCTTGATGCCAGAGGTCTGCTTCAAAGTCTAATGTCATTACCTGTCATGAAATAGTATTATCCTTGTTCAGTTTGTTGGGCTAATTCAAGCTGGGCTTTTTAAAGTAAACTTGAGCACAAGAACCATCACTGTGCTGATGCTGAACATTTCTTTGAGTGAATGCGAAAGCTTGTGTTTTGCAGTGGTTATAGTGAAGCAGGTTGGTCCGACCGTCACATCAGTGGGACATGCTGAGTTCAGGAAAGTATTTTTTTTTACATGTACATACATTTTATCATTATTATTATTATATTTTACACAGCCTCCCATCTTTTTTGGGATTGGGGTTTGACAATCAACAGTGTCAAAGGTGACAGACAAGTCTATCAGCACTAACACAGAGTGATCTCTCCACTGCTGTGCGGGTCCCCACAACTAGACTTTGGAGCTGACATTTCAGATGAAGTTTGGACGTTTCCAATGGAAGGGATCCATTCAACATCTAGACATGTGTTATGACATCTTAAGATAATCCACAGACCTCATTTCTCAAAAAGCAAACTTGCTGAGATGTTCTCAGGAACGGACCAAGGTTGCCCCCTTTGCCTTCAAGATAAAGCCACGCTTGATCACATGTTTTTCACATGATGTAGGCCCCCTGGTACACCTTTTGTATGCCCCCTAACCCTACTTCTACCCCGAGCACACACACACATGCACCCTACCCCACCCCACACCGCTGGCAAATTCATATAGACACACACAACTACAATTACGCTTTTGTGGAAATTGCACAGGTTTACACTCTTTTCCTGGAGACTTCCCCTAACCCTAACCTGAACCACCAGCCCGGAGAATACCTACTTCATATAAGTTCATCTAAGTTGCATTTGTTGAATTAGGGCACCACTTCCACCATTCAGAGGGAGAAATAAAGAAATCAGATTCATCAGTTTTATTACCTGAATTGTGAATTCCTGATACTTTAGATAAGATAAGATAAGATAAGATAAGATAAGATAAGATAAGATAAGATAAGATAAGATAAGATAAGATAAGATAAGATAAGATACTTTATTGATCACATGCACATGCCATGCTTCGGTGAACACACAGCTACATGCATCAGGGAAATCCGCGTTTGACCCATCCTGGTCAGTCCTTCCTCCACGGCAGACCAGGAGCGGTGGGCTGCCAGCCGACGGCGGCGCCTGGGGACCCAGTTTCTTCTTGTCACCATTGGTCAGGTGGTGATCTTCTTGCATGTTTTTAGTGGGTTTTTTTATGCAGGATACCCCAGGTGAACACGGGGAGAACATGCAAACTCCACACAGAAAGGCCCCTTTCCTCGATAAAGGGCAGCAGGCACTGAAGGCAATGGTGGAAGACACACCCTCAGCACCCACAGCTCCACTTAATGGCAGGTCAGGGAATTAGGGTGCAACAGTGTGGGGACTGAAAAAGAATTTATTTATTCTGTTGGCATTTTACATCTTCTCTTATTATAGAAGCTGGATGTTTGTTGGAAATGGGGTTTATGGCAGTTCTTTTAACCTGTGTTGACCTGTGTTTGTGGTGAAGTTTATTTGTTTGTTGTTGTTGATATAACCACCAACAGCTGTGGCTACAGAGCAGATACTGATAAAATAATATACATGTTTCTGTATGTGTATTTTTTAGTCTGGCATCTGTACCCCGGAATTCTCCCTCCCTCCTCCTGCATTACTGTGCTATGGGAGTTTGTGTATTCTTGCAAAGTAAGCCTAGATTTTATTATCATTTCTTTTATTAATGTTTTCAATTTTGGCGACGCGCAACTAATGTGTTCAGTTTGTTTTCTCACAAGAGACCAGGCCAGCAGCTGCTTTTTACCTTTTTTGATGTTGTTTTGTTTTTGTTTTGTTTTGTTTTGTGCTTTATTTGTTTCCTAATCCCAGCTGGCTGTGCCCCATTATATTTGCATTTGCGGTTTACCTGCAGACTAAGGCTTTAGTAAGTACTAGGCTCCAACTGTGTATTTCAGTTGATGCAGGTCGCTTTCTTGACACACTGCTTCCTTTCCATATGGTGGGAATCCACTACGTGACACTCTATCGTGGTGTGTATGATATAATGTTGTGTATTATAATGGGATTTCTTATCATTCACCTTCTCTGTCCCTCAATCGTGAACCAAATGACTTCATCTTCTCTTTACTCAGTCGTAAGCATTCACTACCTTAAAGCCAAATGATTAACTATGCCATTTGATTAGCTGTATATATGTGTTAATCTGCAGACCATGACACCACGTATGTGCTCATCTACTGATTAAGGAAACATCCTGCATGATCAAAGCAGCCGATTGACCATTGTCCTGACTGAACAACACATTATGATGTGCCTGTTGTGCTGACATTGTTCTGATAGTAATGTCATCCTATTTACAAGATGATGTTTTGCATATAACCTGACAACTTTCCCCGTTCTGGGCTCACTTCTTGCTGTCTCACTCAAGGCGACAAGGAGGAGTACGTCTGCAAGTGTAAGAATAAACTCCCAGAAAGAGAAGGAACGCTTTCTGCTTTTTAACACAAAATTGCCAGAACAGTATAGTGTATGGTATTTATACAACTTATTTTTGCTTAACATACGCCTTCTGCTAATTGTTCCTGTTTGAGGAAGCCATAGAGTTGAAAATACTAAGGCTGTTTTATACATTTTTATCTTTGTGTTGAGAAAATGACTGTTTCTGTAAGTGTGTGGAGTGTGGAGTCTTTGGTGAGAGCCATATAGTGGCTGTTTCTGGCTAAACAAAAAGGACCTTCCTTTTTAACAAAAAAGTCTATCTCTGTAGATTATTTCCGTAATGTTGTCAAATGACATGGAATAACAATCTGAGCCTGTCAAAAGCAAAAACAAACACTTTCAGTGGCTGTGGACTGTAGTCCATTTGGCAGCCGCAGTGCTCTTGCTCAATACTGGACCAATTTCAAAAATTGCTGTCTCTATTTGTCACACGGGAAAATAGAGCCCAAAAACAGATAATATTTGACCGGAATTCCTCCCGTTTGTCTGGGACATCGAAATCTTCCAGGACACTTGGACTGCCATCAATCTTTTCTGATGGAAACCCTGACTGGGAGATGCAGTCCTGAGTGCTCCTCAGCCCAGAATTAACCAGTTATTTACTGGTTAATGGGTGAAAAGTGATGGAGCTACCCTGCATGAAGGAAGTTAAACATGTCAGCTGGCTGGAGTAATGCTCAACTTGTGCAAAAGATGCACTGACCTAGGAACATTAGAGGAAGCAGCAGCACTAAGCAGAAGCACAGGAGCAGCTTGAAAGCATTTGCCACAATTCTGCAGCAGCATCAGGATCCTGGATCCGCTCACATCCTGGCATATTTCACAGAGCCAACAATTCCTGCCTCAGACAGCTCATTCCAGTTCTGGGGAGACAACAGACTTTGGTTTACCAGCCTTGCTGCCACTTCCTCTGTGCCCTCTGCACCAGTGTAGAATGTGAGAGACTGTTTAGCACAGTCTCCAGCATTGTGGATGAAAAGAGAAACAGACTAACAGCAGAGACTGCAGAAAAGCTCATTTTCATGAGAAAGAACCTGCCATTGCTGCTCAGGCTGCCACCCACACAAACACACTGTGAATGTGAAAGGTAAGGAAGAATGGCGCTCACACTCTCTCTCACTGATGCGAGTCAGTCTCACATCAAGGGCCTTGGACTTCCCCACAGGTAGACTTTACAGAAGCAGTGAAAAGACAACAGCTCGACGAATGAATGATTGCGTCTGTTACTGAAGCAAGGGAGCTGTTGTAGAAAAAATATGTTTCATTAGAGAACATGTTTCATTTTTACCAGTGTGGTGTCACTAAGTTTGGACAGAAGTCTGATTCCAGACTTTGTTTTCACCAAAGTCACACTACTTGAATTGTGATTTAACTTGATACTCCTCAGTTTCAGCTGCTATATTATTTCACATTGGAATTTAAATTCCTATTTGCGCTAAATGCTTACAAAGAATTCTGGTTCTTGTTTGTTTTGAATGTCTTCTTAGCAAGTTGTTTATAGCCTACTACTAATTGTGATTTCATTTGCCAAGTTTATCTGCTAGTGGACAGTTATTTATTATTGTATTATACCTTGGTATCCGAGAATACTTCCAAGGTGTCCATTAACTCCTGATAATGGACACCTACAAATAAGATAAAACTTTATTGATCCCACGCTGGGGAAATTAAGTTGATACAGATAGCAAGTATTGAAAAGCAAAACAACAAAAACAGTAGCATAGAAGGGTCAAGAGAAGGAGGAAGCAGGATAAAGAATAAAAACTATGTATATTTACATTATGTATAAATTCTAGAAATACTAACTGCCATAAAAATACTTCTGCCCATGTTCTTATGAGCAAAACTACCAGTGCCATATGTTGAATTGCACTTGAGAAATGCTGTTGCATAAAAAAGAACACAGGTCTATGTATACGTACAATATGCACAGTTCATAAAAATACTGTTGCCAATATTGATCATGAATGCAGTAATCAGCTTCAATGAAACTGTCAGTTCACTGTCATTCGACATGAACACGCTGCCTACATTGCACATCAGCCCGTATGAGTAACCATAGCAACATATTTATTCCAACACGTTAACTAACATCTAATTACAACACATTGAGCGCATCCTTCAATGCCTCATCCTCTGAACACCACAGGATGGTGACTGTAGCACATGGAAATCTTGATTTAGGGAAAATGACATGGATAGCTAGTCTGCTGTTAAACACACTGTCGAAGTGTAGCTATATAAAGAACAATACTGACTTTGAGTCTTGCATAACGTTTGCTCTCTGGCTCACAGCTGAGCCAAAGGGCTCTATGAGCTGAGGAGACTTAGAAATCTCTCCTGCTGCCAAGTTGTACTTAAGGTTTGTCCTATTTATTGGAGGAGTGAATAATGTTTCCATAGCATGAGAAATTGTAATGAGTTTACAGGAGTTTACAGGGAAACTGAGTTTTGGCTTGTGAAGCATTTAAATGACTCAAACTGACTGCAATCATTAAACCCACAAACACTTTATTAAGCCTGGTGTTTAAATTGCAGGTACACAAGGTGACAAAAATGATCACTGCTATTTTTCTTTTGTTAGAGGCAGAAAAGCACTGAGACCCTCCAGGTGCTTCGGTCCAATTCCCTTCTACTGATTACATAATCTGCACGATGATGAATCTGTCCATGATCATGAAATTCAGACACACAAGCACACTCTGCAGCAAAAATCTGCACGTTGGCCGACTGCTCGATGCCTGTCAGTTCAGCGTGCAGCCCTTGAAAGAAAAGTATGAATGTCAGATTTTCAGGACCAATTGAGCGACAAATTGAGAGTACAGACATATATATATGCATTTAAGATGTAATGTAATTACCTCCGGCCTGACAACCGTATTGTACTTCTCAGGGGCTGCTGTACTCATTGTTGTTGTGTAAACAGTAATTCTGGCAACATAGCAGACAACAGATACTATCAAAGGTCATGCAAAACAGAAACTTCATTAAAACAAGCTCCTTCAAAATCTAGGATTAAATAATGAGCATGTAATAAATAAGCCTGTGGAGCTGCAGGTCATGCCCTCTAAATGTGAACGTTTTGACTGAAACTTAGCTACTGCTGTTCTATGCTACATGCTCTGTGCTGAAATATGGTGACCAACAAAGGCCTATTGACAGTATTGCTGACGTGAGGCAAAGGGGACAGAAACTGCTCTGCACACAGTCAGTCGCCCCATCTCAGCAACAGGAACAGTCATGTGGTTGAGACACAAACGAGAGCAAGATGAACAGATGACGTTCTGCTTACCCGTTACACACTGGAGTCGTCGACAAAACCTGCGAGGCGAGACACTGTTACCAATCCATACGTCGTCTCTGAGGTTCACAATGTGTACTTTTCCTCTCAGTGTCACGTGTACTTTGTTCCACAAATATATTGATTTATTAGTGCAGACTTGCCTGATAAAGAGTCTCCATGTTGATGTGAGCTTGGCCTGTAGCATTCAGCGCTTTGTTTGCTGCATCTCTATGAGATGAACACATCACAACAGCTTAATAACAATAATAGGAACAGCAACAGTACTGCGGATGTATCCATCATGTGAGATGACTCACCTTCGATGATCCCAGGCTGGAGGAGGAAGCCAGTGGTCAAAGTTCGTCTCCACTCTGTACCATCTAAAACAGGAACACACAGTTTTCTGTTTAGGTTCAAGCTGTGCGACACACAGCCTGACGCCCCAGAGTCTCCTCAGATGCTTTATTCTGCCTACCCTCCGTTCAAAGGATCGAGGGTCCAGATATCAGCGGGGCCCATTCGTTCTCTGGTGATGACGGCCCCTTCTCCTGCCCGCACGCCAGCCACAATGTAATACACTCCAGTGATGATGGGGATTTTGGAAAGACGCATCACTGCGTCCTGAAAGTCCTCTGCTTCCTCCAGCGTCTGCATGCGTTTCAGCCAGTTAGTCAAAGTTTCAGTTCCTCACACAGTAACTATCTTCATTACACAAAGTTCTGAAACACGCTCACCTCCCTCACCAGCCAGCTCACTGGAGATCGCCGAAAGAGAAAAGCAGACACCACATTCTTCCACCAGTTCCACCAGTGTTCACTGCCTGATGATCACAAACGAACACAGAAACAAAGAGAAACAATAAGCTCTGGTAAGAGCAGCATTTCTGGGCTTCACGGCGGCTGAGAAGCAGCGTGGTCTTACCCCGCTGGTCGCCAGAGACACTGAACTTGTTAGGACTCTGTCCTGTCCACAGGCCAACATAGCCTGCAAATGAAGTTCCACGGTACGCCACCTGAATGAGTGCGTCAACAAACAACAACAAAAACAAATCCTTGATCAATCCTCATTTGAGTTTGAGGAGGTACCACAGTGATTTGGTGTTGAAGTGTTATGAATACACACTGTACCTCTCCATTCTTGAGGAAAACTATGTTGACAGTCAGATTCCTCAGAACGGGATGTGGATAATCAAGGTTTCTGCCGTGGTACACGTGCCCATTTTTGTCCTGAGCTACGATGCTTGTGCAAAATCTAGGAAGGCATAAAGTTTGTCTGCATGAGAGGGGCTTTCACGTTCACGAAGTTCTACAATAAATGTGTAATTAGACTCGAGCTCAGACATACGCAGAAATTTCATAGGCAAAGTTGAGAATGATGACGTCTGACAGGCTTCCTCCCAAGTGCGAGGCCATCCCGCGGATCTCCCCTGCATATGGCTGAGGAATGTACTTTTCCATGGCCTCCACGATCGGTGTCACTGCATGATGCACCCATTTAGGAACTGTGGAGCTGACAAAAACCAAACGAGAAGAAGAAATGTGCCGTCACTGTCAGCACAGAGCTCACCCGCAAGTTAGTTTCCCTGCTGATCCAAAGCTGACATCATGTGTGACAGCAATAATAACCATAATGTGAGCTTTCTGTCAGCATGAACTCTTTTGCTGTTTGTGGTGATGTGATCATTGTACTGTAGTTCATTGTCCTCTCTGTTTACCACCACTCATACTGATACAGAAAGTGAAAGTGTGCAATCTGTAGCTCTTCGTTACCAAAGAGGGTTTAGATTTCCACCCTGAAAATCTTACTTTCAACAGCATGTTTATGCATCACTGCTATGTTATTCAAACACTTTAGCTGTGCACGAACTAAATAACTAATGGTTAAGTTCTGCAGCAGAAATAAACTGGATAAACTGGTTTCCTCCATTGCTGGAAAACTTACTCAATGACCTCTGCGGCGGCTTTATTCAGAAAGTCAACGTCAAAGACTTTGGTCAGAGGTGCCCATCGCACCTCTGGGTCTTCATCCAGGCTGATATTCACCGTGGGTGGCGCGAACTCTGCCCGGCACGACACCACGACTCCGAGCAGCAGTGTCAGCATCCTGAGCGGGCCGATCCGGGCCAGCCGCGGGCCGGCACTGCAGGCGGCGGGACCCCGCTGCATCACTGCGGCACAAGTCTGTCTGTCTGCGGACACACAGAGGCTGCAGGCACCCTGCAGCAAGCCTGCTACAAGACACACCAACCGTGCGGGTCAGTGTGCGCACCAAAACTACTTGGAGAAGAGCTCAGCTGGGACGAACAAGAATGAATTTTCCGCTCCGACTTTTTCAAAATAAAAGCTAGCTAATACAAAGGTCACATAATTTACACAAATAGGTGGCTTATGCAAACCAGTGGTTTTCAGCTGAATAATAATAATAAGATATGAAAAGTACAACATTCACCCTAAAATGTAGGGGAATATCAGCATAGAGATAGAAATAGAAATACTCAGGTAAAGTACAAGTATGTCAAACTGTACTTAATAATTTTGAGTTAATGTAGTAGTCTACTAATGCTACCCACTACTACTATCATAAAATGTGTATATATTGCTGCATAATAGTAATAATAACAACAATAATAGCAACGATGCTAATAATCATGTCTCATGATATGCAGAGAGTACAGGGTGTTAAGTAGCACAAGTGTTGGATGGCTGTCAGCCTGCCCACAGCAGTACAGGAAGTCAATGACAGGAACCAGGGCCACCGCGTTCAAAAGAGGAACTCTTTGGTTTTGGTGACATGCAGAACTTGATATTCTGCATTTCAGTTGTTGAAGCCCAGCTATAACCTTCCTGCGATGATTACGTCTCATTATTATTTGTGCTCTTTTTGGCGTGGCTGACTTATTGAAGCAGCATTGAAAAGGCAAACTCTGTGCACTCGCTTCTCAAATTCCAATTCTTCTTTGTTCCAATTCTTTTGTGTTTGTCTGTATGTTTAAACTGCTACTGCAAAGGAATCATTTTCCAAATTGGGATCAATAAAGTAACAGTCTAAGTCAAAGTGAAGGGCGTATCATTTCATAGGTTGGATTACAGAAGAAGGACAGAAGAAAAATAAATTGTGTATTTACTAATCATAGTTATGCTTGTGTTTTGTACTGTACATCTTTTTATTGTTATTACTGCTTCTGACAGTGAATTTTGCCCTTCAGATAGCTAGCCTGTGATTTGTAGAAGCTACACTTTTATTTTGAAAAATGTCCTCCCGGAAATTGTATTACTGCTCTTGGCGAAGGAATGCGGTAATGCCTTGCCGCTCCAATCTTGATAAACAGAACTTTTGTCTCTTTGAATAAGTTTGACAGTTTCAGTTAGTTAACCATTTTAAGGCAGCAGAGGAAAAAAGGATGATGATGGCTCTGTGCTACAGGATGCAGTTTACTGAATCACATTACAGAATTATTTAATGACCTTGTCTCAGGACACAATCTAAGATCTGATTGGATTGAAGTAGGTTTTATACTTTGGCTTTTTAACCACTTGCAAGTTGACTAGACAGAGTAAAGGGGTGTTAGGTGCTCACTCAGTCAAGAATAAAAAATAAAATATCAATATCCATATTTTGATTTCTATGCGCATGCTCTGAGCTTTGTAAAATAAATAAATTGCTTTGTGATTTGAGCTTATGGACTGTAGAATTATGATATCCAGGTCTATACCTCTGTAACAATGAGAGTAAGTGTGTGGCTATACAATATGTGTTCAGTTTCCAGTTGTGATAGCAAACAAAGGTATATCTTCAGGAAGAATGGGAAACATTTGATAATATGACTGCATGAGGCTGGTATAATCAGGGACAAGTGACCATTATTACATGCTTGGAAGATTACCCACAGTGAACCAGCCCCACCCCACCCACTGAGGATCAGTGCAGGCTACACCACAGCAATTTGAATAAAATGCAGTTGAGCCTGTTATATAGACTATTATTTGTGTCAAACTTCCAAATGTTGAGTGTCAAAATGAAAAAAAAAAACCAAAAAAAACCAAAACATGTATGTACAAGAACAATAAGCTGCTGAGTCTTCATAAGCCTCTCAGCATTCAGATGTTATAAGCCTGTAGAGTTTTGTGCTTCACACACACACAGACATGATACACAAGCACGCATACATGTTACACGCAGTGCCATGTGACACATAAACTAATCACTTTGTGTGATGATTAGAAAATTAAAATGCATTAGAATTAAAAACAAAAATCCCCAAAAAACTGTTTCTTTTCTTTTCTTTTCTTTTCTTTTCTTTTCTTTTCTTTTCTTTTCTTTTCTTTTCTTTTCTTTTCTTTTCTTTTCTTTTTCGGTCAGGGAGGGGCTGCAACATGATTTGCACACCCACAACATAAATGGATGAATATACACTGTAATCCAGCTGCCATAAACTCATTTTACATGTGCAATACAATGTTCAAATGTGTTAGTCTACTGTGCGTGTTGCAACATAACCTGTGAACCCTTTTCAAAAATGCATGAAAGTACAGTTCACTGCATTGATTTGATTCATTGTGATATATCTGGATGACATAAAAAACTATGTCACAGGGAATCTAACAAATCTTTATCATTTCACTGCTTCCTGATTGATAAGCACCTGAAAAGATGATAGATAGTGAAAATCAATATGGTCTATGTGTGAACTGCAAACTGTTTTATTGATTCAGTTTGATTTTCAGAAGCAGCTGACATGTCATATGTTTATTATGCTTAATAAAAATGAAAGTTAGCCAACAGCAGTGACGTTAGCATACTGTTTTCATACAGGCAGTGAGGCTCCAGAGAGGCCACATCCCGCCTTGGCTCAATTAAGAGTTCCCTTCCAGTCAGTAAAGAGTGCATGCAGATAAGACTGTCAACTAATTGAGGATGACAGAAAACAAACAATACAAATAAATAGATCTATTCAAAGTATGGTTGCATGTAGCTTAATGGTCAGTGTGATATCAACACTGACTTGGTGAAAACTTTGGATGATGAGAGAGTCACCAAAGTGGCTTTGGCTAGGTTCACATCCTGAGAAGATATCCAGGCTCTTCTGTGGATGCAGCTGCCTCATCCAGTGACCACCATCTTTGTGCTCCTGAGCTAGCACAGCTACATTAACCAAGCTGTAAACAGTATATTGACATGTTTTTACCACATACAGTTGATGGGTTTCACTTTGCTAACTCATTTAAATATCTAACTGATAAAATCAACCTTGCCATGTCTTATCATCTGGAATGGTATCTCTGTCCAGTTACTGATGGCAGGTCCAACATTCACTCTCCTTTTAGCTCCAGTCTGGTTCCTCCATCTTCTCCTGAGGCAA
The DNA here is from genome assembly GCF_039877785.1 of Chaetodon trifascialis. Lineage (NCBI taxonomy): Eukaryota > Metazoa > Chordata > Actinopteri > Chaetodontiformes > Chaetodontidae > Chaetodon > Chaetodon trifascialis. The sequence continues at coordinate 23,720,712 of NC_092058.1, read as the reverse complement.
AGATTCGGCTCTTTAGCTGCTAAGTGTTCCACTGTGTTCACCAGCGAGCTGCTAATGTTGTCCTTTGGCTGTATGGTGCTGGGCAGGCAGTGAACAGTGGGTTTATCAGAGCTTTTCCACTGAAAACAACTTCCTGCTGTGGCTAGAAATGAGACTGATGAGAGCAGCGAGAGAGAACCAAAACAATAAAGTTGCAGGCAGTAAAACCAAAACAATGAACTGAAAGACGTTGAACTGCTGCAGAGGAACTGCAGAGTTGGGTGATGAATCTCTGTGGGTCTGCCGCCAGCAACAACTTTCACATTACATGATGTGATTTGATCAATTGATAATATAGAAATAGTGATTAGAGCAGCTTTAAAAACTTCTATCCTCTTAAAACGCTGTCGTATTCAGTGCACAGGACAATGACCTAAACAACAAGCATATTGTGATGAGGGGCTTCAGACTGAAAGGTAAATACTTTAGCTGAATTGTTTCTGACATATTCTCAGTCGTTGCTCCTTAAGTCATCACCACATCAGTCGGGGTCTAATGAAGATTTATAGCAGGGTCCTTGGTGTAAAAATGGTATCCAGCATGGTGTGTAGGACTAAATCCACAAGGTGGGGCTGGTACTGCATTTTTGAACACATCTTGACTGTCCAGCAGCCTCTGAGGAGTAAATCTTAAAATGTGTTGTTGAGATTACTTCACTTATCAGCAGACCAAATGACAAAATACTGTTGTGATTACAAGAAAAGAAAAAACACAGCATTTCCACAGTTCTTTGGAAGGCATAGTGGGTGGAAAGCATATGATACGGTCCTTCTTATTTTCACTATCACTCCAACTGCAGTAGTGCTACCACCCATGAAACCGTCAGCAAGCAGCAGGAGGCTGGTGGAGACTGGTCTTCCATAATATCAAATGCGAAAGTAAATCAAAGATACGGCCCTTTCCCCCGCAACCTCAAATATCATTTCCATCCACTGTGGTGTTCTCAAGCTGCCAGACACATTCGTTGCTCCTACTCAGCACACTTTCAGTATTGTTACAGTGGCTGCCATGCAGGATATAAACCATGTAAACTGTATGGGAGTGAAATGACTACAGCAAAAAAAACCTTTCATCTAGATAATTCAGTGAATTTGTCGTTTATGTCTACATTTTTATAGAAACCCAAGGCCAAAAAGTTATTATCTTTCATTTCTAAACTAATCTTGTTGAACATCGGTTTTTATGAGTGTGTAATATTCATGACAGTATTTGTGAGCAACACTGCTACAAACTAAAAGTTGCACTGTTCACTGTTACTGCTTTTCCCAAAATTCACGAACATCCCACAGATGACTCCTTAGAAATGCTTCAGAATTCGAAATGTTTACAGCCTGTAATCTAAGACATGTTATTGATTTGCACAGGCTCTGCTGCTTTACGGGTTATGTAAGTCTTATGTAAGTATGTGTTGTTATGAGGAGCTGTCAGGTTGGCTGCCTACAACACGTTTAAGCCACCAGGCAGTGAAAGAGAAATTCCACATGGGGGGTGGGGGGAGCTTTATTAATATTTTAATATATATCAATAATACTTTATATACAAAATATGTACAACAAACAACATTTTGTTACATTTCAAAATAAAAATCCCAAGTACCTCTTTCTATACAAAACTATTATTTTTGTTTGAATTTTACATTCACTCTCTTTGCCACAGACACATTTAAAGCAAATACATTTAAACACCTGCCATCGTTGTGTCTGTGTTAAACGAGTAAAGGCAACAGCATGAGCTAAGGTCAGGCCCTAACTTGACGAATTTGTGGGCAAGATGCAAATCAGGTTGAGCACAATGCTATATACTGTACACGCTCTCATGGCATACAGCAAAGGACTGCCTCAACCTTCCTCTGGTAGCGATGCAAATACACTCAGTGGGTCACGTATCAAAAATAGAGATGTACGAGTAGTATAAACAAAATAATTACAACACATGACTTCACAGGAACGCAATCTAGATGCACGAATAGTCATGAGTCACAAGTTAAATCGTAAAAGCATGTGTGGCCACATCACTCTTCAACAGACATGAGTGACACACCTCGTACAGTGACAACGCCCTGAATTCTTTGAACATGGTGTTCAATTAGCTCCAAGGTAATAAAGGGTCAAAAGAGCAATGTCTGTTGTGATGTAATGGTCTACATGAACCAGACATTTTCATTTTTGGTAACATTCTAGTCTAAACAATGGTTTGTTGCACTTACAGGAGCGACAAAGACTGAAGGTAGATCCTCCATTCGCAGATCTACAGAGGGAAATGATCATTTCAAGCAGCATCTACAAGGGGCTTTTGTTCAATCTTTACATTCATTACAGACTGGTGTGTGTGCAAAAAGCAGGTCCAAATAATTCTGGGGGGGCTTTTCTGTGCCTTACATTCTGGGGTTACGAATGACATTCAACACTGAGGGTGGAGAAGACGAACCTTGCTTAAAAAAACCCTGTAGCAATCTGCTGCGCACTCATTGTCTTTAAACTGAGAATCTTCACAGTGTTTCAGAGTCGTGCAACAGGTGATCTATGAGCCGTCACGTGGGCACTCCAGGTTTCCCACAAAAGTCCTGCTTCGGCGTGCCAGGAGCTGACGATGAACGGCTGTGGCCATTCAGGGTTCTTTGCTGGGGTCAATGTTTTGATGGGCCAAACGATGGCGGTGGTTTGAAGGGATACCAGTGCGTTCGTGTTTGTTTACCCTCTTTTCAGTGGGCCAACCATCCAAACCCTTCAACTTTCAGAGGGTGAGATTCCAACAGAAACTCATCTGTTCAGTCTTTGGTTTCCAAGTTCAATGGGGGAATCTGCTTTAAAGCTTTGTGAAGAGCAGGGGAGTCCATGGGGTTCTGGTGGGGTACTGGAGAGCCTGCCCTCGGGGACATCACCAGAGATGAGGGGACTGCCTCTGTGGGCAAGCTCGCCGCAGAGCCACTCATGCCCGGGTACATAATGGGCATGCCCCCGGGATACCAGCATTTCTCCAGCATGGGCAGATAGGCTGCCACTGGTGCAGCTGCAGGGGGGATGAGGTAGAAGGGGAGACAAAATGGGGGCTGGTTAGGGGAGAAGCTCATGTAGCTGCCAGGACTTCCTGCTGCCTGAACCTCGTCCTCCGAGGAGTCAGACCTCGATTTCTTGGCCTGAGGCTCATCGCCCTCCTGCTTGATCGCACCGGCCGTCCTCTCCGACGCGATGTGCTTGAGCTCCCCCTCCTTTGCATGGCTTACTGACCACTTGGCTTTGGGATCACGCTTGTCGTGCTCGCCCCCATAGCCGCTGTCTGTGTCTGTGTCACTGCCGCTCTGCTCCCCCATTCCATGGGGATAAGTCCTTTGAATGACGGGAACACAGTTCTTAGCTGGGCCCTCAAACACCCTTTGGGGTTGTCCAGTGGGTTTCTTCAGTTTCTCTGGAGTTGGGATGGACTCGTCTGGGTGCAGGCTGCTTCGATGCTGCAGGACTTCAGCTGCTACCTTTTGGATGTGGCCGATGACGTGGGAAGGGGTCAGGTCCCTGCTGCTTTCTTGGCTGGCCACATAGTGGAGCACCTCTTTTGCACACAAGTGAAAGCCGGAGCGGAACATCTCCTCACTGCTCTCTGCACTGCTGCCTCCATGATCACCTGGTCGATTAGAACCACAAGGTTAAGAGTCAACTTTAGCACACAATTTTCTCTGGGGTATTTCTAATAGACAACAGATCTCTTCCTGAAAAACAGCCGTTTGTACTTCTACACATCGGCATCAAACTTACTAATTTGCAGGTCCTTCTGTAGCGCGATAATTTTCTGCTGCTGCTGCTCCAGGAGGGTACTCAGGGCTTTCACATGCTTGAGAGTGAGTTCCAGCACCACAGCTTTCTCCAAATGACCCAGCGTCTAAAACAGGAAGACCTTCGATAAGCATGTTGATCTTTCTTATGTAACACATTCTGCAGCTGAACAGAGGACAAGCCTCAAACACCCGGGAAGTCATGCAATCCGCACAAGCACACACACAGAATTCTCAACAACAAATGCAAATCTAATGCCTTGTTAGAATTTCAATGAGATAAAATTAAGAAAATTACAAAACTTAAAAAAATAAAAAAATAAAAAAAAATAAAAAAAATCCCAAACTTTCATTTTTTTGAGAGGTAAAACCTGAATCCAAAGGCTGGAGCAGGCAAACTGCTCAGCAGAACCATGTGAAGTCTCAGATTCCCTGGCTGTTGGCAGACTTGTCATATGTAAGAGATAATACTCACTGTCAGCTTAAGATGTTCTGGCAGCAAATCCTTCAGCTGGGCAATGCATTCGTTGATTCTGTCACGTCTTTTCTTTTCGATCAGCCGGTGTGGCAACTTGTATGTCTCCTGGAGAGGATTGAAATGCTGTCAGTGAAATCCAGGCTGCTCGGGCTGAACTGACAAATTCAGGAAAATTATGCATTTTAACCCGAATTTACCTTGCTCTCTTCCCCGCGCTTCATGCCCCTCCTGGGTTTGTACACATAAATGGGGAAATCCATTCTTTGGAGACAAGATAAAATGAGTTAGATTTTGGTTTGGGGCAAGTTTGAGTTCAGTATAAAGTGCTTTATATAGTAGGATTAAAAAAAAGAAAGAAAGAAAGAAAGAAAGAAAGAAAGAAAGAAAGAAAGAAAGAAAGAAAGAAAGAAAGAAAGAAAGAAAGAAAGAAAGGGAAAAGAATAATTTTATTTTTCATTTTTTCTCTCTTACCCTTGCATGTCAGCTATATCCAGTTTTGGCACACAGGGAGGTGGTTGCGCACTGGTAATCCTCTCCATGTCGCTTAACTGTCAAATCCGAATAAATGACTTCAACAAGCCTTCAAAACGCTCCAAACGTGTCTCTGCAGTCGTACTTCAAAACAGAGTAAGAAATCGTAGCAAAAAATAAAAAGCAAGAAAAAAAAGTATGTCCTCTAATCCAGTGTGTGTGCGCTGGAGCTGGGCACGGCGCGCTGCTGTCACCCTGAGGTCCGGGCTCAGTTGTGCGTCTCTGGAGGCTCCACGACCGGTCGAGTGTGTGAGAGCTGGGTGGGTTTGTGACTACGTGTTAAATAAACCCTGTGACTGCAGGCACGTCTCTCGGCTAGAGACACAGACTCGACACCGTCACATGAGCCTCACGTGTTGGACGGCGCTTTCAACTCCTCACCCTCCCCGCACTCTCTCTCTCTCTCTCTCTCTCTCTCTCTCTCTCTCTCTCTCTCACACACACACACACACACACACACACACACACACACACACACACACACACACACACCCCTCCCCTCGCCCTGCTGGTAGAGTACAACCCATTTCTGTAGTAGTCCTCCACTGAGGCCGAGTCCCGTGTACCACCATGCTCCGACTCTCGAGGCAAATCCGTGTTTGCAGAGTCGAGCGTGTTTACGAAGGCAGCAAGTGGAGCAACAGCGAGCAAGCAGCGAAACACCATTTCTCTAACTGCACATATGGCAGCATAATAACAACCCAACTGAAAAGCCTCTGGAGTGACAAACACCACAAAGTTATTTATTTATTGATTGATTGATTTATTCATGTGTATTAATCATTAGCCAGAGTCCTGTATGGTTATTAACAGCAATGCAGGGGTTTATTAAAAGAAGATAAGGTGACAATAAAGTAAAGTCCGTGTTTGAAGCAATAATGTGTTTGAACTAATAATATGGAGATATTAGACCACTCTCTGAACAGTGTTTTTATTGATTTCATAGCAGAACAGCAAGCGCACACAATACTAAAATAAAAAGAAAATAATAATGATAGTCTATAGAAATTTCTGCTATTACCACAGACGACTTTTTTTTAATTTTTTAATTATCTTTCATTCTATAGTTTTTTATTTTCCCTATACGTTGAGTTATATGTTCTTTCTAACACACGACATGAATCCTAACAGAAGCAGTCGTATCGGGAGCTGGGCTGGAACTTGAAGTCCTCGTGGTGTTCTGGCTGCCAGCATTAACGCAGCTTGTTCCCGGTGTGCTGTCACGTTGAGCTCCTCATGGCCACGAGCGAGTTCGGGCAGCAGATCCCTGTCCGTGACGTCACGCGCGCAGTCAACCGAGAGTGCCCGACTGGTCGGTCGGTTCCTCCCGCCGACGTCCCGAAGCAGCCGCAGACTAAAGATAGAAACAGCTCCAAAACAACGGAGGCGGAAACGAGGGAGCGGGAAAGCGGTCAGTGAGCGCTGCTGAAGGCTGCTGAGATCTCACAGACAGTGTTCACTCTGACATGGGACCAAAGCTCAGAGAGACATTATTATTATTATTATTATTATTATTATTATTATTATTATTATTATTATTATTATTATTATTATCACTGACACTTGTAGATTTTATATAGTGTTGGGTAGTTTGGAACAATGGATCACATTTAGAAGCTCGTAGTGATGCAAAAAGCATAAAATCTTCATCTGAAGTGTAGAAATATTAAGTAGCATAAAATTGAGTAAAGTACAGTTTTTAAGTACAGTACTGGAGCAACTGCACTTTCCATTACTACAAATATTCACCTGTGTTGTTACTGTAAAGCGCTGAGTGTGTAGCTCGACACTGATTTCTTCTTAACACAACATCTAAGATACAAATGGGGACACTGTTGAATGAACTATGAAACGCTCTCTATGTATTGATATTAATAATTAGAATTAGCAGTGTTAGCCCTCTGGGGAAGAGGTTAAATGTGGACAGTCATGCACAAGGCACAATTGTTTGCTGGACACATGGTATGAGAGTGAGAGGCATGTTGGCATCAGATTGTCTGAAGATGATTTGAGCTTGATAAAAACTTTCATGCGTGCACAGAATGTTTGAAGAAAGCCCGTGTATGCAATTGTACACCACCCGGTTACACAATTTCCACTCGACTGCCGGCGTTTGCTGGTTTCAGACATGGATGTTTCCAGCTGACGGCAGTTTCTCTGAAAGCCAAAAGACGAATTCGTGAATGCATCTGACTGGTGGAATGTACTGTTTACAGCCAAAAGGTGTCATTTATAGTTGTTACTAAAACATCACTGGCAATTTGCACATTGGACTGCTGTTCCCTCAATATTCTTACAATAACGAACGATGTGCTTATATTGTTTCTCAAACTGCCATCAGAAATATTGACATGCTTTCTATTGATTCATTTTACTGCCTTATATAGCCTCAGAGCTGAAAATGGTATTATTATATATACCAGTATTAATAGAAATGACTTATCTGAGATGCACTGATGCGACAGTGGGTGATCGTGTACGAGGGGGAATAAATGCAGTTTGAGGCAAACGCATTGTTGAACATTTCTAAACAATAAAGCACATTAATGGTTTACTGCATACGGGGCATTTCTAATCCTATAATATCAGCTCATCAACAAACAAACACAACATGAAGTAAAGGATAATTACATCAATTTTAATAAATAATTCTACTTTCATATACAAATTGACAGGGCTTAGGTTTTGGAGTTAATCTTAACATGAATGAGTAACAGTTTTTTTAAATCTCATTTTTCTATACAAAAGCAAAGATAAGCAACAAACTTTATGTACACAAAGTAGTCCAAAAAAAAAAAAAAAATCATTCATAAACATAAAAGTAAGTGACTCTGCACAAGCAGCAGACTGGTATCAGACTGTAAAACAAGGACCAGAACAGGCACAAATGAAACAAGTTTGCTGCAGAGCTGGAAATCATACTGAATAATGTTTATTACAGTAAAAGTTACACAACTCCTGAGCAAACTGTAATTGCATGAGTGATCCTGAAAAAAAAAAACAAAAAACAAAAAAAAATGCAGTATGTATTTGACAGACAAGTCAAATATTCTAAATGTCCTTTAGATCCAAATTAAAGAAGAAAGCAAATTTATCATAAAATAAGTTTAGCACTGAGATATGACAGCGTTGGATTTACACAGGCCAAAGAAAACTATCTGTATATATTGCTCTCACACAATATACTACCTCTACCGAGTGCAGGTGGCTCTCAAGAAGTCTGCACATTTTCAAGAAATTAAAACCAAAAGGTTAAATTGAGAAGGCCAGCTTATTAAATATCATCTATATAGTTACGCAAGTAAAGACAACCAGCTACTCCCTATTTTATCCAGTGGCAATAAAGTACAAACAAAAACATCGACCCACGCTTTTAGATAAGACATGATTGATGAAACTTAAGTCCACACACCAATGAGGTTGCATATTTAAGTTAATATATTGCACAACATACAAAAATAAGACATTTAATACTGCTTGTTATGCCAGAAATATAAATAGAAAACATTCAAATGAAATAAAAAACAAACAAACAAACAAATGGTACTAATTCCCCCTGTCCAGTCAGCTATATCGTGTTTCAAGTTCAACCAGTAAAGGCCATGTGTTGAGAAATCCAATTTATTTCTACGTAGAAAACATTTGGCACCAATTCCAACTGGACTGAACAGAACGAGGTGGGTGAGCGTTACTGTTAGGAGTAACACGTGCGTGGGGTAGAGCTACACATCGCTTTATGACTACCTATGTTACAGTGTTTCCCTACTGTTCTAAGTTACACTCACTCTCAGTGCAGTATACAGCGTGTGCAACCTGTGAGCGAGGACGGCGCGCTCCGTCTTGGCCGATGCCGAGCTGCTTCCGGGCCGTGTCGGCTGAACTTTACGCAGGCTGCTGAGGGTTGACGTTCATGTGCTGAGGGTGTCCCAACAAGCCAATCCTCTGCTTCTGCTTCCTCTGTTCTGTCATCTGACGAGCACAGAAAGGACAAAATGTCAGACATCATTCCACCTGTACCTCTGTTGGCATGCACGTCCTCTTCTGCTAACTACAGTAAGCCGTTCTGGTCTTTAGTCTTCATTCTTTCATAATCACTTTACAGAAAAGAACAAATGCTGCACAGAGCCTGCACACTGCTGCACTGAAACGGATGCTTTTGAAATCCTGCCAGCCTCGGCATCGACACGACTGCGTCTTCTGACGAAAGCAGCACAAAACAAGCCACTAATTCTGAAACTCAGTCAAAAGAAATTTCAGAGATTAGGCAAAGCACATGAGTCATAACACAGGTGCTAACCTTCATACCAGCAGGAATAAGAATGGGTTTTCTGCTCACAATTAACTTAAAGTAACAGAAGGTAGTGATTTTCACCTCAACACTGAAACACAACAATATTAAAAGTGAGAAGACAAAGTGGTCTTGTAATGAGTGTTCCAGGAGAAATAGCTCTGCGCAGAGGGACGTGATAGAGAAAAATATCATTAAAACACAGCAAATGGACAGTTTAAAGTCAGTTAGCAGCAGAAGGCTGGACTTTTTTTTACACTATAATTTTCTAATTAAGTCAGTTTTCTCTGAAATGAAACACAACCGCTTGTACCACAATCGGCCTGTTTGCGCTCCGCTCTGAAGGCCAATTTCATCCTGAAAAGAATGAAAATCTGAATTCATGAACTCACACTTTTACATTGTGCTTTTAAACTGTTACTGAAGTCAAAACAGGCCTTACAAATGTTGACTTTGGGCTGAAATGTGACCGATGCCACTGTGCCCTTCACGGCTTTCAGCAACACAACAATCATTTCCCCCTGTCTGGGTCAAAATGTCTCGGTCACATTCACTTCCTCACAGATAGTTCTCATTTCAAGGGGAAAGACATTTTTACAATTCTGTTTACTAGAAACAGTGGATTGCAGCAATTGTGCAATTTAAGCCTTATTTGCGTTTATACGCGACATCAGCAGAATGTTTTCTTCCACCACTGAGAAGCAGTTAAGTGTAATTTATTGCAAAAACCAACTTTTAAAATGTTCTCTCACAGAATAACTCACTAACCAGTCAAATGAAAATCAACAGTTTGGAAAGAAATTGCTTTATACATTTTTTAATTTTGGCTTCATCCATCCATCCATCAAAAAAATATCAATCAATAAATAGATAAAAAATAAAACCAGTCTTAGCAGCGACAGGTCAGTACTGAAATCCAGACAGATCGTCGCCCTCAAAGATGCAAACAAAACCTCATGAGCTGTGTTGTGAACAATGACTCATCGCCTTTTGCATTTAGTAAGCTTTGCATCTAAAGGGCAACGAGCGGCAAACAAACAAACCTCGAGCAACATCTGCTTTCCCCCGTCTTTAGAAAAACCTGCCTCTCACGCTTCATGTCTCAGGTTGTCTTTGTCTCCGTCAGCGTTTCACTTTAGTTCAACCGACCTGTTCTTTGAGCTCGGTCAGCTGGCCTGACAGGTTGGACACCAGTTTCATGGTGGACTCCAGCTTCTCCTGCAGGTTTCTGATCTCATTCTGCTCCCCGTCCGCATCGCTGCTGACCAAGGACATGGCCCGCATCCGTGGGAACCAGTCCAAGTTGTGCTCCTGGTAAACACAAATGAGACTGGTTACGGCCTGCACATCAGCACTAATGAAACTGATGTATCACATTTACAGTGAGAAGTTATGAAGAAGTTATTATTATTTGTTCTAAATTAAACTCCTGATCTGAGCTGATCTATTTTTTATCCTTCAGTGCAGATAAAAATGCTTCATACATCCACCACAAATGGCATCAAGTGTGTGCAAATAGCCTAAAGGCCCTATTTGAGTTGTGTTTTTCACCATAGACCCCGTTGTGCCTCTTCGGCTGTGTGCACTGATTTGAAGCACATTCTAAAAGTGGAATCAAATTAATCATGAGGGACTTTCCATATCAGAATCACATGGGATATGAGGTTATTCTTGAAATCACTTGTAACCGGCAGTTCACTTATCGGTGATGTGTTTCCTTTCCGTTGAGTCTCACCATACACAGAGCAAAACTGGCGAACTTACAAAAATCTGTAAACCAAGACAGAGAAACAAACTTCCGCATTCGAAGATACACAAGTCGCCTCACATGCAGCGCTGAGATAAACACGCAGCTCTTGAACGCTCCTGTGGGCCAAAGACAAGAGCTGTAATAGGCTGTTTAACCAAGCGCTGAAATGGAGCGCACCAGCAGCAGTGGCTGGAACTGAGCTGGTGTGAGCTGCTCAGACGTAGCTGCTGCAGTTATGTGTGTAATGAGGTTTTTTTTTTCTTTTATAGGGTGGAGGGGTAGAATGTGTTTAACTTAGGAGTACACTTTTGAAATGCTAAGTGAAAATACAGTACAACTTCTCCTGGCATGAATGAGACATTTGACACTTGTGTAAATGGCACACTGGCGTCAGCAGCAGCCACGAGACATCAAGGTTTACCATAATGATTTTATCAGTTCAGCTCAAGAAACTATTGCAAAGTTTGAATTAAAGGAGCTATTGCAGGGCAGATTCTTTGGCTGTTTAAACTCATTATTTGACAACTTTTTGACTGACGGTTGAGGTGTTGAAATTTGGTGCACTGTGGGCACAAATGTTGTTGAAATGTGGCTGATGGTGTGAACTGCTGGGCCAGAAAAATCAGCTTAGAACAAAAAAGGCAGTTGTACAGAGTGAGAGGTTTGGGATTATTCAGGTTTTATTACTGGTTGAATTTTTATGTATGTGTGTTAAACATGATAAAATACTGCTGCAAAAAGAAAATGAAAAATTCAGTTATAATCCTTAAGATTTTCATAAAGTCATGCTGTTTGTGATACTGTATTATCTGTCTTGTTTTGTTTTTTGACATTTTTTCCAGCAATAGCCATTTGATACATTTACATCCAGTAATCACACTTCTATATAATAGTTTTCACTATTTGTAGTGGAGGTCATCATTCCTGCATTGGATTCGAATTTCCTTTATGCAACCATCAACCCATTATCAGCTGTTTACTGTTCACTCTCTCAGTGCTGTATCAATGCACTATGAACGGATGGCTAATGTGAACCCTACACTTCTCACTGCAGCTCCTTCACATTAAAAGCATTAAAATATTAAAACACAGGGAGGCTTTTATGTGGATTTGAATGGATTTGTCACAGAGGTTTGGCATGCTTGTTCAATCAAAAGATTTTTTTTTAATATTGGAAAATAAAACTAGTGCTGATGAACAGAAATGATATAAAGTAGTGTCTATGGTATGTATTGTAATACGGAAATAAAAACCTTTTTATTGTAACTTTCATACACTTATATACATATGCAAACGTGTCAGAGACATGAAACCCAGCTGCGACCATGGGGGTTGCTGCGTTCAAACAGGCCTGAGGGCCACTCAGCTGCGTTCTTTCATGCTTCTATCTCCTCTGGCACTTGACCACCACATGCCATTGTTATTGTGTGCTGTCTGAACCTGTTTCCAAATGAGCCAAAGTCACGGGAAGGCATTTATGTTTAATTCTTCACAACATAGAGGCACATCCCACACAGCCATGTCAAAGTCATGGGCCCACAGCCAGCAGAACCATCAGCCCTAATGCAGCATGAATGAAAGTGGGGGATGCTGCGTAGCCACTGAGGTCACTGGCTAGAAACAGCGCTGTGCCGGAGAACCGGTCTGGAAAAGTCCCTTGGTTTCAGTGGTTGATTTGGAGATGTAGGGGCGAGTGAGGTGTCCGTGCGAATCACAAACCAGTCCTAGGTCAGACGGCAGCCTGAGGGGAATCACGCAACACTAAAATAATGAGCACACATTCATTCTGAAAGGAGGAGACAACTGCTGTGAGCAAGTTCCACTTCCTGAATGCAAGAGACAGAGGCTGTGTTTACCTAGTTCACCTGCCCCCCCACCACACACACACACACACACACACACACACACACACACACACACACACACACACACACACACACACACACACACACACACACACACACTTCTCTGTCACCAGTGTTTCCGACACACAGCTCTGCTCAAATGCTGTCAAAAAAATACGAACTAGCATGACGGAGGTCATTTCCCCATTTTGGATTCTGCCTGCCGGCCAACACGTGTGTTTGTTTGACGACATCGTCACCAGCAGCCTGGCCCTCTTTCCATCCCCAGTGTTTACAAATGAAAGCACTTCCAGTAAACTGAGAAGAGCAGCCACGACTTTAAGACTCTACGTCATGCTGTTTCAATGTAAATGACGGAAGTGCATTTTTCATTATTAAAACCGCACGGCCATGACAGAGAAACAGGATGCTGTGTGGTTAAAACAGCAACAGAAAACTTCACAGTCATGCCACAAGCCACCTGACAGGCTGTCAGCCCACTCACTCAACAAATATGCAAATAAATGCCAAAAGAAATCACACATCTACAAATTTCAGCATATTTCACTACAGTCTGATAATACCCGTTTTGAATGTTGGTGGCGACGACGGAGCTTCATGCAGTGTTGAATGCAATGAGGGCAATAAGTGTGAGGCAAGCATCATCTTTTTACACCTTAGACGTGACACTTCACTCAGAGTCCTCCACCATTGACGTCAGTCCCAGTCATTGTCAGAGTAGTCTGACTTCTACACCCCCTTCTGTCCTGTTGCTTCTTCCACAGCAGTGCAGCATCAAATAAATTGAAAAACAGTGGGAGAGAGGCAGAACAGATTGAAGAAACTGAGCCTACATTACTGAGGCATAAGATGCAGCAGCAAAAAAGTTACAGTGGGATAGCCAGTGATTAGTTTGAACCCAAATTTTCTCCAACTATTGAGAGTAATTATCCCAGAATGTCTTTTGTAGTGTTTTACATTTTGTTTGTTTGTTTGAGTTCTACATTTACTGTGCATTGTGAACCTTGGTATGGTTTTATAATCACTACTCAACACTATACTGCAAATAATCTCGGTCAAATAGCATGTTAATACATAGATTTTCAATAAGTGCAGCACAACAAAACCTAAGGCTTTATAAAGCACATAATACAGTATCTAAATTTGAGATGTGACAAATGATGGAGATGTCTGTTTTACAGATTAAGATTATCTGATATCATACTGATTAACTAGATTAGGAATGTGTCAAAAAATAGGTTTCTTAATAAACAGCAAGATAGGTAGAGAGAGAGAGAGAGAGAGAGAGAGAGAGAGAGAGAGAGAGAGAGAGAGAGAGTCTTTATTTAACCAAGTTAAAGTCTTGTTGAGATTAAAATCCTTTTTCAAGAGTGTCCTGGCCAAAAAGGCAGCATAAAAACAAAAACAAAAAAAAGAGTACAACTACGGTACATTTTCGTGCTACAAAGAAAACTGGGAAGCTGTTTGCTAAGTTTGCACACCTAATGAAGCTTAAATTTAATTATCTACACTGCAGGCACTAAAATAAATAACGGTTGTATGTCGACCCCCTCTCTCTCCATGCATTTCCTGTCTGTATATCAATCACTATTAAAAAAAGAAATAAATTCAATTAAATTAACAAAACAGTGCTAAAAAATGCTCTCCTTGCATATCTCCACTTAAGGATATGACATAATCGCCATGAATAATGTAAGAACTGTGTTACATGAGAGAAGCTCCGACAACACTGCAATCTTTGTAGACAACTCAGACGACGAGGAGACATGAGACATGGAGACCCGGCGTCAAACACTTGCATGTGAAGCTGAGAGTTAATGTCAGTGGGTGACTAGATCAGCTGATGGGTCATCGGGGTCTTTTGCGCCATGTGTGCCCCCTCTGCTCCGTCTGCCCCTTCAACCTGCACCCTTGACAAACTAATTTAGGCTCAGCAGGGTGGAAGGTCAACAGGAGGGGGGGCGGGGGTTAATTCCAAATCAGGTGGTTCCTCACAAGACTGAGTGAAGCAGATCAGCGAAGATAAGTGAAGTGGGCTAAATGGCATCAAATGAGAAACTGTGTCAGAAACTGACGGCAGCACATGTGCGTCAGGGAAGCAACCACTTCAGAAGAAGGGGCTTTCCTTTGGCAGTTAAAAATGCTTTCTAATTGCTCATCAGTTATGAGTATGATGCTACAATCAAAACAATCAATTTTCTCTTTGGTTTTTATTTTTCTAATGCTAAATTTCCACAGTTTGTCCTGTTGAAAAACGAAGGCGTGTATATATATATATATATATATATATATATATATACACACACACAGAAACACACACATACATGTGTGTCTGTTATTGTTAACTTATTTTCAAAGGAGATGTCCTCACACTGCTGCTTAATAAAAATCTTCAGGCAATGTTCTGATCTGCCGAAGTGCCTATAATGAGGTGATACGCAGGGTGAGACTGTGTGTGTGTGTGTGTGTGTGTGTGTGTGTGTGTGAGCGTGTGCATGTGTGTGTGTATAACAAGCATGGCTGCTTCAGGGATTAACACATTTCATGCCAATGGCAGACTCTGTCTGAAAGTTAATTCTCCTTTCACAAAGCTGACTGATGTGATAATACTTTGGAAAGATTCAAGGTCATGGAGGCAGGGATTACATAATGCAGCACTGCTAATCTGGGGCAATTGAGGTAAAAAAAAAAAAAAAAACGAGAAAATACTGCCCATCACAAAAAAGCTGCGGTAATCAACTCTGTCAAACCCATATAAACCCGATTGCTGGAGTAACGTGTCTACAGTATTGTTCAGACGTGAAGGTTAACCTCAGTGAAGACCACAGGGGAGCTGATCCAGTGTTGCATGGAACATCTGCATGTGTACGCTCTGAGGCACATGAATTGTTACCTGCAGCAGCAAACAACGTGGAGCAGAGCTGCACTTTGAAGGGAGGAGAGTTTGAAGAGTTGAGGATTTGTTCACACCAAGTATATTTTATTTATTCCAAACATGACTCTGTCTCGGAGGCCCTGCAGTGTTGGACTTTTCAACAGCTAAAAAGCAAAATGCATATGCATGACAACGTTCTTACCCTGATCATTTCAGCCACATAGCTTTCCGGGCCGGTGTACTCTGTCGAGTCCTTGACCTTCACCAGGACAATGAAGAACAAGTAGTGCCACATGTTGTGCTCAACTTTGATGTGCTCTTCGAATGTGACTGTCTTGTTGTCAAACTTGTCTCTCTCCAAACCTACGAATGAAAGGATACAAGCCCACACACACAGACACACACACACAGACACACACACGCACCCAGAATAAACACAGTGCTCTCATTTCTTTGGAATAGTGAAGAAATAGACTATGTGTGGCAATGACATAATCATTCTTGTGACCTAAATGAGGATGACTGAAAAAACAAGAGGAAATGGGGTCACAAGGGAATGGACAGACAAAACGTCAGAGGTGAGATTTGCTAAAAATGGTCACGTATTGTTTGGCCCACCAAGCCCTGTAATCCATATACACTTTTGCATTACATTTGCAAAAGAGGCGTAACCCTTAATAGAGTCGTCCAACACAAAGCAGTAAGAATGACCAGAACTGACCAATGACTGTTCAGATCAATAAGTGACTGTTTAGTGATGGATGAGGCCGGTGTCTGAGTGTACAGTCTAACATGGTCAAGACCCATATGACAACAGGAAGAAACACACCTCCTCCACAGCAGCACCTGCCATGACTAACCATTCATTCTGGGAAGAGGAGGCGTTTTGCTGTTTATGCTACCCAGAAAAACAGCCCCCATTTTGCACCGAGCCCAGATGCGAAGCTGCAACACAGCAGTCCCACGTTCATACAAAAGCAGGCTTGGAGCAGACCACTCGTTTGATTTCATCATCGTCTGTAAACCTCTGCATTCACACCTGCTGACTGTACTGCACAACTACTGCTATACAGCAGTATCGATCATAGATGCGACTCAAATGGAACTGTAAAGCATTTCCGCTTTATTCAGTTCTAAGAAGGGAGTACGACAGGAAAAGATGTGTCAAAGGTCATGAGTCACATTCCCCTAACATTGATGAAACAGTGTCTGTATCTTTAACTGTTGAGTGGGCAAAATGGCTTTAGTGGTAACAAAAAAAAAATGTGACCAAACCGACAACTAAACTGTCTGCATGCAGAGCAACAGTGAAAATGCATCTTTATTTATTATCTTAATTTCCTCACCGCAAATAAAACACGTTGTCTTCAGAATTTCCTCTTTTTTCTGCTTCTCGCTCCTCAGGTCAGCAAACGTATCGATGATGACACCAAAAATGAGATTGAGGACAATAATGATGACCATGAAGAAGAAGAGCAGGTCGTAGATCACCCTGGCTGCGAAAAGGGGCTCCTGTTGAAGCCGAACAGGAGAAAACTTGTAAGAACAAGTACAATCAGCT
This sequence comes from Chaetodon trifascialis, assembly GCF_039877785.1. NCBI lineage: Eukaryota > Metazoa > Chordata > Actinopteri > Chaetodontiformes > Chaetodontidae > Chaetodon > Chaetodon trifascialis. The sequence continues at coordinate 23,703,559 of NC_092058.1, read as the reverse complement.
GGTATCACACCGGGAACGTCACTGTCACAGTGGGAATATGGGCCCTATTAATCTATTACTCATTTAAAAAAAGCTTGGTTAATGCATTCATGGAGCCCATTTATATCTAACTTCACTGCTGTCACTAACATAACACATTAGAGTTATTCATAGTGCCCTCTTTGCATACAGAGTGCTATCCAGTTGTATGTGAGCAATCCACACACAACTCGACAACTGAAAACAGTCCAGAGAATTCACATGAATGTCAGGCTAACAGATTTATATAAGTATGCATGAGTCATGGCCTCATTCTATGGGTCAAGCTGCAAGCTTGTCTCCATGCTGGATAAGTACCATTAAAGCTTTTTCTGTCATGTTCAGAGTTATGAAAGCCCTCTGTGCAACCTCTTTGACCTGCCAGCAGAGCATATCTTTCTCTCACAGAGAGCTTCTTTAGATATGCTGCAGCCTTTCACCGCACCAGCTCATCCTTTGGACGTGGAATTAGCCAAACCTATTTTTTGCTTGTTGGGTCAAACATGTTATGGACTTTTTTAAGTTCGGGATAATTGAATAAAATCATGGCCTTTTTAAAACTTCAATACCCTCTTCATCTCTTATCAGTTTTCTCCATCCACTTTAATTTAATTCAGCTTAATTAAATTTTCAAGTGTGTGGCGGGGGATTTGATGTGTATCGTGTTTTGTTATCAAAGTGGTAAAATCCGAGATATTGCAGACTACAATTTTAAGGCCCAAAGGGGAAAAAAACTGAACAATACTGTTTCTTTACACTCTCAATCTGATCTCAACTTGGGTGTGATTTCTTCCTCGTTGCATTTTTGTGCTTTGTACCTCTTTAGATGGCTTCCGCAGGACGTCCCCAACACCTCCTCCACTCCTGAGGCCATGACTCAGTACAGTGACAATGCACATGAGCAAGGAGTCGCACGTCCGCTCCTTGTCCTCAATCACCACCGCTGACGGTTGGACAGTGAGGGAAGCTACGGAAACACAATAAAAACTGTCAGATAGTCATTTCTTGTATCGGCTGTATGCAAAACCTTGTTTGCTCTGTAAACTGCATTGCTACTAGTAGCCAACATGGCCTTCAAATCAAATTCCAGAAAGAAGAAACACCACTAAAAGCTACACTGAAAATAGTAATCCTTAGACTGAGATAATGTGCTGCTTCTGAACCCTCATTTCATCCTGCTACAAACAATCCCGACATGCTGTGTAAAACAAGAATGAGATAATACGCTAAACTTTTTTGACACATTCTTAACTGAAAACAGTTCAAAGACAGCATATTTAATGTTGTCCCTCATCATCTTCATTGTTTTTTGTAAACATAGCAATTTAATGAATTTAATGCTCCAAAAACACCTGTTTGGAACATTCGACAGGTAAACAGGCTGACTGGTAACAGGTGATGATTGGGTATGAAAGACAAATGATTCAATTCTGTTTTTACTTACGTTTTTACGCAGTGTCCCAACTTTTTTGGAGGCAGTTATATTCTGTTATTGGCTTATTGAACGGGCCCCATCAGGGGTCTGTGAGAGCATGACAAGACTGGGAATGTTCTCAACTATCCCCATAAACACAAGTCACCAGACTACCATCATTAGCCAGCCTACTGGTGATGGAAAGGGAAGCCTAGACAAGGTCAGGCCCCAGGCAGTTTGAAGATTCGACATGGTCGGCTGACCAATTTTAACATGGCACACATGTTCATCTTTGATTGGAAGCTTTTCCCATTAAGGTCAGTAGGTTTGCAAGAACTCATTGTTTGTGGTGAGAAGCTCTCTGCGCCATCACTGAGTGGACCCATCGACCTGCTTGTACCTGATGGTAAGTAATCCCTGACCTTTCAACCCTGGGCCCCTTCATCAGGTCTTAGGCTCTCTCCCCTGAGACGCACAAGGAGTCTAAACCCCCAGCGTTTCACCCAGCTCCCTGAGAGCTGCTAGTTGGCCCAACCAGGTTTAATCCCGTGACCACCCAGCCACCCAGATTTACAGCTCAGTGGGACAAATCTCCTCTGGCTGTGTCAGACGTCTGCAACCACATACCAACACATACATGCTTGCACTTACACAGACAGACAAAAGCACACAGACTCACACAAACATTCGGGAATCTCTTGCATGCACTCACAAACACTTGGATTTGAACCTAAAAGAACTCTTCGACCTCGTCGCCCACCTCCACCCCCCACCCGTCACACTCACATATAAATAGACAAAGTTGCCTTTCCATTTTTCAACCTACCGTCAACCACGGCTTCTGTTGAACAGTTCTCCCCATTTTCTTTCTGGCACACTCCACCAGAGAAGAACTCTCCCACCATACTGGCTCCATGCTCTGTTCAATTGGGAATACAAAACATTATGGGATGTACAATCTGTATATTGTTTTTTGACAAAGCATATTAAAGGAGATATTCTTTACAGTATATGTGAAGGTTGTTGGTGATGATAAAAGCAAGGTAAGTATATTCAAAAAGGAAATGCATGTAAATTAAACTGGACACACACTTTTTTGTATTTCTTAGTCTCACTTTAACTTGATACGTACTGTGACACACCAGTGTCCACGTTTAAGTCTCTTGACTGTCTGGCTTAGGGAAACCAAGTAATTTATGTTCTTTCTGCAAAGGGAATGAGAAGAAATCTGCATTTCAACATACCTAGTGTTTTGTTGGGTATCCTGTCGACAGCCAAAATGAAATCGTCTTTGAAGAAGATATAGCCCACAATGGAGAAGAGGTAGACGAGGATGAGAGCCAGCACGGCTGTCAGAACAATGGAGCGGCCGTTGCGGGTCACACTCTTAATTACGTTCAGCAAGGTCTCTTCTCGGTACACCAGATCAAAGAGCTGGAAAGAGGAAGGAGTCAGAGATGTGTGTGCAGAACGTGTGTGGAAAATGTACAAGAAAATCAGAGAACTGTGTGTGTGTAAATGTGAGCATCTAGATTAATAAAGGCCACAGTTTTTTGTTTGGATCATTGCTTTTATATAAATCTCCTTGCCAGAAATCTTGTCCTTAGATGAAGTTAGAGAATATGTGCATCAAATGGAATCTAAATCCCACTTTTATCTCCTCTCAGATGACATGGTTTATTTGTGCTTACGTACTAGCAGGCTGTAAAAGAAGACATGGACGAAGACCCCCAGGCTGCAGATAATCAGGTAGAGCAGGTGGTACAGGAACTCCACATCCGTGACCATGGCTTTGTAGCCACGTGTAAAGGTTCCCCGGTTCCCAACGAAGCTCATCAGGAAGATGACCTTATTACATAACTGAGGAACAATGGACACCACAGAGACAACATGTCGAGACAGCAGCCATGTCATGACAGAGCACAGATCTGAGAAGGGAAGGCTTACATAGCAGCACCTAACAGCTATGAATGACATTTCTATTACAGTGAGTCCACATATATATGCAAATGTTCGCCTTTGTGAACACACTGATGCACACTTACATTGAAACCCCCGAGCAGGAGCAACGTGGGCTCTAGGCCCACAGAGAAGATCAGGCGCAGGATGGTGGAAGCAATAAGCGCCCGGATGCCGTGCGGCTGAGGCAAGATGATTACTATAGCCAGAGAAACCAGCATGGCCATCCACAGCAGGGCAGATAGATGAGGCTCCAGGGTACCTGAGGACGAAGGAGGTCACCTTAGGGAGAGGTGTGAGCCTTTCCATTCATTGCTCTTTACAGCAATGTTTTTCAGAGAAAGGACAAAATTTCATGATTACAACAACACAACTTTTAACTATTTGACATTTGTGTCACTACCTGTCATCAAGTCATGGTGGAATGACCAAGCTGTATGCAGATGAAGAAACTGAAGCTGACCTATCTACTATTTGTGAACCATGTTGTATTGATGGGCTCCACGTGTTGGACAAAGACATCCCAGTGGTTTCATTCCTGAAGACAACAGTTTTGGAACGGACAGAGCTCTTTGTGTGTGCATTATCATGAGCTCACCAGGCACTAGCTCAGTGCCAAGTCCTGACCGGCATGTAGCAGACAGGCTGCATCCCTTTGTTAATGTTAATTTAATTCCTCAGTCAGGTTTTTTATTCACCCACGCACCAACAACACCACTCGTCTTCCTCCATCCCCTCCCTACTGAGGCCTCCGTCGTCTCGCCTCTCTATGTACAGATCACATGACAGGTACTCGTTACATAACCCCGGTTGGCTAAAAATACCCCTGGCTTCAGTTAATTCATCAGGGATGGTCCTGGGTGCTGCATCGTAACAGGCCGCCTGGGCGCTTGGACTTGGCAGCCAACCCAGACAAAGCAGCTTGTACGTCACACACCTACAGTCTCAGACCATTCATCTCTCTTACTTGCTTACTCGGCAGCTATTAGAAGATAAAGAGACTGACCTTTACACTAAAGCACTTACACTTCACCAGATTCCACACACAGCCTGATATTTGTGACATGATTTTTGCTTTGACTCTACATATCGAGTTCTTTCATGTCTGAACTATAACTCCAGTGTCTGCTTCTATTTGCGTGGTCACATTGGAACAGCGCCTGTAAGGGTGGAGGCTCTGGCACTTCCACTGCTGCTCAAGGATTGCATGAGCCCATACAAACCTCCCCTGAGTTGAACCACAGCATTAACCTGAAGAGGGTGTACAACCGGGAGTTACTCAAGGTGCCTTTAGCACATGTGACACCACTGGGAAAAGTTCCCAAACACACCTTCTGTTCAAACAAAGCACCATCCATTGGCAGACATGTGAGTGAAGTGTGTAGCTCATTCAATAATCTTTAAAAGAATTTTATGGCATTTAAGTTGTCTACACAATCTGCAAATTAAGCATACTTTTACAGTTACAGAAGTGGCTCAATGTCAAGTTTGTAATAAGTTTCTGTCCTGTCTAAATGAAGTTTACTGGACTAATTTGGTTTGAAGAACATTTACAAGACATATCCCCAAATGAGATGGTGCTGCCTTAAGGAGCACTGACTGAGAGCACGTCAGTAACGATTCAGCTAAAGTATTTACCTTTCAGTCTGAAGCCCCTCATCACAATATGCTTGTTGTTTAGGTCATTGTCCTGTGCACTGAATACAACAGCATCTTAAGAGGATAGAAGTTTTTAAAGCTGTTCTAATCAATATAAATATTCCAAGCTGATCAAATCACATCATGTAATGTGAAAGTTGTTGCTGGCGGCCGACCCACAGAGATTCATCACCCAACTCTGCAGTTCCTCTGCAGCAGTTCAACGTCTTTCAGTTCATTGTTTTGGTTTTACTGCCCGCAACTTTATTGTTTTGGTTCTCTCTCGCTGCTCTCATCAGTCTCATTTCTAGCCACAGCAGGAAGTTGTTTTCAGTGGAAAAGCTCTGATAAACCCACTGTTCACTGCCTGCCCAGCACCATACAGCCAAAGGACAACATTAGCAGCTCGCTGGTGAACACAGTGGAACACTTAGCAGCTAAAGAGCCGAATCTTTGCCTCAGGAGAAGATGGAGGAACCAGACTGGAGCTAAAAGGAGAGTGAATGTTGGACCTGCCGTCAGTAACTGGACAGAGATACGATTCCAGAAGATAAGACATGGCAAGGTTGATTTTATCAGTTAGATATTTAAATGAGTTAGCAAAGTGAAACCCATCAACTGTATGTGGTAAAAACATGTCAATGTACTGTTTACAGCTTGGTTAATGTAGCTGTGCTAGCTCAGGAGCACAAAGATGGTGGTCACTGGATGAGGCAGCTGCATCCACAGAAGAGCCTGGATATCTTCTCAGGATGTGAACCTAGCCAAAGCCACTTTGGTGACTCTCTCATCATCCAAAGTTTTCACCAAGTCAGTGTTGATATCACACTGACCATTAAGCTACATGCAACCATACTTTGAATAGATCTATTTATTTGTATTGTTTGTTTTCTGTCATCCTTAATTAGTTGACAGTCTTATCTGCATGCACTCTTTACTGACTGGAAGGGAACTCATAATTGAGCCAAGGCGGGATGTGGCCTCTCTGGAGCCTCACTGCCTGTGGTGGTAACCCTGCTGGCCTCTGCAGGAAACACTGACACCAGTGTAACAGAGGCAGGGAAAAAAGATAGTCACGGGATAAAAACTATGCACTTGCAAAATGAAGTCATGGCAACTGGATTATAGTGTACATTCACCCATTTGTGTTGAGCTCATACGAATCCAGGGCACAGTGGATCTGTCCATGTGTGTGCATCTGCTCAGACATTAAACACTGCCCATTGGCTAACTTTTTTTTAATCTTTTCACTTGATAACTGGCTTCAGTTTAACGCCAACATTGCTGTGTCCTGAAATGAACTGCTAAGCTCAGACGACCTCTGACACTGAAAACCACATGGAGTTTCTAGAGCTAAGCTAACAACCTCTTTTTGTCTCTTCTATACTGCTGTGAGGAAGTTCAAACAAAAGGGACCTCGCCGTTTGACCCCAGATGGAACAATTGAAAGTTTATGTGAATCACAATGTGTGTCTTCTCTCTGCTCCTCTGCACTGGAACAATGAAGGCCTTAATGGCTGCGGCTTTTCACATCCCCACAAATACTGCCCTCAAGGAGAACTGAGAAAAAAAGGCCAAAAATAAGAGACAGCAAAACAAAGGGAACGCATGTAAAAATGTGCTTATGTCTGTCACATTTCTGGGTTTGTGAAAAACCTCCTGTCATGCAGGTATTAGTAGACTTATCTCTTTGAACGAATATTTTATCTTCAAAGCAATTTGTCGCGCCTTGCAAACACCAGATGAGATTTTTCCCAACCTTAAATCTTTACATATAGGTCACATGACAGACGCTGACTGAATATGGTGTGTGGAAATGTAGATCCCACTAAGGAACTTTTTTCCTGATGAAACAGATTATTTTAAACTAACAGTTCTGTCTTCTACTGCCTACACTCAGTGTTCGAGGATTGTTTAGCTAAATGTTCTTCATAAATATTCATCCAACTATATCTGAGATTACACTGACGTACAAAATGCTTCAGGATTCATAAATTAATGAAAATGTTCATTGCTTAAACAATGTATCAAATATTTGATGACATCTATACCTCAGTGAGACTTCAGAGCTGACAACAAATAAGAGTCTAACCAGTTAAATGTTTATAGACTTCATTTTCTGTTTTTGCATATATATGATCATATATTTACAACAACTGATGAAGCTGATGAGGTGAAACATTAAGTACATAGTCTTAGTACTGTTTTCAGTTGAGTGTATGTCAAAAAGGATTAGCATTACGCAGTGTCCCGTCTTTTTTGAAATGGGGTAAGTTACGTAGCCTGATGCTGTGTACTCGTCATATGGGAAAGATGGTAGAAGGTTGCCATGCTTGCACAACTCATGGTCATATACAGAGTCGCTCTTGTGAAAATACCATGTATTGAAAATATAATGCTAAAGCCATGTGATTTGGTCTCAGTTAGCTTCAATGATGGACTTCGGCAGAATTTTTCCTAATCATAATTACAAATTGAATGCAGATATCATTTACAAGTTTTAAACTGGTCATTTTAAAGGCCTTTTAAATGCTCATATAATGGCACTGACCTATGTGTCATTTTTTTTTTTTGCTGTGTAGCCTTTTATCAAATAGGTGTCCCTTTCAGTGGTATCTCAAACTCCACAATCAGTAACATTGTATTTTGTTTCCTGCTATAAATTCTGGCTTTATGGGGACACAGTATTTGCGTGTGTATGCACATATGCACACATACACAAACACACACCCCTAATTACCAGAAGTGGTCTACTCAAACCAAACCAAGTCCAGTGTGACAATGAGGCTAGAAATCTGATAACATGTTAAGTCACCTGTCAAGCACAGGAAAGGTATAGTATCAATAAACAGGTCAGGACCTAATTAAGAACAAATCCATCTCAGTGCTTTTGTGACAGTGCTGCCACTCAAGATCCAGATCTTCAGCTTGGATTACATTCTCCTCACACCTCTACTTGTGGTGAAACTCACTTTGGTTAGGAAGGTGTGAGGCTACACCCAAACCACAGGCACGAGAGCACAGTGTTCTGTAAAATCTTGTACACACTTAACACTAATAACGCATCTTACCGTACGTGATTTGATCACATGCCAACTGCTATAATTACAAGCATAACTGCAAACGCTGGGATGTGAGTGCTCGAGCCACACCAGGAGGCATTCAAGGAACCATGTGACCAAAGGGTCACGTTCAAATATTCTCCTCATGATTGTGTTGTTCATGACTGCTTTTTGCATTTCAGGTTGTAACTCCTCATCACCAGGTTTTGCTTCATTTTCAACCTTATAGCGGACCCCAGTGACATCACTTGAGGAAATTCAACTGATTTTTCACAGCTCACTAAAGGCTTTATTCTACCTATAGATTATACATTATACATTATGCAGTGGTGCTCCTCCATACGCAGGTGGAGATCCCCTTTATGCACAAATCTTCTTTTTAAGTTCACTGTTATTTTCAGACATGGACAGAGGAGACAGTAACTGTGGTAAAGCTCTGTTCATCTTCACAATTGAAAATTACTACAGAGGGTGAGCATGTCTGTCAATTTATTGATTTTGAAAATTTTATAAATTGGCCAGCACAATGCACCTCCTCTCAAAATATCAGAAAGAAGCTATTCACTGCTTCCAGACTAATCTGACAAGAACTTCTGAGACAGTTCATCCACTGTTGGCCTGGGGTAATCAGACAAATTGCTCTTATACACACTGAGCCACCAAATGTTTGGGTTTTTTTTTTTTTTTTTTTTACCTGGCAACATGGAGCTATGCCTGAAGAGCATAGCGTGCCAGGGTGCAACACTATCTCATCAGACCCTAAAATGAAGAACTTAACAATGTCTTTTCTTTGGTCATCTTTGAAGAGGTAAAGCACAATATGTACTACATGCCTCCTGCACCACACCTGGCTTTGCCTGAACAGTTGATGTTTGTGCCACTCGCTCCCGCTTCCTGTGTCGTATAAGTCACACTCATTGTGTTAACCACAGTGAATATACACTCAAACACAAGAACACAACCATAGCCCCGTCAACCAGTCCATTGTTTTCCAAGAGAGAAAGGGCTAAAGGGAAGAAAGATGAAAGGGTGAAGACTTCATCAGACTGACCTCCACGGACACCCTCCAGAGGGTAGAAGAAGGCCACGAGCAGGTTCATGAGCACAGCCAGGTTGAAGGAGATGCTGCTCCAGAATGACATGTTCCTGGAGCACCAGTACAAGATGGGCTGAGCTGGAGGACAGTGTATTGAAGCAAATGAGCACAGGTCATTGTACTGCAGAGGGAACACTGCAGCACCCAAACACTCATGGTGCAATACACCAAGCACAGTTTAACTAATAATTTCACAGAACAGAAGTTTACAGTGAAAATACAACACACGACTGATCTGTGTTTCACACCAAAGAGGAACACAAATCTCATTGGCAAATAACTGTATTCAAAGTTAAGATGAAGTCAGGGTTGATTTCCTTCATGTTCCATGTTGATTAATTTTCTTTTGTGCTTGGCCTGAAATAAATAATCTTAGTGGCAAATCTCTGCCATGTTTCTCCACAGCAACAGAACATTTTTGCCGTGTTTTATCAAACAGACTTTCATTGTAATCACTTGGAAGTTGAGTGGGGAGTCATTTTGGTTATCTGAAAAGCATACTCAGTTTGGGGTGAAACACACTGAACAGAATCAGAAGGGGTCTGTATGGTTGTAAGTGCCATTACATACAGCAAAACTAAACAAAGTCAGTAAAAACTTTAATCAATCAATCAATTTAAGAACACAAAACCAACTGTCATGCGTATTTCATATACACTACATGATTCTCTACTTTAAGGAGGGTAAAAACACACAAACTTGCATCTAAGTACTTTTACACGCATGCATGCACAGACTACCCCTTCTCAGACCTCGCTCAGTAGATCAGCATCATGGTCTAAGCTATTTTGAGCCCAACTATTCATCAGAAAAGGAGAACTGTGGTTGGGGACTTTTAGCAACAGCAGCCACGATATTCATGACCAGTGGTTAGCATCAGCGGAACATTATTGTCTCCAGCTGTGCTGATTCATTTGGATAGCAGAGCGGTGGTTGCCGTCACGTGTTCATGGCGTTATAGACAAACCATCCCTCTTCAGGCCTGACAATAGCACAGGTCATAACAGGCTCCTAAACAGTCACTTCATTGGAGTGGCTAACATAATACCAGTCAGAGGGTCAACAGGGACCTGCCCTGCTGACAGAAATTCAAAATAGTGTCCAGGCCTGCACGACCATAGTATTTAAGATGAGTGAAATACAAAGAGGACGTCTAAGATTCCTCTACATCATTTTTTTGATCGCCTTGAATTTTTCTAAGTAAGGTTGTGCCATGTCAGAAGAAAAGAATGTGTGACAGCATGACCTCGAACTGGCAGGTAGATGAAGAAGGTCGTCTCATTAAAAAGCGACAGACTTGAGGCATTCTGCTAACTCAGCTGGTTAAGATGCAACATGTCATAACAGCATCCTAAGTGTGACTCCACTCCACATCCACTTCTCTGCCAACTTTACTGTCCCTGTCTACTGTCCTGTCCTTCTGCTTATAATAAAGCAGGAATATAAAAAAAATATATATTAAATTAAAGACCCAGGACAGGCTTCATGCTCCATCTGCAGCCTTTTTTTCTGCAGACAAAACCATATTCTACACTTGTGTTACCTCTCAAACACCAGCTCACCAATCATTCATGCTGGAAAGTAGTGTTTTAGCACCAAAGTCACTATTTACAGTAGCGTGGGACTAAAAAGGAGCACTGTGCAAAGGTTAATATGCTGTGACCACATGGACATCAGCTAACTGAGTTATATCCTGCCAGGAAATTTTCTTTTGCCGTCGCCTCTGTTTTCTGTTTCCACAGAGACAAAATACAGAAACTTGACTCCGTAATTACAATGTGTATGGAAAACAGACTACAGGAACCATGTGTAAACATTTTTATGCAATGTGGAACAATCTGCATACTGGCCACAACTGTCATGTTTATCATCCACTACGTCACACTGACAGAGCTGACATCAGTCTGTCCTGGCTGGAAAACCTCCATTTATCTCTTTATACAGCATACTTTCTTATCCCATCTTAGCCTTTAATTAGCTTACAGTATATTATATTATAATTTAAATCAGACTTTAAGTTGCTTATGAAGGTTTACATACTCTCTCCACTTCCATCCCTCCAGGGTTCAGAGGTCAGGGAGCAGAGCGCAGTCCCTTTCACACACGGATCCCGGAACATTGCTGGGTTCAATTATCATCTTTTTTAAGAATTTGCTCTGATATAGGAAAAGAACGTGTGTCGAGAAAGAACGACCTATGCAGGTAAATGTTCAATAAAAAAATAAGACATTAAAGTAAGGTTTTGGCTCTGTCAATCCTGTTGGCTCACCTGCGAGTTTTGTGGTTGGCATGCTGACACTTAAAGCTGTTCAACCTGTCTGAGGGTCTAACATCTGTTCGTCTGATTTTATTTCCGTCTGTGTTGTCATATTTGGAGTTCCTGGAGTGCCAAGCACAGTGTGGCTGTGGTTGCTCTTGAAGCTGTCTGGTTTTTAATCACAGCTGTTTGTCCATTCCAGTGTTGCAAACATGGTAGACATCACTGAAATACCTTCAAAGGAGGTTTATGTTTCCTGCCCTACGATTTGTCATCATAATGTCTTCATTCTGACATCAGAAACAAGCTTTCTGTGGCTCCTATTGCCTTTTTGTCCTTTACTGTGCTGCACGATGGCTTGTGGTCACACCAGAGGTGTGGGGGAGGAGTCTGGGAAATTTAAATACATCTTGAGTTGACAAATTGCCACATGCCGGGACATTTTATCTCCAGTTCCTGCTCACACATGATGCCAAAATATCAAATTAACATTTCTGGAGTGTATGCGTGAAAGAGGCTTTAGTATCAGTTTCCCAGTTGAGGGCAGGAGGGTCCTCAGGGGCCTGGAGGGATGCAAGGGGACAGTGTGTAAACCATGAACTAAGAGGTAAAGAGTTGAGGAGAAAGACGCACAGGGAACCGTGTTTGTGTTACCAGTAGCCTCTTGAGTACCTCGCAGCTTCTTCTGCCAGTTCATCTCATTGAAGAGGTCTTCAGAGCGCAGGAAGAAGTCATTGATCTTGCTGCCTTGCTCATCCCGCTCTGTGGTGTAGTAGACGCGCAGCTTGGACTCTTGGGTGAGGAACTCGCAGATGTTGGGCACAGGAAAGACTATCTGCTCCATGGTACGATCCAGACGTACAATCTGGACACAACCATAGAAGCAGCCACCAATCACACTCTCCGACGGGCAAAAGAATCTTAACCCCTGCCTTCTTCAAATCCAAGTGTTTATAGATTATTTGTTAATTCAAATGATCTGACTGATTATCATCACAAACTGTACTTTCTAATACAAACTAAAGCGGTGTTTTGTTTCCAAAAGTGGTTGATAGAAAGTTCAGAACTCTGTCAACAGTCACCATCCCTTCTTTTCGCTGAGAACGCATTGGAAAATGTGCAAACATGCCAAAGGTGCTTGCCATTCTGTCAAGGTACAACATGAGACCGAGAAACAGGCCAAGGAAAACAGCATCACATGCCTCCAGTCTCTTGTGATTCCAAAACATGTTGCAATCCTTTGCAACTAAGACAAGCATCTTATGATGGATGTTAAATAGAGGGCAGACAACAGAGAAAGTGTGGCAACATTTCACAGCAAAACATTCAAGTTAAAAAGAAAATGCAATAATGACAGGAGTAGATCAAAAATGCCACAATCTAATTCAGACAAAGACATAACAACTGACCTCAATCTGAGCTGTGTGTTTGGCATAGAACTCCAGAGCCTCATCTCCCTCTCCATATGTCCCCCCTGGTTTCAACATAGCCTGCAGTTCCTTGTTGTGACGGGCCAACTGAAATGATAAATCAATCAATGATAAACAGATCAATGACAGATAATCATTGTAGCAACTGTTTCTATTATTATCAGATTGGTTTCTGGACATGTGTTCACTAAGCATGAGCAGTAAGTCTGAGCCACCATTGCTGATATTTAAAAACTGGGCGCTGTACATGTTATTCATTCTTTCCTTGAATGCAGGATGTTCCGTTCATTCATCCACAAGGCTGCACGGTGTGGACTGACAGTAGGTGTTGCGTAAGTATAATTGCTGTCGTTAAGCTAACAGACACTCTGCTATTGAGCCGCACACAGCCCGAGGGCTGTAAAAGAGAAGATGTGTGTGGAAGGACACGTGTCACATGTCTCTAACAGCCACAGGAAATGACACAGACATGCAGTAACAGTAAGGCCATTGAATATCCACTGGCTATGCACTTTTTTACGTGGCCAGCATTTACTCACGGGTGCATCTATCTCCACACTGATATCACGGACAGTTGGTGGCTTACCTGATGTGCCAAGATGTAGATATTATGACCAACATTGCGTGGAGACGCAGAGTGCTCCTCCTCTCCATCCTCACCCTCCTGCGGCTCTTCCACCTCTATCTCACCCTGCATGTAGGCCTTTTTGATCACTTCCACCTGCAAGAATATAGACTGTCACATAACATCCACTTAACGCTGTGTGACCATTTCTATGGAGTCATACACACCAGCTCTTTAGGCCTCATGTTGTACAGTATCCTCTCAGCGTTCTCACTGTCATGTCGACTCTCCATAATTGCAAGGAGAAGCTTGGAGGCATTGTTCTATGAAGAGAAGAGGAGAACAGATAACGACCAGAATCTACTCAGGTTCCTTTTTGTCTACTTGGTGTTCAGCATTCCAGACTGTGAAATATTCTGTGTCATTGTTGTGCAATTCATGACGGAGCACTTTGTGATTAGGTGTCGTACTAACACATCTCGGCATAAAAGCCAACATTTGACTTGATCCCTATCATTACTATCAGTAACTCTGCATTTCAATGATTCATTTCTTCTTACTGCTTTCAAATTTTCAGTAATTTTAACAATCTAAATCTACAGCTAATGCACCTGTTAGGTAACGCTTGCAGCGCTTTGCAGTGTTGTGTCCTCTTCAAAACCACTGGACTAACCAATAATCACTCACTTTAAGTTCCAGCACCAGATCCATCCTCTTCTTCCCCAGGGGGTTGATGTCATTGAGGATGAGAGCGATGATGATGTCGATACCATTGCATTCATGAGTGGCAATGCAGTTCTGAGGAACAAATAAATAAAAGTTAATGAAAGCATAAACTGGAACAAGAGAGTTTCCAGTTTTAACCAGTAGCAGTATTATTCTTGAGGGTAGAATCTCAAGTGACAGGACTTTTATGGAAACACTCAACAGCAATTAAAGATAATATCTAATGTTTTCTGATGCTGGAGTGTTGTTGACATCCCCTGCAAACACAGCAGTACAGACCAGCATGTTCAGCGATGATTAGATAACAAACACCATCTATAATTTATTCATCAAGGTCAAACTCTTCCCCCACACCCATGATTTACACTGATGCACAATTACTGATATGGCTTTTAATAAAGCCACAACACAGACGCGAACACCAGTCAGTGGTGTTGTTCCATGAATATCCTGTATTTATTTATCAAGTCACTGGAAAATCATGCCATCACAAATTGTCTTTTCAGCAGCCAATGATTCTGGCCTTCTGTTGGACAGTCTCCCGATGGCAGTAAAATACATAAACAAGCTGATTTTTAAGAAAATTGTGGTAAAAATAAATGTGTTTTTGGGTTGCTAAAATGTAATTGGCTTCTTTTTTCTTTTGTGGTGTCCCACACAGATCAAATTCCCGTAAGTTTACCAACAAGCAGTGATTGAGGTTGACCGAGGTCGACCACATTTCATAACTATTGGTAAAATGTCATTTGGCTTCATATTCATAAATTACAGTTTATTTTGCCAAACATGTGCCACAACTCAAAACTAAACAATGGCAAGTGGTTTGAAACAAGAACCTTGACACCCTTTACCAAAGACTCTTAATACCACACAAACAAAAATAATTCCAGCACTCTCCCTCCCTTTTCCGTCTCAGCAGATATGAACAAAGAGCTTTGTTTGGTCTGGCAGTCCTCCTTGTAGCACTGTTTGACGGAACTGAAAACAGTTCAAACAGCGACTGCATTTAGCCAGTTGCTTGTTTAGTCATGCCAGTTTCACACTTGCCATAAAATGACCCTCAGCGCGGCTTGAACAGAGGATGCCACGATCATGTGAGAAGACCAAGCCCTGCCAATCCATACCAAAACAACAAACACAGGCTCACTGCCCAGAGTAGGCTGGTGTTACACTGCTGAAGGAAGACTGCAGAGCTTCAGTGTGGCAGCTGAGCGCTGGGCATGAAAAGACAAATGCTCAGGACTAATTCCAGTACTACCCCCACACAAAACCATCGGTATGATTACTGAAATGAAAAGGTCACTCTGACGTAAGCTGACGATAATTTGCTAAAGTGCGGAAGGAAACCTAATTTTAACGTCCCAATGAGAAACAGCCTCTATGCTGTTCGGTAAATGACAACACAGGCCGACTGCAGACTAAACATACGGTTGAAAGCACATTTTAAGTGTGAGCCTTCACAATCGTGTTGTGTGTGTATCACCTGGTTCTCATGACAGGGACCTTGGCAGTACTCAGTCAGGCTCTCCACAGTCTGGTTGATGAGTCCTACGTTCTTCTCATTGATGTACAGTCCCAACAGTCCCAGTCCCCCCGTGGTGCTGCCACAGATGCAGTCCAGGAACTGAAGCGTCTCACACACCAGATTATAGTTGTTCTTGTTATTCTGGTTGCGCAGAAAGTTCTGGAGATGGATGGAGATAAAATATACACTAACTAGGCATTTCATTCGTCTTTCCAGGACTCATGTCATGTAATGTAATGTTGTGGATTAGTGAAATATCTTTGTCATCAAAACGATGTCTCGCTTTAAACCACAAATAGGAAACCCAAGACTACCGCACTTGATGCTGAGCAACAGTAATGATAGAGTTAAAGCGAGCCGATTAGTCATGTTCTCAGGGTCTGTAGAGACAGTTGATACCAGGCACACTCCTTTAAGCTTCTACACAGGGAAACACTTTTTTCCAAAATTTCTTTCTCTGAAGTGTGAAAAAAAACTTAGCGAGTTAAGAGTTGTGAGGCTCGCTCTCGTCTTCTTACGTAGGCCTATACAGCAACCGGGCAATGACTCCCCGTTCTTGGAAGGAGCAGAAACATCTCCATGAATTCATCATCTGTGTTGTATGGTTAGCAGTAAATCAATATCTTGCACCCACAATGGATCAGGATGGACGAGACAGAGTGATTCAGTGCCGAGCCAACCATCATTTAACGACGGCCTGCTCTGGTTTGGGGTGTAAACAGAATCAGTGCAAGAAGGAAGTCTTTTGTCTGGCCTGCTGGAGCTAGCCATTACTAAACAACAACACACTCCTCATAGTGAAACCAGACCAAGACTGGAAACAGCTGCATCAGGAAATTCTGCAAATGGTGGCTATTTTCTACATGGTTTCGTTTCTGTATAACTGAATGTGGTGATACAAATTCAGAACACAAGTCAGGAAATGTTATCAAGCTATGGGCCATGGCGGTGGGGGAGGGCGTTTAGGCAAAACAAAAGCCCTACAGTGATGACAAGCTGGTGTAATGGCTGACCTGCAGGTCCCTGTTGTGGTTCTCACAGAGCAGTTGCATGAGGCGCAAGATGGGCTGCATGATGGTGATTATGACGCTCATCTCGCCTTCCTCCTGGCCCTTATCAGCTGTCGGAACAGGAGAGCCATCAGCGGCTGCTTGGTGCTCTTCGGCTTCAGCCTCGCGGCGGTACGTCGTGAAAGCTTTCTTGGTAACAGCAGAGGCCTCCACTAGCTGCTCCTTCACCTCCTCAGTCACCACGGCTACCACTGGCACATCTTTGACTAACCACAGGGAGAGGAGAGTGAGTCAAAGGCAGACCATTGGAAATAAGACGCAGTGTTATAAAGACGTTGCATTTGACAAGTCATGTATTCAAGTACTGACTGGTATCATCATCTACATGCATATGTTGTTGTGTTTTATTATCATGTCTTAATATAACCTTAATCGTGATTGCGTTACCGCATATGGGGACAGATGCAGACATTTATTCAAATGCTAATCTATTTCTTTAAATCTGTGCTGACAGAAAATGCACAGGAATTAATAAACTAAATAAATGATGTAGCAGTTTCTGTTTCAATACACAGGGCATTTAGAGACTGGTGACCAAATACCAATTCATATGACTCAGTTCCATGGATACAGAAGACAACAGAGGTTTTATTTTGCCAGTTTAATGGTCTCGTGTGTGATTTCCATTAGGATATTATCGAAACTTTCCAGGTGGTGACCTCAACTCCTGACCCTTCACCTTTCTTGCGTGCTGGCGTGTCTTTGTCTGGCGGCTCCTCGTCCTTCTTCTTGCTGCCCAGGTCACTGGTATTGACTGTCACAGTGGCTTTAATCTCCTGCTGAGCCAGCTTCATGCGCTCATAGAACACCTTGAAGAATTTTTCGGACTTATTGTCCCCCGTTAAACGATGGAAGAATGACCGCTACAGGAAAAGATAGAAGGGGACAATGCACGTAATATCCACTTAATATTCTGACATATTCAGATGCATCTGACACTATTTTTCTCTCGATGGAGTTGCATAGCCCTTTCTGTTCTCTAACTTTTTCTAGCTAAAATGCAGATTCAAGGTGGTTGATTTTCAACACCAAAAATATTTCTTTTAAAAACTCACCTTGACCAAAGATTCAATTACAGGGTACATTTTCTTATTTTGTAAGCTGCTGCCCTCCCTTTCTTATCATGATCTTATTGTCACTCTTAACAGGTTTTACACAGTGCTGAGGGCCAGAGGTTCTGTTAGAAGCAGTTACATAAGCCTCCTCTCAGTGCCAGGAAATATGCTGCTAGTCCTCACCATGCTCACCTGATTTTACACCATCTGCTCTCTGCTCCCTGGGCATAACATGGCTTTGGCACCCTGAGGACTATGCTGGGCGTTAACACTTAAAAAACAGGCAGCCAAACTCAAATACTCAAATACACACACGCACGCACCCACGTACGCACGTACGCACGCACGCACGCGTGCACACACAGAGTCCACTGATAACACACTACTGTACTTGCACTGACTTTATGTGCATACATGCATTTACACATGGAGGTAAATGCAAAAGGCTGTCAAAACATGTTCATAATAACATGTTCATAGAATTGGCCTCACTTGCACAAATCTTGACTTTTCTGAGCTTTTCAACTATGCAACAGTCAAAGTTTGATCCAGCATGAGTAAGCGGTTTGCGAAGTCGAGGTGAGGAAGGAAATGTCTGCCTATAGCTGAACTACACAAAGGGCTGCCTTGTTTCAAAGCCTTGTATGCACGGAGCTGTTGTTTTTCTGCAACAGGCTCATATGTTCTGTCCCATTTTCCTCTTGACAATCCCTCCTTACATAAGACCTGTAATCAGCTGAGTGGTTATAGTGAGGGCACACAGTGCCTCAGCTCTAACACTGTTACATCAGCCCACGGAGGGTGAGCGTTGGAGAGAGGGAGAGAGGAAAACCCTGCCCTACTTTTCAGTGCCAGAACTGCACGAAGTGAGCATGTGGTGTGAGAGAGAGGAGGGAGGGTCCGAAGGGGGTGTCAATGCAAACAGCGCTTATCACATACATAGATTGTGGGGCAGTTCTGAAAGCCTGTTACACAAGACTCTTTCCAGGTTTAGCTCAATTCTTAAGTTTCTGAATTGGGGGCAAGACATGGAAACAGTGGAACAGCATGCAAGCACAGTGAATGGCAGTAAAATGATGTTATCTGCATAGAAAACCTTTGAAAATATGAAACCTATTTAGTTAAAATCTCAGCAGAGCCACCTGACTCAAGTCCTGAGGGATGCAGGACACTTAATGCATTAACCAAATCCGGGCTGTTTTCCTTCTCTTTTATGCAACCGTTTCGCCCTGCTTGTTTTTCACGCTGTTAACATCATGTTGTTGACAAAATAGGACCATTCACTGATAATGATCTGATTAAGAGTCAGCAGAAGACTTATGCAAGCAGGCCGACTCCTCCAGAAAACAGCTCCAGGATAGCAGCTTTACAAGATTACCATATTAAATAGACCTCATGACTATGTCCATAAAACTTTTTTTTTAAATCACTGGTGCAAGGGGAATCATTTATCAACACTTGCCTGTCATACATGCCGATGGCAAACGGAGGAGCAGGTAAGAACTGTTGCTCTTTGCTCTGCCTGTAAGTAAGTTAAACTACGGCTGGGTATAAAAGCTCAGTGCATTTAGCTACCAATCAAAACGTATCAGTGGCACAGAGCATCAAAAACTGTCAAATACTAAAAGCTGGGATCAAACACTTGCTCAGATTACTAACTCCTCTTTACTTCCCCTTTGATCACATAGTTTCACACAGGTTTAAATCACTATTTTGTCCATTTCACACTATATGTCAGTGAGGCAGAGTTATTTCAGGGCTGCTCGTGTTTAGAAATCATTTAACCTTTTTGAAATTGACTTCTTTTATTTAATGAAAAACATGTTTTTATTTCTCAAAGTAAGGCACTGAAAAAAGAATCTGTGCTGAATTAACAGAATAAACTGGTATTGCATCAGTAAATAATTTGAATGATAGGCAGCTGTGTGACATGAAAATAACCTTGAGAAAACAGCCTTTGGCCAATTCATGAATCATGAAAACATGGTCTATAGGTAATCTACTCAGCTGGTTCTATAATTCCCTTCTATATGTTTGGGTTCAAGGCTTGATTTGAGTTAATTGATGAATACAATAAAGGACATTTTTCACAGCTGCATTTTGCCTTAGTATTTGTTTAAAATATGATTCCACCTATCAGAGCTGACAAGAGATCATATAACGTGATGAGAGTCCATTCAAAGATCTTAAAGAAGGAAACAGGATCAGATAACAACTTTGATAACAACCATTGTACATAATTTAAGCCCAGTTCTCCCCATTGACTGCTGAGTCATTCTTTAAAGAAAATGGTCAGTCAGCTAATCAGCCTCAGCTTTTTCCCCCAAGGCAGTTTAGCTCTCTATGAGAGCCATTAAGCCCCCTGGGAGCTCTGCGGATCCTGCGGCTGTCAGTCATGTTCAGCACAGCAGGTTTAGGTCAGCGCATGATTTGCTCTCCTATTCTACAGATTCAACATGGTGGCACAGCGTGGTCTCCTTTCTGATTATACTGCGCTTCCACTTTCCCCTCCATTCCCTGTCAGCTGCCACCCCAGCTCCTGGCATCAACACGGGCCGATTATGTAAGGCCTGTTTATACCACCAGCCCTCTCTTCCTTTTTATCCGTCTCACGCTTTTACAGCCTCACACCTTGGTGAGTGACAAAGCCATCTCTGTGCTTATGGGAGGGCTTGATCGGCATACTCTGCCCCGCCCAGCTGGTAACCATGGAGATCTGCTCCTTGAAGCTACGACAAGACTGCCAGATAGGAGGTTGAAATGACAAAGAAGTACACATGATTGTGTGTTCTCAAGATTCTGCACAGACAGCAAGCCAGGCAAAGTGGAAAATGTATCCTGTGACCTCAACAACAACAACGAACAAGTAAATACACCGAAGGGACTAAAAAGCTGCACAGGGCAGCATGGGAATAAAATGTTCTTAGCTATAAACTGGCTTTTAAAAGGAGAATCCCTGCTCACTCTGTAGTTGGAAGACAGCTGGTATGTTGATGATGCCGGTGCCTGGAAACTCACTTTGCAGAAGCTTTTTAAAGCTTTCCAAGAGGTAGCTGTAAAGTGAACTTGAACTGAGCAGAGGTGGGGGGGAGTAAATCAAGTTTGGAAGGGGCCGAGGCCAGCGGCGTGCCACAACAAGCCTATTGAGTAAGAGTGGTGGCACCTGTTTTCTCCTGTGACAGTTAGGGATCTGCGGTCATGAAGACAGCGTTGAGGAGATGGATGGAGGGTTGGGAGGAGCAGAGTTTCTACACTTCTTCTCTTACATAACACACACACACTCTCTCTCTCTCTCTCTTAGGACTGTTTTTGGAATGAGCTCTCCAGCCTCTAAGTACGTCCAGGAGTGTGTGCATGCGTGTGTGCATGTGCTAACGCTGTGTACAGACGAGCATGCAAGAGTGAAGTTTTATGCTATGACACAGTACGTGTGCTACATGTCTGCTCACGTTACAGTTCACAGTATTTGCTGCTTATCACTGGACAACAACCTGGGAGCATACGTGTCAAACAGCACGTTATCTTGTCCATGACAATCTCAACAGGCTTAGGCTAATTATGGGAAGGTATGTAGGTCAATAACTAATGTCTGACATGATGCATGTGTTATTGTATAAGCAGTGTGTTATCTGCTGTCAGATTCAAAGCCAAAGATTTGCCAATAAGTCAGTGCATTATCCCTTGTTAAAACGCTGTCACCAAACAACTAAACAAAAGGTTTTTCGATTTCAAGTCAAGGCATATAATTCTCAGTTAGACTAAGGAAGGAAGGGTTGCTCTGTGTGACTGCTAAACATAAGTAATGAATGCAAACTGTGGGTATGAGGGGTTGGCTTTCACTGGTGATAGCTGTGCCCTTACAAACAGTCCCGCATTGGGGTTATGACGTGTGACGAACCACCAAACTATTTTCAGTGTGTGGGCAGATGTCAAGATAAGGACTGCATCAGCAACATCAGTGAGTCTGATTTTTAATGTGCAAAGTTGACATTTATCTGCTGGACCATACAGACGCTCGTGACTCAGTGATTAGCTTTGAAAGCTTTGAAACTCACTTTTTGGCCAGGCCCAGGTATTAATGTGACTATAACTTTAACAACTGGGTTGTTTGTTTGGGGCATGTTAATGGGCAAACTAATTGTTGTTTTCGTGCAACAGGTAGATGCGTGATCGAAAGACAACCAAGCAAATTCCAATATTAGGATTTAATAAAAGGGCAAATCCTGCAACTCAGTTCACAAATCCTAAATATTCTTCACCTGATGGTCCCCTTTGTGACGTCATGGCAAAGTCTGGGGCAGTGGCAGCCTGTTCAGTGTGTTACACTTACACATCATGTAGGGTACAAGCATGGAAAAGGCTTTTTGCTAAAACGCTTACCCTGCCTCTTAGCTGCCCCACATCAAGTCAAGTGAGCACCGAGCTCTAGGCCCTGGATGAATTCAGTCTGAACCCAAATCACAGCTCTCCATCTCCCTCTCCTATTATACTTGCTTTCTTCCAGAAATTCTGTTGGCTAAGCTACAGCCCTGGATTACCTCAAAAACAAACAAACACACTGCTGAGAGAAATCAGTGGGCATGTTTTTGTCCTGCTTTTCATTTAGGCAACAAGAACCCTTCTGTCCTCAAAAGGGGGCAGGCAATCCATCGTTGTGTAAGACAGCGAAATGTGGTGCATCTGCTGACATGATGTGAATTCCCTCTGAACCATGCATGAGCTTTCAACAAAGTCCACTTCTCCCTGTACCATGTGAAGGAAGGAAAAAAACCACCTGACTTAAACACAGAGGTAGAAATTCAGACATTTGCTGTTGATTCTCTGTCACTTCTACAAATAACTTGGTGCTACTTCCCAATATAGCACAATAACTGGCACTAATTTGCATCGTAAGTCCTCTCCGGTATTCTAATGTGTGAAACATTTACATTCAAAACTGGGACTCAAACAAGACAAAGAACCTTGCAAATATTTACAATGGCCTGGGGTGCACAAAGCAAACAAAAAAGTTCCACATCCAGTTCAAAATTTCTGCCACAGGCGTCTTTCACCAGTGGACACTGAGCTTCTTCATCATGGCTTAACCTTAAAAAAGGTGCATCAGCACATGAAATGACAGGTAAGTCAATATGTCAGAGGAGCTGACGTGTCCTACGAGAGGCTGTAGGGCGTGGCTTTTTCTCAGGTCACACCAGAGAGCTACTGAAATCTATTGGATCTCTGGAGAAGTCATGTCTTTCTCTGCCCCTTTTCTACTAGCAAAACATGACCCAGTTAAGAGTCTGGTTGGAATGTTAGGAGGCCCAGGGCTCCGGGCGTCATTCACCCAAGCAGAGAGGCAGGCAGCAGCTTATGTAACAGGAGTCATGTGAGTGCCTTTGTGTACACTGGGGGGAGTCAGGCCTTATCAGGTAACGACTAGGGGCAGGGGAGTCGATTCAGAGAGGAATCACAATTCCCTTCCCCTTGATGATACACAAATGCCAAAAAGACTTGTACCTTGTTCAGAATGATGTGTTAATACAAGGAAAAAAGCGGAAAATCAAGCGCAAGAGCACAGTGCAGCTGTGATGTACACCATGAACAAGCTAATTATCTTGTAGTTTGTCTTCAAAAAAGGCAAGCGATTGGGAACATTTTGGATTTAATAATGTAACAATTAGCTTTGTATGACTAAAGTGAAGAAATCTGTGGCCAACTCTGGCCACTTTAAGACAATAAGACAATCCATTGTCTGTTTCTTTTCAAAGATCTGCACCTGTGCAGCGTTTTGAATGACAATGCTAACTAGAATTACTGCCTGGCTGTTGCATGCCTCTGCCAACCAGTCAAGTTGCATTTACATCCATGTTTGCAAAGACTAATACAATATATGCAGTGAAGACTCGAGAAAATGAAATTATATTTAGGGTATTTTTTGGCTAAACGAAAGTTTTCACTATATTGACATGTATGATTTAAGTGAATAACTGAGTGAGAAACTTGCTGTTTCACTTCAGACTATTTTTCCAGAGGAGGACATAGGACTGAATGGATGCTGCTGCAAAGAAGCTGCAAACTGTAAATCAGTATTAAAACCAAATGTGAAATATGGAGGTTTTGCATTGAATTATGGCCAGAAAAGTGTTGTTGCAGAACATGATGTCACAGTGAAGTTGACCTTTGACCTTTTGGATATAAAATATCATCACTTCACTATTTCATCGTATGAGACATTCAAGTGAAATGTTGCCATAATCAGCATATGAATTCTTGAGATGGCCAAAAACTTGCTTGCAAGAAATTTCCTCAAGGCCTTGCTGAGATATCATATTCACGAGAATTGGACAGACGTACTGACAGACCACCGCAAAACATAACGCCTCTGGCCACAGTTCTTGCCAGCACTGCGGTGTAATAACACAGAGGAGAATCGTGACACCAGGAACCGGCATCAGATCCCTCGTAAGGCTGCCAAAGTTTCACACCCCTATAAACACACTATGCAAATAGGAGCCTATTATGCAACAGGCCTGTTTGTGCAAGAAAACACAAGAGCATAAATACACAGACCACAAAACCAGCATACACTGATGGATGGCTTACAAGCAGTGTGTGCTTACACACTTGATCACAAATACACACACGCACATATTCTAGTTCATGCATGCAGTAAGCACACACGCACAAAAGCACATATACACCCACTCAAAAGCACATACACACCGACACAGACACACACACCACCCTGCAAAGCTGAAAAATGCTGTTGCAAACACAGCAGCTCTCTCTCTCCTCTAAACCTGCTCACTGTGAGGTTCGCAAAGAGTTAGTGTCGCTATAGCAACCCCTAGGTGGCTGCGGGGAGGCAATGACGTATTTGGCTGCACAGCTTTGACCTCTCCAAGCAGACTACTGTTGCTCTTCCTTTCTGACTTCCTTTTCTCTTCTCCTCACTTTCCCTTTTTTCACAACTCAAAATGTCAGTAAGCTCAAACATGTCAGGATGCTTTCTGCACCCAGCTGTTAAGTCTAGATTGGTCAAGTCATCCATGGTCGCTTCATATTTTTATTTATTTTCTTGCTGACAGAATGGAGCTCTAAGGCAATAGCTCAAATTCTTCACACCACAGCTTTGAACACCTCAGATAACATCTCCTTGTTGAAATTCTGCTCATGCCTCGCTGAAGGGAATGCTGTTACTGGTCCCATTTAATTGCAGGGTGGTGTGAGTGTTGGAGCTCATTAACACTTCACACCCACCCTCCTCTGCGCTGTTTGTGCTGTGTTCTCATGAACCTAGTCACCCCAACTTACCTGGATGACCGTGTTTCCACCCTCCAGCAGTGCGATGGCCAACAGTATACTCTCCTGGAAGATCCGGTCGCTGGTAGCGTTCATGATGAGGTCAATGACCAGATCAGAAGCCCCTTCTTTGTCCAGGTGGCACTGGACCTCCGCCAAACTCAGCTCCCCTCGACCTCCGACCCCAGAGCTGACAACTGTGGTCACAGAAGTGAAAAAGATTATCATCTACATATTCACCTTTGGGGCTGCACGGTGGCGCAGCAGGTAGTGCGCGTGCCTCACAGCACGAAGGTTGCCGGTTCGATCCCCGGGTCAGGCGGGGCCTTTCTGTGTGAAGTTTGCATGTTCTTCCCGTGCATGCGTGGGTTCTCTCCGGGTACTCCGGCTTCCTCCCACAGACCAAAAACATGCTCATTAGGTTAATTGATGACTCTAAATTGTCCGTAGGTGTGAGTGTGAGTGTGAATGGTTGTTTGTCCTTGCATGTGGCCCTGCAATCGGCTGGCGACCGGTTCAGGGTGTACCCCGCCTCTCGCCCATTGTAGCTGGGATAGGCTCCAGCCCCCCGCAACCCCGAAAGGGATAGGCGGTATAGATAATGGATGGATGGATATTCACCTTTGACTCTAGCATGCATACTAGTAACTTACTGGCTCTTAGTCATTATAAAGCACTTACTAATGCCTTATTCTGCATGCCCATATTTTGGCCCAATAACTTCCTAACTACTACTTATGGATAGTAAGTAAGGAAGTTGCTGTACACAAATAGACTAACCCCCCGAATAATGCACTAATAAGAGCTTTACAATGACTAAAAAAGAGGCAATATGCTACAAATATGCACTTGAATAAGTAACTATGTAAAGGTAAATATGAGTACCTGAATATTAAGAGTTACATAACAGATCACAGGGCACAATCTATTGTATTTGATGACTAAATGCGTATTAAATGAAATGTAAGAGTTTGTCTATTTTCATGATACTTCGAGCCTTTGTTCAGAACAGAAGTCACTTCAATTATATTTAACATTTTTGCACAATACGAATGAATTACATTGGTGTTATTGCTCGTTATAGCCTACTAACAAATAGATACAATAATTAACACAGATTTTCAACTGCAGGAGCATCACTCAGTTTGCTGGACCGGATTAAAAATGGGGATGTCGTTTTCTGACATAGATAAGCTGCTACATTCAGAAAAAATAGTGTGTGGATGAGATAGATGCAGCTGTGCAACTTGTTGCAAGTCTGCATACAGACAACATTATTAATCATCACATTTCTTTGATGGTGTGAAAAAGTTTGATGGTCTTGGAAACTCCTACTCCAGCCTCAGTGTCAACTGATCAGGAAGGGATTTTTAGGGTACAAAGGAAGACTAATCAAATTACGCTTTGATGCCCCCGAGTGGCAACAAAACACAAACAGCTGTAGTACACAGAAATACACATATATACACACTGCCACCTCCTCTTCATGCATCCTACCCCATAAAACTGAGATGAAGGACTGCGAGCAACTCATAGGTTGCACCAATTTTCACCAGGGTTATTTCATTTTCCCACAATGAAAAACCATCAGAATAGCAAGAGATGCTACTGTCACATAATAAAGAGCACAGAGGACATTTAAATGAGGTTTATATAGGATAGCAATTGATAAAGGAGTTTATGCCTGATGGGATGAGCCACAGGTGTCTCTTCTATCCATTCTGCCACATCACACATACAACATCAGATGTGTCTGTAACCCATGGCGGTACTCTGATTGCTGCTGCTGGCTACCACAGTGGTGAGATAACAGCACCCATCAGAGCCGTCTCTGGCTGGGCGAGCCACTGAATCAACAACACATCCCATTCTAGACGGAGCGTGGCTCTCTGGTCGCCTGGCAACAACACGGCCCGCAGTATGCTCAGTAGCGGAGTGGGGTCCAAGTGCTTAGAGGAGTACAAGGCCATGGCTGTGAATAAGATCTAATTTTTTCCGCCAGTCTAAAGCGTTAGAGATGAACGATGAGTCATAGCTGTGATGAGAGACACAGAGTGACTTGCTGGAATGAATAAATGTCAGTTAGGAACAATCTATTACATTTGTGAATGTCTGTCTCGATTGAGCAAAGCCTGAGAGACGGATGGATGGAGAGGCCGCTGCAGCTTCTGCTAACAACTGCTTTCTCTACATACAATATGTATGGTCTTGTGTAAATGTTTCGTTGTGAACTCAGTGCACATATGCAAAGTGTATATCGCTGGAGACAGTGTGGTCCAGGTGGGTGGTGTCGACCCATATTAAAGCCATCTTGTGTTTAATGCTACGTACAGTGGAAACTATCCGTGACATCTGTCACTATGACTATTCTTTGTAACCCGCGTAATGAATAGAGAAACATTTTCCACATGAGAGGAACTTTCATGTTATCTGTGAACACTTTGCTGTGAAATTCATACAATGATTTAAAACAATTCCAAATTCTTAACTTTTGACTGTCAAATCTACAACTACTTCACTTAACTACATTAAATGGAATTTATCTTTTGGTTTTTCTTGTACCTTCTTAGCTCAACAGTTATTTATCTTATTTTTAATTCCCATTAAGTTTGAATGGTATGACTTAAGATTCAGTTCACTTAAGAGTTTCATGTTTTTCTTTATAACTAATCTGTTCCTCGCTGCCATATTGCAGCCAGCAGCTATAAACTATTTCAGTCTCAGTTCACTTCTTGGTGCTTTGCGTGGCCCATTTTCCCAAACAAATCATTCCAAAATCACCTCGTCTTTTGAGCTTTACCATACAGACACACATACCCACCTGTAGGTGACTTTCCCTGCACTCCAGGAGTGAGTGGGCCGTTGCTGAAGGTTGTGAGGCTGTCTCTCCTCTGGCCAGGTTTGACGTTTCCATAGTATCGATTGACCAAGATCTGCCGCAGAGCTTCGCCCTATCAGTGAGAACGGATGTTAGGAGATGAAATCTAATTATAGTTACCATGTCACAGAATGGAGCTGGAACCCAAAGTCAGTATTGCTGTGCTAATGTGGCAGTACAAGACAAGACAAATCAAAGCGAGAATCCACATAACCACAATGTCGCTTTTAAGCCCACGACAGAAAGCAGTGACAAGTTACATGATTACTTGGACACACAAAAAAAAGTCCTGATCATCTCCCATCTCCTCTTAAGAGTCCATGTGCTCCACTTGAGAGCCTAACCCTTTGTTTTTCATCCTATTTTGGTCCTTTTAGCGCTCCTCAAGGCAATTAAATAGATGCTTTAAAATCACTGCAGTTGTATAAATACAAATAAAGCTAAATAGAAACATATGCAAAATGAAGAAGGTTAGAGGGCCACAGCCCTGAAGACTAATCCGAATAAGACATCCCCCTTGGAAGAACACGGAACAACACACAACTTTTTCTCATTTGACCTTTGCCTCTGACCTCAGTCAGTGATGTTCAAAGGTGACACTGTCCCAACTTAACATTTGCTCGATGTGCCTCGCATGTTACATACTGCATATCTGACAGGGGAGTGAGTGGGTGCCATGCTGTGGGAGCAGAGTGACTGTGAGGGCATCGCAACAGTCAGTCAGTTGTCAGCCGTCGATAAGATGGCGGCCTGGACCAGACCACAGCAAACCAAACTCAGTACCTACCCTCGTTTGATCCTCCAGTTGCTTCTGTGGCTGGTTGGGATCAAGCTCCTTAAAGGTGATGTGAGTTAGCAGAAAGCAGTAAAATAAGAAAGAAAATTAAAGAAAAAAAATAGAGGTCGGAAAGAAATTAGAAAACAAAATAGTGTGTTAATACAGTGCAAATTAGTTACTTTACTAGCATGCAGGAAACTGGGTGCAAATTAGCTCATGCAGTTAAGAGGGAAGTGGTCGTGTCAGGGAAGATGTGAGGTCGAGTCAAAGTCATGCAAGGCTTCATGCAAGGAAGGACTGATATTCACAACGTCATATACCTACACAGACTTCATTATTCAGAGCAAGTCATAGCTCATTTCAAACATCTAGCACTCTTGACAGTGTTTTGTGGGAAAGTTCAAACATTGTACTGTCATGTAGTGACTCCCTTATTACTTTCCAGTCATAGTGGCAAAATAGCCAAAATATTTACATAAGACACGGACAAGCTGCCAGAGGGGGAGAAACACAAGCCATGAGAATGAGGGGAAAAAATAAAGGAAAAAAAAGCTCTGTCCAAGTTACATAATGGAGCCGTGAGCTACTGACACACACTGTAAGCACCAATCTGGCATGGAAAAACACCTCAGCCATGACTTCAACCCCCCCACCCCACTGAAAGAAGGTCAGGAGATTGGACTTTGCTCAAAAACAAGGAGGTGGATGAGAAGATGAAGGAAAGGCAGGAGGGAGAGAGGGAAGAATGGATGAGTGGACAAGTGGGAGGCAGTGCTCCAACAATGGCCGACATGTAGCATAATTCAAGTTCCACAGAGTGAGCAATATGCATGAGAGGGCTCTCAAAAGAGGAAATGGAACATGGTGATGGCTTGCAGCTCTTATCTATTCAGATAAG
The DNA here is from genome assembly GCF_039877785.1 of Chaetodon trifascialis. NCBI lineage: Eukaryota > Metazoa > Chordata > Actinopteri > Chaetodontiformes > Chaetodontidae > Chaetodon > Chaetodon trifascialis. Next base: position 23,673,906 of record NC_092058.1, on the reverse strand, counting down.
GAGATAAAGACTGAACACAAGTGTCATGGGATGGAGTTAGTGAGTAAATATGGCAGATGATCAAAGATCAGCAGTGACCCATACTAGCGTGCAGCGAGGCAGTATGGGTCTGAAACACACCTCGGCAGGGACTTCTGGCTCAGGTGGAGGTGCCAGCTGATTGGAAATAAAAGGATGATGTTAGTCCAAGTCTGAAGATGTTGAGTTAGTTGTGCTGCATCTGCCTCCAAAGAGTAGCGCCCTCTCTAAAAACTCCTAACTTCTCGCCCCTAGAGGCTGCTACTGCTACTGCTTACTGATACATCTTTTTGTGTCTGCTGCTCACCACGATAGCCAGTCACATGCACCACTGCACATCATAAACATGCATGATTTAGAGAGCCTGGAGCAGAGAGAAGGTGGACAGAAAACATGTTGCGCTCTGAGATCTTGGTGATAATGGATTGCTGGCAGTATATAGGAAATTATTTCACTTCAATGTGTCTCGTGTTTTCATGGAGCCAGCCTTATGGGACAGCATGGGCGATAAGCAGCGTTAACCTACTGCGGCAAGAAAGAAGAAACTACAATGAAATACAATAAAACTCGCCCCCTGCCTTCACCACACTATAGACCTTTGGCTACAGTTCTACGCTGTAGTGCCTTTAGTATTCTGTGGTTCACTGTTGACCTCCTGCTACAAAATGCTGCTGCCTATTCTCCGACATGACAAGTAAGACAGAAACCAAGAAAAGCAAAAATGTGCACACTCATCTAAATGTGCATATTGGCTGCTATGAAGGCCACGTGAGAATTATTTGTAATTCAGCTGATTTCTGACCGGGTGGTACCGCGCAGGGGAAAAGTTAATGTTATCACTTTTTCCTCAGAATCGGGTTACAAACTAAGTGAACAGTAAATGTTGTATGAACTGAGGTGCAGTGGATTATAGAAACAACTCATTTTGAGTGCATTCACCAAACTAACACAGCCTCAGCAAATCAGCAAAAAAGGAGTTAAAAAGCAAAATTAATATTTAACTTTGGGCTGCTGTTGCTAATGGTAGGTCCGTTGTATAGTCTGAGCAAAACAAAACAGATCATGCAATGATAAAAATAATAATGTACCACTTGGAAACAAAAAAAACAAAAGTGCCTCAGTTCATACAAATCAAGTTTTATAAAACAGAATAAAATAAAATGTAGGCCTACTGAGTATAGGGGTATTCAACCTCCAGTTGCTCAACAACTCATTTAACTAAGCTTAGATAAATACCTATATACATGCACACACACACAAAACCTCACAGCGAATACGAAAGGCGAAATAACATGTAACCTAATATGGCTATATGTTTCCATCTGTAACCCAGTCATGGTGGTTTATGCTGATTAATTGTGCAACTGGACAGGAATTTCCCTACAACAAGCCCCCTTCTATGTCAACACATTGATTTCCACAGAAAAATGGTGATGCATCATGCATGCAACTGAAGCTGTGTTCAACATCCATCGCTGACGTTGTGTAATTCAGCAAGAATTTTAACTTTTAATAAAATCCTTTGGCATATAAACAGATGCTTCAGCTAAATGGATAACTGTTAGCGTCTGTTTCACTTATTATGCTTCCCACAGTCCGTGATAAAATATCCATAGAGGCAATGTCAGACAAATAAACACGATTACACCGAGTTGCGAAAAGCTCATATGATCTCACCCACCAGAAGAATCAGTATGGTATCGGCATCCCCTTGTTTACAATCACACATCTAAGAGCCTTAACCCACATCCTAAAATGGGCAGACACTGTGCGCAGTGCTTTACCTCACCTCACTGAGAAGTCATAAAGAAAACTGGCTGTTCCTAATAAAAGAAAACACGTCTTCAGGGAAAGGGCCAGAAGGATGCTTCTGTATAGCACTCTGCCAACAATATTAAAACTGGCTTGTAACAGAGGCAGACCTCAAATAATTAACAGGTGTTATGTTGGCTGAAGTTCACACTCACAACCCAAAATAAATACCTAACTTTCCCATGGCCCCCTTGTCTACCCTGTGCCACCTAGATGGAGGTGCACCACTGCTGCTACTGTCTCCTGGAAGACATCTCTGCTGCACTTATATTGCCCATTACCACTGAACGTCACACATCAGTGAGGAGTTTAAAATTCCAGGAAAAATGGGAAAAAAGGAAAGAAAATTGCTGGCTCTTATGTAACTGCTTCCTGAGAGCTGGCTGGAGCCCAAGAATCGTGCAGCATTAAGTTAAGGAAACTGGGACAGTGCTGTGTGTTGCTGAGGAATGTCTGCAGCTCCCCCTGTTGACCAAGAAAGAAAACAACAGAAAAAAACAACAGGCCAGAGTCTCCTGACTTCACCCACAGTAGCAGGCGGGAGGATAAACCAGGACAAGCAGAGTTTATCTGAGGCAGTTTGGCAGAGTTAGTGCATGACGGAGAAAGTGAAAGTGAAATGGACAAAACAATAATATTTGTGAAAGTATCGGTTGGGATGTGGTCAGAAACACGCATGAGGACAAAAGAGGAAACGGTACTCCAAAGATCTGGAGCTAAACAAACAGTAATAAGGACACTGTGGTGGGCTGGCATAAACACAAGCACATGGAGGAACACACACACACACACACACACACACACACACACACACACACACACACACACACACACACACACACACACCACCACATTAGCATAGAAATAGACCTTTATATAAATTCGACTCCATGTATGGGTCAAATGCTCAGCGCCTCGGCAGTCTTCGCCAAACAGAATTACGTCAGCAGAATGAGACAGAGACATCATCTCCTTCTGAGCCCCCCGGCCTCCCGCAGTCTCACAAACAAAGAAGCCCACATGCACGTGAAGGAAACACAAACACATGTAGTGGTTGATATGATCGGGCCTGACAGTGAGGGTGGCATGCGAGTCATGTCTTGTTTTCTCCCGGCTCGCATTTTTATCACGTTTCTATTTCTGGGAGAGTGAGATAACCTCTGCTAACGGGTGAACCGTCACTTCGCTGTATCCTGCTCTATCATCACTCTCCCTGGATGCACACACACACACACACACACACACACACACACACACACACACACACACACACACACACACACACACACACACACACACACACACACACACACACACACACACACACACACACACACACACACACACGTTTCCATCATTTTCTGGGGACATTACATAGACTTCCATTCATGTCCTGGTGACTTAACCTAACCATAACCTCTACCTTTCTCAGCCTAACCCTTTACATTTGCCAGGCTGGCGAGTCCCCACAATGTGACTGTCTAAACAGATTTATGTCCCCACAACGTGAGGAATACATGGCCACACACACGCACGTACACAAACACAAAATCCAGCCCACAGACTGGCCATGCAACAACAAGATATGATGGGGCCCATCAAACCATAGTGAAACTGACAGCTGCACTCATTGCTAGAGACCTTTGGGTGGGAGTTGGGGTGTGTTATGGTGGGTCAGAGAGCAGCAGCAGGCTAAACACTGGGGTTACATAACAGCTATCACGGCAGTTTATCCTGCTGCCACTGAGAGGAAGTTGGGGTTTTGGCCTGACTGTCTTCCATCTGAATGACATCCACACACATGCTGCCAGCCAACAGTCAGACCACTGTGAGCTGTTGTTAAAGTGAGTGCGTGCGAGGATGAGTGACATACGGCATGTGCTGCGGGGGTGAGGGAGGATGCGTACATTCTTAAGATGCACATGGGAGGAGTTGACGGAACAAAGCGCTGCTCTCTCACAACAGCCCTGTTTTTGTGGAAGCCGGGGATTTCCATTGCTACAGTACCAAGTGCCATGTATAGGGAGGGAGGGAAGGAGGGAGAATAAAACAGAGAGACATAACAGAGAAACTGAGAGCATGTTGCTTCCTGGCAACTCTGGAAAGACCCTTTCCAACAGTTTCCCCATTTCCCCAACTATCATCATTGTTCACTTCCCCTGCACTCACCACACTCTTGATTAGGTGACTCGTCTAGTGTCAGCCTGTTATTCACTCCCTGATGTTATTTTCCCACAGGCACAGATTCTCCTGCTCTGACAACTGCAGTTTTGACAGTTGTTTCAAGAGAAGTGACCAAGTAGGCTGTAAACATTAACGTGCTGTTCCAAACAAAGCGGGTAAAACAGTGCCAACACAAGGTCCACTTACCAAGTTTTCTCGGGGGCTTTCAACCATATTACACAGTCCTCATCAGTGGACAGAGTTTGCTCAGTTGTCATGGAGATGAATCTGACATGCGAGCGCAGTAGCTGTTGTGATTTTATCCATAGCACCTTTAGGACCTCTCATCTTAAAGGCTCCTGAAAATTGTAAGTAAGTTGGCCTTCAGTTGTGACCAATTCGTCAAATGCTAATCCAAGGGGAAGTAAAAACTTTGATGCTTAACTTTAAGCCAACATGGACAAGATGTCCTGAAAATGCTACGAATGAAATCATTATAGTTACTGAAAGTACATGTCAGCTCCATCTGTTGATGAAGATCTTATGATATGGTTAAAAGTGCCGAAAAAAAAAAAAAAAAAAATTCAGAGTGTTTTGCAAAATTTTCAAATGTTTTACTATTTAAAGAGTAAAGCAATAGAAATATAAAATACGCAAAGTAAGAAAAATCGAAAATAAAAACAAGAAAAGTAAAGTTTAAAAAAGAGTAAAGTGACGAGGGGACCGGATCAGATTGAAACAATTTCCCCTCAGGGATAAATAAAGGATTTCTGATTCTGATTCTGATCAAACTATGACAAAGACTTGAGATAAACGAGAGGTTTAAGAGCTGATCTTGACAGGTTGTCAGAACCAGCATATCTAAAATGCACTGTCCCTGGGGGCCTGAGCACGCAGTACATTTAATGGTATGCATAAAGTCTTAAATCTGCTGCTAAAGCTCACAAGCAGCCCATGAACAGAGACCAATAGTTACCACCTTGAGTAAGCTAAAGAGTGACTTCCTCCTGGTCTGAATAAAGAGAAATGCAGCAGTCCAAACGAGAGTAAACACAAGCATGGACTACTTTTTCCAAGATCTTTGGGTTTCAAAAACAATTTGGTCCAATGGTTTTTATAGTCCTCTGAATCAACAAAATCTAGTAGTTTTTTTTTGTACTTGACAAACATACAAAAAACATCACTCCCACAGAATATTCCTGACATTAGTCATCAGTGACATGTGAGATATGGTTCCTCTGTAGTCACACCCATAATCCCTGTGACCACACATTATCAACAACAGAAAGGAGAAACCTGTTTTATCCACTTCCTTAAGGCCAGGGGTCATGACCATCAGCTTATTTTTGCAATGCACTCTTACTGTATGACATTGCACGCTGCTGCTCACAGCCCCCCTGTGTTCTGAACTATCTATATATGTTAGATGGAGTATCCCCAGCTATATTTACACTCACACCTGCTTTTCCATGGTGGCAAAGGGCTTAGAAGAATATGCCACCATCCATCATGCTGTGCAGCATGAAGATTGAGTGACCAGAAAAACAGAAAGATCTCACGGATGTAACTCTAATAAATGCCAGCTCACCATGTTCAGTTTTTAAAGAGACTACTAAATTGTTAGTGTGTTCACTTGGTACGATTACACTAAAGACAGGTCAACTGGGGGGTTTAGCAACCTCAAAGGAGTTTCCATCCTACAATTAAGGGTTAATTAAATTAAAAACTTCACTTTATAGGCTGATAGTATGTCAATTAGATGACAGTTTTACTCGTGGCAGTGTGAAGAAGGCTTTGAAATGGCATTTAGACCATCACATTGGGAAAGAAATACAATTCACTGCATTAAAAAAAATTAAATAATAATAACAATGACCAGATTATCAACTCAAGTCAAAAATCAAATGGTGTAACTGGCATAAATCTCCTTAATTAGAAAGGAGAGTGAGAGAGAGGACAGAGAGTTTAAAGAGAAAAGATTTCAAGTGGTTGTGACAGTGATGGGATTTAACAAAAAAAAACAAAAAAAAAACACCCTCTGTCCCTCCATGGAAATTCCAGGGCCCAAAAGTCCCACACAATTCATGATGAGCAATCTTATTGGAAAGCTGTTAAACTGTTAAAGCTGCTAAAATGGATTAACAACGTCCACCTAACATCATCGGTAAAAGGCAGTAATGCATGTCTGCATTCTCCACAACACAATCAGTAAATCAATACTCTTCTCAGAAACAATTTTTTTCCTTAAAGAGCGCACTCCAGCACAGTAAGTACACGACCATATGGAGGCACAACAGACAAGCATATTGCATAATGTGAGCTAGAAATGTCAGCAGTGTGCTACACTTCAACATGGAGGTCAGGAGCAACTCTGACAGGCACAAAACAGGGAGGGATGGACTAAGCTACCGACAGATGGGAATGTGGTGCTAGAAAGTCTACTTGCAGCACAAAGCATGTCTATGTTGTTAGTGGGAGACAGATCAAATGTACATCACAATAGTAAGTAAAATGATCAACCTCAGCCACATCCATTTCATCATCAAAGGCAATCAGCTGCAAGAGAAAAAGTATAGGGAGCAGAGTTAGTAGAGCTAGATTAGTGAGTTACAGTAAAGCTCGGTCACAAGTGTGTGAATGTACAGCTTGTCGCACACGCAGCATGTCAAGTTAGTGAGAGCAGTGAGAGAAAAGCATGTTAAAACTCCAAACCACAGAACACTAGGCCAAATGAGCTCACCTGTGCAGTGATTAATAATTGTGAAACACACCCTCCCACCTTCATGTTTGATTGTTTTACAATATCATCACACGTCATATTAAGCTCGCTTGATATTCATTTACAGAAAAAGCACGCAATGTTGCAATAGTTGCAAATATTTACCACCTGTAAGTCGGCATTAAGCAGAGACACATAAGGTCACATGTCTGTTAAAACTTGCCCTCTGGCAAACACGAGTAGAGACACAGCAGCTGAGGTCTTCTGTGAGGTTTTTCTTTTTTTTTTTTTTAAACGGTGGTTTTCTCCAGAGAGACAAAATGAAAACAGAAAACAGTGAAGCTGCCTCACACACATAGTCACAATGGCACTTAGGGATTCTGGGCTGATTTTCAGAAATACCACCTTTTGGCTCTCATATTGATAAGGTGCTCTGTAGATGCAAAACAAATGTTTGTTTATTATTTAGCATTATTGTGTGTGCAGATTACATGGTTGAGGTTGAACTGGTGTGCAAATAAACACATGGCTAAAACAAAAGGTTGTGCATTTTAGAAATGTGTTTACTGTAGCTGTTGAGGTGCTTCACTATTAGAAGTTGGTAATGAGTACAAATATTAGGCCTGATTTTGTTTTGAATGTCTGTTTCCTACACACACTCAACTGCACATGAACCCTGGCTAACCTGCAGGAGTCTCGACAGGGACGTGATCCCTCACTGGATTCCCACCGGTTATCATTGCTAATTACGTTTGGAAATTGACCATGTTTCCGCAGTGGTGAGTGTTTTATTCCCCTGTGGCACTCAGTTTGGTGCAATATGTGCAAACATGGCTTTAGATTCCTCATGACTCAAAGTAAATCTACATTTGGGCGCAAAGCTTCGCTAAAATGCGTCTTCACTTTGTTTTCCTTTGTTTATAGGTGGATATGTCGATGGTGTATTGGGCTACTCGTGTCATGTCATTTTTCTCTGTTATGTAAGGGTGTGTGTTCTATTTCTTGAAGTATTTATGTATGTATTGTACACTTTTTTGAAACCTGCACATCCATGTTTACTATAGCAGTCTCTTTCCCTCCTTTTGCGTTAGTGCCCGCATCATCTTGTGTGTGTCTTATTGCACATGCATGCGTTACAAATAGGGACTTGCTCTTAAAAACATACTCTATAGCGATTCTAGGGGGCAGAAACTCCACAAATACCTTTAAAACATACTGCATTGCATTAAAAGTGAAAATATTGCCTTTAATTTCATTATCAAAATCTGAATTCTAGTATTGGGTTGACTGAGTTTCATCCATTGACTGTATATAAAGATAGATGGACAGATGGACAGCTCCCCAAAAGTCCTAACATCTTGATTGCCCCCTGGTGGCTGGCTGAGTCAATGTCATAAAACCCACCCCCTCCATATTAGCATGTCAGTGAATGGGACATGGGCCAAACTAAAAAAAAAGTACAGATCAAATACATTTTTCCCAAGTATGGCTTCTCTCAGTATAGGTAGTTCTTATCATGCTATTGCACAACCCAAATTCCAAAAAACTGGGACGCTGTGTAAAACGTGATCATTTGCTAATCCCTTTTGACAATTGGAAACACTACAGATACAATCTATTTCATGTTTGACCTCATCACCTTCATTGATTTTTGTAAATATTTGCTTATTTGTTTCAAACCAGTTGTGTCAGGAGCAACTAAAGACTGGGAAAGATGTGGAATGCTCCAAAAACACCTGTTTGGATCACTCCACAGGTAAACAGGTTGATTGGTAACAGGTGATAATATCATGATTGGGTATGAAAGGGGCATCCTGGAAAGGCTCAGTCATTCACAAGCGAGGATGGAGAGAGGTTCACCACTTTGAGGAAGACATGATTGTATAAATGAGATTAATACATGGGCTCAGGAACAAATAAGCATATGTTCTTAATAAACACAGTTCTGTCTGTCTGTTTTTATTTATATTTTACAGAGCATCCCAGCTTTTTGGTGATCAGCGTTGTATGTTCAAGTTTCACTTTTTCTGATAAATTTGAATGTAATTAATTGTTCGATTGCTATAAAAAGGGGCTGTGACTTCATGACTGACAGCTTGTGCATGCTCGCGATTTATTCAGGCAGGTGTTTGAGTAGGACCTCAATAATGCGGCTCCACACCCCGATCACTACTGTGCAGACTCAAGTGACGTCACCAAGGCAAGATGGCAACATACGTATCCGAGATATCTTTGCTTCATTTTTGCACAGTGGGGCAAAGTGGAGACACATAGTCCACCTTTATATACAGTCTATGGTTGACAGAGTTGAAGCAATCGATTAGAGATAAGTACAAGAGGTCAATAGCAGCCAATGATGTCATTAGTAATGGATGTTGTGTCAAATGGTTGAGTGAGAGTCACGGCATGCACACTGTTAATAGTGTTAATAATGCTGATGTTCATTACTTCAATCTTTGGACTTGCTGTTCGTTAAGGTTCTTTGGAAAGAAGGCAATGAAGGAATCTATTTTTCATTAAACGTACCAGTGTTTGCCCAACATAAAACTTGACATGACACAGAGTATCCATAAACGGCCCTGGCTGCAGTGACTTCAAATACAAGACTTAACGACGTCCGTATGGATTTTTTCTTTTCAGCGAGCCCTGCAGGCTCCAGGGGCAACCAAGCAGAGCTCAGCCTCCTCTTTTATTGCAGCGTTTTTTGATCTTATATGTTCCAGTAAGTTTGGTGCTTTGGGACAGGGACACTGTATTCTGAGATGTCAGAACAGTGTTTTATCTCATGTGTGGGTGAATTTTGGGCACGACAACAAGCAGAAGATGAGAAAGAGGAAGACAGAAGGTACATACCTTCTCCCCATAGCCCCGGTCTTTTGTCATCATTTCCCTCAGTGTCTGCAGTACTTTGATGCACAGACGCTCCTCATTCTCCTCCAACAACTGCTTGGTGTGTTTGATCAGTCTGGTCAGGGGGAGAGAAAGAAGAGTGAGGACATACACTTTTTGATGAAATCCACAGTTCTCAAACTACCTAACTGCACCACTGACAGACACCACAGCACGACCTCTGTGGAAATCATAACATATTACAGTGGTCTTCTTTTTGCTCATAACAACACATTTGGAGCATAAGAGACAGACAGCACATTTAGGTGTCCTGGATGTAAACGAAAATGACAGGAAACCATAGTGCAATTGGGAAGCTTCTCAACACAAGGGCAGATGTTTTTGAACTCTCAGAGATCTATAGAGAGGCTGATGACTCCTCAGAGCTAGTGCAGGTTGACACACCTTTAAAGCAAACTCCTGTAGTAGAACAATCCCTGCAACAAAAACAGCTCTGTGTGTCCACCAGGTTCCTTGTAATCCAATCTGAGCTCTTATCGGGCAAAACAAAACAACATAAACAACACTATCCATAACTGAAATTCCCTCATTTCATATTCATGTTCAAGAATATTTATTACATTTGATGGATATTTTTCACTATTACAAAGCATTTTCTGGAGCATCTCACTTGTTTTTCCTACATTTTTGTCAATTGGACAGACTGATTAGAAGAGGCATCAGGCTTTCTGGTGCACTCATAGCAGGGAGTTCAAAAGCAAAAATGAAATGTAATTGCACACAGTCTTGTTTTGAAGTTAAACCTAAATATGGGCGCTGGCTGGCCCATTCCAGCCTCTCACTTCCTCTGAGGTGGTTCCATTTCACGTTAAACTGGCACAATAAAGTCCACTAGTGGGCCAAGCTGTAACCTTACGCATTATTATCTAAATTATCTGCTCAATAATGGATAAGAAAGTCCCCTAACCCAACCTACTGCAATCACAGAACAGCCAAGTTAACCCCCCCGCCTGTCTCAAGATGCAGAGTGTGACTGTAGAGACAACACAACACAAAAAACGCAGTATATCTGAAGCTATTCTATACATAAACAGTACAAAAGCAAATGAATAAAAAACATAAAAGTTCTCTAAGCCTAGAACAAACAAAGACACCTTGGTGGTTGGAGATTTAGACTTACTTTGATATGAATCCTCCACTTTCACATTTCTTGCGAGCGTCCGTGTTCTCAGGGAAAAGGAGCTCGGGACGATGGAGGACATCCACCAGCACTGAGAGCTCAGCTTGCACCAGTGGCCTCAGCCGGTCCTCCAGTGCGGACACAATGTCCTACAGAGCACAGTGAAATACAGCCAGAGCATGATCAGAAGCTGTAATTTTACTACAAAAGACTAAAGACCAAAGTTCTGCGATGAGTTCACAGGCTTAGACTCTCCACACTGACACACCAAATGAAACCACGGTCTTGAGTATTTGTTAGTGCTGAACTTTTGATTTTCTGATAAACCAACTTATCATTTCATTATAGGAACTCATATTTCTGAGAGTTCATATTTCTGAGAGTTCATTGTATCACTGAGAGATTCAGATTAGCTCGTCTGTTGAGCAGGGTTTAAGGATTCTCCTAAGACATTTCAGCCCCTGACTTAGACATCTGTCAATATCTTCTGTACATGCAACCACATTAGTTATTTCATCCACAGAATCAAGCTGTAATGAACCTCAAAATATCTGCCAGACACCGTAGCCTTATGAATAAATGTAAGACAAACACATCCAGTACATGACATACTATAGTTAAACAACGCAAACCGTATGTATGATGCACCACCACATCCCACTTCTTTACAGTTTCTGTCACGTCTTGTATGAAAATATACAAGTAAGTGATGTTGCATCATGATGACTTTGGTCAGTGCTGTGTGGGCTGTCTAGTGAGTGGGAGAACAAAAGGGCCATAAGGAGGTGAAAAACAATAACAGGCAATGAACAGTGTTAGAGCACACATTCAAACAAATGCTATTCCTTCAATAAAGGGAAAGGAAAAAATGGGCAGGACATGCGTTTTAGGAAACGCATTGCTCTCTGTCTGGGAATGGGCTGGTGATTGACCCAAAACAATCTTGGGAAACTCAACAACAATGCAGCAACATTGCAACAATGTCATGAGTGGGATGGTCAAAGTGATGAGCGGAATTGCTTATTTCATTAAAAACAGCAGTTATTTTTGAGGCAAGCATCTGGGTTTCCTGTGCAAGATAACAGCTGTACTGGTCCAGACAGGTCAGAGATTTTTCAAACTTCCAGTGAATAGTGAGTCACGCATAACCAGAAAATAGGGTGTAACAGCTTGGTTTATGACTAACAACACTTTACTTTTCCCAGAATGTAAGTAGAAACCATTTCTACAGTATTTTGTTTGCCTTTACGATTACCAAAAGAATTAGATCACTCTTGGTATGTTGCTGATGACATTGGTAGGAGTCTCGATAGGCCCACTTTTCTTTATCTATGCAGATGTACTGATAAGAGCTCAGCCTTCGGCTTCTTTTTCATAAACGAAAACAGTCATACTAAATAAACAAATGCCACATGCATAAAAAAAAGAGTTCACAAGCGAAACCGATAGCCAATATTTGGAACTGATATTCGTTTGCAGCAAAAATGAAAATTTTGGTGTCAAAATTTAGAGTAACACACCTGGGAATAGAATGAATACAGTATACTGTTTGTTTGTTTTGTGTACACTGAAAAAAAAGACCTTAACTTTTTCTAAAATAACACAAACACAAAATCTTCATTAAAATGCCTTTAAGTTTAATTATTTTTAAAACAAAAAGTGCAGGGGCCTTCCAGCAGCATTTAATAAAACTCACTCAAATGAATGAATGAATAAATAAATAAATAAATAAAATAGCCCTCCCTGAATTTTTGAAACATCAACAAAATAAACTGAACTGTTCTGAAATTTGGATCTGAGTTAGTTCTCCCAATTCAGTAGCAGGAGACATGCCAGCACCACAGTTATCTTCGAGCTTGGAAAAGCGTTTCATTACACATGTGAGTTGTAGACATGACGGTAAATTTATTGATTGAAAATAAAACACACTGAGAATAATCTCCTCGACGTGTGCTCTCTGCCTCACTCATATCCCTGGACTTTACCAGTGACAGGCAAAAGACGATCATTTAACACCAGTAGTTATGTTGCTGCACCGTAGTGTAGTGAGAGCACGAGCGCTGAGGGAGAGGCGTAAACAAACAAGGACACGTTAGCATGCAGTACTGTTAATCTTATAGGCCATAATCACCTCCGGTGTTGTTTACTGATAAACCAGGAGCCGCCCCATGGGCTGAGACACATTAGGAGATTTATTATTCCCACAAAGTAACGGTAACCCAACGGGCCTATATTATTATTGGGCGTCTGGCCGCAGCTATAAAGCGGTTGTGGCAGTTATAACGTAGCGGTGGGTCATCATGAAATACGCCATGTTGAAGTTGTGAAGAGTTTCATCTCCAGAGCTAAACAGCGGAATTCAGCAGGTTTTCCTCCCTTATACTTGCTATAGTCTACCTACTGGTATGTTGTTATGTCTTTTTTTATTATTATTGTTAAGTTAGGAGCTTCAGGTCATGTTCACCTGGTTACGTCTTTTTTTTTTTGGTGCGTGACACTATTTATCTTGCAAAGTTGTATGCTTGATGTGATTAGACAAGTCGGTCGATGAAATGTCAACCGTTATCACTGAAATTAATCATAAGGTTGTGGTGTTTTTAAAACTTCATCATAGAGGCTTTTTATTGCAACTTCGACTGACTCTGTCGCCTTATCTCTGCTGAATCACCGGAGCAGTTGTCTGCTTCTCCTTGTCTGTGGCGCTGCATGTAGAGGCTTCAGTGTCGATTGGCTGTCACTGACTCACTTGTACCATGTAGCCAATCAGTGAGGGCTGTGGGCGGGACATTGTTACACAGCCAAGAGCGGTGACTTCAGGCAGAGAGACGGCTGCATCAGAGCCAAAGGAGCGCGTGTTAAAATACTTTAAGTAATTTTATTGGTCTTCGGTGGAAAAAAACGGCCAATGCCAATTATCGAAAAAACGCAGAATATCGGCCGATATTATCGGCCAGGCCGATAATTGGTCGATCCCTAATATGAATGCTGTGCAGATGGTGGTTTAAAGCCCTTGCACCTTCTTTATTCCAATACAAACTCCTGTCAGACTGATGACAGCACAAACGACCAAATTTCCTTTACTGACCAAACTTTGTGTCCTGAACCACTCTGCCATTAGATGTCTCGCTAATGCACTTTATAAAGCCAGTACTACTTCCCATTCTCCTCCATCACCTGACCTGCATTATACACACAGCTGACAGAGAGGTATACAGACATACAAAAATGCATTTGAAAGAACATTTTAATTACAGTTGCCTTCCCACTAGTTTAATGATTTCACTAATGTTTCATTTCACCTTATTGATCTATTTAGATTTTTAGCATTCCACCACTTTCCTGCTTGAGGTATCACTTTCAGATGAGATGTCTGGTTAAATTATTAAACAAATTAAAATAAAGCATTACTAACTACCGACCTGTAGGCGCTCAATGATGTTTCTGTAGTCTTTGGAGGTAGTCAGGCCTGAGTCTCGTCTGGAAGTGTTTTTAGCAGATAGTCTCCAGCTGAGGATGCTCTTCTGCACAACATTGTTGGACTTGACAAACAAGTTGTTCACCTGACTGTCCAAGTCCACTGGGATGGCAATAGCTCTGCTCTTAGCTGGGGAAGGGTGAGAATGTAGATATTTCTATTTAATGCTTTTAACAAATGCCACACTGCCCTTTCTGATATAGTAACAGAGACTGGAGGTTGGTGTTAAGCCAGTATCTTACCCACGTCTGAGAGTACTTTAATACAAGCCTCCACTGAGGCCTTCTGAACGGGGTTGAGCCAGTTACAGTGGTATACCCTGAACACTCCCTGAAGCAGCTGTACAAATACTGGCTGACGAGTCTGTAAGACAGAGAAAGAGCAAATGATAAGAAAAAAAATCACAGTGAAAGAGAGTGAGGAACAGGAGGAAAACATGTGCTGTTTAATTTAATAATTTAATTTAATAACCAACAAAGTGACTATGGTGTTCCCTGACTAGGCTGAACTCTTAACCCAATTTGTGCAAAAGATGTCAATGTGAGGACACTATAGGACTTTTTACAGCAACTGTTTGTAGTATGTACAGTCCCAACACATCACACCAAACCAGTGTTTCACAGAGAGTACAACTATCAGAGCAAACTATCAGCTGGCCACAGCCCTAGAGTACAATAAATACCTCTGTTATCTTTCCAAGAATGGCGGCCTGTTTCAAGAAAAAGAGGATCGTGATGTTTGGAAAACTTCAGTAAGCAGACATCTGAGAATGTGCAGAGGCTTACATCGAAAAAAACTAAATTTTCTACTGGGCCAAGTGGAACAAAACAACTCCACATAACAACATGGTGTCAAGTGGGCAAGTGTATGTAATACTACTGAACATCACAAAGTCACTGCACAAGGGATTTAGCTATCTATAGAAGGTACTGGTCATGGTTTATTGGAAAAGTCGTGGGCATCAGGACAGCGCTACATCAAGGTCTAAGAAACGGAGTGACCACGTTGCGTGAGTACATCATCAGCACCATGTCCCAGTAAAACCTTGTGCAACACACCCACAGATCGGGGAACAACAGATTCTGTGTGCTGACTAAGCTAGGAAAACGTGAAAACCCACACAGTGAAGATACTTCTGAACATTTAGAGCCTGTTGATGAACACCCTAGGGGTTGGGAAACAAAATGTGGGGGAGAGTCACCATTACTTACATACATATGGCGTGCCATCTATGCAGAGAGAACAATCATATTTTACAGTCCATACAGAGGTAGCTGAGCATGGTTTCTCACTGTCAAACATCTCAACTCAAGCAAGCACATGATTTAACGGAATGATCTGATGACTGATATGCTCCACAGTCCAAATTACCTGCAGGCTTGTGCTCTGGTCAGAGAAAGGAGAGCTGAAGAAACATGTGACGATGCTCATGACCGTCTCAGTTACATAACGTTCCAGCGTGGTGTCCGCATGCTTCCTGTCACTGGTGTTGTTGCATACCTAGGCAAGGAGGGAAAAGCTATTAGCATGACGCACAGCCACTGGATCACACTTCCTGCATGTGGGCAACAGGTAAGACACTGCATGCTGTGTTGCTATAATCACCCAAACCTATGATATAACAAAGCAGGACAGCTTTCTCCACCCATTGATCACATTGTCTCCCTCACTTTCAGATGTGAAATACATTGTGGCCTTACCCTACAAATGTCCACCAGGAAGTTCTCAAACAGCTTCCACATATGGTTGGAGGTATAAATCTCCTTCATCTCCACCTCTGTGTCGACATAGCAGTGGTTCAGGAAGTTGATATAGGCAATCTTCACCTGTTAGGATGCAAACAAAATTAATAAGGCAAATTTGTCGGGTGGACTAGCGATCCATGGACAGACACTGGCGAAACACCTGCTGTAAACATGCACGTCTGGCACACAGCATGTAAGCAGCATACATTTTTATTAACAGGGTTAGAGGCTACATGTTATCATCTGTTCATACCATCTTCATTTATTGCTACCTGGGACACCCGCATTGTTTAAGGTGCGACCCCTGTCTGTCTCAAGAACTGTCTGATGTTTTAGGGGCATGTATTCAACAACTTGCTGGAAATGTTCATCATGATTTGCATGCCATCCACTGCAGTAAACTCAAACCCTGTTTAGCAATGATGACACTAATCATACTCTTGTGGTTGAGTCATGAACTTTCATGAGAAAGTTGTAACATAACGCTATACAATTTGTAGTTGACTGGAGTGCAGCCTATCAACTCAACTACTTGCAACCTCCTGTTAGCTGCAACCAAGTGTCTTGCAAAATTGTCTTAGAAATGGCTTATTTTGAAAAAAAAATCAGAACTGCTCATGGTCAACTTTTCTTTACTTATCAAGCTAGTGCAGGTTAATGCTCATTATCAGTTCAGAAAAGTACAGTACAGACAAAATTTAGCTGAAGACAAGTAAATGAAAGTCATTCTTCACACCTCAGGGATACAGTCTTCATGGGTGACGACCCGTACAATATCATCCAGCGGCAGCAGGGAGTTACACTTGATCTCAGTGTACACATTCTTGCCCTCAGTGCAGACAGCCAGAAGTTCAACCAGATGGATGTGGTACATGAGAGGGCTGTTTTCATCCATGCGGTCCCTCTCTGAGCGCATCATCTGGACTAGGGTCTGGAAGGAGGCGCGATCATTGTAGAAGACCAGGACGTCCTCGCCTGAGTTCACCAGCTGAGTGGTAGAGAGTCACAAGAAAGAGCACAGAGATCTTGTTATTACAGTAACTTAGTAACATTAACTAGTTGCTAACTTTCTTTCATCTCTTATGAAGACTACAGAACTGACCTCAGCCATGACAATGTCCTGACACTTCTTGATAAACTTGTTCTCTGCCTTCACAATGGTCTGCAGGAACTTGAGATATTGGACATGTCGACCATGAGTCTCAGTGCAGTGGACAAAGTGCTGAACCACTCGCTCGTTGATCTCGCTGCACAGCTGGAAATTATTCATGAAGATGTGCTGCATGGTGACTGCCTCGAGGATCTGAGAGAGTTGCAAAAAGAGGGGACAAGAAGGACAGTCTGTGAAAATGAATAACAACAAGTGAAGGAGTGCAGATCTATTTCCCAAAAGATAATATTTTGGAGACTGAACTGTATAGTGACTGTAGACACTGACTCCTTGGAGTACACCTGAGATGTACGACTCACCCCTGGGTTAAGAAACAGGTTGATGTGCTTGTGGAGAAGAGCCTGATTCTGCTGATTCCCTGCACAGAAATTCTGCAGGAACTCGTGAGCCAGTTTCATGATCTCCTGCATTCGGACATCCTCGCCCTAATGCACATAACACAGAGTCAGGCTTCCTTTTTACTTACATTACATTAATGGGGAACTGCAAACATGTAAAAGCTATGCAGAGCTTTAAAGCTTGCATATTATTTTACAATATTCAGTTGCAGTGTCGCACCTTCTCGTAGGGGATCTGTAGGAGCTCCAGCACCACACTGTGAGCTCCCATGTTCCTCAGCAGCCTTTGCTGCTGTTTCTTACTCTTCTTCCCTGAGCTGCCCTCCTGGACACACAGCTTACTGAGACGCAGTAGGATCTGACCACACACAGCAGGAGGATTTTAATCACAGCCAGGAGATCACAAAGATGAAAATACAAGATTAAAATAGAAATGAGTGTACCTCTTTTACAACCCTGTAGTTGTAACTGCTGGTGCTTTCCGTCTTCTTCTTGTCTGAACCAGGAGAGTCTCCCTGTATAACAAAAAGCAAAAAGGAGGAAAAGTCCTTTAAGTCTTATAACATTACATCCTAGGAGAGGAAGACAAATATAATCTATAATCTGAGGCATATTCGTCTTTTAATGAACTTCTCTTCAGCAGTTGAGCAAATGTTTTCTATTTTCATGTTCTCGTCCATTGTACCTTCTTTTTGTTGTCAGACTCTGAAGGTCCATCTCCATCCATCCCATCTTCTCCTTGCCTCTTATAAACCCACAGTTCGGACTTCTCCACAATAGAACGCAGCTGGTCCAGATCTGACTTGATCTGCTTGTAGTTATCCACATCCTGGCTGGTCACCAGCAGCTGGACCTACATTTAGGTGCGGAATGTAAATTTGCATCAACTTGAAATCACAGAAATCCTAACTTTCTGTGACTACTAGTTTTGCACTTGTGAACTTGTGAGTGCTAGCCCAGATGAGTGCATGTCAGATGTTATAATGGAGTATCTAAGAGGGGAAATGCCTACTTGTTTGAAGGCCATGAGGACCTCCTGCCTCTGGCTGAAGTGTCTGAAGAGCAGGTGAAGCGCTCCAGACACAAGAGGAGGGTAATCATGCATGGTCAAGTGCAGCAGGACTCTGAGGAAGGTACGACCTCCGTGGTCATCCAGGTCTAATGGAGTGTTCTCCTCACTAAAAGGTAATTGGAGCAGAATTTAAACAAACTTTATCTTGCTTTATCTGGCTTCAGAAAAGACTTCAGAAAAGACTAGCAAGCTTACCTTCCTCCAAAAATTCCCTCTGCCTGTTCTTCAATATTTTCAAAGTCAAGGTTTCCTGGAGTTAATAAAAAAGTTCAACATTTATATGATACAAAATGTTAAAATATAACATTGACTTGTTATATCAGGCCTTTTGATAGGCCACAGCAGACATTTTGTCATAGCAGGAAAAGCAAAGGTGAAACAAATTTTGTTAACAATAGTTGGTTCCATCAGGTGTCCCAAGAACATGACAGTGAGTCAGCATGCACAGCATCAGGACCCTGGAAGTAGCTCACTGACATGGAATGCGCTCGCTGTTTATGTTATCAATCATACCCGTTTTTCCTGCTATGACAACCCTTGATGTCTGCTATAAAAAAGTGGCGGCATACCTGGCATCTGACCTGTGACATTATTGGTTCCATTCTGACTGGCAGCGTTGTCTGCTTGTGGGTTGTTCTCATCAAACTCGCGTTTGAAAATACAAAGCAGGCAGGAAATCCTGTAGTCTAGCCGTACATTCAAAATAAACTACGAGAAAAGACAAAAAGTTAGAACAGAAAAAAATGCTTGCTATCAAGGAAGAACCAGTTTCTTGATGTCCCACCTGTAGAATCTCAATGACCTTCAGCTTTGTGTCCATGACCATGATGTCCTCCCTCTCTGGCTCAGTCTGTGTTTTAACAACATCTCCCTCTGGCTGATGAGTTGGTGTGGTGGGCAACAAGCCGCCTCCTCGCAGCACTACCTGGGTCATCAACTCCCCGACGCCATGAATGGACTTCATCACATTACTGCCAGCTACAGCACATGCAGAAACAGACCAATAACAACAGTCAAATCTGCAGAAATTAGGAATATTTGTACAGGATTATTTTACTTGTTTTCACTTTGGATGTGAGAGGCCATAGTGACTTCAAATGTATATGAACATATTAATACTTTGTAAAATATTTAAAAGTCATATTTGAAATGTATTCAAAGACATCTGACTGAGTTACAAAACTTTGCGACCCATGGTTAACCAACACACCAACAATTAGTGTCAAATTTAGTTTCTGGTCATTCTGTTCTTTAACTGCTCTGTGAATGATGTGTTTCTACAAGAAAAGTTCAAGACTAATGGAAAAAAGCACAGTCAAACAGTCTGGACTCCCTGTGTATGGTGACACATCATGGTAGCAAAGGAAAACATTCAGGAGTCAAGCCAAAGAAAATTAATGTGCACCTTTGTTTTCCTCTTCCTTCTCCATCTTGTTGATGGGGTAAATGGTGCTGACATGGACACAATCTAAAATGTTCAGTAAGATCTTTGTCAGTCGCAGCAGGTCGCTAAAGTTGTAGAAACCAAAGTATATGAGGTTCCTTGCCAGGTTCACCACCTACAAACAAGAAAATGCAAAAGCATGACTTCTAATCAAGTCAAAACCAACGTGACAACTGTTCACATCATCCAGAAAGACGCATTACCTCAAAGGTAAGCTTGTTTTTTTCCTTGTCAGAGAAGGGAATATTTTGCGACACCACCTCTCTCAGGTAGTTCTCCACAAAATCCATTGTGAGACAGAACCGCTCTTTGATCTCATCTCTGGTGGTGCCATCGTTGTCATAACTGCATAATTAGAGGAGAATCATGCCTTAGAGATGCTGTGGCATCTTGGGAATGACAATGCAAGTCAATTTAAAGTATTTTTGAGACAGACTCACTCATCAATAGCAATCTTAGAGGGAATCTCAGACCAAAGACGGGCATATTTGACAGGTGTGACCTGCTCCTGAGGGTCACGGTCCACGTGCATGTGCAGCATCAGGCGACAGAAAGACGCCCGCAGGTCAAAGGGCAGGTCCTCATCAGACATACACCGCAGGATCAAATCTACATCCAGCTGACCGGAGATCTTGTTGATGGCCAGGTACTGACGGTCCAGGCACATCCGGGCAAAGAGGTTCAGTTGGCACCTGTGAGGAAATATTATAAGCTAAGAATTATTAGAGCAGTGTCTGTTATTTTCAGAACTGAGTTGTTGTAATGTTTGATATCCTTGAATATCACTTTGTGTCGGTGTGGTGTTACTATTACTGTTACTATTTTTCAACATGTTTTGTAGTTACATACTTAAAAATAAGGGCAGAAAACTGTAGTTTGGTTAGATATCTGTTTTTTAGTAACAATGTTTAAAAACTACACTTGAACTTGAAATTCAAAGTTTATACCTGTCTGAATCTGAATAAGAGTAAGAGTATATATAGTGAATAAGAGTAATAAGTGATTGTTTTGGATTCTACCGCACTACATCACCTCACCATCATTCCATTCAGATTAATGTTAAAATAAGTCAGTGTTTATGTTTTCATACATCAAATCAAAGACGCCTCACCTGTAGTAGCTGACCACCTCCTGGTCCTCCTTCTGGCCCTCCTTCGCATCCTGGGCCAACTCCCTGATGCTCTTACTCCGGACCTCCTTACAATTGTCTTTCCAGAACAGCCAGACCTCCTCTTCATCTTCTGCTTCCACCGGACTCTCTCCATTTGATGTCGTCTCAATCTCAAACCTCGACAGGACCAATCTGGTGAACAGCATAAATATTATTTCTCAATACTTGTGTCAGATTTCCAAGAATTTTAATAATTAAGAAAAATGAGAAGCTTACTTGGTTTCGATGAGGATGTCAGCATTGGTAGGGTCCAGTACCGCATTGCAGATGAGCTCCTGTGTCACAGGGATTGACTTTTGCATGGACACGCAGAGATCTGAGAGGTAGTCCAGAAACCTGCAAACAAATTACATTTTCATTCATTTTTCAAATGTGCTGGGGGAG
The DNA here is from genome assembly GCF_039877785.1 of Chaetodon trifascialis. NCBI lineage: Eukaryota > Metazoa > Chordata > Actinopteri > Chaetodontiformes > Chaetodontidae > Chaetodon > Chaetodon trifascialis. Next base: position 23,652,364 of record NC_092058.1, on the reverse strand, counting down.
CTGAGAGATCCACATGGTCACTGTCTGGTGATATTACAGGTGTACGTTAGAAGGTACACAAAGTTAAAATACTACTCAGGTGAAAACTGTGAGGGCCTTCTTTGTCCAGACTTGTGAACCAAATTTATTCTAATGTCATTAACAGCACCTGACAGGACTTTAACTCAACACAAACATACACTGTCAGCAAATTACCTGCATCGCCAAGGTCATGCACAAGCAGTTCCACTCAAACTCCTCTGCACACATCTGAATATATTTCCATAAATTTACACTCCTTAGCAGCTGTTACATAAAACAAATCTGACCCCAACTGGCCCCAGCTGCTTCTTGATACCAGCCAGTGCCTCCCCCTTCCTATTGGCCCTCACCTCGGTTCCCGGTTCTTCCTCACTAGAGTGACAAATGTGTCTATTTCAGCAGCAGTGATATGTTTCTCCAGCAGCTTCCGGTTGTTGTGGAGTAGAGCTGTTATTGTGTCTTCTGCCAGCACATCATATCCTATCTGCTTCTGCATGAAGCGGAATTGTTTGGCTATGTATTCCTGCAAAGAGAAATGAAGAAGGGAAGATTACTGCAAAGAAAAGGTCTTGGTAACAGGGGTCAGAGTGAAATCATGGTGTCCACCTACTTGGTTCTTCCTGTAATCCTGCTGGGAATGGCGTAACACTCTGTAACAAAGCCTGCAAATATGTCTAAATGGAGCGTGGCGCTGGTCTCCAAGCTCCTCCAGTCGCAGCATGGGACCATCACCACTGTCTGTGAAAGGGGCTTGAAGAAGTTTGAAAATCTGAAAAGCAGAATATTAATACCCAACATGTAGTCAATCATAAACTTTAAATCAGCGTAATTACAGTCTCTGAGGTTGAAGACAAACCTGCTTCAGGATATTCTGCTCTCTCATGAGTTTCTGTCTTTCTCTGTTCGGTTTGTTAACCATGATCTCTAAAACGTCCTGCCCACTGTTGGGGATGTCCACCACAAAGAAAACTAGATCTTCCAGGAGTTTAGTCACAAACCTGAAGAGAGTACATATGTAAGTGTACAAGTCAAATGGCAACATTACAGACTGCTTTACCAGAAGCAGCTACTTCAGTGATATCTGGGTTTCCTTCCTTTAGATATTCATAGTAACAAAGCACACACACCACATAATAATGCAGTATTCAAAGTCTGCAGCTGATATTTGTCCCCACATACCTTCTTTCATTTTGTGTAATGGTGCCTTTTTCAAGCTTGCCAGCGATGGATGCCAACACTTTACTCGCATCATTGGCGAAGTCTAAATCACGTACTTCTGCTGGTGGCACTGGTACAATGGCAAACGCTTCCTTGTCCTCTTTTACCGCTGATGTTCCAATCTGGAATGATGAATTGGTTTCAGTTGCTCTGTTCAGAAAACCCAGCCATGCCATATGTCTTGGCCAGATCATCACCTACTCACCCTTAACATAACAGGTTTCTCCTCCTCTTTGTCAATGGGGTTGTTGGTGCTGTGAACCCATGTGTTGGTGCACAAGTGTCTTAGCCTCACATAGGAGCTCCTAGAAGTGACAGAGGAAACTGTCTGAGATATTAAGAAAATAGATGAGGCTAAAAGGCACAGGACAAAGTGTCATAGTGCTTTGGAAATCTGAGCAGTTATAGAGAAATTACATGTTTGATCCTCAACCTGAATGGCCTTTTTGCAGGTGAACTTATTTTGGCTTGGCCAGGATGGCCAAGAATCTACATTGTCCCTTACTGAAACACTGACTCCCTTGTTTTTCTTACCAGAGCATTGTTTCTGCACCATTTACATCCCTGTTTATGGGGAACTAATCACAAGATGAATTTAAGGAGCTTTAACAGGATCATTAAGAAGGAGCGCATTCATGCTCCTTGGAGGATAAAAGCTTTTGATTTTATTGATCCCAGGGACTTTTCTCTAGCACCACACTCAGAACAAATGAATGTGCATAAACCTGAACAAGAGGCTCAAGAGGAAGAAAACTACGAGAAGCAAGTAGCAGCAGTATATTTAGATAAGACTGATGATGATATGCTTTGATTGGAGCGACTGATACAGGTGGACAGTCTCTCTCTCTCTCTCTCTCACCCTGAAATGATGCCAACAAAAACAACCAAAGAAAAGATTACAAGCAACACAAGTGTAGGATTTATTGCACATTGCCTTGGACAGGTGCACGTAATAAAGCAGTGAGCCGATGTAAACACGTCTATCCTTGTGCCTCAGAAGCACCAAGCAAGCGATATTTGTAAACAAACTTCCATGACAGGGAAGAGACTGCTCACAACATGGGATTACAGATTAGCCAGTAGTGACCCGCACAGTATCATCTCTCCTCCATTAGGTACTAAACCTTTACTCATAGTAAATTCTGAGCCAACTGCGTCTTTCATTACCGCTGCACGTGTTTAAGAGTAGGTGTGTGTGTGAAGCCTGTTAGGCCTCGGCACAGACAGCAGACCGTACTGTCGTCATATTCTTGGCAGGCATTACATAAACACCTACTAAAGCTAACAGGCTTACCTTTCTGTACCGGTTCTCGCAGGTATTAATTAGTCCCCTGGCTAAAGTTTAAGGGACAGAGTTATTTTAGGTAGGAATGGGAGGTGCTACCAGTCGTAGCCTGCAGTGTGCAAACACACCTGTTGATGTGACACAATAGAGGCTTTGACACAGGGTGGAGAGTCTGTTTTTGTCTGCTGTTCAGTGACAGGGACAAACGTACTATTGTTTCTAATCTAATTTCATTTGGAACTGTAGAGTCCCCCCCACACTGTACTGTCAACAAGAATAACAGCAAAAAAAAACAGTCTCGTGCGAGATGTATGGTCAACCTAAAAATAGCACATAGTTAAAAAGAAAAAAACATGACACATCACAGAATTTTCTGTGATTAACTAAAACTCTGAGGTTTTACTGTTTCAGTATGGCTCATTTCAAACTAACCTGAAAGCAAAAAGCAAAACCTGATAAAACACTGATCTGCCAGATTAGTGTGTGAGGGCATACGTAGTGTCTACACAACCTCTAGTTTGTGGTTTTAGCTCAGACACATTGCAAGTGTCTCACAGGGCATTTTGAAATGCAGTTTTTTCCCTTCTTGTGCCCACTATCCAGGCCTACTCTCAGCCTGATGACAATGGCTTCCTGTTTCATGCCATGGTGGGACTTTCCTTGGCTAGGAACATAACAGCTAAATGTGACCAGTATTACCTGATTATTTGACTTTCCATATAAGTGGCATGATATCTTAGAATCATTAACAATACTGTATTCACCACATACGCAAAGTCTGCATAGAAGCCAAATATCTACCCAGTGAAAAGCCACAGAACTAAACAACTTTTGATGCCTTGAAAAAAAGAAAATCTTAAATAAAATACCCCACTGATACTGTACAACTATGCTCTTCCAAACAGTCTTCCCCTGCTGTCTGTACTTCAACCAAACACAAAAGACAAGTCAATAAATGACCAGACCAAACAGCTGGTAACCCAGACATAATAAAAAGTGTCCTTGTCCACAGCTGCAAAACAACTCGTTATCTCAGAAACTGCCCTCTGTAATGTTCCATACTGTTTCCCCCTCAACTCTACACATGAGTCAAAAGTTTACAACAGCACTGTTTGATTGGTTGCAGTCTTGACATCACTGCGGTCTTTTTTGTTGACAACGTGGTGTTGAGATATTTGTCATTCCACCCATATCCCCCATATTTTCCAGCATCCCTAATGTTATTTTTTCCTTCATAGGGCAGAAATGTGTTCCCCCCGAAGGGTCTCTGACAATGTCCCTGTCTCTGACATTTTAGCTGTGAACCCGTAACATCACATCTTAGCAGTCTCAAGCATGTTCACACACTGATGACGTGAGTATCTAACAAGACCTTTGCACTTTAACATTTAGAAAGCACCACTTTTTCACTCTGTAGTTAGGTCATCACATTTGTATCTTACGATGCCCTTAAGTCGTGTTCTACCTCTGTGATATTATGTAAATTTCAACTAAATCTAGGCCCTCCAGAAGAAGCACTGTATGATTGAAGTGTGGGTATACTGTATATTATACCTGGGCACCATGGAATCCCCCCCTCTCAGAGTGGTAGGGTCCAGCTCAAAGATGGATGAGATGTCCATGCCGTCGGGAACAGGCACCAAAGTGTACATGATCTTCTCCTGTGGAGCTCTCAGACGACCTCGTAATGCCTCATTATCTGCATCCAGCTAGAGCAAGAAAGTATGCAGTGAGAGGGAGCAAAGCACTGGCTACAAACCGAAGTGAAGCTTACAAAATACATTAAGATGACTGATAAAATATGCTATTGTTGCTCAGTAATGATGAGGCCAAGGAGTATGCATATTTCCATTATAACCTACTAGTCACCAATGAAAAAATGAAATACACTTCAGTCATCACTACAGATTGTTGGGCCTTGATGGCACATAGCTGGGAACTACAGCTACACACAGCATCCCTGTTGTTAGCCTGGTATGTGTAACACTGCCACCTAAAGGTGATTTTCAGTGAGTCACATTAACTGAAATGATGGTATGGTGACACCCTGTGGTAATCTACTGCTACTATGATGAAGACACATACAACTCAGACATAAGAGTTATTGATGACTGAGGGTGGCGAAAGAGATATTGGACAACAAAGGAGCCAAGGCAGTATGTGCAGATATGACAAGGATTCTTTTCTCACTGCAGCTATATCAAGATTACATGACAGTACCTGGAAATTAAAAGGTGTAAAGTCCACCACCTAGAGCAGAGAGCAAAGATCCAGCAAAGAATTGAACAGATTAGACCAACAGCAGCGGGGCAACTAGTGTGACATTGCAGAGTACTCAGCGGAGAGGAGATGAAGTCTTACCGAGGACCTCTGCTCAGCACTCTCCTCCTCAAAGTCTGGATTCACCTGAGAAACACACTCCCATGTCAAATATCCTCCTCAGCATCAATTATTTCAAACTGCACCAGTCACCCAATTTACCTGTATGCCTCCAGACCAACCGTGTCAGAGCACATTGCTGATTAAAACTGGACTTAATGCTACAGCCCCAATTCAAAAACAGTCGGGATGAGAAGTAAAACATAAGTAAACAGAACTTTTGATGCAGACACACATTTAAAGAAGTTGGGACAGGAGCAACTAAAGGCTGGGAAAGATGTGGAATGCTCCAAAAACACCTGTTTGGATGTTCCACAGGTAAACAGGTTGATTGGTAACAGGTGATAGTATCATGATTGGCTATGAAAGGGGCATCCTGGAAAGGCTCAGTCATTCACAAGCGAGGATGGAGCGAGGTTCACCACTTTGTGAACACATGATTGTATAAAGGAGAGTAATACATTGGCTCAGGAACACTTCGTCAAACTCCTGTCAGTAAACACAGTTAATTTGTAAATGATTGCAGTCTGTTTTTATTTACATTTTACAGTGTCCCAACTTCTTTTGAGTCGGGGATGACCTGTATCAGATACACAGTGATACACACACATGAAAGGCAGGGACAGAATTACAACAGAGTGAGAAAAAAAGGGAAAGAAGTTGACACACCTCACCCATCTCAGCAGCCAAATAACACCCTGTGGCCAAGTGTTTAAACCTGAACAGGCTGTTCCAGTAGCCTGCACCTCCCCTACATGGGTCATGGTGGACCACCTGAAGTCATAAAAAGTCCCATGTCAAGTTGGTACAAAGCTGCATTACTTATCATTTCTGTATTTCTGTAGCACTACAGCCACATATACAACTTAATGATTTCTCTCTTCCATGGTTAGAGCACTGTGCTTTTATTTACCAGATAACTAAATGCCTACTCTTAAAAGCACAATAACATCAAACACCAAAAAGTCAATCAGCTTTTAGTTTGAATATTTGTTGTGCTAACCTCTACTTCCCACAGTGCTTTGCTGCTGGTGGCAGAAGTGGCAGACTGACGGCCAGTAGTCCTGAGAAAGACATACTGCTTCTTCCTGTGGTCATCACATGTGAGGAACTTCTCCTGCTCTGCATGGAACAACCGGACTACATCACCCTGCCATTACACACACACACACACACACACACACACACACACACACACACACACACACACACACACACACACACACACACACACACACACACACACACACACACATTGGAGACATTACATAGACTTATATTAATTTTTTTTACCATGTTTAATGTCATCTAACTCGTCTGCTTTATAGCCAGTTAATGAAGCTGCTTTTAACAAACATATCTGTGAATACTGATTACTTCAAGCAATCGTGAGGGTACCTACCCCTTTGAGTATTGTTTCCTTGTTGTCACTCCATTTCATGAACAGAACAACTTTCCAGCTCGTGTTACAATTTACAGAATTAACCTGGAAGGCAGAGGAAAGAGGTGTGTCAACAAACCAGAGAAACTTAAAGGCTGGAACATGTAATTTCATTGAGAATTTCTATCATTACTATACAGTGCAGGCTTTTAAAGCTCGTATTCCACTTTAATGAAGTCAGTGTGGAACCTATCTTGTGTCTTATTTAGTGTACAGCCCTGTCAGGCAACAAGAGTTCATGTACCTCGTTGCATCCTGGGTTGTCAACTAGCTGGTGGCTGCTGGCGTGTAGAGGCTGTCCTGCATTCACAGGGTTAAGGACCACTTTATCTCCAATCACCACCTGCAGGGGCAATATAAATACACAGAACATACTGCATTTAAATGTGTTGTTGGATTTGAGAGATTAACTAAAATCAAAAGGAATGCGCTACTGTCGCTCAGTGATATCGTAGTGAAATATTGACTAAAATATAATTTTAGTCTTTTTCAACTAGCTTCTTTGAATACACTCTCATTGAGTGAAGGGCAATAGAAAATCTTGAAACAAGAAGACATATGGCTGGTCTGAGGGACACTGTGTGGACTGAGCACCCCATTTAAATTCAAAAGCATAAGTATGTCACGTCCCAAGATATTAGCCATCATTCCTCAACACTGCAATTCCCTTACTTCACACGAAGGTATGGGAGAGATCTGGTTTCTCTTGATCGCACTAGCCTCCAGATGGACACTAGGGGGAGTTGTGGACCATATTGTGTGTGAAATGACTGGATCAGACAGAGAAGGATTGAAGCGTATCCCTGACCCTGAGCATCACTCACTAACCACAGAGAGATATGTGTCGACATAAGCAGCAAGCATCAATAAATAAGTTTTGGTGTAATCGTCAGTAACTTGCTTGTGTTTGCTCACACCACTGAGAGCACACCCTTTAAGATGAACCCTGGAGGAGATCCACAGAATGCTGCAGGCAGCTGAAAAAATATTACCTCTTGATGTGAGAAAGGGTTTTAAACTAAACACTTTACACAGGCTCTGATCAAATAATGTACATGTGAAGGAAAGATAACTGATGGGTATTCTGTGTAATTATTCCACCTATGAAAAGGGGTACATTTGGACGTTGAACGGAAACTTTAATGTTCTCATTGTCACTCTTTCCTCTGCCCTTCATCAAGACACTGGCCTCAAAACAGGAGTTGGTCCCCTGCACACTCCCTGCACACTCCCTGCACACTCCCTGCCCTAATTTCCCCCAAGGAATTAATAGAGTATAACTTATTAGCAAATCTTAACTCTCTCAGCTTCCATCAGCCACCAACAGAAACTGCAGCCGAATCTACAAAAGTTCATGTGTCCGTAGCACCATATCTCAGATCCTTAAAAGACAATTCTACCAATTCAAGGACTGCACTCTTGTAGCATCGACAGACTCCCCATCAGATCACTTCTGTCTAACGCCACACTCAAGTGACATTATGTGAGGCAATTTGTAATATTTCACGCAGCTCCCTCTGGAGGCACAAAAGAAAGGAACAACTTTTGTATTATATGCTGAGCTCTGCTTTAATTCCCTCTAAAATAATTGATGACAAGGTATTAAACAAATACTACATAATTCATTTGCTATTATTTAGTGTTTTCTTTCATCATTACAAACTTCTTATCAAACTACACAGTCACAAATATGGCCCACATCCACATACGCCTTGTGTATCCAACATCCTACGCACCTGATCCAGCATCTTCTGGTTTCAAACCCTGTGAACAGTAATGTAGCATAATTAGCTTCAATCCCACACCCCACTCTACCCACACTGTCTCCCAGGGATCGCAGCTTGTAGAAGGGCTGGATGTAGAACCAGGATCCCTCATTTCCCGCTGAGTCCAGAGTCACTCTCATGGCATTTTTCTCCAACAGTGCAGGTAGGCGCTTGTTCACTGTCAGGTATTTATTGCTTTTCAAGTGTAGCAGCTGTTGGCAAAACAAGAAACAGCACTTTATGGTTGTAAGACACATTGCTAATGTCAATGACATAATGCAAACAGTGGAAAGAATGACAGAAGCTGAAACAAAGACGGAAATATGTCACAGTCTGGCACAACTGGACTCAAGGGAACACTTCACTGAAAATATGCATCTCCAGAACTGTTTGGTGTCTTTATTTCTTCTCAAAATCATTTACGTACTTGAAAACTCTTATCCTTAAATGCTTCTCATGACCTCTGGTGGTTCACCCATTTAATCAGCAGTTCCCAGCGCTGTCACAAACAATCTATTACCAACTAGACTGGAATCATATAAGCTCAGCATATTTTTGGGGCTAAACTTAATCCTACAACATGATATATGGTGTTAGAGCCAGCGAGTTTGCACCCGATGACACTTGCCAAGTGCACCTCCCTGCATTTCATAGTATATCATATGTGACAAAGTAAAACCACTCTTGTAAGGACAATTTCTGAAATCTATGTTTAAAATTATTTCCAAATCCAGGAACCAACTGGTGCTCATTTTATTATTGGAATGACAGTACTCTGCAACTAGGACATCAGAGACTGTGGGCACTGGCTCTCTTGTGTATGTCATGGAGCAGGAATGCACGGCTATTCTTAGTTTCAGGTGATCTCATACCTGTGTGCAAACCGTTCCTGGGCAATGAGCAAAGCCAGATAAGACATTACAAGAGACAACGTAATAGCACGCCTTTGTGCAGTGGCAATTATTTAAAACTGTTCTCTGATTAAAACAGAATTGCAGTCAGTTTTATCAAGCACACAGCATCGTACATGGAGCTGCAGTTCTATTAACCAAGCACCTTATCTCAGAGGTTCCTGAACACACCTGAATGACATTTCCATATTGGATGACAGTTCCCAGCAGCTTGCGATTTTCAGACTCATTCTGCTTCTTCTCCAGGTCAGCAGCATGCTAAAACACAGAGCAGGGAGCAGAGATGCTCGAGCAAACACTCACACACTTCAAAAATATGATTTCAGGAAATGCTGCATACTGTATGTCACTAATCTATGTCACTAATACACTGATCCTTATTTTCACCGTGATAAAAGTCAAAGAGCAGGCAAATGAAGATGAACAGGGCACATACATGGAGTTTGTTGAGGAGGACTGTGTCAGTGGTGCTGTTGCCTCCAGGTTTTGCCGCCTTCCAGAACTGTTTCTGTGCTGAGTACCTGTTCATAGGACACAGTCTGAAAAGGCAGTCTGAGGAAAGAAGACAAGAAGAGAGAGGTGAAGAGACAGACCTCATCATGTAGTATTGGTCTTGCTCAATAAATTCCAGATTGCCTTGCCTAATCTAAAAGAGGTGCAACTCAAAAGACAAGAGTAACATTGTGGGTAACTGCAACTTTGGTAACATTTACAATGGGAAAACAGACAGTACTCTTTATAGTACTTTAGCACTCTGTGTAAACACTTTTACATTCACTGTGTTATCAGTAACAGCACACCACTTGTTTCATCTCATGTGTAACAAAAAAGAGCTTGTGTGTAACTCTCAGGCCAAATAGGTGTAAATAAATTCAAAGTTGATGAATCACTCTGGGATAGAGAGCAGTAAATACCACACAAATTCTGATAAAAACAAGACTTGATAAGTCTAAACCAGTCAGGCCACATACACTCCTGAGCTTGCTTCAGAACACTAAATATATTATATAATACTCTTGACGCCATCTGTACGAATGGTAGTCATCCATCTTCTCCTAAGGTTCTACAAAAATTGCTTTACACAATGTCATATAGAAGGTAGAAATTATAAAAATGTTTCCCTGCCAGCAGATACAGTAGTCTTACAGATGACAATACTGGTAAACCTGCCTTAATTTGGATATGCAGTAAACAAATCTAAATGTTTGTGGTAAGCTCGCCCTTTAGCTTCACTATTGGAAAAAAAACCTTCCATCTGAATACAAGAAATACCAAAATCTAATGGAAACATGGCATTAAAATTTAGTGAGTGTATTTATACAGCCCACAGGATAAACCAGTGATCTGTGAGCTCTCCTACTGTGCCTCCTTTAGGCCAAAATATTGCGAAATACAGTATTATATCTTCTTATGACTTGAACATGAAATGGTGCAGATCTGATGGTGGAGCCACCTGACGCAGGATTATCAACCAGACAGAGCAGGTGACAGCTCTCTGGCATCTCACCAACACCAACAAATCTAAGTGGATTATCTGGTACAGCTACTGGGTCACCTTACTTGCACTGTTGATGCTTTCAGACATCCCACCCACAGTCAGTCCAAACTTCCTGCCAAAACTTCACACCTCATCTCCACACACATTTTAACAATGGAGACTCAGTCAAGACATTTAGTCTTGCTTGTTTACTCGCTTAGCTGTCCTGCAAAAATAATGAATTTTAAACACACATTATCTTCCTGGAAGACTGAAATATGCAAATTTGACCTCGTTGTGTCGCTCTGCACCCTCTGTTAGATCTGGAAAAAATGATGTGATGAACAGTACTTCTAAAAATCACTGCACAGGATATGAATATGTTAAAAATGTTTCTCTAATTAGTAGTCATTGTCTTCGTACACACAGTATCACTGTATGCTAACTGGAACAGGGGACCTGATGAGCTATAACCAGGATAAAAATACCCACTCTGGCATCCATCAGAAATGCGGCCAACTCAAGAGTCTTCAGGGTTCAGCCATCATAGGGCACAGGGTGGAGGAGAGGACCAATCAAGAAAATGGGGCACTGGGAGAACATCTGTCTACCAGGGTTGAGCAATTAGGGTTTTGGAGAAAAGAAGAAAATAAACGGGGAAGTATGTGGCTTTCATGGGCGGGTATTTAGTAGAGGGTTTATAGCATAAAACTGATAAATGATGGATGAAAAATGCAGGTTAAATAAGGTATATCGCTCATACAATTAAACCAGACGACAAATAAAATCAAAAGCACATGATGCAACACAGGAAAGTGTTTTCTGTGTTCATGTATTTTGGCTGTTTGTCTACTACAATATTTAAATTTGGTTTGAACTGCTAAACCAACTTAACAAGGAAGTACAATCCAATCCTCTTCTGACACCAAACTCAGTATCCATTATGACACACCTAATGTGCATGTAACAGAGCAGACCAGCTAGCCGGTAGTTAAGAGCTGACAGTGACATCACTGCCTAGTTAATATGTAGTGCACTATATTCACCATCCCTACGTGAAATTTATGCTCTGTGTAGTGACTTGTGTTGCATTTTAGAGATGTGAATATTATATTTGAGTGATTCTACACCTGTTGGTCATGACAGGTTTATTATACAGGGCAGGAGTGGGAACCAAGATGTCTGTTTGATCCTGCCCATGAGTAAAATCACAAATACAAAGAACAATATCTTATTTTAGCGATAAGAAAAAATAACATAAAATAGTCAAGTTACAGGTTCTTCCAGCCCGTATATTAGAGGGAAGAAATGATATCATGCTGTCCACAGTTTTCATACAGTTTGTATTTTATGAGCTTGTAATGATTAATCAAATATTGCCTAAATTAACAATTTGTTTCCTTTTCACAAAACAAGACTAGCATGGTATCTGTGGAATTTTACAATATTTACCAATTTCCAGATGAGAGTAACACTTGAAACACTAATAAAGCAGGGCTATCTTACTGCACACAAAGTGATGAAAGGTCTCCTGCATTTACAGTCTAGCTTGAGTCTACATCTCAAAGCTTTGTGTGCACACATTAAAAAAAGGCAAAGCCATTTCAAACAAGGCAACCATGCAACCATCCAACCATGCAATCAAGCTGTATTTGAACACACACACACACACACACACACACACACACACACACACACACACACACACACACACACACACTTCACGTATCAGCCACTCAGATCTGAGAGAAAGAAGCCCGGTTTAAAATGCTGCGTTATAGCTCCCTGCGATACAGACTTTTTAAATAGCTTAAGTGTGCTATTAATACTCAACAGGGATGTTAGGATTTAGCCTTGGTACATTTGCTTCTGGTTAACACTGGCCTTAATAGGAGAGGTGGGACTTCAACATGTGAAAGGATTAAGCATATCCTTGCAATACCTTCTATTTTTCCCCCACTAAAGGGGTTTTTGGGGGAGTTTGTGATATTGGGCTGTATAAAACTGACTTGACTATAAATATTTTGACTTAAAGTTATGACTTAACTCATAAATGATCTGCAGTTGAAGTGCAAATTTGTAAATGTGCTATCATATATAATGTGGAAACTAATAAATTAAGTGTAATAAAGTGTTTTTTAAAATAATACAAACACATGTGCAACATGCAGCACAATGCATTCTTAATTATTTGTAGCTGTATATCTGACAAGGTCTATCTTTATCACTTAAAGGTGCCAATAGTACATTTAGTTTAGACTTGAGCTTAGGGTTACTCTGCTGTTACGGCTATTTTGTGGTGTTAACAGAGCTTTGAATATGATTTGAATAGCTCAGTTAGAAACGGATGAGCAAAGCTGTTTCTTTGCATCCCAAAATGGAGAGGCCTGTCTAAATCTATAACACGCTGTTCCCTGGCTGCTGTTCACCCCATCTATACAATTCCTCCTGATATGGAAAAGTGGCATATAGGCCTCTGCATGCACAGAGCCAGTACAGCTAGCAGCAGATAATGCTGTGAATAATACTGCAGCTTGCACTTGTGCATCTAGTACATCAGTCACAGTAGTGTCTAAAGGAGGATAGTCTCACAAATCATAACAAATCAAAAAATAATGATTTCTCTATGGTGTAGATCAGGATGTCATGTTTATTGTGTTGTTTATTGTTTCTCAGTTCTAGGACAAATTCATGTGTAATAATCCCACTTCACCTGCTGTGAACCAACGAGCAGGGCATAATCACTGGAACTGCAGAATCATATGAACCTGCACACCCTGACACACCGTCACAACAGACAAATGAACAGAATCTGCCTCATTACGAAGCACTATTTGCAGATATACACTGAGTGACCAGAAAAACAGAAACACTTGTGAGATGTAATGAGATGCAGTTCAGTCTGTTCTGTGATATGTTTTCAAGTCTGTACTTTGAGTTATTGTTGTACTGGACCACCATATATTGCCAAATCTATTATTAATACTTTGAAATATGCTGCAATGCGATAAAAACACTTCAAAAATACATAATACTTAAAAATGACCATTCAATACAACATATTTCTGCTACAGTCTCAACAATAGTTAGAAAGGTTTCAGAAAGGTTGTATTGTATTCCTCTAGCATTGCTATCTTTTCCCTCCCCCTGTCCTGTACATGGGGTCCAAACTCCTCCAGGGGGTCGCAAGGTAAATATGAGGAATCCAAACGTGGGACAGAAGACAGAAGAAGAAAAAACATTGATGTTTTATGTTTATTTTTTCAGACATTTCTCAAATCTGTGTTTTTTGGCCCGACCATGGCAAAGTGGGGGCAAGCCCTATAAACACGAAAGTCTGTGAGAGAGTGAGTAAGGAAGTTACACCATTGGTCAACTGAGTGTTGGAGTTCCCCCATGGGCAAATGCTCAAAATAAGTGTGAATATCAGTTATGTACTGTAACTCCAGACTCTATGAGTATAGGTACGACACTCTAAGGTTATCACTAGCAGGCTCATCCCTTGCACTCACACAGGACTAAAGACTTCCAGTCTAAGCCCACTATCTACATGGGCCCCATCTTGCTCTCATCTTTGGTATATGTTAAGCTCGGACCAAACAAGCAATCAAAACTAGTCAAAGGAACCTGTGGCGCCCACAGCTTAGAGTACTGCGCGTATGCTCATGAAACCTTTGAGTTACAGTACGTAACAACGTTAAATAAACATTCTAAAAACACAGTTTCATATATGCTTCGCAAATATGCAAAGCATGATGTGATCCATGACCATATGGGACTGCACACACAAAACATATCCTCTTCACAGGAAATAAACGAGTCCATAACTTGCCAATGTATCACTGCACAATAACGCATCACAGTACAGCATATGTGCACAGATGGTTCAGAGACATTACAAAATCTGTTATTCAGCATAAGGAAATGAAAATGGAAAACAACATAAAACCTACTGCTGTGAGAAACAGAGATAATGGTTATGCACCATAACAGTCTAGCAGAGCGCAGAGCAGGAGAGGAAACAGCTCTCCATGTGCCCAGAGGCATGAGGTAGACCACTGTTAAAGCATCCCAAATAACAATCACTCTGACAAAACACTCAGTGAGTCATAGAAACACGAGAGACATCAACAGTTAACCAGCTCTCAAGACTTCCATCACAGTTATTATCATAAGTAGAATAAGTTCTCTCTCACATCAAACACCCTAACATCTAGATGAAAAGAATATTTTTGACTGACTTTACTGTCATATAGAGGGGTAATGATAGATCAAATCTCGCAATATCACGATAGAAATATGGGTCGATGTCGTCATACTGTAGGACTGTGACTGTATCTACCGTGACGTTACATGGTTATTTTATTTTCTACCTCTCCTTATCAAAAATTGTATTGCTTTTGTTTGAACAGCAGAGGAGGCATTCACAGAAGACGGACTCCTGTCATCCTTTGTGTGCAAAACCAAGCGCTGCTAAAAATAAACTCAACGAGTTATGGATGAACTAACCAATTACGAAAAAGAGACTCAAGTTGCTCCATTGACTTTTAGAGCTGATGGAAACAAAGGAAAAATGAAGCCAATGCAGAAGTGCCAAAAGTTGAAGTTCCTTGAATGACCACTTCCATCTGGCTCCACAACCAAGTCAATCCCTAGATCACCACATTTAAAATGGTCTTTACAGCAGAAAGTATGATGTTTACAGCCGGGCACAAAAATGGTCTTGGTCACTTTAGCTAATTTCCCTGTTAAACTGTATATAGCTCATATAACTCTTCTAGAACTCACTTGTCTGAATTATGCATAATTATGGGCATGGCCACTTTGAGTGACAACCAGCTGCCTGGTTTCAGCAAGCAGGCTTCATTTGAGCACCACCCACGCTACACCTCTTTGCCCATTTTTGGATTAGGCAGAAGTCTGGCAGAGTCAGGTTCTGCGAAAATGGCAATGGCTGGAGCCAATGTCACTGAGCACTGGGCTCTTCATGAACCTATGGGTGGCGTCACAGAGACCACGTCCATATTTTATACAGTCTATGTCACCACCTTTATCGAAAGCAATGTAGCTATCAATACACTTACACAATAAGTGCTCTGTCATTTGTTGCTACATGGTACAGAATCTATTTTTTACAACTGCATTATATTACAGGCTAGTAATGGTAATTTTGAGATTTTTAATTCTGTTCAGAATTTTTGTATTTAGTGGACGTTTGATATGAGCAAGTGGAGTTTTGATACAATTCCCACTGACATAAACCAACTATGTAGCAGAACATGCTGTCAAAAAATTACCTCTCTAAGTCCTCTAAGTTAAGCCAAACAGCCACCACTTTTCCAAATATTATCGATAAATGGCCCCATATTACAGAATTCTGATTCAGAGATTCAATTCAGTTTGTGATCAAACTAAGCCCGTGATACATGATATCAAACAATGTGAAAATTCATTTACTAATCTGTGTTGTGGTAAAAGGACCTTAGAGAATACACTTCTCCAGTCAATGAGTCTGTGTGTGCGTTATGCTCTTCCTGGTTATCATCACACGAGGATGAAAGATGGAGCACCAATTATGACAATGACAGGGATACATTAAATAAGGTCCTGCAAGGCTTCCTTGTATGAAAAAGGTAAATTAGATTTAATCCATTTAGAGAGTACACTGTTCCAAGTAAATGGATATGACATGGGCAACTGTGTCATTTCACTCTCTCTAATTTACTAAGAGACCTCCCTCGGAAACCTGCCAAAACATCTAG
This sequence comes from Chaetodon trifascialis, assembly GCF_039877785.1. Lineage (NCBI taxonomy): Eukaryota > Metazoa > Chordata > Actinopteri > Chaetodontiformes > Chaetodontidae > Chaetodon > Chaetodon trifascialis. The sequence goes on along the minus strand of NC_092058.1, from coordinate 23,636,104 downwards.
AAATGTACTCGCTAGAAAGTGGCTGCCAATTTCTTCCACTCAGGGGCTACTACATAAGCTGAACCTGTTGTCACCTGGTCAGATGATGATCCATTTCTGTAGTGACTGACGACAGATCAGAATTTGCTCTAGAAGTTTATGCATACATCCTACCTCGTGTAAAACAGACAGCAGTTGACTGTGTAATCGTGTGCCAAATGTTTTCTTGGGCTACTTCTTTCCAAGTGAGCATATGTGAATGCAACAGCTTGCACTGGCTTTGCTGCTAATGATCATGGCTACTGTCAACCCCTTTTTTCAAAGAGATGTCATCAGCCAGATAATATGGCAATATAACCGTTACTAGCTTAACATGTTTTCAGGAACACAGAAGTGACTATTTCAATCCAGTGACCTGCACAGCCTCCAAATTTTAACATAGTGAAGCACCTTTTGGGAGAAGGAGAGGGTCCCGAATGAACGTGTATGAAGAAGCACTATCGAACCAACAATATTTAATCAGCATGAAGCATGCTGCATACTGAAAAGACACAAGCCAGTGACAATCCTATCCAGCTGCTAGCTATGGTTTGTTTTGGACTACTTTATCAACTACTGATGCACGGCAGGCTTCTAACTTATTTAGGTCTGCCTAATATTGCTTATGTATCTTCCCACAGCATTGTTTAAATTAATCTTTCATTTACCCAGAACAACACTAAGATTAAAAATCTGTTCAAAAGGTATCTTGTTTGCAAAAGGCAGCAATGGCCACAACTAATGGGAATTCCAACATCACTTCAGATTTACTCTACTCACACCATTTCCCCCTTGAATTTTTAGGGAATGAAATGTCCATCTGACCCATCTAGAAGAACACTAAAGACCACGTCAGAAAATAAATAACAAGGTAAAAAAAAAACAAAAAAAAAACGAAAAGAAAAGAAAAAACTTCTACCCAAACTGCTCAAAAGTAAAACTACTACTGTGACATTAGGAAACTAGTATTTCATATACTACATTTAAACTGTCAAAAATGCTGACTCACTGTACACCATAGACCTCAAGATGTTAGTAAGTTAAGAAGCAAGCGATTTTGAGGCCTTACCTCTGAATTTCTTGGGTGGGTTGTTGAGATCGCCTGTATCTGGCTGTACCACACAGCGGTCATCCACAAGCCTGCAGACACAGGTATCATTATGATGAGTCAATCACTCAAGATACATGCAACTTCAATAGAGTTTAAACCTCAATACACCTCATAAAAGCTTTCATTTTCCATACATGAGCGTGAAAAGTAAGTATGTACCGTGGTATATGGTCTTTGTGGTGTCACGCTGTCACACTGGTGGAGCTAACACACCAAGATATACAGCAACATGCCAGCAAAGGCAGTGAATTAATGAGCTGTTTGCTTGAGCTCAAGGATACACACAGTGAGTTTTGGTGAGTAACACCACTCAATGTTTGTTTTCCAAGAAAATTCCAAAGGGCACCTTTAAATGGAAGAGAGTCATTATTAAAAGAATTAGTAACACCTGCGCTTTTCCTGCTATGTCAAGCATAATGTCTACAGTGAAAAAGGCCTAGTGGACATAGAAAGTGGTCCATTTAAAGGGGGTATTTTACTTCTGGAAAAATACCTTCTTTATAAAACTGGGCTGTCTATGCAGTAGAAAGATGTAAATATTTTTGACATTTGTACAAGAGCCCTGTGATCGGCTGGCGACCGGTCCAGGGTGTACCCCGCCTCCCGCCCATTGACAGCCGAGATAGGCTCCGGCCCCCCCGCGACCCTGAAAGGGATAAGCGGCATGGAAAATGGATGGATGGATTTGTACAAGAAGACCAGAGAAAAAGGGCTGAGCTATTCCATTTTGCCTGAAAGGCAAAAAACCAAGTAGAAAGCACTTTGAGTAAGGGTGGCCTTGTCACAAACTTTCTTGTATTACAGCTAAATGGTATGTTAAAATGTGTTTCTGAAAACATTTGAGGAGAGAAATTGACAATGCAGCAACAGAATCTTTTGTCATAATTGATTAGCACCGCCTCGTTTGACAGTTTGAGTTTTTTGTTTTAAATTGCACCTCTCAATTTGAGACGGGGGGGGGGCAGCATTTAATCAAAAGCATTTGTTCATTCATGACACATGAATAGCAAGATATATTGTATTTCAAATGAGAACAAACATTGTGTACAACACCTGAGGTCAAAACATTGGTCGAAACTATTCAACCTCTTCCACCCACTGAAAGAGTACAATCCACCACACTAAAAGTGGCTGTGCTAACATGGCTTCCTGAAGTTCAAAATTAATGGAGCAAGGATAACAGGGTTACTCTGCATTCCCACCTGAAATTAATTCATTGAGTATTATGAAAAACATGTGCTGTAGCAGAAGTGGTCAACCAAAGACTAAGAGGATGTGGTTACACATTTCTCAATTGGGGCACAAGTGATAGATTGTACCATGAGTGTGCATGTAAACAACAGGCTGGAGTGAAGGAGTGAAGGAGGGTATTTACGTAAAAGATAGAGGAGAACATCTATGATTTTGGCACTACGTCATCATACTCTTCAATATCACCATTAATCCATCTCACCTTGCTCTTCAAACAATACAATACAACATCTTGGTAAATCACTTGTTTCTACTTGATAGCAACATTCTGGGGAAACCCCTGGGAATACTATCGAATAGTAGATCTGCGCAAACACAACACTTCAGTAGGATGCTCTAGCCGGTCCAGTCAGTTACATCTTTTTATAGCTCGTGCAGGATACATGGCACCGCAAGAGCACTGTAAGGAAGAACGCACACGGTGTGAGAATTGCCTCTATAAGAATAACAAACCATAGCCTTGATAACAATAATGTACTGTTGGGTGAAGGTCCAAAAAGAACAGGAGTCTAAAGGGTCATTGGTATCCAAGGTCAAGAACAAAACTCCCCTTGCTTGGCAGCTACATCCCAGTCTCGCAGCATCAAGACGTAGGGTGGCATTCTCTCTGAGCCAGCAATTGTCCAGGTGGTTGCAGCTGTCTCTCAGGGGTCACATTCAGTATGCTGACAGCAAAAGCAGCACCTAATACAATAATGCTATTTATAGTTGCATCGCCTAAGCCCTGAACAGGAGCAGTGTGTGTGTGTGTGTGTGTGTGTGTGTGTGTGGGGGGGGGGGGGGGGGGGGGGGGGGGGGCAGCTGATTACTAGGCATAACAATATGAGATAGGAAATTTGACAAACAAGCTCATTCGTGGTGGCAGTCTTCTGAGCGGTGCACACATTTGTTGTCAAGGTGGGTGACGCACAACGCTAAACTGTGAAAGAGCATGGTTTCTGAGAGCTGGCAAGGAGGAGGGCTCTGCACGGTCTGTGGTGAGTGGCAAACAGAATAATGACATGGCAAGAGGAGAGGACTGCAGCAGATGCTGTGGTCATGTTCACCTTGGCAGAAGAAAAACAAACACCCTGGGGTAGAAAATAGCAAGGAAAAAGAGGAAGAAAGACAGGCTTGATGGAAGAAAACAAAGTCTGAAAAATGAAGCCTGGCATGACGGACATGCTGTCAGTTATTGTATGCTGGACAGAGACATTCACACCAACGACTGTCCCTTCTCTGACGGCATCTTCATCTTTTAGCCGTCTATTCTGACTGTCAACTGTGTCTTGGTTAGCTAAAAATGTACATAATGAGATGCACTTTTAACTCGTTGCCTACAATTAAGGAGGAGGGAAGATGTCAAGTACTTAAATAAATGGTGCTCAGCATGACGCAGGAAGAGACAGGGTAATTTGAGTGCAAAGCCCTAACTGAGCACACAATATCAAGGAAATAAAAGGAAAGCTATGGCTCCTGCAGGATTCACCACTTCTCATATAAGACTACCTTATCATTTAGAACATTTACAACATTTGGCAGACACTATTATGAAAAGAGACTCAGTATACTGCTCTGTATTCACAGATAAGACAAAACCATCAGATTACGGGAAAATAGACATTTGACTGCAGTCAATGTCCACAGCTGTGCATGTGGGAATCATTAAGTTAAAGTTGTAAAAACGGGCTTCATCTGGTTCTCCTGTAAAAGCTTCCATTTAAAAGGAATTGGAAACTGGTAGACAGCATATTCTATACAGTATATGTCGCTACCAGCTGTTTTAAATATGATTTTCTTACAAAACAGACAAGATAGGACTCTGAAGGTTGCTAAATTATGCAAACAGATTCTAGCTATTACTTGAGTCTAAAGAGGGCTCATTCAGATCCATTTTGAGGAGGTGGGTTTTCAGTCTGTCTTTAAAGATAGAAAAATATTCTGCCATCCTTCATCTGCATCTTTAGTTTACCTATTAATTCAAGTCCAACTCTGTCTCTGCATGCCTCAACTAAATTCTCACAACTAAAACAACTTATTTTATTTGTTTCACTGAAAGCAGATCACTTATCATTCACAATAAAATATGGAGGAACAAATGGATAATGTCCATATTGACACTTGGGTTATTGCCATGAACTGAACAGAGGCATTAAATCTGTCCATTACATGAATCCATCTATTATACTACCCCATCAACAGCCATCTCTCTGGCTAAAAAACAGCAACTGTGCAGATCATTATGTAGTAACTCTGTTTACTTTGCAGCCAGTACTGTGTTACAGTTGTGTTTTCTGCACAGTGGGACAATATTGTCTGAAGCTCCATCCATCCAGTGAGCTCCCCATCATGAGGTAGTGGGGAACTGGAGGTAATGAAAGGGTCATAAAAACCCACATAAAGACAAGAAGACTTACCCTAAAGTGCTGATAAATCCACTGGTGGTGCCCTCTGCATACAGGGAACAAATGTCCCCAATATGGAGAAAACTGGACATCTTGTCCGACATGATTTCTTCAGGGTTGACTGCACCTGCAAAAGATTGCTCTTTAAAGCAGCCACTACATACAGCTGAGCTCAATCAAATCATTCACTATTAAATATTTCACTCAAACAGTCAATTAACTGAACAACAGAATATTAAACAATGACAATTTTGACAATCCATTAATTGTATAAGTCATGAAGTAAAAACACTAAGTGCTTGCTTGTTACAGCTCTGTGTTCCTGCACACACACGGCATCGGTAGTTGATTTAGTTGAACAGAAATCGTGAACAGCAGCAGTTACGATCACCTCTGGGATCAATTATTACTTTTATAACACTGACTTTGCTACTGCTGGAGTTTGTGTTCAGCTGTAAGGACCATCTGAATCTTTGCAGCTCATCCTCAGAGCACCTTCTACTGTAAGATCAGGAGCAACATGTGAGAGAGATTCATTTAATGTTTATTTGGCACAAAATACTGCGCTATAAAGCTAATCCTTGCCCTTCTTTGAATGTGTCCTATGCATTTTGTTAATATATTAATATCACATTTAAAGGACAAACATTTTGCAGACATAAATACCATGAACGAGTGCTCTTCTTTGCCTCTCATCTCAGGTGGGCATTGTTAGAAAATGAAACATGAAGTTTCTGTGTGCACTGTGCTACTGCTAGCTGGGTGAAACCTACACATATACATCTTCAATGTAGGTCAGTCTGTTTCTCTCCAGGCTGAGAAAATCTAAACCTCCGTGAAAGAATCCAACACCACTGACAGAGGTGAAGCGGTCAACGTGGTCTATCTTTTTGTTGTTGTTGTTGTTGTTGTTGTTGTTGTTGCTACTGACAGAGATGCTGTTCCCTTTAAAAACCAACAAAACTCAATTTTGCCATGATTTTAGCTTGAACTTTGACATGAACTAACAGTACGCAGCACCGCACCATGAAACGATAGTATCTCAAAAGGGGGAAAGCACAAAATATGACATCTTACATTAAATATATGTTTATTTCTACAATACTGACTTGCGGGTGTGATGCTGCGGGTCATATTTACCCACGTTCAGACGTCCCGCACCGCTCCATACAACTGTGACACACAGGCCTACACGACATAAAGTTTGTTTTTTGCTCTGTAAAGCCACTTGCCAGCAATATGTAAACAAATCTGAACGTGCTATGACACGTTTTTACGTTTTTACTGCCGAATGAAACACTGCTAGCTAAATCAAATGTCAAGTCACCCCTTTCATCTTTTTTTAATCGCTCGAGCTGCAGCACATCAACAGCAACAAATGAGGGCGCGCGCGCGTGGGCTACTTCCTTGACAGGGATGCTTACAGCTCAGTGACAAAATGAACAATGCTCTGGCTAGAAAACTACAGATGGATACGGACTTTACCTGGAAGAAAGGAAAGAAGGCGTCAAAGATAGAGACGGGAAGAAACGTGTGAAGAAGTGGGTCAGCACAGGATAATTTCCACAGCGCTATCCTCGGTTAAGTCCATGGTAGCGGAACTCCAGGTAAGAGCAAGCTGAGCGGCGTTATCTCTGACAGCTGAATGCGTCCTCGGCAACAATCCCCTTCTTACCTCCTCCACATGTCACCGAGGGAACGCCCCTTTCGTTACTATTTATACTGCAGCAGTGCTCTCTGGGTAATGGAGTCCATCAGGCATTTAAACCGCTGCTACTGTCAGTGCTCATGATGAGAGACTGGTACTCCAATTCAAAGGCGACTTGCTGTCGTGATAGAAGCCTTTTGTTTTATTCTATTTTAACAAAATGATTTTTAAAAATGTGTTCTGTGTTTTACTTTTTAGCATTTTTATTATTGATTGCTGTATCGGTGCAGCACTGACTGAACTATTGATATTTATTAATATATCAGGACAATTAATGACATCAGCTGTACTTTGTGTTTTTTGTTGCGATGGTTTCTTGCTAACTAGCAGATGTGTGTAGTGCACATTAATGCCAAGATGGTGTGATGAACACAAGCCACGATGGCAAACATGGTAAACATATTATATATATTATATCTCCTTAGAAACATCAGTTTGTCAACATTGTCATTGTGACCATGTTAGCATGCTGACAGTAGCATTTTGCTCAAAGAACCATGTGCCCAAGTACAGCCTCACAGAGCTGCAGGTGGACAAAGTGACTCTTAGTTTTTACTGAATCTCTAGTAGCTGATACTTTGGTCATCAAATCATTACAGTAAAAGACAACAGAAACTCCCAGCTTGTGTAGATCATGCGCAGCATGTCTGGCTACTCCTAAGTACAAGAAGCTCCTTCAGATGTGTCACATGTTGTGGACTATAATGAGTGGACATGTCTCTGAATGATCAAATCCATGTGACTGGATGTGCGGTTTTTGTCAATGTCTGCATTATTTCATGTATATAATGTCAGAAACAGAAGCACACATATTGCCTTACAAAGAGGGGGCCATGCTGTGCGTGTCAAAGTGTGAAAGGACATGAGATAAAGACATCAGTTGTGTGTTCAGTCTCCTGTCAGAAACACTGATCCGGCCACTGGCAGTCACATTCCTCGGTTTGTGAATCTACATGCATGTTAAACTGAGTCTGAGTCTGTTAAGTTCACTCCAGAGATGTATTTTTTAATTTTATATTTTCTTTTCTTTATTTCTTCCTTACAATGAGACTGATGGATACTGCAGGACCTGTGTGCCATACTCATACAGACGTAGTACCTTGCGGTTTTGTCCACCAGGTTCCAAGTTTTTCAGCTTTGGAAACCTCACTTTCACAACTTTGAGTGATCTGGTTTATTTCCAGTTGACCCATTAAAATCACATTGTGACATTTTCAGCTACTGAAATAGGAGCAGAATCTTATACTGAAATAAGACGCATTGTACAATTCATTGTATGACTCATACATGCATAGCCACATGAATGAAATAAAGGTTAGGCAGACGTCGGTGATCCTATTAATTTCTCCATGAAAGCCTGCATACAGTAGATGGTAGCATTTGAAAATTCACATAAGTTTCAATATTCAGAATTACTCCTAATTGCAATATGAATGAGAGAAAGAGAGACAGAGGAAGAGAAAGAACACTTTCATCCCTGAAATGGGCTTAGTGGCATTAACTAAACCCACTGATGAGCTGTTAATTTGGTTTCTTAGTTACAGAATGTGGAGGGATAGTAAGAATGGAGTAAGTGGGGTTGCACAAGTGTCCATTATCATAAAAGTGCTTTACCTCTTTTTCTACACTCCACATCTGCTGTTGGGTGGGCACAGTGAGGTCTTTAAGATGTAAATGTCTGCAGATTGCTATGCCGTGGAGTACTGCAATTCATGTTTTTATGTGCTGTTTCCCTGCTATTGACATAAAATCCATCTCTGATGCAGTGGAAAAAAAACCAAACATATAATGCATGTGGTGCCATTCTCCCCTCTTACTAGACATTTTTATCAAATCACATGCATCAGAAGTAGATTCAAATGCACTCATGCAAAAACAAACTATGTCATTCCCCTTGTTGAATCCTAATCATTGTGAAAGAAAGGATGAAGGATAAGTACCAGAGTAGTTTTCTGATACAAGCACGTGTGTCTAAACGCACTGATGTGAAAGTCGTGACATCACAATATCTAAGAGACTAACCTTTATTCCACAAAAACTATTTTCAGGCTTTGGTTAAATTTGACATTAAGTGAAGTTGAATACAGATCACGGAGTACTCAGTTGTCATGGATACAGTGTACAGATGACTGGCTACCATTCTACACAGAGAAAAAAAGGGTTGTACTGTGTGTGTGTGTGTGTGTGTGTGTGTGTGTGTGTGTGTGTGTGTGTGTGTGTGTGTGTGTGTGTGTGTGTGTGTGTGTGTGTGTGTGTGCGTGTGTAAAACTGGACACAACTGCTGCTGTGTTTGTGCATTGCAGCAGCTCTGATGTCAGACATGATTTGACTTGCGGTGAACATAATGCTGTCTTTATTTATTCTTTATTCTCTTGGTGCTGTGGTCAGTGTTTTATTATAGTACCTGCCTTAACCTGAGGAGCTTGTCTGCAGCCAGAGGGCTTTTTCCTCACATAATGCATGACAGTCACAGCCAGCAACCATTGATACAGATAGACAAGAGGTGGGATGGGTGTGGAGACAGATTGCTTTTCCACATACTGTAAGGATCATGAACAAGAGCACAAGTTTGGTGGGAGGGAGAGATGATTCATGCCGATTGGTAGTCTGACTTGCAGCTGACTTAGAGACATGGGCTGGTTTTCCAAACAGAATTGACAAATGACTAATAAATTAATGAATACAGCATCTGCATGCTTGGAATGCACCAGAGACAGAGGAATGACAAAATGCAGTGACCATCTGTGTGGGTGCACAGATTGTGAGATTCATCACCGTGCATGCGTTAGAGTGAGTATTCTCATGTGCAGATTCCGGCCTTCCCTAAGCAGCGATGTGTGGGCACAATGGTTGGTAGTTTTCTAGTCTGAGGCTCCGACAGTCCTCTGTGTGGGCCATGCCTGCAAACTAATCCGTGCATTCATCAGAAATGTCAGAGAAGAGCTAAGTACATTAGGAACAGAGAGTTTCTTGTGTTTTCATTATTCTTCATTTTATCTTGATTTCATGTCAGAGGTTATTACGTTCCACATCTAGTTGTGTTAAAAAGGAGAGATGGAGGGCCCTGTAACTCTATAAACAATGTGGTGGCCTCTAACTGCAGGTCTGGATCTGGGACAGTGAATCACAGAAGACATGATGCCGCTGGGAGCCAGAACCATAGATAATGGCTTATTAGCGATTTCAAGCTAAATGTAGAATACTGACAACTTCTTTTAACTTCGGCAATCTCACACCCACAGTTGTATATTTTGTGCAGATTTGTTCCATTAGACAATTTAAACTCCATTATCAGGGCTCTGACAACTGGAACAGTCATGGCTTTCTCAGGATCAGTATATAACATGCACAACTGGAGAACAGTACTTTGTGGTGTGAGCAAGTGTGGCATAAAAACACACTTAACGAGCACAGGACCTTCCAGCGTGGTGTGAAAAGAAGGTCATACAAACAACAGTCATTCTCTCTGTCTGAGAGCGGTCTGCCAGCTTTTCTGAGGCTGTGACAGGGATGTGATGTCATTAATAATCATCACGTCACTGTCGAGTCAGTTGCACCATCAAAGTTTAAGAGCTTTGCCATACAAGTTTACACAAACACACATGACTCAGACATGGGCAAGCTGTTTGCCACAGAGTTTTTGGACCCTCTTGAGAAACCTTGGATGAAACAGGCTTCTCAAAGAAGCTTCTTCTTTTGCATTCAATCATTGAGCAATAAGTGAGATAGGAGAACATACAGCTGAACCACCAGCCCTGAGATAAGGAAGCTATGAAGACTTTTTGTGTTCCTCTTTTTTTTTAAATAAACTTTCAGCCCTTTAGTTAATATTCATGCTGATGCTCCCCTATTAAAGAGAGGTCCCACCTCCTGTCTTGCCTGCAAAACAACAGGTATTGGTACAGCACCCTAGTATAAGGTAGAGATCTACCTCACTAAAAATAAAAGATAATTATGCTGGCATAATGGCCTGCATATTCCCAGTGGAAATAATCTGATTAGACCATCTGCAGAGATATTCTAATTAGGCCTTGAGATTTTGTGCCATAACTTGTTACCAATGTAGGAAAAATAAGTTTCAAATTCTGTGTTGCATCTTGGATTCAGTTGGTCCTTGTATGCATGAAACCTGCACAAAAATGTGCATTAATGTTAATAGTATAACATTTTGTGTGCAGGTGGTGATATTCGGCTAGTCCACTTTTCATAAACACCCTGCACAGAGGAGAGGATCACTTCACCACATCCCCTTGGTTACGGCATAATCAATATGGTCAACAATACACATGCCAATTATCTGCCTGGTCTTTGATTTGTGTAAACAGATACCAGTACTTTGCTACATAAACACTGTTTGAGCTAATACTGCTGAAGAAGAACAATAGCCAAGGAGGCAGCTGTCTGAACTCACCAATTTAACCTGCACAACATGTTCTGTAAGCTGCTTTAACTGCAGCTAATCCATTAGGATCAGTGGAGTCCGAGGACTCCTAACCTCACTTTCACTACTTTTACAACCTACCTGGTTACCTAAATCAGTCTGTGTATATTTTAAGTTGTGCATAATATACATGTAAAGAAATGCATGTTTCTGACTTAGATCTACACATATAATCATATTACAGTTAACTTATTTACACCATCTTTAATTAAATGAATGTAGCTGCTCCATACAACAATAAGGAAATAACAATAATGTAACACCAACAGCATCATTCAGCATTTTCAGAATGAAAACAAAGTCTGTGCTGGATGCTGCAAAGGTGAGACAGGCCTGGTAATTGGATTGTCACAGCTTAGCTTGCACGGAAACACTCAGGGCTGACTATTTGTCGGTGAGCTGTTGCACAATATTTAAAAATCCTCAAGTGTAATAGCTCACACATGATAAGTCTCAGCCTGACATGCACAGCAAGTGTCTTCCACAATTAAAACACCATTGTCCAAGTGCATGAACATGCCCCACCAGGCATGTAGACTCAGTGGGATCATTTGAGGTAAGATTGGGTCATTACACAAGATTGTGATTGCAGTGGGACATAATGACAGTGATTAACTTGAAGCTAATCTTGGGGATATACGAGGTAACAATGAAACCCGTTATCACCAGGCTCTTAAGAAAATAATAGTTCACATTAATTCTCACCTGTATTTCCCTTTCTATTCACATCTTAAGATCTTGTTTCTAAATTCCACCTTCAAGCCTTCTGAAGTCTGCAGATGTACACTCCACAACGGCTCAATTAAGAACGTGTTCGCTGTAAACAGTGCATGTAGGTGTAGTTAAGATATGTGTAGGTCTGATCAGCGGTGAGAGCAGCTGTGGAGGTGGGTGCCTCTTGGGCTCCAGAGTTTCCTGCTGAGCCTGCTGCAGGTGTCTTGGGCCAAATTTAACTTCACATCTGTGGTGGGTGGAGACAGTGTGAAAAACCCCATTGACGTACCCTTCCGCTAACACGGTGAAGTGAAACTGCAAAACACCACCACGCACGCTGTTTAATCACAGGAGCAGATGAATAAGAATATACAGGGCAGTGTGTCCAATGAAACAACTGGTTTAACACATACAACCCTTGTTTTTCCGTAGCATACATACAATTGTGGGCCCTCCTCCTATAAAATCCCTTTAAAAAGATGTTGTCATTAACACCAATTTGGCTAAAAAGACTGCGACTTGTACCAGTTTCTTCTCTTATCAGCCAACATCACAAAAAGTCAAGAGTTGAAAGAAATGTCTCAGATTGGACTTTGAACTGCCTTTGCCAGGTTTTTTTTTTTTCAAGGCAAGGACATCTACTCCCCCATTAGAGAGGTGCTCCAATTTTGAACAAATGGACTGCCAGTCGTGATGTCTCCTCTGGTCACTCACCCTGAAATAGTGTCTGACTCCTTTATGTGATGCATGTCTCTCATAAGTGTCAGCTGTATCTGTATCTTTTGTTCTTTCAAGATACACCTGGCAAGATATTTAGGTTAAAGTCTTAGTAGCCGACATGGGGCTGTAACAAACAGATCCCATATTCAGAACACACCATGTTTACAAGAATCAAAATCTAGCACATTGTTGTTGCCCTTCATTTTTAAGGGTCATCTTGACTCATTTTCTTAAAAGGAATAGTTAAAAATTCTGAGAAATAATCTTATTCGCTTTCTCGTGAGCGCTCAGTGGCGCACAGTAGCTGGATGGAGGTTGGACACTGGAAACTGGAAGGAGCAGCTCGCATGGCTCTGTTCAAAGGTAGCAAAATTTGCTACCAGCAACTGCTAAAGCTCACTAACACATTATATCTCATTAGTTTAATCTGTACAAATTTCAATTGTCAATCTTCTCATCTAGCTCTCCACACAAAAGCAAATAAGCATATTTCCCAAAATATCATGCTGTTGCTTTAAACACATCATCATTGAGACTGAGAACAAGTGGAAACAGTCCACAACAGCAAACATGTCTCCAAGTGAGCTGTGGGTGCATTCATGTTTTACATTTGCAGTAAAGCCCCTGAAATGTTTATCTGTGGCATGTTAAAATGTGGTGTGACAGTATGACCAGGTGAGTCATAAAGTCTCAGATTGGATTCAGTTACAAAGCAATAACTCCAGACTGTGATGTTTGGTCTTTCAAAAGTCAAATAGTCTGACTTTAAGAGAGTTTCGCACTTGTTAGAAGTGAAATACATATTTAGGTCAGGTCTCTCTCGGAGATGACCAAACCTCAATGAGCTCTGTTTAAAGACAGATCAGTGGTCACTGTGGCATGAAACATCACGTCACAACATTTTGCTGTCTTGCAAGTCCCACAATGCAAAGTCGCCTGAAACAATGAGAACCAATAATCCTCTTCAAGCATTTCATTTCTTTCAGAGAGTTGCACTCTGAGATGAGACACACAGTGTCCAAATACCATCACAAAATGACATGACAGACTCCTGCACTGTGAGGCATTGTTGACTTGTTTGCGTTTGAATGGAGGGGCTGTGGAGGGGATTCGTTGGGGAAGTTCATCTCATGTGATTAACCGGTGGTTGCTAGGTGACCATCCTGGAAGGGAGCCATTCATTTGCAGCCCATCTCTTCAACAGTGAGGATCTGAGAACAGCCTTCATGCACGTCCGGACCAGCCACGGCTGTCCAACTCACCTCCTGTACGTACAGCCGGTTGCCATAGGGATTTCAGGGACATCTGACTCAAAAATGACATGAGTCATGTATTTGTGGAGAGACTGTTTTTTTCTTATATTTGTTGTAGATTTGCCGGAGGGACAACAGAATGTGCCACAAATCGAAAGGTCTAGGCTTCCTCTTGTACTGTATGAAATGTTGAATGTATTGGTCGCAGAGGTAACACAGCAGACCGCTGAAGATGTGGTGTAGCTGATGGTGGAGAGAGAAACCTTGACCCAGAACTACACATTTCTATTCTTTGAGAAATGTCTGGGTATTTTTTCCTCTGGATAAGCTCCGTCCTAACTTTCTCAAAGGGCTCTGCCACTGCTAACATAGAGTAAAGATCCTCCTCATGGCAGTGCAGTATTTCTGATAACATACTGTGTCAGAATCTATTAAAAACTCCATATTTTCTACTGCTGCTCTACTCTTTCACTCAAAGGGAAAATCCGAAACTGTTCAGATGTTAATGAACTTTGAGTTGGTTTATTTTTTGTTGTATTATACCACTGTGGCATGTGTCACACTCTATTGCAATTTTCAGAAGTTTAAAGGGATAATTCGACATTTTGGCAAATATATGTGCAGTATTTGTATTAAATCTGATGTCACCTATAGGTTAAATTTGAAGCGACTGCTAGCAGCTTGTTAGCTCAGCTTGGCACGCCGACTGGAAACAGGGTGAAACAGCTCACCTGATGATCCACCTACCAGCACCTCTAAAGCACACCACTTCACACATTATGTCTTCCTTCTTTAAAACATACAAAAGCTAAGTGTAAATGAGACTTTTTTTTATTAATACAACATATTTACACTTAGGTTTTTGTTCAGATTAAACAAATGAGATATAACGTGTACATTTCTGATCTTGAGAGGCCCTGGTGGGTGGATTTAGTTTTTCTTAAGACAGAGCCAGGTTAGCGCTAAGATAAGCTGAATGGGTGCTCCTTGTAGCTTCATATTTACCAACCAAACATGAGGTGGAATCCGTCTTCTCCTCTAACTCTTGGCAAGAAAGTGAGTAAGCATATTTCCCACAATGTCCAACTATTCCTTTAAGTGTACCTGCAGATCAGATCAGGCATAACGCAAAGCCCATTTTGAACCGATAGAAATCTTAGGTAAGCCTCACAGAGGAGAAAATATAGGTCAAAACAAAATCCTGCGCCACTTGCCTCTCCACTGGGTGGCACAGAAACCAATCAACTTGACAGTGGTCTTTGATCGGCAGAGGGCTTCTATCTCCCCCTATCATTTAGTCTCAGCCCCAGTGTGGCTGGAGCGCTGGTCCCATTTCTGGATGAAACACGGTCTCCATCCTAATTAACCCAGATGTGGATATTAATAAGATGAAAGCAGGTCTAGACTAGAAACGGGGCAGATTGAACAGAGAAGGTCCTGATTTCAGAATGGTCACACTAAAGTGGGACACCTTCGCCCCTCCTTTGACAGGGGAATAAAGTCCATTTCTATATAAAAAAAATCCCCCCTGGCCTTTTTTAATTGCTCCCACCTCTCGAGAGGTTTGAGTGCGATGAAGAGCTGAGAATATCTACAAGGGGAGGCTGCACGGCATGAAGACAGAAATGTCACGAAGATGGAAACACATGACAGCTCTGATTTTACCGCAGGATTCTGAGGTTTTGTTGTTTTTGATGGGCATGACATCTCAAGGTTTGGTAACCATAAGGGTGTAAAGATCAATTCTGTGGCCTCTGTGGCTATTAAAAGAAACCTATTCAATATCATTCCTCCCATCTCTGTCAGGGCAAATGGTGCCTCTGCTCCTTCCAGATTCATATGTCATGTGAGAAATGGGACTTATATGTGCCAGGACACGATTACAGCTGCAACACTGTGAATCTGGTGGGAAATGTCCTACGTGGAACAAGCACCCCCCTGACATACAAAATGGATCGTACAAGTAAAAGAACGGACAGAAATGTCAACAAGTTTCCTCTCTCAGATGAATAAAACTCATCTTTCTGGCTTCAGAATTAGTTTTCATTCCCGCATCTTACACTGAGTGGGAGACAGTTCCAGATCAGGAAACACCGGGGGGAACCACTCAGGAAACAATAACGGGCACAGACGTGACTCATCCAGCTGATTGTCTTTATGGAGCCACCAACATGTTGCATTGTCTTGTTCTAATGAGGGGCTGAATTAAACAAGGTTTCAGGCGAAACTGAGAACAGACCAAGAGACAACTAAACAGACGTCTAAAATGAGGAAAAACGGCATCAGGGCTGACAAAAATCGTTTCCCTATTTTTATTTAGATAAAAACAAACATGATATTAAATACAGAGTAGATGATTTCAGCTGAGAATAGACAAATCCAGAGGAAGGAACTGAACACAGTCGGTGGAACCACAGTGGCACTCTTTCCTCTCGAGTCCATCTGTCCGACTGGCCTGTATGGCAGCGTCGCTTTGAGTGGACAGCAGCTCTACAGGATGTTGGTTTTCGTATCCTCCTGAGTAGTCAAACGTCAGCTCCTCTAGTGCATCAATGTCCCTTCCAGCAAACAGCGCCAGTCTGGGAACCACAGAGTGCACACGGACTGGCTGCATGAACAAGTTGGGCTGGCAGGAGTGGTTGAGAAAGCGGCCTACGTTTCCCACCATGGCGGGGTCCACAAACGTCTCAGTGATGGAGCCCGTACCTGCATGCTCCCGTACAGCAATGATGTAGTTATTGTCCTCAGATCTCTGGGCCAGCTGTCTGCGTCTGGCCTCCTCTAAACTGATCACCTCTCCTGCGTACTCGCACACAAAGGTCCCGCGTGGGATTGCCTCTAGTGTCCGCACTGCCCAGCCCCTGTTCTTAGTGCTGTAAACCTCCAGCCTGAGTCTTAGTCCTCCCTGCACCACCCGGGTAGAGCAGGCATCGCTGCAGGTGCAGAGGGCATTGCACTCAAACACAGGTGAGCAGTAACCAGAGTCTGCTCTGCTCAGGTTCAGCAGTGTGCCGGTGCTGTTGTATGGCTGCCCATGTGTCTGCAGGCAAGAGCAGCTCTCAGTGAAGCAGGAGGGGGAAAGGCAGGAGCATCCAGGAAGGGTGACTTCACTTGGGTCAACAGTGCATCCTGGTCCCTGAATGTTATCTGGGGAATACTGAAAAATGACAAAGACCAGTCAAAGTTTAACAAAGCTGTAAATAACAATAACAACACAACAACTGAAGAGCAATTTCAAAAGCACATTCGGCTGAAATGTTCGGAACTCCTGGAAATCTTCAGTTTACAGCTGAAACAATGAACTGACAACTATTTTGATGATTGATGAATCATTTCAGCCAAACTTCCAAACCTCTCAGTGTTGAGTGGTTGCTGCTTGTCTTTGTATTATGGGATATTGAACTACACACAACCACACAAAACAAGACATTTGAAGATGCCCAAAGAGCTTTAAGAATTGTGAGGGGAACTTTATAGACTGAACATCTCATCAAGAAAAGAGAGAAATCATTAATGACAATAATCAGCAGTTGCAGCCAGAATTCCAATTTATTTCACTTTATGGGAAACGTGTTTTAGAACAAAGGTCTGAATGATTTGCAACTACCAACTTGAAACCCATCAACCTACGTACAACATGACGGTAGCTTCACGACGTGAAGCAATATGATTTGATGTCTTTGGATTTAAAATACCGGTTGCATTGTAAAGCAGCCAGAAATGTCCTCTAGAGCTTCACGAGCATGAGTGTTATCTAGGACAACTCCTTTGGTTCTAGAGAGGCAGTTATTTTTTGATTCCTGCACAATGTCAGCTGGGATCGGCTCCAGTCCCCCACGACCCTGCACATGATATGCATTTATGGATAATGAATGGAAGTACTGCAGTCAGATTAAGAGGCTGTTGCCTGTAATGGTTTGCTGCCATCTGCTGGTGAAACAATGCATGTCGTTTGATAGCATTGAGGAGCACCAGGTTTGATGAGTTCTTGCAACAGCCAGAGGCTTTCTGGACAAAGCTTGTGTTGGATTTTCAGATTATTCTTTCAAAATTGGCAGCATAAATAAAATGAACCATAATTATTGGATTTTTTTCCTATTATGTCAAGTTTTCCTAACAGACTCAGACTGAACAAATCTTTTATTGCAGTACAGCATTTTTTTTTAAGTTTATATCTCAACAACACTGATCTTTCATGACGTTGAGGGGATGTTTATTACAGTTAGATAAGATACAGATAAACAGTGCTGCCTTTACATTGTTTGTCCACCAGAGAGAACTGACAAATCTGTTATTTATTAACCTTAACCAGGCTTCAGGGCATTCAATCGTTCGCAACTGGACTTTGTCAGTTTGTCTTGGAAGACGTTTCACCTCTCATCCAAGCAGGCTTCATCAGTTCATGCGCACCAGACTAGATATGACAGCTCTAGTCTAATGAAATGGTGTTAGATTCAAGTATTTATCCTCTAAGTGAGGCCAACCCCCAAAACCAAGGATGGTATCACTCTATTGTGAGGCAAACGATCCCCCATTAAGGCGGGGTAGGGTGCAACCGTTGGGTGTCAAGGACACTTGGCAACGACACATCAATCTCTTCCAAAGAGATTCGATTGCCTCTATTCACAGGCATTAACCTTAACACGTGCATGTATAGTGGTCCAAGTTCTTTAAAGACAACATAGTGATTGTTTATGTGTTCAGGTTAAAAAATGAGTCTGTCAATTATCATCTTGGTATTCTTTTCAACTATTGCTATCTGGCTACGGCATCTGTTTACATGTTTACATGTCAGATGAACTTAAAGGGGAGTCACACCTATGGCATGCAGCAGCATCAACAGACAGCTCTCTGGATGCATCTGCTACATCCCGCAGCACATGAAGACAATGTAGAGTCATGATCCAAAGTTTATTCCTACTGTCAGTCTCTTCTGATTGATGGACTCAGCGTGTGCTGTCACGCACAGTTCATATGAGGGTTTATTCTCTGGTATATAGCAGATGAAGGAGGGAGGGGTCCCACAGTCAGCCGGAAAAACGCAGGTGCAAATAATCAAATGAATGATGGCTGGATTCCCTTTAGCTACTTTATTTTCAGGGTTCATTCATTGACCACGCTGGCTCACTTTCACTGTTGACTGCAACACCTGGATACAAAGGAGCTCTCGTTCGTGGTATTAACCTGTGTTGTCCCTAATCTGAGAAGTCTGCTGTACAAAAAGGCCCATTTGAAGGGAGAACAGTTAACCTGTCTCGTTTGTAACGCGTAACTTCCATATGAACTCCCATTAATACATATTCACAGGCTTTATTTTAAAGTGGAACCACTGAGCTACGTACGTCACCAACATAACTGTGACAACGACACTGCTCTTATAACACTCCTCTGGCAAAATGACCGAATAACGACCAAAACATGGTAAAATCTCAACATTTACTGTAAATTAGCTATCTGTAGCCAGGTGTGTTCAGCTCACGAGGTTCAACTGCACAGAGAGCAACGCAACGTTACCTGAAATTGAGGAAATGTCAGTAAACTTGAGCTCGCCTCAATTAAAACAGGAACATTCTCGAGACTGTTGCTCAAATCCACAACACATCTGTCAATATTCATATCCGACGTTTCAACTGATGTTACTGATGTTGCCGCGGACCCGCTGGGCTGAGGGACAAAATTTCAATCCTTTGCTCTGCAACTTCCGGTAGTTTCATTACAGGCTAGCTCCCCCTAGTGATCCATCAGTGTTATTACATGGCTGTAATTAAAGAGCCTGTGGTTTGACCATCTGGCCGCACTGAGGACAAAGTGAGCAGGGACTCATTAAGGACAAATACAGCACAGCATGAGACAATAATTTCATCTAAACTGCCGTGAGGGTGAAACTGGACAGAATTACTCGTCACAAGCGAGAAACGTGTCACACAGTCATCCCATTTTTTTTTTTAGTAATGTTTGACCAATGGTGACGACGAAGAAAAGTGGGTCCCTGGCACCGGTCGGATGGCAGCCCACCGCTCCTGGTCTGCCGCGGAGGAAGGACTTACCAGGATGGGTTAAAGGCGGAGGAAAAATTTCACCAGTGCATGGCATGTGCGTGCATGTGCATGTGTTGTGTGACAAATAAAGGGGATTGTCCCTCTTTTCTTCTTCTTCTTCTTCTTCTTCTTCTTCTTCTTCTTCTTCTTCTTCTTCTTCTTCTTCTTCTTCTTCTTCTTTGCCTCTTTCTGTCCTTGCTCAATATTTGTCCTCACATATTCAACATCACATTCCACAGCGCCAGCATCATGTATTCAGACAATTGCAGTAATGTAAGATGGCCTGCAGATGGCAGCACTAGATAGGCAAAGTATACAGTATAATTCCTTTCACTGAAGAGACATAGATGCTTCAACACAAGGATCAATTAGAACACATTAAAAGAGGCAAGATATTGAAATTGCTTTTAACAAGACGTCAACTGCTTAAAAGGCTATACTGAAGTCTTTTTATTTCACCTTCTTTCTTAAGATAAAGCAAATTAGAATAATAAAAACAATGAACCGCCTGAGCAAATCAGACTACACG
This sequence comes from Chaetodon trifascialis, assembly GCF_039877785.1. Classification (NCBI taxonomy): domain Eukaryota; kingdom Metazoa; phylum Chordata; class Actinopteri; order Chaetodontiformes; family Chaetodontidae; genus Chaetodon; species Chaetodon trifascialis. The sequence goes on along the minus strand of NC_092058.1, from coordinate 23,615,937 downwards.
CATGACTGGCAAAGTTGAAAACATGGCTGTGTGAATATGCATGTTGTCTCTTGTGGGTTCACAGCAGCCCAGACGAGCAGACCCAGCAGTGGTTAAGGCCCAAGAGAAGAGTCATGATTCAATGCCGACTCTCACTGAAATTCACTTACACGATTCAGCTGCATTTGCTGAACCCTGGTGTTTACCGTCAGACAGCAGCAGATGATTCCACACTGGTTTGACATGTGATGTTTTTCTGCAGTCCCCTGAGAGGAGAATGAGAAGTAATTTTGTTGAAATGTCATTCTTTTTTCAGTAAACACAGTAAGTTGTGTAGTGTTTGCACACCGGACCTCTCTTCGCGGTTGCAGTGTTGTCGTGTGTCATTGATATGCAGTGGTCTATTCTCTGATGGCTCTCTGAGACAGACGAGGGGAGGTCACATTGTCAACTGGCATTTCCACTGCACACAAGTGACCAAGGCTTTTCCTTTGAGGATCAGCCTTCATCTTTGTCCTTGGGCAAAATTAGTGCTGTCAGTTGTTAGTCCTGCATCTAGGTTTCAGAGACTGCATGCTCAATCACAAGCTGAAATGTTTGAAGTGAACGATACTAGTATACTGATCTGACAACAACAGAGGTTAGGACTGAAAAGCATGTGGGCGTCATGACTCAGCTGTTGTGCTCCACCATCAGTTCTTCCATGATGAAATATGCTTTCAAAATACATGACACGCATTTGTAATGATGGACTAGTTCACTTCAGTTGATCAGTGGGGAATTATGTCCTGTATGATGCCGTAATCATCATTCTGTCATAGCGCTCTCAAAAAACGCCACAGAGACCTATAAGATAACTAGACTACAAGTCAGCAGCCACATGAGCAGCCTGTGAGGCTGTAGCTAAATGCTAATGTTGGTATACTAACATACTCACAATGACAATGTTACTATGCTGATGTTTCATAGGTCTAATGTTAAACAAGTTCACCATCGTAGTTTAACATGTCAGAATGCTATCTTTCACTAATTAGCACCAACAGGAAGTACCTGTATCTGTACCCGTATCTGATCATCATCAATTGTCATTACAATTCAACCTGAGGAGAACATGAGACTTCATGATAATCCATCCAATATGCTTCACTCAAATGTCAACCTTTTTTTGGTACTAGAGGGCAGATTATTACTCATTGGGATTCATCCTCTGGGAACCACAAATGCATGTTAAAAAAAAAAAAGTCCCGTCAGTCCATCACGTGGATGTTCATATATTTCACAGGATCAGTAAAGACGGACCAGGTGGTGCTGCATGAGAAAGTCAGTGTATCAACAATGTCTGCTTGGATTCATCCTCTGGGAACCACGAATGCTTGTACAAAATTTCATGGCAATCCATCAAACAGCTGCTGAGACCAAAGTGGTGGACAGACCGACTGACAGACCGACGTAGCAGTCCCAGGAGGCATGCTGCTAGCATGGCTAAAAATAACAGCAGTTTCAAAGGAGGTGCCTGTCGAGATGAAAATAAAAAGGCATCAGTTGCCTGGCCGTACAGCCACAAACACACAACTGAGAGGCTTTGATAAATATCGAGAAATATGTCTGATCACTATGATTATTCAACAAATCTACATTTTTGTTTGGTCAAAGCAAGCTGTTAAATATTATGCAAACAACTTATTATGTTTCTCTCATGAAATATGATCCAACAGGGCTGAGGGGCATGAAACCATTCCTCCCACATATCCTTGTGTTCATTAAATTCTTTGGGCCTTAATTAAGGCCAAATTACAAATACTGATGACTGCATTTTTAAGGATTTGGTGAAAGAGTTGCATAATCTGCCTCATGTGCCACATATCTTTGCTTTCCTTTGCTCAGTCCAAACGTTTATTAATTTTTAACTGCATTTTTTAAGGTTAATTTTGGGTATGTCCCTGAATGGAATAATTTAACATATGATCATCTGCTTTCTTGTAGCCTTTCCTGGACTACATAATTTAACTTGACATTGTGATTTTCATTGTGTCATCTGACAATAGGCTGAAATAGCTTCTCTTGCTCCAGATGAGGCACGTTGGTGGGGGCCTTACATGTTCACTGCTGTCAGGGATCCTTTGCTTTAATGAGAACACACCCACACCAACACAAAGGAGCTGAACTTTGAGGATGGACTACAATTGGATGGAGAGTTAATGAACTGAAGGCACGGTAGAGCCCGTTCTCTGGGGAGATTATCAACAACAGTCCAGCACTCCCTCTGCTACTGTGCTGATTGACTTAGCCTCAAATTGGCTGCGATGCTTCTCCCAGCTTGTGAGGAAAGCTGCGCCGTGGCCTCGTGGATGCACCCGTGTCTGGTCTGACAGTGGAGAACAAAGGAAATTTCAAAGGTTCCCCTCATCTGCCTTTGTCAGCTTGAGTAAGCATACTTACGATGAGTTGACCCCAGAGGTTTCAAAGGGGCTTTTTTCTGACTGCTCCAGGGAGTAAAGAAGGAAAGAAAGATTCAAACATTAATGAACAAACAAACAAAATTTCCCTGCATTCAAACTTTTGGGTGAAAGAGTGATTCACAGGAGGATGAGTTCAGCCCGCATTCGCACCCTGCGGCGGTCATCCCACGAGACTCCTGGGTGCCTTCCTCTGCTGCCAGGCAACTGCAGTGACAGCGTGATTCACTCACATGACAAGATTTTGCAAAGCAATTAAGTGAGGAGTCAAGGGGGTTCATCAGCCTCCTCAGGCAAGCAACATATTTAGCTCTTCACTCTGAGTGTGAAGACTGAACAAAGTTTGATAGAAATCAACTACGAGACAAGTTAGTCATGACTGTACACAGCTAAACAAAATCTGTGTTCTTCATTAAAACTTATTGCTTTTCTGCTAAGGCTGTCCAGGGTGAAAGAGCAAAGCAGGTTTATCAGCATAACTGTGATAAACTGTTTATTTGCAGAAACTTGTACATCAGTACCTTGATACCTGAACCAAAGCAACACCAGCTGGACAAACCACATGCAGAACTGTAGTACACCATAATACTAGCAAACGGAAACGACTAAATAGTCCTTTTTCCACATATAATAACCAAAAAACTTAATATTTTGTATGGCCTCCTTTGGCCTTGATAACAGCTTGCATTCTTGCTGCCATTGTTTTTATGTAGTTTCGACAGTCTCTTTTGTTACTGAGTTCCAAATAGTTTCTAGCTGTTCCCACAGACTTGCTTTAGATTAAACTTTTGTGCGATCAATCTTTGAATCTACTATATCCCAAATTTGTTCAATAGGATTCAAATCCGGACTTTGACTTGGCCAGTCCATCAGTTCCAGTACTCCAGATTCCTTTTTCTTGGTCAAATAGTCTCTGCACAGCTTTGAAGTATGCTTGGGGTCATTGTCTTGTTGGTATATGAACCCACGCCCAATCAGATTCAGTCCAGAAGGGATTCCATGATGCACTAAGATGTTGTGGTAGACGGTCTTGTTCATGATACCGTCGATTTTCACTGATTTGCCCATGCCGTTTCCATAAGTGGAACCCCCTACCATGATGGAATCTCCACCATGTTTCACTGTGGGTGCAATGCATCTGGCATCAAAACGTTCTCCAGCCTTTCTGCAAACACGACGATGCTGACTGAAGAGTTCAAACTTGGACTCGTCGGTCCAGAGTACCTTCTTCCAGTCATCAACAGTGCAGTGTTTGTGTTTCCTGGCAAATCTGAGGCGTTTCTGGATGTTTGCAGGCCTCAGTAATGGCTTCTTAGCAGCTATTCTTCCCTTTAAGCCTTGTTCTGTCAGTCATCTGCTTATGGTCATTCTGGAGACTTTCTCAGGCTCTGATCTAGAAGCATTCATCTCTGCCTGAAGATCAGCAGTGATCTTCCTTTTGTCTCTAGTACTTAAAATCTTGAGGTGTCTGACATCTGCTTCAGTTAACTTGCGTTTCCTGCCTCTTCCTTGGCGCATTTTGTAAGTACCAGACTCGGCAATTGACTCCACAGCATACTTGACCACACCGTGAGAACACTTTATGTCTTTCTCTATTTGTCTCAGAGACCATCCAGCATCATGAAGTGCTTTAACGCAGACTCTTTCATTTTCAGTGAGCTCTCGACATTTTACCATTTTCAACAGGAATGAGGAATTTCAAACTGAATTCACCTTTTTATACAGTGAGGTTAACGTCACTTCTCTGAGAAGTCAGAAATTAATCAAGCATAACATTCAACCACTAAAACTAATTTTTCTGTTCAGGAATGCAAGTAAATAACTATAATTTGACATATTAATCAAGAAATAATAATGTGCTTTACTATTTTTTCAGTTCTTTTGGAAATCAGTAATTTGAAATTTCATGGATAACAATAATAATTATATTTTAGCATTAAAAATATCATTTCGGTTAAAGAGCTTCTACATATTGGTGTATTAACCATTACAGAAACATAAAAAATGAATAAACCTTACTTTGGGTGGTGGTCTTAAACTGTATTTGCTATGGGCAAAAATTACATATAACACAGCACTTCAATACGAACATGGAAATACACTTTACAACACAATCAGAACAATTGTTCAGGGTTTAAATATTTAAAATAAATATCTAGAACCATGCAGAATTGTGGAAAATGAACATCACTGCTAATAACACTGAGGCCACAGTTATGATGTCAAGAAAAGCAGCACTCTCATTATCTGCTTGAGGTAGCGATTATCTCCTCTCAAGCCATGGTTTTCTGTGAGAAATGTGGAAATTGTAAATGTATTTAGTTATTTCTCATGCCAACATGAGTTATTATTCTATTCTATTCTATTCTATTCTATTCTATTCTATTCTATTCTATTCTATTCTATTCTATTCTATTCGGATTAATTAAGACTTGATTCATCATTCAAATGATCAGTGGTGTTGCTGGGGTCTCTTGGGGCTCCAAGCAAGAAATCCCTGGGGCCCCCACCCCACCTGTGCACGTCGCAAAAAATTAGTTTTTTTTGCACACATAAATGCACAATTTCTGGGACATTTGAGATGAATACTGAAGAAATAGATTAGTGGTTCTCAAAGCGAGGTCCAGGGACCAACAGAGGTCCCTGAAAGCCCAGGCCTATCAATACTCGTTGTTGTAAATAAGTGGCCAGGCCCCCCCTAGTGGCCGGGGGCTCCAAGCCCCGCCCCTGCAAATGATGAGAATAATGTGACAAACTTACAAATATTCAGGTGCAGTTCAGGACATTTCATGATTCAGTTTCAGTTTCCCTTTCACAAGACTAACACGCAGTAACACGAGTCTTACAATGTTTTACAGAGTAAAAGGGAATAACAGCAATGCATAATCTCCAGCAGCAATCAATGCAGAGCTTTCACAAATCAAGTCAGCCAGGCGTGTTGCCTGTAAAGACGCTGAATCTCTCAAGAGGCTCCACTCTTCCAATCAATACCCTTTGTCTGTTTCCACTTAGCCGGCTATGGGTCAGTGTCTGTGTTTTAAATGAGGTGTAATAACAGTGAACACTTTCTCTGCAGGACCCCTGCTGCTGCACGGAGACAAAAGAGTCTCTCACCTCAGACTCTGTTTAACTGTTTATGTTTCTCTTTGTTTAAAGGACATGTTCACTGTGCTTTGTCAAACTCCAGCTAGTACGGCCATTATATCAGAGCTGAACAACATTTTCAATGAAATCTTACAGGTCAGTTCAGGTCCAGTGTTGCAATAGGACCACCTGTCAGTCATGGGTTATTTTGGGCAACACAAGACACCTCTGGATCACAGAGGTACAGAGTCACAGGTGTCACATCATCGTTTCTGTGTGTATTTCCCATTATCTCAGTCTTGTAGACTGTCTGTGACTGTCAGCAGTGGTAACAGGAAACGGTGTGCGTGCTCACTGTTCACTCCTCATTTTCAGCCCCTCATCATTAGTGATCACGCACCTAAACTGGCTCCAGATTTCTGCGAGCTGTCTGCACTGTGCCTTCGGCACGCACACAGGCATGAAATGGCCTGTCTTTGAGAAGTCAATTTGCACCAGTCACAGCGGAGAACGATTACGACACACAGCAATGAACACTTTTTAATGGTGTGTTATCATTGTGGAAAATGGAAAAGGCTTTGAACAACAGAAGGCAACTTGCTCTTGTTCCTGACATAAAATGCAACCTGGTTAATGTGAATAAATATGTGGAAAAACAGTTTCTCAGAGAGGAGTTACTGACTTAGACATTTTAATAAAGCAGCCACAGTTTCTAATTTTACTGTTCTTAATGCCTCTTAAATCCAGTTTTAAAGTATTTGTGTTTCAACTTAAACTCAGCTGATTCGGTTGCATGCTCCTCTGCAAGCTTAGAGTTGACACTTCAGAGATACTTGCCATATCATAAAGGTTATCTCCTCTTGATAGAATCACAAAGCAGTGAGAACGCTCACTGTCTCTCATTTTCTGATGTAAATGAGAGGTTTCATAAAGGCAGGACTCGTTTGGATTTCGCAAGTCAACAGATGTTTGACCTTTTCTGACCTGCTTTCTAATGTCACCATTGTGCTGGAGGAAAAGTCAGAAGCAGCGTAAGGTCAGGCCAAAACATGTTGAAAATTATTATGCCAGGAAGAAATTTACTGGCTTTCATTTACTGTAACATGACAGCATATTGTGCAAACATTGCACATGCATGTGTGTGGCCACTCACTGCTGTATGTGCACACACACACACACACACACACACACACACACACACACACACACACACACACACACACACACACACACACACACACACACACACACACACACACATAAGCAATCAATATAAGAGAACGTTTTACACTGTTTTGTTGAGCAAACAATCAATAAAGTAATGGGGTGAGGCCACCTCACATTGTATTGTACCATCATTGTTTCACCTTCATGTCAAAGTGGAGTATTGTTTGTAAATCTGTTTCATCACTGAAAGAGGAATGTGCGTGCTTGTTTGCTCTGTACACGTGTATATGCTGTGTCTGAATTTAGACCATTATTTCCTGCTTTCATTGCTACAGAACACGTTATGTGCATTTTTGAATAAAGACACAACAGTAACAGTAGGAGCTATGTCTAAGAAGATGGAAATGAGCTTCAAGCCTCTGTGTCAGCAGTGAGACTTAACACACACTCACGCTTACAGTATGCTGCAGGCAAAAAGCGCAGCTCTTTAATTGGGCCCTGGGAGAAAACACCACAACAACCGTCCAACAATTCATTATGCATTTAACAGATGATTAACATCACTGAAATGCATTATGTTGCCTTACTGCTATTGTGACTTCTCCCACAGTGTTTCTTCATTATTCAGACAGCATAGGAGCAACAATCTCATCACAATCTACAAATACAGAGGCACACAACAAGAACCCATGAAACTAACCTGCTCTTCTGCTGGTGATTGTGTTCCACATTATTCAAATGTGATTTCTGTGTTACAAAAGGCTCAAATAAATAAAAGTCTGCAGTGAGAGATTTCATGTTTCGTTGACATCAGTGGAACTCATTGCCCCAAAACTGCATACTGCATTTGTTTTACCATCATTTTCATGTTCAGTGACCATACCTGGAATATAGGCCAGTGCATTCTGATAAAAACACAAGATAATGAGGGTGTACATAGATTTGTAAAGATTGGGGTTTACCAAGTTAGGAAAGGGTTTCCATGCCGTGAAGCTGTGCCGGGACAGTACACCTGTCAGAAACACCAAACACTTGACAGAACAGTCCGTACCAGTGCTGGAGAGCCACGTAAACATCATTCATCAAGACTGAGAGTCTACAGCCACTGCACCAGCATTGTGACGCAATACCAATGTGGTACTTTGAGCTGAAGGTTAACGTCATCATGCTAATATGCTTTACAATGAAATTGCTAACATTCTGATGTTAAACAGATTTAACATTAGCACTAAATACAGAGCACAGTATGTGGTTATAAACCAAAGTATTGGCCAAATTAAACTTTGATGATACGGATGAAGACATGACAGCACTAAAGTAAAGGCTCAGGGGATCACTAAAGTTATTACAATCACGCCGAGAGGAATTTGAACATCTGTACCATATGTCATGGCTCTCTAAGCAAGAGTTTTCAGGAAATTTCACTCAAAATACAAATTACTTCATAATGTTACTGGACCAAAAGTCAGGGAATCACCACAGTCTTTTGGACGTGGACGTCTGTACAGAATCTCTTTGGCAATCCGTCCAATAGTAAGATAATTCTGTCTGGACCAAAGTGCTGGACTGACCCTAAACTGAAAGTAGCCATGCCATACAAAATCAGAAAAAACACATTTTTCTGATGACTATACATCTTTTTCCTGATTCTTCTCCCTAAATGAACCATTTAATGTTGATGGAGGTCACACAACTTCAGTTCACCACCTTCTGCACAGTGTCATTCATCAAAGGCTTGCTGGGTAACAAGTACTCTGTGAGTAGTTAAATATATCCTTGTATGTGTGAGAGTTTGGGAGAGCACAGACTCACAGGTGCAGTCTCTGCAGGGCAGCCACCTGCTCTCAGAAAGAGATGTGAAATTATACCCACACTTTCCCCAGAACAATGAAAATAAGCAAGGCCGGACTGATTGCTGCACCCAACAAGCAGCCATGATAACTTTGGTTATGCATGCCTCCTCATTCGCCGGGATAAACAATCTCTGTGAGATTACCTTCTGTTGAACCCTGTTGATGATCACCTCTTCTCTAAGAGTGGAGCTCATCACGTTGGCCAAATACAGGTAGTGAGGAGCCAGAGCACTCTGAGCCATCAACAGCTGAGTGCTGTGTGGATTACAAAAGGCAGTGAAATGCTTTCTGCTTTTCTCACTTCAGTTTCATGCACTTAGCAGTATATGGCTGCACAGCGCTTTGGAGGAGGTAAACTTTTTTTTTTAAATTTGAATCTCAACTGGAACTGTTCATGCAAGGGTGCACTGTGCTTTAGAAATGCATACAGTATACAATTATGTTTTACAATGAAAAGCAGTTAAAACATTTAGCCATAAAGGGTAATTCTGGTCTTTTTAAACATGGGCACTATTTTGTTTTACATATTTTGGGGTTTAATTGATTAATAGGTACAAAAAGTTTTAGATTGCCTCAACTGGCAGCTGCAAAATGGGCTTCAATGCCTGCAACATAATCCTTGTGGGCAAATGTGCCTGTAATGACCTTTTTGCTGAGGAGTTACATCCTCTTTGTTTAAACAGAAACTGTTTTGTTCAGAGCCACCAGATTCCTTTGACAAAAAGAAAAATTTTACTTCACAGAACACAGGGTTTGCTGATCTACTGCTGCCTTGATCGCTTAGTTTGTTTATGTATGGTGTGACTATGGTGCTTTAACATGCCAGTTCAATTCAGTACTAACCCTTTAAAACACCAAAGCATCAGGAGCAGACGAGCTGTGCAGGTTAACAGTGGGATTTCATTTGAATTCAGTCACCTGTGCTCAGAGCTCAACTACTGCTTCAGCCTCTCTTTGGTTTATCCTTAGTTCCTCAAACAGGTGCTCAATCTTTTAGGCTTTAAATGGATGAAGAGCTTCAGGTTCTGGCTCAGACTCACCTCCTGCCTACTCACTGGACGATGATTAAATTTTGATTCACTTCTCTCAGCAACTGCAGCAGGTATGTTGGAAATCAGCTGAAAATTGAGACAAAACGGCCCCCTGTAGATTGTGAATCACTGCTGAGGCCAGAAACAGGTCACCACCCAGACCCAAACACCCCACCAACTCACCACCCGCTTAGTTATCTACATAAATGAAACCACACTGGCAGTGTTGGTACTGAATGCTTGAAAGCTGACCTCTGTTTGCAGTAGGATTTTCTGTCATTGGGATCATTAAGAAAAAATATCAGAATATAGTTACGTCCTGAAATGCAGATGAACCAGCGGCGCTGGAAACAAGTACTGTGCAAATATTTGCACAATAACATTTTATTTCTCTTGCAGTATGCACAGTCTTCAGCTGCAGTTTTTTAGTTGACCTCAAGTATGACAGAAGAAAAAGAGGCATGAAGCCCAGCTGTGGAACCCTCTGTGCCGTTCCTATTCACCTTCAGTGCAAAGACAGAGCTTTTCTCGCTCCACACCATTGAAAGCGTACATGATGTTTTAGTGGTTTCCCACCTGCGGGGTGTTGACCTTGTCAGTGGTATTTCAGGCTCTGGGGACTTTCTCTCACTTGGCTGCCAGCACCCGCAGGTGGATGGAGGGAGGGGTTGTCATGGAAACAGGCCACTTGGACGGGACACGGTGCAGGCTCCAGCACAGGCTTTGAAAAGCTTTCATTGATAGCCGTCCCAATGAGCTGATTTCCGGTCTGTTACTAGGCTACCCACTGAGATGGTATGAGGACTCGTCCACTGTGCAGAAAAAAGCACGACAGCAGATTTTATAAGTAGCAGTTTCAGTGTGCAAGTTTAACGAATGGAAGACTACTGCTGCTTTACTGTCCTCCATCCATCATTCATAGGACACAGGTCCCCCCAAAGTGTCCATGACATTCTCTGACATTTTTGCTGCATCTCCTGACATCTCCATACACAACGAAAATCATCTGTTACACATCTGTTATATGTTCTATAATGGGATGTATAATTTGAAGGAGTGATGCTATTTTAAACTCCTTCATTTGCCTTAGAAAGCAATTCATAAGAATTTATTAACAATTAATAAATGGTTAATTAAGCACTATACTGGAAATTTAAGATATTTCTTTAAATGCTTATAATTTGAAAAACTATAAGTTTGGGTTGAAACTGTTCATGAATGTGTATGGGGTAAAAACCTCAAGGTCCATTTTCTCCATTTCTTCCAGAACTAGTTTGTTCAGTTTCCACAAGTATTTAAATAAGTAAATACTTTATCATTAAAATAAATGAGCACTTAAAACCTAACATCCCTTTTAAAAATCTGTTTTTTTTTCCATTAGGATTTGAGTGTTAATCAAATCAGTGAAAGCATTCTAATCATTCATGAACAGTTTATAGACCGGTCACAGATACCTCACAGGAGAGAGCCTGCACGAGAACGAGCATGTTGTCAGGGGAGACTAAACGGAGATCGTTTGATTGCACCACAAAGCCCAGAGCTGTCAGTCAACATCAGAAACAAACAGAGCTTCTGGGCTCCCACTGGAGATCCACTTTTCTACACACAGAGATTGGGATTTGCATTGTGGTGGAGTTATGGACCTTGCAGAGACATTGATGGGTTGCAAGTAACTCAACATACAACTGTCTCAGTAGTTTTTACAGAAAAAGCAGATGGTTGTTTCGTGTCATTTTACTGAGATTAAAAAATCTACCTTTTATGTTAAATCAAACAAAAATTCAACATGACACAGTGATGAATTATTTGTAGTCTCAGACATGCTGTAAATTCTGCACCACATACAGTAGAAAAATGCTGAGAAACATTTGGCGGATTACAGAGGGGTTGCTCACTGCCAAATAATGCTGCAGTCTGTACTTGCTGTAACTGTCCATTATCCATAATCACCATCGCCTTCGATCTTGTCTCAGCTGCATTATACTCCCCATGTTGCTTCTTTTCTATGCAGTGAACAAAACATTCAGGCACTATATCCACTGTGAATAAAGTGGATAATTTCTTTGTTTCTGAAGTCACTGTATGTTCTCTGAGGCATATTGTGCAGTACTAACACTGTACTGGGATTACAATTTAAACGATTCTCTGATATTTGCTTTGCGGAGCCAAACAAACTGCAGTCTGCATCCTCCATCCTCTCATCAACACTTAACACAACGCTCATCCCAGTGAAATGAATAAAATCCTAATGTAAGACATTCATACTTTTTTGCAATTGTAGTTTTTAAACCTTTACTTTCAACCAGGAAATGTCTTATTAAATATTCAGGATACACAATTAGAAAAATGACACGTGGTGTTGAAATCATGGTTTAAAAAATATGAGTAAGGAAGATTTTATTTAACTTGCTCCTCAATAAACAACATGTTTGTGTGTGTAAACCACAACAAAACCAGTGATTGTAGACATATTCTAGCAAAATAAGAAAAGGAATATTTAAGAAATTTAAAAAGCCTTACATCTAGTTACCTAGTTCATAACATTCATATTTCTATTGCTGGTTTACAGTAGCTGCTCTGCAAACTTAAAGTCTAAATCAAACATACTGTTATTTAATGTACAAAAAGTAAAATAAATCATAGCTGATACAACATTACAGAGGAATTGCTAACATTATTCAATAGACAGTATATCAAGTCTAAATGTACTTTGTCAGCTTATATTTGAGTTGATAGACAAATTAGTATATATATTTCAGTGCACAACAGTCAACAGTGAAACTGTTTTACAAGAGAAAGAAAGATGGCAGTCTCTAACAGTTCTGCCGGAGAAACAAGTCAAAAAGGGGTTGGAATTCAGCTTTTCCTTTGCTCGCATATGCTGAATCCGTGACAATGCTCATGCTGTGTTCATCAAAACAAATACTAAAAATAAAGCACAGTGACTACTAAGTCCAGGAAGCTAAACAAAGCTGCCATATTGTGTGTCGAAATGGGCGAGAGGTAAAAAGGCAATGTCCTAAAAATCTCGGTTTGTCATTCGCTTGAAAGGGCAAGTCTGAGAGAACTGAAGAAAACAGAAAAGAAACATGAAACAAAAAATGACTTACTTCACTTTTACACAAAGAAGCAAGTATGTATATTTGTGCTCCTGAAAGAAACATGTCCTTGAATCTCCGACTGGATAGTAGCTCTCACCACATGTAATAGCTACGTGTGGTGTCCACCTGACTGGGTTTGGTCTCAGATGAGCCCTCTTTCTCCTTCTCACTGTCTGCCTCCCACAAGTTGATAAGAGGAGGGTACAATTCATTTAGCGGTATTGACGAGGTTTTCTGCATGTACTTTTTCAGAGAATGGTGATAGTTTTTCCTCTTCCACCTCTTGGCAATGTACACTCCCAGAGAGGCCAGACTGATGATTGCAAACATTGTTCCCATAACTACTGCAAGAGCAGTGTTGGTCCCTTGGTCAGATATTTCCACCGTGAAGGTTGCTTGCTTCGTCGTCACATTCACACACGACTTCTGCGTTTGTTGGTGGACGTTGGACACGGTGAGGCACACCTCATACTCAGTTGCTGGTTGTAAATGTGTAAGGTTGTACTCATGGACGTCCACAGGTACCCTGGCAGTGTAAGTAATATGTGGATTGTCTATTTTCATGGTGGCAGATGACCACTTGAGGTTAGAGGTCATTACATTGGAGTTTATTTTCCAAGAGACCAGGATTGAGTGAGATTCTGTTTGTTTGACGTAGATCTTCATAAGCTGAGTGCTGTCTAACAGAGTACCGTTCACACGTATAGCTGCCACTCTTGTGTCAGCTCCCTCTGAATTTTGAGCAACACAGGTGTATCTGCCGGAGTCTTCCACTTGGATATGAGAAATTCTCAATGTCCCTTCACTGCTGAGACTGTACTTGTCAGATAGGGAGTCCATCATCACCTTGTTCCCCATTGGTGTCACCCAGTAGATTTCAGGCTCAGGCTGGGACATAGCTCTGCAGTCCAAGTCCACAGTCATGCCAATGTCAAGATTGAGGTGGCTAAGGAAGGTATCATGGGAAATCATGGGCAAGCACTGGTTTGCTAAATTCTTCTGCAGAACCTCCCGCACATGCATTCCCCTTACTTCTGTTGGCATGGCACAAAACATGGACAAAGGTTCCATAAAACGGACAGTGGTTTTGTTGGAGCTCATCCACTGGATAACACAGTCACAGCGCAGAGGATTGCTGTGGATGCTGATTTCACGTAAGTTGGGGAGAGAGTCCACAGTGGACTGATAGAGGGCATTCAGGGCGTTATTGTTTAGCATTAGGCTCTCCAGGGCTGGGGCATCACGAAATGCCTGGCGGTTGATGTAGGAGAATTTGGGGTTGTTTGTAGCCTCCAGCTTTGTGAGCTCGGGAAGATTGTCCAGAGCGTACCGGTCAATAGAAACCAACTCACCCATGTTGTTTATACCCAGCTCCTTCAGTCTCAGCATGTTCTTGAAATCTCCTTCCTGAATCTTGTGCACTGGATTTTTGTTTAAATCCAGGAACTTGAGGTTAGGTAGTTTTTGAAGGGCTCTCTGAGGAACTCGGACCAGCTTATTGTCATAGAAAGAGAGACTCTCAAGATTGTCAAGCCCCACAAAGGCATTTCCGGGGATGTCTGTCAAATCCATCCCAGCCAACACCAGGCTTCTTAGGTTTCCCAGTGGTTTGAAATTAAAGTCCATTATTCCAACAACAGGGTTCTCTCCAATCATGAGGATCTCTAAATTGGGTGTAGATTCAAACCACTGACTGTTGATGGTCTTGAGCTTGTTGGAGTTGAGGTGAAGCCTGAGCAGGTTGTGGAGCCCAGAGAAGGCATTGGCAGAGATAGAGTTGATCTGATTGTGGTTGATGTAGAGCTCTTGCAGGTTGCTGAGGTCTTGCAGACAGTAGTCAGGCATTTCTGTGATCTGGTTCTCCTCCAGATGAAGTGTGGTGAGCTGGGACATATTGGTAAGACCAACATCTCGAATGCTACTAAAGTTGTTCTGGGACAAATCCAGCTCAGTCAGGTTGAAGAGCTGCTCCAGCTCCTCACTGGTTCTGGCAATGTAGTTGCTCTGCAGGAGGAGAACCTGAGTGTCACTGGAGAGGTTCCCTGGGATACGTGTTAAGCGTAGATCATTGCAGTCCACAGTGATGGCTTCTCTGTAGGTGGACTGGGGAGTAAACCAAGGCCGGATCTCACACACACACAGCTGGGGGCACTCATTGCTCTGGACGAAGGAGAGTCCTATTGATCCCAGGACCAGGCCAGCAAACACTTGGCCTAGAATAAAACAGTCTAACCTCCGTCTAGCCATGCTGGAGAGGGACAGGAGGGGCAGATGACTTTGGGAGAAAGTGCGTTACAGTCATCAACCAGATCTTTCTGTTAATTAGGTTTTTCTGTCCAGCGAAGTTGGCAGGAGATGAAGTACAGGACAGAATTTCACATGAAGATGTTGGCGCTGCAGGATAACCTGGAAAGAAAGAGAAAACGTGTTATTGTATATGTATATGCTACTGAAAAGAAAAAAGCTTTTATGTAATGTTTCTAAATGCAAAGGGTATATAATACAGAGTTACAGTTTTAGCTAGCAGCATGTTGGTCGGTCAGTATGTGAGTTGGTCCACCACTTTGGTCCAGACTAAAATATCTCAACAACTTCTGAATGTATTATATGAAATTTGGTGCCACCATCCAGTCTTAAGTTTGTCCAATACTTTGGTTCAAAACTAAATACCTGCTAAGTAAATTCAACTGTTTTGATCACTGTGATGATGAACATGATAAACATTATACCTGGTAAGCAGCAGCATGTTACTCTTGTCATTGTGAGCATTATCAGCATGTTGACATTTTAGCATTTATGTTTAAGCACTACTGTGGTAAGGTACAGTCTCACAAAGCAGCTAGCATGACTGCACACTCTCAGTCTCGTATGTAATAATTACTGAATTATCACAGAATCTTTCATGTTTCTTGTAAATGCAGCAATTACTTCCAACAACAGATTGACTAACAACAACTGCTTCTCCACTATCCTTGTGAGACCATGAGTTATGTGCAGCATCAACAGTTTTGAGAAAATGCAAGTTCAGCTCATTACAATGCATGCACAAAACACTGCTCTGAACTACTTGGAAACAGATCAAATTCCATTGAGGGCTTTCATCTGTCCAACAGGCCCCATAAGGACTCCATCATTAGCTTCTCCGAACATCATTAAACTCTATGAGAGATTAGTATGTGCTGTGCCTCAAACGTCTCAATTTTTAATGGAACACATTCAGCATTCTGAATTTAGGGCAAACATGAAAAAAAAGTTTTTAGCAGGCCTAGGATTTTTCCAGGATGATTGGGTACAGAAGGAAAATTGTCAAAACTTTGAGCAGCACTCTTTAACTCTAAGTAGACTTCCAATAGGGATTTCAGGAGTGGGTTGTGAGAGGACTAGAGAGTCTGATCTAGCCCAGTCACTTGGTTCAGTGATTCGAGCTCCTGAGAGGTATAATGGGCATCTGCTTGCCCATATGGCAGTTACACTTACTCCAGCGACTTGGAAGATAAATCATTAAGTCTGGCAACAATAGACAGCTTTTACTCAATGCCAGTGCTACATTTACACTGTTTATGAATACATGGGAAGTGCAATTGTACAATTTTTATCTAGGGATGGGTTGGGTAACCATTTTGAAATATTTTTCTCTGATGAGGATCTAACTGGGATGGAAACACTGTCCATGCAAATACATTTGTGGTTTGGTCATGGCCTCCAGAGGATGAAACCTCAACAACCATTGGATGTACTGCCTTTTAACATACTACAAATGTGTATGCTCCCTCAGGAAGAACAATGCCTTTGGCAGTCCTTTAACTTTTTAATCGAGTGCCATCATCAGATTCAATTTTTCATTTGTGCAATACTTTTAAATTTGTATGCCAATTCACAAATGCTAACAACCTAATATGCTGAACTATGATGGTGAATGTGGTAAACGTACCTGCTAAACATCAGCATGTTTACATTGTCATTATAAACACTGCAGCATGGTGACATTAGCTTAAAGCATTGTTGTACCTAAACACCCTCTTAGAGCCGTTTTTGCAATAGAGAATTAGTCTAGTTAATGATGATCTGGAGTAAACATTGCCTTTCACATTACTTTTATCGCAATGACAGCAGATACGTCACTCAATAATTCTTTTCACTTGCAAACACTGTATATAGACATGCCGTGCCTATGCAAAAGTTTTATCCCTCACAATTGCTTATTAACATCAGGATCAGGTTGCCAGTGCTTCTTTAACAAGCCCATGCGCCTGCAGTATCCTACAGCACACATAAGAGATCCCATCACTCAATTAGATCTATTTAATAAATGAGGCACCCCACCCTGTGTAAGAGCCACAGCAGCACCACAGCAACATTGCCTTCTCCACCACACAGCTTTATGGTCAGCACCAGCTTAAGAAGATAGTGCTTAAGAGGCTTTCAAACAAGAGAGCTGACTAATTCATCTGAATGCAAACTGCCTGGCAACAGCACCAGGGCGACAGGAACACCTCTCCGCTCCTCCTATACTGGGGATTCCCTATGGGGCAGGGCGGAGCATGGGTGAAACAGGGATAGCACACTATGTTGACTTTAAGCTAAAGCGCTGTATATTGTGACGATTGCTGCCCAGTCAGGATTAGTGGATGGAGATACTGAAGTGGAGATTAGCTAGAGGCAGTGTAATGGATTCAAACCCAGAGGAGAGAAACAGGTCACTTTGCACTTTATTTCAAAGCTGCATATCAGTGGAATCCAAGACGCATGACGGAGAATTTATCAGTACTCTCATCATGAAAATAAAATAAAATATCATATTTAGAATGACTTAATTTCATTACAACACTAACAAAATTGTTTAAGTTCAGATATTTTAACATCAGCTTGCTGTGTTCATGTTACTGCACCACAGCCATCCCATTAAAAATGCATTGACAGAAAGTTTCTAGCATTATTCCTTCTCAAGAATACTGTTTTTGTTGATAAAGAGACTGTATTCTCATGAATGATAATTTACCTCTTTTAACTGAGTAAAGTCAAACAAAAAGATTCTGGAAGTAAACAGAATTTAATCAATATACAATGACAAAGTGATTGTTTTAAGTAAAAGGATTGATACTGTGATTAAATGCAGGTAAGTGTGCATTTGACTCATTCTTACATTGTTAGCTTCAAGTCACAATCTGGTATCTCTACAGCATAATATATTTATAGTAATATGTATATGGTATAGTACGTCATTTTGGAGAGGAAAAAAGCAGCAAGCAAAATATCAAAAACTGGACTCAAAATGGCTTTAAAAATATTATGCATCAAGATTGTAAGCAAGATATATTTATATACAATAATTGTCCACTCTCACATTCTTGCTTATCTATTTACCACAAACGGGGTTAATCTTAGATTCTCCCCATCTGGTAAATGCTGACAGCTTTGTCTGTGCTCCCCTTTATGCAATGTAAGATTAAGAAGTTTCTGATCCCATTTAATACTGGACACACAAAATCTAAAGTAAAAAGTGGGTTAGCTGATTTTTTTTTAATGCTGTTTTGATGTAACCATGAGCACTTAAAAGACAAAAAAAAGGTAAAGAAAAAAAAAATCAGTGTCAACATCCTGTTGGTTGATTTTTTTCAACAACAACTAAAAGCTGTCTGGGACATCCTGACACAGGCTTCACAGGTCCTTTGTGATCAGAGTCCCAGAGCCACAGGAAAGCTGAAAACACACAGCAGGTGGAGGAACACTCAACAACACAACACAACACCAAAGGCAGGAAGGCAGGAAACGGAAAAACCCAGACGCTTTTACCACGGCCACCTTTGAACCTGTGAATGGAATACAACTTGAAATAAATAGCAACAGCTTCAGACATGATTTCTATGGCCAAACGCACCACCTGACAATAGTGGCTGTAAGGTATGGGATCACAAACATGGGTTTGTTACAGTATATGGGGAGTTCAGTAGGCGTGACCAGAGTGCAGCTTTTATTAATCAAAGGCAAATAATTCACAAGTGGGGCAGGTCTTTAATACTAACCTCAAAGAAATGGATCTGTAATTAGAACATGGACATCTCTCATCTTTTATACGAGGAAGTATACAGTATCTGTTTCAGCCAGCCAGAGTCTTTGGATTGATCCCATTTTCATTTCCTAACCTCTACCTATATCCTGGAGCTACTCTATCCTATGAATATAAATTCATACATATAATCACTTCATACCTTTGAAATGCTTCAAATTTATCAAAAGATTCTGAAAATATCCTACACAAAAATATCAATTTCACGAAGTCCTTATCTCTGATATTGAATTATTTTCTGTGCTCGGCCCTGCTGGTCATCATTAGTGCACTGGAGCTAATTTACAATAGAGAGCACTCACAGCTGCCCTCAAAGAAATGGCAGATGAACTTATTACTGGTGAAGTAAGGTGCACATTTCAGATCTTGGCAGCACCCAATGTTTAATTCCCTGTGGTTGGATAAAATGCATTAACATCATCTTATGGTAAAGCACTACTTTTTCATGGTATGAAAGGAAATCCAGTGAATGAATATTTATTGTGCCTGTGCAGAACAGCTGCATGTCACGAGGGCCAACTGTATGTACTGATGGCTGTTACACATTTCTTTTACGCAATGCTCTGGTGATTTCAACTATACTTCCACAATAATTTCATATTAGTAATGAAAAAATAATAATAATAAAAAAAAAATAAAAAATATATATATGAACTGAACTTGCATTTTTATCTACATGTATACACACATTTTTATGCATATACATTTTTATATATATGTACACACACACACACACACACACACACACACACACACACACACACACACACACACACACACACACACACACACACTAGGCTCCTGTACTTGCTGTACCACAGCAATGAAACCCAAAACCCATACTACATACTAATCCTAAGAAGGGTTTTACACAATGTGTTCAAACTGAAGTGTCAAGTGTCAAAGGGGAGCTTACTCAAAGCAGAGAGCATGCATACTAAATACAGACCACGTTTGAGTGTGCTGTATCCAAGAATTACACTTGATTACTCTTGATAATCTACAAACATCAGTGGAAAGATTTTTAATTATTTTAATTGAATCAGCACCTGCTGTCCATTGCTGTTGTATAATGGCAATGGGTGTTAATTGGCTACTCCGTACAGGATGCTGGCAGCAGACCAGGCTCGAAGTAAAATTATTTATAATGTGGAAATCTGGGCTCCAGATAGCATCTTTCTTTTTTTTCAGAAGTAACAGCACTAAAACGACAGGGATTAGGTTTGTATTATATTGGTTATTTGGCCAGTATTGCTGTCAACACATGTATATAGATATATAATATGATCACATACAGTACGCAGTCTGAACACATATGACAGCTGTGAAGATGCTCAGTTCCACTGCATGCCATGAAAAATGATCCCTGTCATTCCCATTTGAGAGACCGTCACTTTAAGTCACACTGAAATCCAACTTGTTAATTGACATCCTGATGTCCACAACATTCAGAGAGCTGACTGTTGACAGACATCACCTAAAAATGTCCAAACACCTCTGTGGGTGGTGCAGAAACAACCGTTTTACCTATGAAGTTTTAATGACCTGACTTTTTTCCAGTGTTTGATAATGACTGGTTACCTGAGAATATCTGTGATTAGTACAGATGACAAACAATAATCATTTTCTTCTATGTATCAGAGTTTATTTTCTCATTGCTGTCAGCCCACTCAATAATCTTGGTTGATATGTGAGAAATGGAAGATGTGATCTCCAAAAACCACATAAAGTCCCTCTCAGATCCACTCTGAGTGACTTTTAAGTCCACAGCTCAGTTTTCAAATTCCTTTCCAGTCAGTCTGAGGACACTCAGGCTCGTTGTCAAGGAAATCCTTCCTTGAAAGCGATAAGAATTGAGAGTGACATGAGAAAATAGAAATGTGATTTAAACTGGTTAGGACTCCCTTAGGACACTCACACATCCAGTACAACCCCACTGGCCCAAGTTTGCCTTTGAGCATTCAACTGCACGATGATGCAACAGAAATGAGGAAAAACAAATTACAGGTGGAGCAGGTGAGATAAACAACCCCAGGGAGCCATATCAACACATCTTGTCACAAACTGAACGAAATTGAGGTGACAAAAACAACCCCGAATTAGATGACAGAACCTGAGTGACAAGGACACTCAACAAGGGGGATATGTTCTATAGAGAACAGACCGGTGCCGTGACCAGAGGGCCAAACGAGGAGAATATGTCTAATATATAAAGTGAAAACTCGACAGTCTCTCTTTCCTTATCCTCTTCTCTCTGTCTCCATCAAAACACATGAATAAATGGAGAAAAAAAGCATATTACAGCCTCTTGGGAAACACATCCAATCAGTCTCCAGGAGACACTTAAACAGTTGCACCTCTCTTGGACACAGAATCATCTAAACTAGATCTTTTTCCAGGATGATGAGGGAATCGGGACTTTTTTCCTTCAACATGCCTCATGTGGGTTGGCGTGATCCCTTCGGTAGCGCTCACACCTGGCTCTAAAGCTCTCTCATCCCTTCCCTCCAAGGATTTGATATAACACCCTCCAGTTTCTCGCTGGAGTCTCAAATAAGCATAACTTGAAAAATGAGCCTGTCTTTTTTTAGACAATGCATGTAGCAGGTGTAATTGTTCCTGTAGAGCTGCGGTCACCCGTCCAGAGCACATCAGAGAGGAAACAATGGCACATTTGTGCATACAGTGTGAATGTATGGACAGCCTCACCTGACATACGGGTGGAAAATAAGTAGGCTAATTATGTTAAGTTACACATAATTTGAAGAGGTGCAGTGAGTTGCACATGCACACACGCTGCTGCTCTCTTGTGTAAGTATGAGTAAGAGTGAGAGTGCCGGTGTTCATGTTGGCTGGTTTCACATTGGATGATTCACGTTAGGACTTCCCGGGTTGGAGACAACTGGGTGACTTTGTCACCAGCTCAGTGGATTGATTTTACAGCAACAGCAACTCATGGTATTGATTATACAGCAGCTTGTCTGCAGCACCTCTCAAACCAGTTTACCTTCAACGAGGAAGTGTAAGATCTCAATGGACACTCGAAGTCCTCAGCCTCTCTACAAGCTGACTGATTTGATTTGTGGGAAACTGAAGCTCTTGGTAGAAAAAGTGCTAGTAAGTTATAATGGCAAGAAGAGCAAACTGCTGCATACATTTAGACTTAAGTTTAACACTGCATCAACATTTGAAATACAAGCCTACTATAAAAAGACTGTCAGCAACAAAGGTTATTAAAATTTTCTGACACTGAAATGTCTAATTTATATTAATAATGTTTGGAAACATAAATAAAACAGAGCTTTATCTACAACTATGATTGCTTGAAAACCACACCAAAAATGGCTATTTCTCACCAAACTCGCTTAAATGTGAATATGTATAATTTATAAGGTTAAAAAGATGACGATTAGGCCATTACTTTTCAATGGAAAGAGCCATAACATGTTTTCTACCAAAACAAAAAAACAAAACAAAACAAAGTGAACCAGTTAGAGGTAAGGCAGCTATGCATTATTATATCCATTTACATTTAAACAATAGACATTTGGAGAGCACTTCAGGGTTCAGTGTCTTGCTCAAGAACACTTTGACTTGTGGAGAGGAGCTGGAGCTGAACCTACAAGCAGCGACAATTACTGGCCTCATCCCTGCTGATCTACAGTCAGACCTGATCTTTCTGTCCACTCATTTGGATGAAGAGCAGGGCGAGATGTATTGCTTTGGCCAACCTTTCATGCAGAATTCAATCTGTTTGAACTTTGACATGCTAACAGAGCAGATGAGGGGGAGGTGCTCCTGTTAGCACGACCACTCGCACCCCAGCTCCCCAGAGCTGAAGGGCAGCACAGGTGTGTCTTTGAATGTCTGTCAGCATACTGCCATGCCATGAAATATTTCACACACACACACACACACACACACACACACACACACACACACACACACACACACACACACACACACACACACACTGGTGTCTCAGGAGATGGTCAAGGGTGGGGTGAGCTGAAGTGTTACTGTGCCTCTTTTCTCTGAGACCTGTAGCCCACAGAGGACAAAGGGTTAATGCCTCAGCCCTTCTTATAGGAATAATGGCAGAGGCTTGAGCTCAATAACCCAGCCCCCCCTCCCAACCCTTCACCCTGCATATACCCTTGAGACCTAAATGTTGTTGGTGGTGGGGTGAAGCCCTTTACTCCCTCTCACCCTGCTGTCTCCTAACAACCCCGCCCGCACACACACATACATACACACACCTGCCTGTCTACCCTCATGAGCAAGTTAAAAGAAAGCACACATCTTGAGTGTGTGTGTCTGCAGTATGTTGCGTGTGTGAGTAGTTCAGTTTGGAAGACTGACAGCATCACAGCACCAACGAAGACACAATTAGCAAGAATTAAACAGCATTTGATCAAATATGACACGTCCAGCTGGAGAAAGCCACAGCTGTTTGGCCCCAAAACCTCAAGAAAGCCATCACACGTTTAGAAGCAACTGCACAAGCCCAGGCTGTGATGTGTCTCATACGCTCTTTGTGTCTCTGCACTGTAACACTGACTTCTATTTGACCCAGAAGTCCTCAGAGAAAAGAGGACTCTCAGCACTTTGTTGTGAACAGAGGTCATAAACAGAGTCCTGCGGGCGGACACCGCAGAGGACGAACAAAACCCCGAAACTGAACATTTTCAGCATCTCAACCTTTCTACAGTGTGTGCCTGAAGTTGGCTGATTCAAGTCAGCAGCCTCCATCACAAAAGCGCAACAGCTGCAGCGACAGAAGCAGCGTTCGTGAACCACAATAGACCCCCTGCCAATGCAAGCCCATTCTCACCACAGCATCCTCCACACAGGGCCTTGTCTTTTCCCCCGAAGAAGACTCGGCGACTTTTTTTTCTGCTTCGAACGGAGACATCGAGACATCTGCCGACATACTTTAACATTAATATGCAAATCACATTTACACAAGGTTGCGCACGCCGCACGCAGCTCCTGCTGGCACGGCAAGTACCGCAACGAGATCAAAGTTTGTTTAGTGTGGAAGATCATTTGACGCATTAGAAAGCGCTGATGCATTTGGTCATATATGCTGGAAGGTGAAATGTTCTAATGTGGGTTCAAAACAGATTGCGTGCCCGAAGTGATGGGCTCAAACCAGACTGCATTTCTGGGGGGGGGAAAATGGTCATGCCCTTGAGTGTGTCTGCATCCTAAATATATCCTAACTCAATGCATCGCCCTTGCGGGGAAATCTGTTATGAATGGAAACACATTCACAAAGTACGCACGGTTTTACATACCAGGACAACAATGATCTGTCAACCAAAAGCTTTGATTGAGGCTTTAGATGACGCTGCTGCCTATCACATCACTAAAAAAACATCTTTTTTCAAAGCAAAAATTTACAGCTTAAAAAAAAAAAAAAAAAAGAAACTAACAAGCTGCAGCAGTGGAAGCCCAGCCTTGCCTTGCCTTTCCTGAGGGGTCTCACCTTGTTGGCATTCCAGCCGGATGTTCCCAAGCACAGGTCCTTTATCCAGATATACGCGTCAATACGCAACATAAATAAGATCAATGTGACTGTGCCAAGGGGGTTTCCTCGGGGGTTCAGCTGGCGGCTGTTTTACAGCTATTTGTCGCTTGTGTATCCACTCAGTCCCAGGGCGCCTCGGAGAGAGGCATGATGCGGTCTGCAGAGAGATCTCCAACCTGCTGCAACCCACCACCGACCGGTTTGTCGCCCCGATATTCCTCCGCTCTGTCGCTGCCGCCGCCGCTGCCTGCTCCTCCTACTGATGGAGAAGAAAAATGATAAAAACACCTGGCGCTGTCCAGGCCAGTCAGCTGATTCCCCAGCAGGCTATTGGCTGAGAGCGCCTGTCTGTCACTGTCGGCCAAGCAAAGCAGAGCACCATCTGCTCCGGGCTTGTTGTGATGAGAACAAAGACAGGAGGGGGCGGCGGGGCATGGGGCGAAAGGGGGGCATGTGGGTGGGGAGATGGGGGGGTGGTGGCAGTCTGCATGGCGTTACTACTGAATTAAAAAAACAAAACCTCCCCATCCTCTACTATACACAAACCTTGAGGATAATGAATGTGCTTTGTGTCACTAAAAGATCACAAACAAGACTTCTGTGATCTCTGAATATTTGTCTTATTCCTCTTCTTTTTCTTTTTGAATATCAATATTTTAATTCATTTTTTTAATATATATTTTTTTCTTTCTTTCTATAATTTCTAAATTTTTAAATTTTAAGCAGGGTTTTAGCAAACCCTTTCTATGACCTCTTCTCTCCCTTTTGAGGCTAACTTTAAGAGCATGCCCCAAATCATGGTCATTAGTTTTACAATCACAAGCCCACAAATTAACCTCAAATTCCTGTGAAGTTTCCAGACATAATAAACATGTCTGGATGAATTATTATTGTTATCATGACCGAAATTATCTAATTATTATTATTATAAAGTTATGCATTAAATGATGAAACGTCCAGAATATTGAGAGTTTAGAGTGTTGAGTTCAAACATTTCAAATGATAAAGCTTCCAGAGTTGGATATTACCAGATAGTATGGAAGAAGTCCGTTTTTCCAATACTAAGGAGAAAATAAAAGGTGAAAACTGGATATTAAACTCTAAGTAGGTATGGACTATGACAGATCTTTAGTTTCTGTGACAGTTGCCTTACATGCAGTTTAAAATGAGGACTGCTGTCTGTTCTGCATGTATTCAAAGACTGGACAATTTCAATTTCAATACCATAAAGTGCATGGATGGCAGGGAGATGTTTCACTGACAGGAAAGCTCTCTAATGCAGGCAGGCAACCACAACCACAGTCTCATCTGCGGGCCACTGCACAGCTCCACTGCAGCGCTGGGGTGAAGGACACCTCAGTGGTGGTAATGAGGGAGGGGCAAGTGCTGCTTTTTCACTTTCCCCACTCAGATTTATCCTGGTGGTCCAGGGATTGAACCAGCGTCCCTCCACCTCTTCAGTAGTTTGAGATTATGCAGATGTCTGAAGAAGATAAAGACAGATTGTAATTTTGAAGGAGCTTTAGTTGAAGAGAAGCCTTTTATGCATACATGGCTGTATCATCTGCATAAAAATGGATATCAAAAGTCTGTGTTTGACTGATAAAATTGTTGATGTAGTAGATAGTGAAGGATCTACCGCAGAACCTCATGGTACCATCAGTGTAGATCGTCCACGCGTTTCATCAGACAAACACGCATGAAACCAGTTCAGAGCAAAAACACCCAAACTCAAAAAATGTAGTTTGTTTAGCAATCATTTTACCTCTTGATGTTTTACAAAATGAATTCCACTTTTTTTTTTTTTTTTATATACAAGTCGGAGTTATTACATTCACAATGTGAAATCTGGACCTCTGCAAGATTTGGGGAATTTGTCATGTGCTTCTTGGGAGATGATTGACACTCACTCACTTTTATGTGGCTTTGGGTTTTAGTGGATAACAAAATAGTGGCTCATGAAAAATTCAATACTATATTAGCTAATGTACCAATTTCCTGTTCCATTTAGCAGTCCAAATCAATAGAAAAAAGTATCACTAAATGCCACCACATTGACAGTTGTCTGTATCTGGTTGTTAAAAGCTACAGGTAACATGCCTAATGAAGGCTGTATTCAAACCATTAATTTTACAGGAGAAATAATGAGATGGCAGCATAATCACACACAAGAGCACACATGTAAAATGTGCACAGGCCATCAGAGTAAGTAATATCATGCAGTGACCTTTAAATATAAATTCATCTGAATACAGGATCACATTAAAGTGCAGCTCAGGCTGAAAAGCATCCTGGCTCCATTAGAGTTTGTGTGCCCATCTATGATGACATCTGTAAAGCATTAGTGCGATTTTCAGAATCCATTTGATCATGGCGGCGGTGGTGAGACTAAAACCCGGTGTTGCCATAAATGCAGCTGCTGAATGTGCTGTGCCTGCTCCTGCTCAGGCCTGTTGCCATGTCCCAAAGTGCATGGCCACAGCAGCAAAGCAAAAATGAGATGTGAAGGGGTTGAAGTAGAGCCCCTGAATGAATAATTTCTCTTCAGTCCACAGCCTCAAAACCTAATCCTCCCCTCACATCCACCTTCCCTCCTTGAACGTCCTATTTTAGAAAACATGCAGCCTGAACATCATCTAAACTGTGGTGAAACATTTGCCTTTTTGTAGTGAAAAACACATCTTTCCTAGCGAATTCCTTCTTTTTCTTAGTGCTGCCCTGTTGGAAAGCTGCATGCACTGTCCTCTACAATCAATTTGCTCCATGAGTGTCCTTCACTTTGAAGCACTATCGTCTTACTGCACTCCTTCACATGATAGAGCTGCGTGTTCTTGGAATCTTGGGAGCAGGAGGCAAGGCAAACTTGACTGCTAACACCTTTTTTCAGGCACTAAGTTCACACATATTGCAGATTTCAGACATTTTAAAATAACTACAAACATTTTCCATCTATGGCTGCATAATGCTCATATGCACGACTTGCTTATATGACACATTAGCTAAATGCTGATGACCATGCTGTGCAGGTAGACAACATCTAGCTACATATGTATGGTGTAAGATCGCTGTCAAAAAGACGTGTCCATAATTAAAGTTTCGTATTTGTAAAGTTAACAATTTGTGTGTCATAAAAGTTGTTTTACACAAAATTCTGCTGTCATATACGTGAGTCTGTGAAATTGGGTTCGGGTTACAATTGTGTTTATTAGAGTATGAGTCTAAAAGCTGTGAGTGCAAAGTCTTGAGAATACAACTAATTTTTCTACGACTACAAAGTCTTCACTGTGAATATGAATTCAAGTCGAAAAGTGCTGAAATGACGTCACTGAGGTCACAGTCAAGTCGCAGGGGAAAGTAATCGATCGGTGATCTCTCCAACTGCGCATGCAAATGCCCCAGACGCAAACATGCAGGGCAATGCCGCCAGCCCCGAAGAGTTGTGTGTTTCACGCCCAATGGGTGAGACTTGAGAGCTTTGTCAGTGAAGTCCCTAACTTTACAAATACGAAACTTTAATTATGGACACATCTTTTTGACAGCTATCTTACACCATACATATGAGCTTTGCTTGGTTGATTTTCAAACAGCTGTCCACCAGGAGAAAGATCATCTATACCCTCAAAGAGGAGAAAGTGTGGGTAGGAGGCAGGTGAGGAGAAAAGCTCTTATCTGCACACCTCTTCTCTGGTTCTCATCCACAGAGAGCGATGAAGACAGATGGCCCGCACTGGCCCCATCAGAGCAATGAGGCTGTGGAAGCGGGCTGTGTGCAGCTGGACCCACACAGTAAAGGTAGAGGGAAATGTCAGATTGTCTGCAGGATGTTTTTTCTTTCAATGGGCAGCTGTGCAGAGGGGACGGTGGTTTTATGTGTTATGTCTTGTCTTACACAGAGACCGTACAGGGGTCACATCAAGAAGATCTTTGAAATGCATTGGATTAAGTCATCCAAGCTGTAATGGTCATTTCTGCAGCCTATTTGATCTCTTTTTTTTGAACATTCTGTTTGAAACATCTCAAGTGAGTCAAGTCAGTGCAGCCAGAGTGAAGCGAGGACTGTGCAGCTAATTTTGGTTGCCTCATCTTTAGTTTTAGTGATAGGTCAGACTCTAAGTTTTGTGATTTCAGCTCCTGCTGATGTTTGGAGAGTAAAACATCTGTCTCAGTCAACACCGTTTCAGCAGCTGGTTAAGCACCATGGACAGCACACACACACACACACACACACACACACACACACACACACACACACACACACACACACACACACACACACACACACACACACACACACACACACACACAGTGTCTCACCTGTGGCAGTATCACCCGATAGTGATGGACAGAGTGAGAGTGAAAACTGATCTCAGTGCAAATGTAATAGAATTTCTCCTTTTCCTTCATCACAAATCTGATAACTTCAACAGGAAACTGTCATCCACTCCTCTGTCACCGGTGCCACGCAGGTGTCTATCACTTTGATCTCTCTCCTCACTTCAAGCACACCTTTGACAAACAGTAATAGAGGACATAGTTATTTTTGTATTCTAAAGCAAAAGTATGAATTTGAGCTTGAATCTGCAGAGATGGCCAATAGCTCAAACACTTCAGGTGTGATTTGCATGTGCACGTAAGATTTAGCAAGCGGGCTACAGAACAAAGCCTCCATAACCTGCATTCTGGAGATCTACTGCAGTAGTATTACTTACATCTCTCACTCAGTGCCTCTGGTTGTTTGATGTTCTCCTCTTGAGAGGATTTTGCCTGGGAAAACAAGAGCCAGCATAACATCTCAAGAGTAGCAGAGAATATTTGTGTGTTGGTCTGTGAGCAGGCACTTTCCAAGAGGCCCTGACACATGACACTGTGCTTCTTTGAATTCACTGTACTTTACAGGTGACACATGTACCATTAAAAACAACATTCTGTCATTCAGCGTTTGCAATATTGTAAGTTTGTAATCTTCTATCAGTCTGTTCCTTCTCATACGCTTTGTAACACACATGTTGCTCATGCAAAATTTTTCACAGGATTTATTCATTATGTAAAAACTTACCATTAGCGCGCTCAGCCTGGCTGTATGATGTGCTCTTTTTATGTTGCTAACTTCTCTTTTGAAGTTAGAAATGCAACAACAACAACAACAACAACAACAACAAATGTTTTGGGGAGACTAAATCAACAACTTTGATTCAGCTGTGAATGAAATTCCTGCTGCATGTTGTGTTTTCACCATTTCGGGCTGGTTTAGTCCAGATTTTGCAGGAGAACATAACTGGTCTGGACCTACTCAGTCATTCAGATATGAGGATATGAATGATCTTGTTTGTTTGTTGAATTTAGTATTGTTGCATGCTGCCAACCATATAAAATACATCTCTGTTGTCACTGGTCATTATCAGGCCTGCTGGTGTGAGGGACATGACTGTATCCTCACCACATCATGTCCATCATCATCCTCTGTCCCACGTTTTTGAGCTCTGGATCTGTATTGAGGTGTCTGATCTGAAGCCAGACAGGATTATTGGATATGAACAAATTAATTGTCATTGTCTAAAGCCTTTGTTTGTTTATTCTCACTTTAGTTTTGACACTTTTTTTATGAAGACCGCCCCTCCTCTCCATTGCTGCAGGTGGTGATACCCTGATTATGGAATGGCTTAGGCAAGAGGTTATCAAGACCTGCTATTGATTGTCTCTGTTAACTTGTGCTGTAAACACTGTGATTTATCAGGCCTTGTCATCTCCTCACAGGATGAGACACCGCGCATGCTAAGCTTCAGATAACATAACCAGCTTCAAAAGCGCCTCTGAGTGCCTGCATCTGTTTTTTCTGTTTCAGTTTCCAGCAAACTTTAATTTCTCAGGAGCAGGATGTATCAAAAAGTTAATGCTCTCATGACTGCCAGGTGCAATCCAATGAACGTTTTGTTTTATTCAGAGACAAGCAAGCAGAAACATCAATTAAATTAGCCTATATGATAGATATGCTGATATTCAGCTTGTTTCACGGTGAGTAGCAAATATGGATGGTCTCCCAGTGGAGGCATGAGTAATGTAATGGAACTATATTGTTTAATATTAGCGTTTCCATTTGCAGACACTACAGCACCAAGATAGCCTTCCCAGTGTACACTGCAGAAGCAGAGAGAGCTATAAATAGAGAGAAACAAACAAATGGTTCTCTTTTTCAGGTAGTGTCAAGTGCAAGTGAAGAGGAAGGAGGGTGGTGTTAGAGGTGGATGTGGGTGTGAAAATGATTGAGGGCCAGACCCGGACGAGGCCGAGCCCGATGTGACGTGGCATTTGGCTGGCGAGCCTCCGGGAGGTCAGGCTGTCAGGACAACTGACAGTCAGCTGAGCACGAGCCAAGTGATGCAGCCGGGAGGAGGCAGAAGCAGACGGAGACGCTCACTGGCTGGCCGGGGCCTCGGCGAACCACACTCCCAGCTCTCATTTAGTGTGACTCATGGTGGGGTAGGATTGGAGGAAGAAATGGCACACACCAGCCAAATTTGTGCCCAGTTGAGAAAGTGAAAATGGTGTGAAATATTTTGTATTTTTAGCCCACAGTTCATCGCTTGCATTTCGCCCCGCAGGCTGGGAGTGCCAAACATTTCGCCAGCCGTGTTCCTGAGGCTGAATTCTTTTATAAAACATCTGACTCAAGATAAAGATCTCTTCATCTGCTGCCCAGCTCTGCCTCCCTCTCCCTCCCTCTCTCCGTTCTGTTTATCTCCATTTAGCCTCAGAGCTCACGTTGCTATTTCCTCCGGCAAGGCAAGCTATCCTCCCAGGGCTTACTCAAGTGTCTGCTTTTCTGCTTAGCACGGATTTCTCCTTCATAATGCACCAACGCAGAGGTTACAATGCACCTCACTGACTGATGAAATTTGATTTAATTTTCAGAGGACAGATGAGAGAGTGAGACAGAGTGCAGAAGACAGAGCCACTAAAGGATGTGAGGACCAATTTGTCCTTTAATCTGTTACCTGAGGCGGTGCTGATGCAAATCACAGATGCTGCTGTTGAGCTTTACCTTCATCTTCTCTTAATAATCCATCACAAGGTGTAATCGTGGTTGAATGTCCCTATTCAGTATTAAAACAACAGAAACATTATTTTAATTTTTTAAATTGATTTCATGGAAATTCACCGAGCTGAAAACCGACAAAACGACATCAATCAAGCACAGTTTGTACACACTCATGCAGTCCTGAGAAGAGGTCTAATGACACAACATGAGTGAGAACACCTGTGTGGGTGGACTACGGATATGCAAAAGTTAATCTTTAACAATGTTTATTTTCATCCGCAAGAAAAATGCATAATGCTCGAGAAATAAAACATTTCACATGTAAACATGAGGCCATAACTCTTCTGAAATCTTACTTTATTGGCTAATTATTACTTGTATTAACAGTATCACCATAGATTTGGCTAGTGACTGTATTTTGATAGAAAACATGTAAAGAATTATAATAATTATAATATACAATGGAATAAAACAATATAATGCGTATATCATACTGATAGCGGTTTACAATCAGTACAACATGGAAATGGCCAATTTTAGAGGAAAAAAAAGCCAAAAAATTATAAAAAGGATTAATTTCCATCATTCTATTTACCAAACTCTGTGATATTATCAAATAATATATGAAAATGTCTTGGGTCGTATCGGGATTCTTTTGGGCGTAACACAACTTAACAAGTGCCCTGCCTGTTAAAAAGACTAGTGACAGTCCACTTCCAGTCTTTTCTTTTTGCAGGCCATGCTAAATGTGTGTGTGTGTGTGTGTGTGTGTGTGTGTGTGTGTGTGTGTGTGTGTGTGTGTGTGTGTGTGTGTTTTGCCTTCCTGGCATACTGTAGGTCATTTAGTGATCTATTTATGTGCTTATATTGCATCTCTTTGCAGTCAATAATCAGGACGTGCATGCATGGACATGCTCTGGAAATGAGCGTGCACACTATCCTCTAACCTCCCCCTTGTATAAATATACACAGCTGATATGACTGAGGCTAATACAGCTACTCGGCAGCCAGCATTACAGGTTAAGGGTGAGAAGGCTAAGGGGAGGAACCAAAGCTCCCAGTCTGTCAGCTGACGGCTGTTAAACTAACTGTAGTTGCTGGGCAGATTTGGCAGCTTCATATTGGTGAGACACCCTGATCACTTTCTCACTTGTTCTTTTTTTGTTCTGTTTTTTCCCACCTCCGTCCCCTCCCATGTAGCAGCCTCCTCTCCATGTAACAGATTTGAGAGGTGTTTCATTACTCAGTCACTTACCTCACTGGCTTAAGTCACGCATCCAAGCACTAAGACATGCATATGAACCCATCCGAACCTACCTGTAAATACTAATTCAAGCTTCTATATAGCATACCAATGAAAAACCCTGCAAAACATGCCCTCAAATGCTGGAGGGTATCTTACTGTATCTGTTTGAGGATTGAGGGCTTTGGAATATGAATAAGCAAACACACTGTAAGAGGGTTTCTCTGTTCTCTGTCAACTGTGTGTGACAGTGGCAGAGGAGCGATCCTGCATCCGGAGGAATCTCCGATCTCATCTCAAGAGAGCGCACAGCCTCTGCACCACTGAAGAAGTGAATTTACACCACAACATGCACAAGAACGCCGTCTTTAAATATTAATAACATCTGCCTAGTAACCAAACATGAGCTCTCCATGGAATGCTCTCCCGCCATGGCCCACAGGCCAGTGAAGACCTGTCAAGCCTGAGAGAAAGGTCAGCTGTTCGCTCAAATGGATGGATTTATGGAAGGAAATCAGGAGGTGTAGAAAAACCAGCACCAATGAAATTCATATATTCCCACACGGAGCCCAGAGACAGATCAAAAGCTAACTGATAATCTGCTCTTGCCTTCTCTGCTTCAGCCCTACATCTCTCGACACATACAGTGGTGGATAGCCTCCTGTGATCAGCGAGCGCCTGCAGGGTGAAGTCGGGAGTGAGAGTGATGTGTGAATGGATGGTCCATTTCCAGGGACACTCCGGTGGGAATTGCTTCTAAGATTCATAATCACATTCCAGGAGCCGGAGAGCGTGGAGGTGATTTCAGCACAGAATTTCCCACAAGGAAGTCTTCCCAGCCCAAGAAAAGTTCTCTCTTAAACTATCATTGTTTAGTCTGTTTCTTGCATATGGATTACTTCCATTCTTCCTGATTTTTTTTTTTTTTTCAGACTTTGATGTGTGCCAGATTCTGGAGCTACTCTTCAGGAAACTTGGGGAAAGCACTGCATATATTTTCATATATGTTTACATTATTGCATTGGTTAAAAAAATATGCATCTGTTGAAGTTAAGACGCAGTTATGGGTATTTAAACCCAAATTTACTGAACAGAAATCCTCTTATGTGGCCAAATGTCGTGCAAACACGTCCTTAATCCATATAATCTGATCAGTGTGATGCTACGTCTGCTAAGACTCCAGTTGGAAACATTGCTTTGTTTGACACACAGTGTGCCGTTACTTTTGACACTGTACTACTACTTTTGGATTTTGGATGTTCATTTCAAGCCTGATCTGCCTCAGTTAATACTCACTTATCTGCAGCGACAGTATTTGAGTATTGAGTCATACGAAAGTAAATAAAATGACTTACTACTGTAGACACGACCCTGAGTGAATGTTGCTCTGTGTCTGCTGACTATATAAATAGAGAGATGTTTGCTAACATGTATTTATATTACTGAAGTGTCATACATACATACATACATAGATACATAGTGGTAGCACTTTAATTAACATTCCTTAATAATCATCATTAGTATCATTATAATATTAACAATTAATAGATACTTTGCAACACAGTATAAGTACTTTTTATGGTTGTTTTAACAACTACGTCTGCTCATATTAAGCATATTAAGTACAAACAATACTGTTGTAATCATATTAGGGCTGTCAGTTTAACACATTAATTAGATTAATTAATTACGCTGCAAATTAACGCGCTATAAAAATTAACGCAATTAATCATGAGTGGCAAGTCAATGCGCAGGCATTTTAAATTTGGCCCTTTGAGTGACCCGTAGGCTGCATCCTACCTGCGCTACTAGTCAAAAGCAGGGTGACAACAGACGTGGATGCGACACCGGAGAGCGAGGCAAGCCTACTTGGACCTTTGAACGGCAAGTTTATTTATAAATAGAACAAAGACGGGACTATTAACAAGAACACGGTGATTTGTACCTTGTGTAAAAAAGAATTTTCCTATCACCGTAGCAGCTCCAGCCTGAATTATCATTTAAACGCTACATGTAAACATATAGTTGCTGCTAGTGTCGCTAGTGCTACCGTGAGCTCACTCCGCCAACCCACACTTGCTGAGTTAGGAAAATGAATGAGCAAAGCCACGACAGAAAAACTGACAAACTCAATCGCAAAGTGGGTTGCTGCTGATTGCAGGCCGATTTCAATCGTGGAAGACGAGGGCCTAAAAGAGGCGTTTCAGATAGCGTCATCTGACTCTAATTTCCAGCTACCGTTGAGAACTACAGTGATGAAAAGAATTCACCAGCTGTAATGTGAATGTCAGTGAATTGTAATGTCCTAGAATTCAAATTCTTTATTTGGGGACCTTTAGCAGATATGAGATTAAAATGCGATTAATTAGATTAATTAATTACAAATCCTGTAATTAATTAGATTAAATTTTCTAATCGTCTGACAGCACTAAATCATATATACCTTCATGTGCGTTTAACACATTTATTAATGTGTTAAACGCACATGAAAACGCATAGTACGCATAGTATTATTAATACTAATAAATAATTTGAACTTGTGAATAAACAGTTAATGACTGCTTTATAACAATGGGGAAAGAAGGAATTGTTAATGTGTTCAATCCATCCATCCATCCATCCATCCATCCATCCATTTTCTATACCGCCAATCCCTTTCGGGGTTGTGGGGGGGCTGGAGCCTATCCCAGCTGTCAACGGGCGAGAGGCGGGGTACACCCTGGACCGGTCACCAGTCGATCGCAGGGCAACACACAAGACAAACAACCATTCACACTCACACCTAGGGGCAATTTTAGAGTCACCAATTAACCTAATGAGCATGTTTTTGGTCTGTGGGAGGAAGCCAGAGTACCCGGAGAGAACCCATGCATGCACGGGAAGAACATGCAAACTTCACACAGAAAGGCCCCGCCCAGGGATCAAACCGGCAACCTTCTTGCTGTGAGGCACACGCACTACCTGCTGTGCCACCGTGCTGCCCTTCAATTCATATATCATTACGAAATTGAAAATGAAAAATACATAATTAATGAGTTAATAAAGGCCCTTACATTCCCGAACAACCACATTATAGCGTGTTATAAACGATGTATTACTGTAAATAAAAGTTTATACAATCCTTCTAAGTACTAATTACAGGATAAAATAAAGTGTTCTCTACACTGCACAACATTGCATGTCAATCATAACTGTAACAGACTAAATTTGAAGATAAGTTTCCAGCTCTGTCTCAGCATGTCAAAGTATCAAAGTGACATTCAGATTTCCTCAAGGCCACGCAGAGTTGTACTTGCAGTGAGTCTGTTAAACTAAAGGTAAAGTTATGTGCTCATCTGCCTTTATTTACCATCACCCCTGGGGTTTTTTGTCCTTCTCTGGGCCTGGATCTTCCTGTCCTGAGCCTATTATCATCACCTGACCGCAGATGACTTTCATTCAGCGCAACACGTCATCTATCATGACTTTCTCCTCCACCGAATATTAAGCATTAGACATGGTCATTACAGAATCGTCGCTTTGTAGAAAGGTTTTTTGCAAAGGCCAAGACAGAATCATTTGGCCAAAATGCCACCAAATAATCCATACTTCTGCCTGAGTGTCTGTACTCCACCCAACCATCACCCACCAAAACAAAACAAAAACAACAAAGTCATTGCTTTCCAAGCAAATATGCTCAGCCATGTGTGGCACCAGGGAGCTGCTGAAATAAGTCTGAGGTTGCATGTCGTATTAGATAAATAGCCAATGCCTGCTACCATTAACCAGACTGTAAATGCTACAAAAAGTGGTGATTACACCTGCTGGCCCTCAATGGGCAGAGCCCAATGCAGTCCTTTTAAACACATTTGCAAAAGAGGATTGTGCATAAATTCGGCCCCCTCCCATTACTGGCACTTCAGACAGAAGGAGCTTAAACTCCGACCTCATGTGGATCAAACATAGAGCCCACAGACAAAGTAGCAGCCTGGCTAACAGCATGAGATCTCACCATGGTCGTAGTGATTGGCTCCCTCACACCAAAAGGCCATTAAACTGCTGTTGATTAACACTAAAGTCATACTGGTCTAAAAAAGACACCATCTGTCATTCTTCCTCTTTTTTGGTCCATGCACAGAATAATTGTTGCACATACCTCTATTGGACAAATGACCTGCTGATAATTTACTGTACGAGGAATCAGACAATATATAACTACAATAACTATGAACTTCATACTGCTGTATTAATACTGATCTGCTAAGACTGAAGGTCTGATTACACACAGCTTTGAAATGAAAACAAGGAACTGATATACTGATATGCTGTATAATTAGCAGTTGATGGTTTGTAATTAAATTCTTATAATATGTTGACTAGATGTCCCAGTTTGTCCGGGATTGGTGTCTCGAGTCTCAACAAATATCTGTTAAACACTTAAATGTCCCAGTTTTCAACATTCACTACCCAGTTTTTACCACAGTTTAAAATAATGGTTATAATATTGAGCTTGTTTTCAGTGCTTACATAGATGTTTATCATGTTCTGTCCCTGTGACAGTGCAGCACGCATCTGAATTCAACACTGATTGGTCTTAATGTGTGTCAATCAATCAATGTGTCGTAAAGGCTGCTGCTCGCTAATGACTCTTAGGCGATGACACTTGCAGCTCTTTCTGACAGCACCTGTCAGTATGCTAATGGTTAGCTGCCAAAGTCAGTCTTTTCTAAAGAGCTCTAGCAGGCTTACTCCTTTCTTTGTCAAGTACACGGCAGCAAAAATGCTGTGTTCATGGTGTCCCTGGTGCTGAAAGGTGCCCTCAGTCAGTGTGCTAAGCACTGAATGAACTGTCCTCCATCCTGATGAAAACACCTCTGGTGCATGTATAAGTGCATACACATGCACATGCGTGAATGTACAGTACTCTACAGGGTCCCAGTTCGCTTTGGTGGTTTGAAAATTCGGTCATCCATTCATCATTTGATACAGTACATTTGATGTTTGACCTCATCAACTTCATTGATTTTTGGAAATATGTATTTGATGCAGCAACACGTTTCAAACAAGTAGGGACAGGAGCAACTAAAGACTGGGAAAGATGTGGAATTCTCCAAAAACACCTGTTTGGATCATTCCACAGGTAAACAGGTTGATTGGTAACAGGTGATAGTATCATGATTGGGTATGAAAGGGGCATCCTGGAAAGGCTCAGTCGCTCACAAGCGAGGATGAAGCGAGGATGGAGCGAGGTTCACCACTTTGAGGAGGACATGATTGTATAAAGGAGATTACTACATGGGTTCAGGAACACTTGCTAAACTGCTGCAGTAAACAGAGCTTGTTTCCAAAAAAAAGTGTGACAAGAGCGTCCCTGGAACAGAGCATGGGGGGGTGGTCAGGAGGATATATATGTGGGTCAAGCACTTCAAGTTTGGAATATGTCTAGGTATCAAAAAAGTTTATAGAGTTTTTCTGCCATGACTGACTCATACTTGACTTGATTTGACACCAATATGAGATATTAATTCATTACTCAACTACACAACAACATACAAATGATGCAGTTGTGCTTTAATTTTCAGAGATGACATAAAGTGTTATTGGGGAGGAAGTGTGAGAGTCAGCCGTGGTAGGGCTGGGGGTTGGGTTGGGGACTTTGTGCAGCAATGACTTGCATTTCTATTATGGTTTTGCATAAATCGTCACTCTGCGACCAACAAGTGGAACTGATGCCATGTAAGGTCTGGCAGGGTCGCCCTTTGAGGCAGAAAAAGAGAGCAGAGAAAGAGGCTTGTGTATTTGCATTCTGCAGTGGAACAGATGGAGCGTCTGTCATCCATATGCATGAGGCAGGCGGCTGCCAGCCCATCACCTTGACCCTTGCTATGGAACTGCGACCTTGGATTGAATGGAAGAGAATGGGACCAGTCTGAGCAGTGGTGTTAAGGCTTTATCCTGGGGCTGGGAAAAGTGGCTGAGCCTCGTGACTCCAGTATTTCAAGCTGTGACTGAGTGGAGGAATGCCGCTCTGCTCTCCAGCACCTGCCTGGTCACATGCGATTCATGTTAGTAAATGATGGATGGAGGGGAGGAGACATAAGAAAATGTCACCAAGACACCTCTGTATCTCAGGCAGATGCCTTGGGAGGGAGCATCCAGAGGGGAAAAAATAACCTATTGTCTGTCCTCGAAAAGATATGCTGAGAAGAGATGATAACTGTCAAAATGTACCAAAGTTCATTGTCCTATAGCAACACGTGCTTTCATTTATTTTAAAAATGTGTTCATACAGTCTACTTCATTGGTACAGTCTTTGCCTAAATTTGCTGGAATAAATGGAACAATGATGCAATACTTTCCTATAATTTGAGTTCTCTCCTGACATGACAGCAAAAGCAAAGGCAGCAACAGCCACTTTATTATACAATTAACCTTTACACTGTTCCAGGGAAACTAAAAACAATCAGAGTGAAAAATGCAACAGAAATGACTGCAATCCATAATTTAAATGAACTTTTCAGGGGGCTGTCTCGGCCTTGTTTGGTCCCTTCTGTGGAGACAAGATTTCTCTCACAGCGATGAGAATTTAATTCCCAGTCTTCAAAGGCCCTTCTGCCTCAGAATGCCAATGGAGGTGACCTTTGCACAAAACGATGGAGACACAGTGACAGTGTCATTTTGTAATGACACAGCAGAGAAATGAATGATATACAGCAAAACGCGTCAGTCGATAGATTCCCACCTAATGTGGTCACGACAAAACAACAGCAGCATTTATCTACCTGTGTTATTTTAGTCAAAACTATGCTGAAAAAATATTTGTTGATGACCTTTTTTCATGAAACACCAACAAAACATGGAGGAACTACAAATAACATGCATTATTAATGCATGTTAGCAGTATTTTAGCGAACAGGTGAGTCCAGCTTCTGCATGAGTGGCTGCAGTGCAGTGGAGAGTGCAGGTAGCTGCAGTGTGAGTGGTTCCATTCAAACAACCAGAGTCTGGAAACGACAGCAGGGTTTACTGCCTTTTCCACAAATCTCACAATATATGAGTTACTATTGGTAACTGCACACAGCAAAGATGGCGACAGATGTAGACTCAAAATATTTATGATACATGAAAAACTAGAGTAAAGGGACTTTTTATTGACTAAGAGTAGACTAAAAAAATCCCCCAAAATTACTGAAATTTGACTAAAACTAATACAGGCTACTAGCTAGCTTCAACCAGTGACTGACTAACCGCGGTCAAAGTGTTAAACATAAGATCGTTTTGCTGGGCTGCTTCTGAGACTCACAGTTACAGTTTTAGGTGGCCAAACGATATATTAAGTTAATTCATATGTGAAGAAATATGATTCAGAGTTAATACCATTCAGGCAGTTTGAAATGAAGAGAAAATATCCAGTTATGCTAATCTATCTGATGGTTTTTGGAAATTTAGCAAAATAGCATTAGCATTTTGTAATTTTAGGTATGCTGTGATATTTTTGGAAAATTTAATTTAAAGTCTTCCCACTTATCATTATGAAACACATTTTGTCAAGCATGGCATCAGTTGTGTCAAACATATTTCTTATTATCTTCTTTCGACTACCTTTTACTATTATTGGGTCACATTAGCAAGCTAACATTAGTTTTGTTAGCTACACTGGGCAGTTACTGGGTGTACATATTTAGTAACATGCAATCTCTATGTGAGAACTAGCTTGCGATGTGCGTAAAATCTCCACTCTTACTAAATACATTACTACATACATAGCGACTAGTAAAACTCTTTGTTCATGAAGACCTGCTGCAACTGGCAGCCATTAAATACAGCTCATCCCGAGCTATAGCTCTCAGCCAAAGTGAAATAAACACTCAGTAAGACTCACGTCCATGTCCATGAGGATTATTGTACATACTCATACATGGTGCTCCAGAGATCTGTAGTGATTAATGAAGACCTATAGTGTTCCTCAGAGAGAATCATATGGGATATAAGCTCCCCTTCTGATTCATACAGTTAACTTTATTTAACTGCTGCAGTATATCACTTTTTTGACTGCACCATATTTGTCCATATTCCCAGCGCAGACACCGACAACACATTAGTCACTGTAACTGAGGGATTCCCATGTGGAAGGAGGCAGTATTTCTGCTCTGACTGTGCTCGTGCGCATCCTTATGTGGAGCGAATCTGGCTGGAAAAACGAGGGCATGGTGCCATTGTGATGCACAGCAAAACAAGAAGTTTGGGGGGGGGGGCTCTCTGTGGGGAGAGCTGGAGTGTGTCTCCTTGAAAACTCACGTTGCTGAGGCAAGCAGAACAAAGAGACAGCAAACTCAAGCTGGGAGATGACACTGAGCATTGCGTGTGTGCATGTGCGTGCACAAGAGCAGAGTGTTCTTTAAACACCTGATTGGATCAATCTTGCAAAGAGATGGTGCGTTCAGTGCTTCCAGTTGGTGCACATTAGTTCACTGAACTCAATCTTGAGTCCGGACAGGTTGTCTTGTGGTATATCAAAGCAGATGACAGGTGATGCATCTTTCCACGATTAATGTAGCTGAAGATATAGAAGGATAACAGATGACATTTCATTCCCGGAATTATCTCCACATTGTTTACTGTAACCATCTAATTGAATTTTCTACCAACACAAGCCTTATTAATTAAAGCCCCCACACAATTCTGTGACAAATAGGATCAGTCTGTGTGCTGCAGGAGGTCTGGATATCTTCTGTGTGTGTGTGTGTGTGTGTGTGTGTGTGTGTGTGTGCGTGTGTGTGTGTGTGTGTGTGTGTGTGTGTGTGTGTGTGTGCTCGTCTCTCTCAGCACAGTCAGGGGTGCCTCAGTCTCATCATGCTCCTGTCGTCACCACACCCCACACAAGTCATCGCTGTCTCAGGTGTCTCATTCTGGTGTAAATAAGAAAATTAAAAGGGATATATTGATATTTTCCTCTTACTAGCATAATTGAATCATTTAAAGGTGCCCCCTGTCAAAACTTATATCGAAAGACCAATCAAATTAAACTATTATGACAGTAATGTTGGAACAGTAACAGCTGCTGTAACAGTAGATTTGGCAGGAAACTAGCCAAACTAATAAAGAGAGATTCTGTACAGATTAAATTAGGAAAAGTGGGATGTTTTCTGGTGCTGCTGAGTTAAAGATCTCATCCATTCCTCCATCCATTTTCTAAACTCATACAGTTCAGGGTCACACTGTGGTGGACCCTGTCCCAGCATGCACAGGTCAGCATGCACAGGTATGAAGTATATTACAGGAGCAAAGTTTAAAACGGATCCCACTAAAGGGACTGGATCCTCAGAAGTTCTATTCTCTTGACCAAACACATCATAAAAGTTTGGAAAGACCTGAAAGTCCTCCCTAAATGTATCTGGGTATGCTTAAGTAGCCTTCCGCATCCCATAAGCATTTTGCACAGCTGCATTGGGCATTACAGAAACAGCATTGCACAACACCTGCATGATAAACACAGCTGTTATCCAAAATGTTTCCCAGGAGCATGAACCACTGAACCACCATGCGGCCATTCATAAAGATGGTTAACCAAAATAATGAAATTTAGACAGGAAATTAAAATGTTTATCCAATTCAGAAATGCCAAAGAGAAATAGAAATAAGGAGACTTACCACCAGAGGTTTTTTTTGTTTGTTTTTTTTTATCAGAGTTTTGAGTGAGGTCTGTGGGTTACAGGGACATGCTTTCTACAAGGACACATTGCTGTTTAAATGCCTAAATCATTATTCATGCCATGAGCAGGACAAGTCATTCAACTGGTGGGGTGGAGGTTTCTCACAAGTAAAATTAACCCTGCATCTGCATGTTTTGATGCCATTGTTGTGCTGAGAAAATATGTGTGTTTTTGTCATTTGTCAGTTCCAACAGACTGGACCATGAAGTGTATGGTGTGGGTTTACAGTAGATAATGATTGACCGACTGTTCGTCTTCA
Source organism: Chaetodon trifascialis (assembly GCF_039877785.1). Taxonomy (NCBI): domain Eukaryota; kingdom Metazoa; phylum Chordata; class Actinopteri; order Chaetodontiformes; family Chaetodontidae; genus Chaetodon; species Chaetodon trifascialis. The sequence goes on along the minus strand of NC_092058.1, from coordinate 23,573,436 downwards.
CCATCAGTTGTAATTATGCACTGATCTTATCTGGGTCATGATGGGTCATCCACACATCATATATACACTATATGAAGCCAGCAGCGTTCAAGGACTCCGTGCACACTGGAGGGCTGCATTAGCACCGAAGATAGCAATCACTCTGTCACCGAGAGAAGCTAGGTAAGCTCAATGATAATCAATACTCTCGCTGTCAGCTCCTTCTTACCTGGGGGAAGGACACACTGTAACTGCTGCTCATCTGTTGACTGTCCTACTTTCCAGATCCAAAGTCAGTGTTTTTTCCCTGTAGGAAGAACAGTTGTTTTGAAGAGAGTGGATGAGCTAACTGTGGAATCACTGGCGAACTGAAGTGAGGATTAGAGCAGTCGGTTATTTATGTGGTTTGTGACAACAGTACTTACTCCCTTTCTCCTTTAGGTTTTTCATTAATCTGCTTCATTTTCATTCTCAGCAGGAACCAAGCTGTTGACTGACAAGCCCCTGCAGTTCCAGCATCCCCACTTTCTTTTCTCACACAGTCACAGGTGCTGCATATCTCCAGCTCACGCCACAGTCACACAAATAATGGGCGTAGGAATTGCAAATAGCATCCATCTGTAGATGTGGCCTTGGAGAGATAGAGCGTATCTGAAGGAAACAAATGATGAGAGCAAAATAATACTCTCTAATTAGCCTGGTGCAGACCTGAGCAGGTGTCCTTCATCATTTTCATCTTTCAAGGAAGCTGAACAAGGGAGCTTTTCACAGTGAGGGAATCCACCCATCAGATCCACATCTCTGCATATGAACACTGACTATTCATGCAACTTGGTGTCCTTCACCTGTTTCATTCACACTTTCTTAAATATAAGTCTATTTAGATGGAAAACACTGACAATGAGAGCTGAGTGTACATGTCTGTAAACGTCTTTACTGTGCTGAAGACAGCAGAGAAAACCTCATCTGGCAACTGACTCAACGAAGGCCATGATCTTCTACAATTTTGTTTTTTCGACACTTTCAGTGATGATTCTGATACTTCCTCGTAATATAGCTGAACACACACTATACCTGCACATAACAAGACTATCACTGTTAAAGCCTAGTTTCATCATCTTATGACCTGAGGCCTCCTATTTCCCTAGAGACCTGAATCCACCTCACAACCAGGGAATCTTCTCTTTCTCCTCCACCATTCGCATACTTTCCTCCTAGCAACCACTGAAATGCTGATGTTGCATTATTTTCTTTAAAAGGACAGCACTGTGTATCCATTCACAACCCAAATAGCATAAATTAATAAATCTGCATACTCGGCTACATGTAAGACTGCACCGGCCTTTTTAAATTTTAACATCAAAAAGGTGCTCATTTGCATATGAAGGGATGCTGTTTCTACCACTGATAGGAAATCACAGATGAATGAATCCCGCCTCCCTCCATATTAATCACAGACTGTGTTGTGGATGGATATACAGTAGGAAGACGCTGCCGTCCACAGTCAGTGAAAAGATAACAGGTGCTCATATTTGATCTTGAGGTTAGTAAGTGCAGCACTACCTTGCTAATGTTTATATGTGTCGACTCTTTGCATGGATACAGTGGCAATGGGTTTTGATTTTGGTCTTTTAATCTATTAGTCTTACTCACATTTTAGTTTGAAATTTTCATTCATTTTTTGCAATAAACCCGCCTATAGCAGGCTGTTGGAGCTAACCAGCCATGAGTTCACTGTAGCCACTGTCAGGCCCTCTGTTTCTCTGCTGGTAAGACAGGGAGTCTGATGGTGTTCCTGGAAGCACATTTATGCCCCTTTTTACTATGTGTGTGCTTGTGTTGTGGAAGTGCCAGTGCATAGCTGTGGTCTTTATCTTGGTTAACGTTACTGTTCATCAGCACTAAATATGTCTGAGATCTGAGCCTCTGTTTTTACTGCCACTACAGTAGAATAAATCTCTCTTTCATGTACAACATCATCTCTCTGCTGGCGCTTGTAAAGGCTTGCTAACATATCCAGCAGCTACGCACCGTATGGACTGGAACAAACTGGGGCTTCAGTGTTCTGCTTTACATACTTGGAGGGTAAACTTTCGAAACATACCTCAGAGTCCTGGCCAGCACATCACAGTGAGGGATGTGCCACAGAATTCAGCTGGACGGAAATTTCAAATCCAAGACAATCTTGAGCAAAAAGGCAGTACATTGTGTGTGCACTGCAGGAAAAATCACTTGGATTAACATTATATTAACTTCAGTAATCTTAGCATTGCTGTTAACATTATGTTGGAACATGTACATTAACTTACTGCTTTGTATGTACATGCCAGTGAGGCTGTTTTGACTGGTTTCTCCAAGCTGCTGCCTTCTGGAGGATGAGGAAATGCTCAGATATATTCAGGTTGTTTAATCCTTTGATGAAAACTGTGACAATTTGTGTCCAAATGCTTTTCATTTGTTTTTGGTCTTAGTATCAGTATGAAATAAGGTTGTCAAATGAATATATCTTCCAGTGCAGTTTCTGTTAACTTGTTTGGCTAGCCTCATTCAGACATGTTTAATTTGTGCTTCAACTCTATTTTAGGCTTGGCATGCTCCAGTTGGCTCTTTTGATGTGTCTTTGATTGTAGAGGTAGCTCTTTGTCCGAGCCAATAAACGATGGTGGCCAATCAGCGGCAGACTGTGGCTCCGCTCTCTGCTGTCTGTGGGTGGATATAATGAAGAGAAATGGCAGTACAGGGACACACACACTACTCTATAGTGACAGTGCTGGGTTTGGTGTCGTAGTTAGTGGCTCTGTGGATCTTTGTGGCCTCAGAGAGCACAACACAGCTGCTACTGTGCTGCTTTCTGGCCTCTGGTCTGCCACCGTCTCTGATAAGCATTTAGTATTCAGCTGGGGCTCATGGACTGCTGCCCATAAACAGAGGAGCACTCAGAAGCAGAGAGTGCTCTCTGATTACTTGCACCAAACCAACAGCAGGTTGCTTCACATGAAATAGAATATTCATCATATTTTCTTTAATCCACCGTGGCTCTCAATATCAAAAATTATGCAGCTGTTGAAGGTCCTGTAACTTCCTGACAGGTGGGGTGTGGAAAAAGTCATCTTAACAGCAGACATCAAGGTTTATATGTGAAATGGGGAGTCCCCTCACGTCCACATTTCTGTGATTCTTGAAATACTGCTTTCAAAGTCATCGGGGTGGGGATGCTGAGAGATGAAATGATGGTGCTTTTAAAATGATTATCTACTCTTGCCCAGATGAGTACAGGACGCTGTCATGTTAGATGAGTTACAGCCTTGAGAGAATGGAAAGTTCATTGAAATTAAACAGTAAATTAGATTTAGGGGTTGATGATGAGGGCTGCAGTGAGGAGGAACTCACTGCTTAATACCTGATGTTTGAATTATCAGCAGCTGTTCATTCCGCCCTACCCCCCACCAGGAGATCTCACCAGGCAGCCTGGTTTTATCAGTGCTGAATGATCACCCCAATAGCTGCTTTCTCATTAACATCCAGGGATACGGAGTGGAGCTCCTGGTCGGCTACAAGCAGTTTTTTCCCAGGGGGTCTTTTTTCTTTTTCCTTTTTCTTCTCCTTCTTCTTCCGTTCTTTCGACTTTGTGAAGTTGAAGTTGGGAGGGGGAAAAAAAAAGTGGTTTAGACGTGCTGACAGGGCCTTGGCTGTGATGGAGAGACCCCATCACTCCTCTTCCCCATCTTGTCACGCACTCCTCCCATCATCGCAGGGCTTACCGTCAGGAGCAGAGCGGGGTTGTGTGGGTGAGCGATGGGTGCTGTGTCATTCCTCCCCTCCCCTGGTCCTGTAGATTGATTGCACTGACAGGAACCCCCCCACAAGTAGAAAGAGAGAATGATGAGAGGGATACAAAGTAAGTGTCTCAAGCAACTCTGGTTTCAGCTAAAGGAACAAAAGTCAGTTCAGACTCTAAAATTTGGAGAGACTTCCACAAACCCAGTGGATATAATGTGGTCTCAAATATTAATAGACTGTGGTTCAATAAGGGTGCATTTCCTCTTGTTGGGATGAGTACCTAAAGAGTCTCTGAAGCTCTACATTTGACATTTAGAAAACACCAACGCATACAGGAAAGAATTTTGTGTAACATGCTTGAAAGGTAATGATGACTGAAGGTGGTGGAGAGCGTGCTTCACAACACAGCCCTGTAAATTAATATTGAGGCTGTTACTCGCTGCTTATGAAAGCACACAACAGAGAAATGAACTGTAAATAGCTCCCTCATAGGCTCCAAGCTCCTTTTTTATTCCACAGGATGCTCTTTTTATTAAAATGTGACAAACATTACAGCAGGATTGGGGACAGTTAACAGATTCACAGTTTCATAAGACTGAACTCTGAGAAACAGCTAATTAGAGAGGAGTAGAGATTTAGACACTAGTTAAGCAACTAAATGTGTAGCGAATGAAAGATGTCATTTCATCTCTGTTTTAAACATTTAGCACAACATTTCAAAGTTAATCCGAGGGGGATTTATGGCCTCAATGTGCTTCATCTGCTTTAATTGTTGAAGTGTTTGAAGTCTGTCCACACACTCATTTCCGGTGTCAGATCTGACAGTTTTTGGAAATCTGAGTAGCACATTGCAGTGAGTGCGCAAGCAATGAAACGGCAGGTAGCACCTCATGTTGTCAGACATTAAAACCAAATACTGTAATTATACAGAAACCAGAGAATTATCGTGTGTCAGGCCAAACTATTGTACATTCCAACTCCAGACTGAGTTTGCAGCCTTTCGGAATCTGCGTCGGAGGAATGTGCCACATTTCACAGCACATCCATGAGTTCACCAAGTTGACTGCAATTGTCTCCGACTACAATTTTTGTGAGGAACTCCGATTTTATACATCAGAGTCTGTTTACAGGTCTTGTGGAGTACTACTGCATATGTGCAGCCTTGTTGTGACTCCGGAAGGAGCTGCGTTTTTTTCAATTCAGTGTTACAGGAGTGCAATGCTAAGTCAGTGGAGTACTCTTTTAAGATAGGGTGGATATACAGTAAACACTGTCCATCCCTGCATAGGAAACCAAACAAGATTTGATGATAGGCATAATAAATGAAATGGTTTCATGCTTATTGTTAGGGTCTAACAGATTCTTCCCTCAGCTGTCGTGTTTCTGTTGTCTACTGTGTTTCTGTTGTTGTTCCTGTCTGTCTCTGTTGTGTGTATGGGTGTGTCTGTTTCAATCAGGGCATGGCCATCTAGTTTCCTCCTCCCGCCTACTTACCTGCACACCTGCTGCCATTGCATTTATCAACTACACCTGTAGCCTGCAGTATATAAACCCGTCATTCACTCAATAGTTTTATTTTATTTTTTAGTTTTTTAGTTTTTTTGCTGTCTTTGAACCTGTCTGATCCTATTTTACCTGTGCTTCATGTCCATTGTCTTCATGATTTGCCTGCTACATCCTGATCCTCGTCAGCCTCCAATGCTCTTCCTGAAGATCACAGCCACTGCCTGCCCTGCCCTGCTGTTTGCCTCTGATTCACAATACGTAATCCATCCATCAGTAACTTATTCTACAATAAATAGCTCTTCGCTGAATGTTTACATGGTCTCCAAGTTTGATTTCTTCTTGGGTCACAAGTAATTACCTAAAACTTAACACTTAAAGGTCCAGTGTGTAGGATTTAGTGGCATCTAGTGGTGAGGTTGGAGCTTGCAGCCAACTGAATACCTCTCAGCTCACTTTGTCTTGCCAAGTTTGTAGAAAAACCTCAGGTGGCTGAAGCCAGAGTTGGACTTGTCTATTCTGGGCTACTGTAGAAACATGGAAGCACAAATGGCAAACTCCTTGGAAGAGGACCTATAGATATAAAGAGCGTTATGGAGAGACTCTAAGGTAACAAAAAAGTTCTTATTTTCAGGTGACAATACACAACATGCAACATATCTATGAATGCTGTATTGTCATTTCTGCACCTAAATGAACTGGACCTTTAAACCAAGTGAAAGGTGTGTAACACAGTAACAAAGAGTTTCTGTGAGGTTGTGAGTGGTGAGAGTGGCTCTCAGAGGAGATCATAGCAGATCATAGAACATTAATTGCAGATCCAGGTTCAGTTTGCTGTAATAAATTACTGACAAAGTCAAAGTTTCTGTACATTAAGGAGTTTATTCTTTACTGTACACTTGGCAGATTTTAATTCCTCAAGCTGTCTTTATTCTACAAACACTTAATTCCATCAGTTATTGTGCGTACCACCAAGTGCATTACCACAAATGCTTTCAAACAACTGCCTGAAAGTGTGCGTCAGTATCCCCATTTGTGTGATTCCTTCTGTTGAGACTCGCAAAAGATATAAAATTCTTGGATAGAGAGAGAGAGACGGGGGAGGCAGTGGGATACAGGCAGGAGACTCTGATGGCAGGCTTTTTGCCATGCCTTCCAGTGTGCCCATTCCAAATGGGCCTTTAGACATGGTCAGATGACACACTGAAGCCTTTATTACAGTCAGAAGTGTTTACCACACATATTTAGAACAGTATTTACTCACCTTTGCATCAACCTTGCATTTCTCTACTTTCACTACTCTAACATTATACAGTTCAACACACACACTTTCACATGAAGAGAGACAGAGGGCAGCTATGACAACACACTGGAATGAAAACATATTGGTAGAAAGAGCTTAGTCACATGATCAAGAGTTTGTTGCCGCTGACACAAAACATTTACCCGTGTGCTCATCATCTGGAGCAAAGCCCAATCTGGCAGAAGAAGATCTGGCGAGCGATGAGGACATCTGATCCCAACAGTCTAAACACAGGGCTCTCCTCCAAGAGGGACCGGTCATACTAAGCAACCATAAATGCTTTTTTACGGCTCATTCAGTGGTGGAGCCCTCAACAGTCCATAAAGACCGCATTGTCTCCATGGAAATGTAATGGGGACGGGCCCCGTAAATCAAAGAGAGTAAAAATGGAAACTGATTCACATTAGTGATGGCTAATTAGCTCATAGCAATGATGGCTGGAAGCTGTGTGCCGCTCGCTAGTGCCGTATGTCTCTCTAACGGGACCTCTGGAGGCTCAGGAGAAGCTCCAGCTTTGTGTTTTCATGGGTCATTTTACATCTCCCCGGGGTGCGCTGAAAATGACACAGTTTAAGATCAGCTTTTCTGCAAAACAGAAGAAAGACACTGATGTGGGTGAAGAGAACAAATGAGAACAAGATGACCTCATGCTGTTTGTCCCATAAAACACGTTTGATTCTAGTCAAAAAGGCAGCTAGCAGGGTGGGAGGGCTTCAGCTCCTTTATCAAGTCTAGCTTTGACTCCCTGCTCTCTCCAGTCACCTCCTTGGCTGTTTGCCTTGCCGGCAGAGGAAGCAGCATCCAGGAGGACTCTCAGCATGGATGATTAATTCTGAAGGCACTTTCTTGTCAAGAGGACCTTTACTCGACTGATAGAGGCGATGTGTTCTGTCAGGTCTTTGAAATTCAAATGATGTCTTCCACTTTGTGTCCCACTGACGGCTTTGAAAGTTCTCATAAAAGCAGAGAGAAACAGAGATGGGACCGACATGAGCTGAAGGAGAACAGAGAGGCAAAATCAACTTCATCCCAAAAATAGATGACAATGCCAGACCGAAAGGACGCAAATAGATAATCAAAAAGATACTTTACTGAAGTGTGTCTAAGGTTTTGAAATGTATAGGAACGTACCTATTTTTGTACTGCCATATTTAACATACAGTATTATTTGCCACCTGCTGAGTTCAAAAGAGCTAAGAAAGAGGACTCGTGAAAAAATGATTATTTCACCATTTCATTTTTTCATATCATTCCATACCAAGTCCCCCAGAGTTACACTAATTTTACTTTTCTGTATATTGTCCTTGAAAACTACTCACTGGAAACACTGTATATTTGATTATTAGCATGATTAGCAGACAATGTGAAGAGGTTCTGTGCAGCTGTACAAAGGCACAGCAGAGCTATGAGCTAAATGCTAGCATGCGAGTGTTTTGTAGATGTCATGTGGCCAATGTTCACTTTCTTAGTTTAGTCAGCATGCTAACGCTTGCTATTTAGCATTAAACACAAAGTGCAGCCAAGGTGACAGAAATGTCATTGGTTTTGCAAGTATTTGTTTATAAGCCAAACTATTGGAAAAAGCATTTGACCTGATGTGGCACTAGATAAAAAGTTAAGGGTTCATCAAGGTCATTAGAATTCGTCCTCAGGGGACCATGCGTATCAGCAAGTCTTATGACAATCCATTCCACTGTTGTTTAAGTCTGAACTAAAGTGCTGAACTGACCGAATGACCACCTTATCGACACAGAGCCTTGCTGCTGGCATGACCATACTGTAAAATCTTTGCATCAGGCAAGAGTTCTGAATAGCTAAACCGAGACTAAACTAAGCAGACTCCTTGCAAAACACATCTGGACATTAGACTTGCCAACTACTAGATTTTACTGTACAAGACAAATGCCAGGATAACCCCTGCCTCTGCTCAGGATGGCTGTCTTGATCTTCCACTGACTCTCGGTCAGTGACTTTGACTGTGTCCCACTCTGACGCATCCGGAGGTGTTGTTAGTCGTGCCAGTGCTGGTCTTACATTGGAGTGAGGTGCTCATCATCTGTTTGGGCATGCTGCACCTCCCTCCCTCTATCCTCCTCCTCACTAACAAGATGCTCTGCTCTGTGTAGGAGGGTCCTCGCCACTGATACTTTATGTGGGAAATGTTGCTTAGAATTCAAGTCGAGATAAAGTTGTGGTGAGAGGCTTTTCTGTACTGCGGTCCTTCATATGAACACAGGTGTCTATGAATGGAAGCTTCCCAAAGGTCAAAAATGAACTTGCATGCTCAAATTACACTGTGGCTTCACATTTAATTAAGCTTTAAGTGCTTTGGCATTCACTGGATAATGTATTTCAAATGTGTTGCTCTAGGGTGTTTTAAATGTGTTCCATTCACATTACATTTTTTTCTGTTTAGTACAGTAAACTGGGTGAACACTCAAGTCATTTTTTTTTGTCAGGATCTGTCCACTGCAGTCTGTAAAGCTGAACACCCTTTGACAACACAGAGTGCGGACAAAAATAAAATCCCAATGTATGTCCCCCTGTATCCAATTTTAAGGTAGGACACAGGCAGTTTCTAATTCCAAACCAAAATGCCCTAACCCACTGCCCAACACTAATTACTGTACACAGATTAATTAATTAATTAATTTCATTAATTTACAGAAGTGTAAATAAAGCTTTTACAGCTGCTTTGAAAGCAGGATGTCACTTTTCAAGTCCTAATACTGTTGATCGACCAAGGAATCTTGGTCTTTTGAGTGCAGGTAGCATAGATATGGATGGCACAGCTCCGGCTCCATTTCCTATTTTTTCACGTTCTCGCCTTCCATCAATGAAGAAAGTGAGACAGAATAGTGTGAAGTACTGGAGGTGGGTCAGTACCAGCACCAAAGCACAAACGAAGGCGACTCCTACCAGCCCCGGGCTGTTCATTATCCGCTGTGCTGCTGTTGCTGTTGTTGTTGTTGTTGTTTTTGGATACAGGAAGAAGAAGCTGAAATGACGCGCATTGCATCATGACATCGCTGTTTTGATCAGGATATCCCAATTGATTACCCCTGTTTGCTCACGCATGTAAACAGGTTATTCCGAATGTTTCAGAAACCGGAATATTGACCATAACCCGAATATTGACTGCATGTAAACGTAGTGACTGTCAGTGAACAGCTAATGGCTTCACTCGTGGAGTCAGCAGAGCCACAACAGGACTGCTTAAAATGTGTCATTCGGATGATGATCTGCTCATCATCTGAATGACATCTGGTAATAGATGAACAAGCAGGGAGAAGCTGTCATGTACACTGTCTGGTGCTCTTTCTTATGACTTTTGTTCGCAAATGAAGACAAATCTTGGCTGTTAGTTTGTGACTCAGCTTTGTAACTAGATGACGGCAACTTGTTGCTGTAAGTGGAAGATGTTGATGAGTGCAGACGGACAAAAGCACCATATGTGTCGTGGTAACTGCTAATGGTGCATAGTTTGTTAAGAAGACCACATGGCCGTATTGCTGGAAATGCTTAAATATCCCACATCGAATACACTCGGGCAATTTTAGAAACCATTAACATCAAAAAGAAGAAACCTCTGTGGCTTTATGGATCCTAAATGAGTAACAATTAGACCAAGCACAAGTCATGTGAGTCCTGCAGAAAACAGCCAAGTGAGCAATCAACACGTACTGAAAGGGCCTTTTTCATACCAGGGAAACTGTGGGAGAGGCAGGACAAACTCTGAGATCTGTGAAAAGGAACTGAATGATATCCTCTGGCTAACAGACTCCAACAATCCAGTGACTTTAAACACTGCAATCCATTTGCGCTCTTCAAGGGCTGCCTGTAATTATTGGCAGCCTCCACACACATCTCAAAGCACGCAGAGAATGCCATTTGTTTGGTGTGTTTGATTCAGCTCTGCACAGATGCTCGCTCATTGATACAGTTTATACAATAAGCCTCCTCCTTCAGTGAGTTTGAGAAGTGGAACTTCACTGCAGCAGTGATCCCTTTTTCAGTTTCATAAGCAGAAACAGTTGTGATGCAGTAAAAGAAGATATGTGAGGTTTTTCACATTTTAGCACAATTTGCAATTTGAAATTCAACAACCTTCTTAGTTGGTGTGTCTGTGCTTGATTGACAGCAGGATGAGCCCTGGGAGGCCAACAGGGAGACACAGTAAACAGATTTACATTGACAACTGTGACTTACAAGCTAAGAACAGACAACATTTTGTTAACAGCTGTACTCAACAATATTTAGCATCTAAACTGACCGTTCTTGACATTGAAGCTATCTAAATGTGCTTAACTAATTATCTATACAAACCACAAACTGACAGCAGTTCTTTTCCTCTGTAGCTGCATTTCCATCAACATACTTTAAGGGTGTTTCAGCATTACAAAAGGTTGATGGAAGTGGCAAAATTCGAAGAAACTTCCTCAATTTTACAAGAATGTTTTTGTGCTCTCTTGAGTTGGTTGTTGCTTTGCTGAAAAAAGTTACCCCTACCCACCGGGCATGGCTGCGCTGCTTTCCAGCAAAGCTGATTGCAGCCATTCTTGCTTGCAATGCTTGCAGTTCCAGCAGGTGTGCTGCAGTGCACAACGCGCCTGTGATGCTGCTGCTACTGCAGGATGCTTTGTCAAGCTGCATAGATCAAATCAAGCCAAACAGGAAGGATATCAGGATTAAACACTATTAAAACAGACCCCCAAAAAAGCAGTGGTAAATAAACAAACATCAAGGAAAAATGACCAAATCAGCAAAATCTGAGCACGTCAACAACAGTCTGGAGCTGTGTGGAGGATGGAACAAAGGTGTGTTGCAGCTGGAGCATGATGCAGCTGTGCCTGGTGAAATCTCTGGATTAATGTGCTGAATGGGAGATGGAAACAGCTTTTCAGATTAAGTTCTGACATAGCAAACATTTAACTCACATATTTGATCAGCCGTTTTACTCTAAAAGAAGGAGAAGTGGAAAAAGAAGTTTTTTTGGCAGATGGCAAATAACTGGTTTTGTTTCTGGTTTGCAACCTCATCTTCATCTACATTTTTTTTTTTTTTACAGCCATGATAATAATATATTCATTATATACATAACATAGCTTATACTGCCAACATCTGCCAAAACTACACTTTGCATAGCCTAGTTTATCTGCTCCAAATCAGTTGATGGAAACATGCCTAATGAGCATTAGTTAGCTGGTTCAGCAAGCTTAAGTGCAACGTCTGTGTTTTGTGGAAAAGGAGGAGAAATTATCAGGAAAGCTAATGTGCGTTTTTGTTGTTCAAAGCTGTGACTTTTGCTGTGTTGTATAGCAGGCTGCTGTCTGATAGAACAGTGACATTTGTGCTTTATACAAACTGTCTTTTATAGTGGCCTCCTTTATAATATAGTGTTTTTACAGTACTTTATACTGTAGCTTAAAGCTGATCAGATATATGAAAACAAGTTCTCCTGTTAGGGACCCTTTCTTGGGTACTAGCTCAATTATAATTTCAGTTACACTTTATGAAAACAGTAGCCTACATTTAATAATCTTTATCCCTGAAAGCCTTTAAAAACCCAGGACATGCTTTTTCGTATAAAAAATGCATTCAGAATTACAGTGTGTGTGAGTGGCCCACAGCGAGTGATCGTAACCTGTCTGATTAAGGCAGCCATGAAAACAGATTCCACCCCTTTAGAAGTATTTTATTGTATCATAAACCATAGAACAACAGATCAAATCACTCTGCATGCTTGGCAAGTCTCCAGTGTGATTCACTAGACGTTGCATTTGTGAACCTTAAGGTGTTACTATGTGACTGGTGAGCTGAATCATCAGAATGATATTTCATGCACACACACACACACACACACACACACACACACACACACACACACACACACACACACACACACACACACACATACACACACACACACACACACACACACACACACACACACACACACACACACACACACACACACAGTCTTTCAATAGGAATGTGACTCAGAATAAAGAGCTTTTACTGTCACACATTTGGATTTGAGCCAGGCAGCCATAAATGCATCACATTATAGACAAACATGGCTCTATAAAGCACTTTACTGCAGTGCCACAGCCGTTTCAGCGACTGATAGAGAAAAAAGGCAGACTTGTAAGCATCTGTGCAGTAAGGGTTGATGGCACCATGAGATATCAATCATAACACCTCTGCAAGCAAATTTCACAAGTAACATCATTCAATTAAGACTTTGGGAAGTGTAGAAATGGACTGTGAAAATATGTGTGTGCGAACCTGTCAGCTGCCTGGCAATTTTCCCCTCAAGCTCCTGTTAATCTCAAAATGCAACGCTGCAACACACTGGCAGGTTCCCACTGAGAAGCCCTCATACTGACACAGAAACACACACTCGGAGGACGCGCGGTGCTTTATTCATTCAGGAACGCTCCCCCAGCACGCGCACCAAAAACAAACAACTAACTGTGACAAGCAGCTGTGCCAGTGTGCTGTAAGCCTCCTCAACTTTAACCCTGTGGACACTCTTCTGCACAGCTTTGTCATGTCCCGTCTATGCTGCTGCCCATCAACGCACACCACTTACAAAGAAACAAAGCATCTGTCTTGTGATTCAGAATTGTGATTTTTTTTTTTTAAGTGAGCCTCCAGGTGAAAACAGTGAGAAAATGCTAAATCTGGTTGACAACTACTGTTGACAAACTGATTTAAAGGTCTATAAAAGCCCACAGTTTGCAACTCACACCAAGTGAAACACTGCTGCTGAAACCTGCTGCCACTCTAATATAATAGAAGTGAAAGGAGTTTTGTTTGTGGAGAACTGTATGAGGTGTTTGCCTTGTTTTTGCTCCAGCTCATACCACTCAAGCACACCTGTGTTTTTAGTATTTAACCATGGCCATAATCCTTCCTTCACGTGCTGTATGCTACATTCAAAACACAAGTTAGATAGGATTAATATTCTTCCAAATGGATTGCAGTCCAGTAGTGAATATGAGCAAAATATGCAGTGAAAAACTGAAATCAGAGCCCATCTAAAATACTACTAATCCTCAAGTGCAAATATGTTCTAAACACATACCTAACCAACATTTGCACAAGTGATAAGACATCCAGGACATGAAACGCAGCTCGTATATGGACTGAGAGATTTGTGCATTAATTGTGCATTTTCCCTCTTTGCACTACAAGAAAAAAACATTTAACCTCTATTTTTCAGATATCCACAAAAAAGAGATCATGTGCAGAAACATCGAACTTTGAGACTGAAACAGATGAGCCACAGCCACATTCAACAGGTCAGGCACGGGGCAACAGAGAGGAAGGAAGGACACTCAGACAGAGCAGGCTGAATAACAGGAACTTTACAAGGGCAGATTAACAATAAGCAGGTTTACAGTTGACAGCTTGAAGCCAGTCTGACTGAGGGAATAAATCCACCAGGGCAGAGGCAGGAAACTGGCAAAAAGCACAGGTAGTAGACAATGAGATGCTGGCAGACTGGAATGACTGGAACACCATAAGAAGAAAATGCCATAAAAAGACACTAACTGCTTTATTCACTATGAGTGGATGCTGTATTACAAAAGCAGAGACAAATACAACATTTTGTTAGTGAACATTTCAACATTTAAATATATTAATTAACAATGTCATTATATTGATAAAATGATACAACCTATATGTGCTGTGCTGAACCAAATGATGCTGCAACTATAGACTCCGTTACAAACTCTTGGCAATAAATAAATGGATAAGCAATAATTTTTTGAAGTGAGGACAAAAGGGAAACCATACTAGTCTGCCCAAAAACTAAGAGAGAAATGCTTTTTAATATTCTGGGGAAATTAACTCCCTGAATCCAGTCTGAGGTTACAAGCCTATTTGTTATCCTAGATTCAGATCTAAGCTTCAAGTCCCACATCAACAAGGTGACGAAAACTTTATTTTCTATGTACTCTGTTTTTAGCTTTATTTTATTGCTATTATTCAGTGGTTTTATTTTCCATCTTACAAGATACATTCTCTTTATGTTCATCCTTTTTCTATCTTAATTTTATCATTATTTTCAAGAGGGTTTTATTCTCCATCTTATTATACATTAATTTTCTTTCCGTTTTTTTATGTTCTATAACTTTTGTTTTATGTGAAGCACTTCATACATGTGATTTCTTATCATCTTATCATAACACTGCCTCACCTGGCCTGCTCCCATTGACGGATCATGTGTGTTGTGGCTGCAGCAGTGATGTAACTGTGCCCAGCTGAGAGGTGCCCTGTAATCCCAAACACTGGGCTCATTGTTGTAACTGACACTTGGAAATGTAAAACATCTCCAGCTGCTGCTGGGAAGCAGGAACCCCGAGGTACCCCAGAAGATTACAATTCCCCCTCAATTATTCAACAGAGAAGAACTGAAAGTATATGAAGTGAGAGATCAATTATTTACCCAGCGCCATGCATTATTGACTTGGCAAGCTGGAACATTTATTGGGACTTTGTTTTCCATGTTTGTCTGATGAAAACAGGACAAACCTGCGACTATTGCTCTGCTATTTCTTTGAATGACCTCCACGCTTGCAGAGATCATTTCAAGTGGTTGAGGGAGTGTTTGTGTGTGAATGAGTGTGTGTGTTCATGCTTTGATTGCCTTCAATTGCCACACATTTTGTCAAGCTAATTTGGTTTCCTCCCTGCATTGATTACCACTTGCTCTGGGGCAGATCCAACACATGGGATGGCCTATCATCTCCATCATCAATATGCATGGTTGACTCTCCTGACCTTGAGAGGAAAAACAGACGAGACGAGAGCAAAACAACTTCCTCAGCACACTTCCTTGTTTGTTTCCTAAGGGTGTGTAGTGATAAATAGCTCATCTCCTGTGCGCAGTAGGTGTACTCATACAGTAACTGTGTGGGGTTGCATCACCAGGGATTCTGCAATGCTTGGCTAATGCGATTTGGGGCTGTGAGTTTAAAGAATTTCTAATGAGAGGAACGTCTTCACAGCAAATCAGTGTAAGCTTCAGGCACATCAAAAGGGGCGTCAGATTTGAGGCAAACTGATGAATATTCTGCATGGCAACTGCGACTTTGACAAAGGCAAAAAAAGTGCCTTTTCAAGTATGTTGTGCCCACTGCAGATCAACTTCAGAGCAAAGCACATTCTCTATTTATTACCAAAGAAGACAGGAGTTTAGGCCCGCTGGTACAGCGACTCATACATTTTAGAGAAGCCTGCAGAAACTGTGCTGCTGAATTATTATATGCCAGGTTAAGATTGTCATTTCGTAACAGCCTAACTTCTCATTTGTCTGTACTTTCTCCCAACTCCATTATAATCACAAAGTAGTGCATGCAGAAAGATGAGGACAGGAATTAACCCCCCTCCAAACACGAGGCCTGCTTATCCAATCATACCTTAGCAACAAGAACAACAGGCCTCTCACACTTTAGAGTTATCCACATGCTGAAACATGAGCAATACTTAGTATGCAACTGTTTTTGATGGTTGATGCAAGAAATCTTTTTATCTGCTCTAACTCTGTAAGCTGTGATCATTAATACATCATTAACTAGCTGCATTAGTTTGTGGTGTTGCAGGCGACCAAAAAGCCCTGTTGATCATGAGCACATTCATGTAGTATACAGTAGTTTCCAACTGCATGAAAGCTGGTCTTAGATGCTGTAAGACTTTAGAGCAGTTGTGTCATGCTCTTCTTTTTAATGATGGAGAAATCCTAATGGTAAATCTGCCACTGTTACTCTTGTCCATTCCAGCATGTGCAATGCTACATTGGAAAACTTGACATCCACACCACAGTCAAGTGGTCAATTTGATGTGTACCCTCTGGCACATGAGGACTATATTTAACTTGCACATTTATGAACATTTCGAAACATTACAGATTCTTGAACAGGCACTTTGTGACATGGAAAGGTTCCCTTGTAGATTTGACATCCATTTTTATTAACCGTTTAACCAAAAAATCATGGCTGCTCTTATTTCTCTTAAACATCTTAAATGAAGTGTTAAGACAAACAGCAACTTGTGCCTTCAGCGGACAATCTAAAGTATATCAATCACAGTTAAACACCAACCTTAACTGAATGCACTGAACTCTGCAGTTTACAATCTCCAGCATAACGACTATCATAAAGATCACTCCCTCTGCTTTTAAAAGGCTTTCACTGGAGATTTCTGCCGTAGAAGCAAACAGCCTACAACACTATACAATATTCACGTACCTCGTCTGGCGGACAGCCCAGGGCTCTGAAACAGCAACGTCCTGTGGGAGGTAATCTCTGTTGGGAGCCCAGTCAGAAATCACACTGTCAATTTTACACGTCGCCTGGGCCACATTGAATCACACCAGGCAATTTCAGAGTTGACTCCCTTGTAACCAGTGTTTCTGCCACCATAATTGGATAAGCTGTCAGCTGGGGCTCGGTCTTACTATACCTGCTGGTGTATGTGTGTTTCTTATGTATGAGTCCTTACAGTACATACATAAAAGCATACAGTGTGTGTGTGTAGCTGCATCTAAGCAAAGGCATGTGTTAGTATACTACACATTGGGCCACTATGCCCTGTTATAAGTCAGTCTTTCACTGCGTGGTTTAGAGCATTTTTACTGTATTTGCTTTATGTTTTTGCAGCGCTGCTTCATGCATTTTGTTCGTCAATTTTTTTGTAAGCTGGCAGAATGAGCCCAAAGCATTTCTTAAACCTCAACATATCCAAATCCTCATATCAAAAATAACGTGTAAAACAGTTCTTGTCTGTCTTTCTAGGTGTTGGGGAGCTTTAAAGGTGCTGGTAGGTGGATTTTTTTTTTTACCCTTGGACCTAACTAGACTAGCTGCTTCCAGTTTCTATGCTAAGCTAAGCTAACAACTGCTGGGTCGTCCTACATATTTCCAATCTCGTCTTACTTGTGGCAAGAAACAAAAAAGGAGTATTTCCCAAATCGTGTCACTATTCCTATAAGTAAGGCAGGTCGGGGTGGTTGGAAACGTCAGCTAAATATGACTTTGATATCCAAGCAACAGTCAATGTTGGTTTCTTTTAGGCATGATAACAATCACAAGTACAATTACAATTAGTCAGATGCTTTTATCCAAAGCGATATATATATGTATAATAATGTTTTCCTTACCAGAATCAAGTCATCAAATCAACCCAAACATCCATTTCCCCAAGAGAAAGGAATATTCTGTAACGTCCACCTTTGCACCCACTGAGGTAATAAAGACCTAATGGAGAATTTGAAAAATGTGAGGTTTTATGGTAAGGGTTCAAGCAAATGTTCTTCATCAAGACAGTTAATTGGTTGCTTCTGATTACCTCATTCATATTCATCTCAGTGGGCGAATAGTGGGAGCATTCCTACTCAGGTGGAGATGATTAATAAATTCAGCAGATGTGATCCATGTGGGAAACGTTCATCTTTGCGGGGTGCTGGACTGCTGAAGAGCGAGAGCATTTTGCTAAGAGTTCTAATGAGATCTGACTGTGTTGTTTGAAATCCTGTCTTTATACAACAATGTAGATTCAGTGTAGAGCAACAACCACACCATAGTCACAGTTTTCATCTATTCTAAATTTGTGACTCATTTAGCTAAACCAAACTACAAAACCCTTCAAAACTCATATCTCTGATTTCATATTTCTTCTTAAGATCTTCTAATAAGTGTGTAGTCAACTGTGCCAGGACATCTGATAGCTCTCTGCACAATCCAGTAATCAAAAGCAATATTATACTTTCAACATAATGTGAGTTGTCACCAAATAAAGGCAAGATTTTATAGCAGTCAATCAAAGAAACTGGAGCATGTAAACACAACTGGCAGCGTCTCGAAAAAGAAACCTTCGTAGTACTGCTTTAGTTTGTCTGTTTTCTCACTTTTCTCAAGCTTTGCTGCATGTGCAGATTCAGACTAATGTTGTAGCTGCAGGTTGAGGATACAGCATCATTTTATGTTGTGAATCTGACAGATTATCTGCAACATATAAATAAAATAAAACAAATAATAAGCTGTAAACATCTCAAGTAAGCCAAATGACTGTAATACACACACTACACTTGGATGTCCGAAACATTTGCCTCAGCCACAGATGGTCGTCTTCAGGTAAAAGCGAGAGTGTGAGTTACTTTGATATAGACAATTAGTGGTGTGTGCAACGGCAGTCATGTCTACACTGAAAAGAAGATGTTTATAACTCCCCGAACTCCTCAAAAAGAAATCTGGCTCTTTACATGCTCCAATTTGTTAACCAGTGAGTCACTGACTGTGTTTGTAGTTTGGTGCTGAGCAGGTGGTGTACAGTGGGTTTATCAGAGCTATCAGAGAGAACAGTTGCCTGCTGCTCCTGCAGTTGCTGCAGCTGGAAATGAGGGTGATGAGCGAGACTGAATCTAACAGTTGCAGGCGAGTTCTTTTCAGTGCACTGACTCACTAGAATTCAGTCATTAAAACTGAAACACGGCCGAACGCTCAGTTCAGCTCGCTTGTCAGCTGACAGGGGTTGTTCATGAGGGATGAAGATACCGTGTACAAAATGAAAGCTGCTTCAGAAAGTCCTGCCTTAATGTGTGCAGCAGGTGTATTTTTGTGACACCTAATTTTCAAATGTTTGATTCTACTTCCTATTTCAAGACTTCACTTTCACTGTTTTGTACGTTCAGTGGAAGTCTTTTAGAACATGCACCGTTCTGTCACGGTGAAAAGGATCTGAGACAGTTTCACGCTCAGCCAAGCGTTTCTTCATATTGCCTCTCCTGCAAGCTATCTACCTGATCTTAAGGTAAGAATAACCATGGGTTTGATATGTTCATGCTGCCTAAAGTGGAAAAATGACTGTGTTGAAACTGGCTGGTGGTATACCACCAAGGTTGCATTCTGGAAATGAAATGAACTGCACCTTGATTGTCTGCTGCAATGTCATCAAACCTCCCTCACAGGTTCCAGTGATCAGCAGTGTGGA
This sequence comes from Chaetodon trifascialis, assembly GCF_039877785.1. NCBI lineage: Eukaryota > Metazoa > Chordata > Actinopteri > Chaetodontiformes > Chaetodontidae > Chaetodon > Chaetodon trifascialis. The sequence continues at coordinate 23,553,872 of NC_092058.1, read as the reverse complement.
CCAGAATAGGACGAAAACATGACTACTTAAAATTATTATCTTATGTTTTGCATAGTGAGAGGAAAACCATGTAAACTGATAAACACAGCAACTGTAAACTCATGGCCAGGTGCTGTCAGTCTGCTGCAGAGGTTTTCTTGTCTCAAGCAATTTTCATCAAAATTCAAACTCCTTCTGTGAGTCATACTTCAGTCAATCTGAACACAGACATTTGTGTGTACATAGACTGAATGTGACTTCCACTTTCTGAGGATGTCATTATCTCCAATATCCATCAGAAATTAATGTCTATAAATACAGAAATGACAGAAAAAAGATGCTCAAGTGTCAAAATCATAACGTTTTAAAGTCTTCCTCAGTATCAAAGTAATCCAGTGACAGTGGTCTGTTCATCCATGGATACATTGTAACCACGAAACTTTACCAAACTTACACAAGTTACTTTTAGTTCTCCCCCCTAACCACACCTTAACCATAGTTTAGACATGACCACAATCTTTCATTGACCATAACAAATACAATAGTCCTTACCATATCGTATACCACGTATTTCAAAGTGCCTGTGAGGAGACACTTCTTTACATGAAGTCAGACAGGTTGGGAACACTGCCCTAAAGCAACATTTCACCTGGAAACACATGCATGGGGTTTATTGCCTATTGTCTGTGCAATGAAAAACTTAATCTTCTGTGGTTTGCTTAAGGCCTGCTTGTCTGTTAACATCCATTTTGAGAATTTTGCTTCAAGAATGAAATAATGTTGTGGGTCTCTTCACACCTTTCGGCAAAATAAATGATTAGCCTTCCCCCAAAGCAAATCACACAAGCATCATAACAGAGCCCTAAGCCTGAATCACATACATCTGGGCTCTGTTATTGCACCCAACTCAAATGACATCCCACTGTGCATGGAGACAGTAATCGGATTAGCTGTGAGAAGACAAACATAACATGTTGTGCTCTATCCCAAGACTTCCCCTTCAGCCATCATCTTCATCAGGTGCCATTGTCCCTTATCTCCTTCCCTCAGCGCCTGTCCTCCAGCTGTGCTCTGAGGCCATAACACTTGCAGCCAAACCAATTTACCCACAACGAACAATCCAATCACTTCCGCAATGTATCTGTGTCAACGTGTGAGAGAGAGGGGAAACTGTTGTCCAGTGAAATGCAATGGATTGCTTGGAGGAAATAAATAAATAAATTGCACACTATAAATTGCTAATCTGACTGATGGCAGTAAACAGCAGTGAAACAATTACTTCATTACCTGCTCAGAACTACAAATTGAGGTATAGTTTTGGAACACCACCATCTCAATGTTTTACAAATATCCTCTTTACGTAACTCATCCTCCCTGAATTGCTTTTGAAGTCCAGTAAAACCCTGACCGTATCGATTGCTATGATGGCTGCCTGAGGAGCACTAGGTTGTAATAACAGCTCGAAGGCATGTCCTGGCCTGACTCTGCTACCCCTGCAACACTATACCGAGATGAGCAGGGCACAGGGCAAGAAGCACATAAATAATTCACTGTGATCTCACTCTGGCCCACATGTAATTTAGCTTGTATCCCCGATGGCTCCACCAAAAGACAGAAAGTGTTCTGTTTTACTCATCCAAAGGGGACCCTCTGTGGTGATTTGAGCAGGAGGCTGAGCTACCTGCCTCCACACATGAGGCACGTTAGGGCAAGAAAAAGGTGAGACTCATCAATATTCATGTAATACGTGAGACAGTGCAGCACGAGGGAGAAAATCACAGCATGACAGAACAATTAAAGCATTCACAGCCGGAAATCATGCCAGGAAACAAAATAATCTTTGCCTAAACTACTGCGGCACTGACTACCTATCACCATTTACTGCAAGTTAGTTCCTTTACTGTCTTAAGCTTGATATCGTTTTCTGCATGAGTGAAACAGATTCAGCATTGCTCATAGTCTATATGTAGATACACTACTAACAAATCCTGAATTTCAGTGAAAAAGCCATTTTACATATCTAAGTATACACTATATGTTGCTCATGCAAACCTAGCTCTCTCTGTGTGCTACCAATTGGTAATTATGGGAAACCAGAAGCATCTGATAATGGGCAATGGAAACTAAATCTAAATGAATTATATCCAACCAAACAACACTTTACATGGCAAAGGTGGATACATCTGTATACTGTTCTAACAGCTAATGCTTGTCTATGGTGGAAGTGTGGAAGTGTGGATCCAAACTTAATGTAAAACTGTATGATTTTAGCTGCATTCACTGGACCCTTTAGGACAAGCAATATTTTTCTGACAATGAATCAAAAGACAGAAACAAGACAATGTGAAAGGGGTCGCTCCTAGTGATGAACCAACAGATAAAATAAAATAACGTACATTATCTGCTCTGCACCAAACAGCAGACAGACACAGTTAACGACTAGCTGGTGAAGAGATGGATATTTCCTTCAGTTACTAAACTGTCAGTAACTTCTGCTGGAATTTTATTTAGATAAATGAGGGGAAAGCATTGTATGGAAAACTATTCATTTATGAGGAAACTAAGTTTACTGTAAGACAAGTGCACCTCATGATATCTGGGATGAGGACTGACTTACACAAGTGCCCACAGTGAGTTTTCCCATGACAATCAACAGCTCTGCTAGGAACACAGTAAAGTCATTTAATAGCCATCCGCAACAGCTACAAATCTAATCAACAGAGCCCGACAGAATGTTGTTCTCTCAACCTAAGCCGCTCAATTTGTCAGATCCAATCTTTGTCCAATTTTACTCATCTTTCATTGAAAGTCAGGGGTGCTGCGAGGAAACTGCAACCCTGTCAGTGCCGCTCACCTCAAGCAATGGCTTGGTTCTGATTGTGTAATCCTGGTGCTTATGCTACGTCAACTGTCCCAGATCTCAAGGAGAGTCTCACTCACAAACATTTCTGACAGCAAAGCTAATTTAAAGAAAAAATACAGGAACTAGAGATCTTTCACCATGTTCACCCTTGAATTAACAGAGAACAGACTTATTGTCCTTTGTCTGATGATGCCTGTTTCTCAAATATTTCTCTTCCATTTAGTTGAACAGTTCTTGAAAAGATGTGGATTTGGTTGCCTTATTTTAATGTAGAGTGCTAAAATCAGTCGTCAGTAATACTGTATTTGAACGGGGTGTGCATAAGACATGTCATGACACCTGTTGAACATGAAGGAGACTTTATGACTGTTATAATAAAGTGTCATTCAGTCAATTATGTCATATTGAATGCAAGGTTGAGATTGTTTGAGATGTCTTTGTCATGACGACTTGCCATTAACCAAGACAACATAACCTGTCATCAACATATCATAGCATAGCAGGCCTAATTATCAGACTTAAAGAAAATATTTAGCCTGATGTGTTAACATTATGTTTAAGTCATATGTGCTTTGTTTTGACTTTGGCTATCACGAGAACATCAAAATTGCATCATGACTATTTTACTTGACCTCAAGTACAGTGGTACAATTTGGACTAGTCATTAAAATGTCATTAAGTTTTTATTACACTATCAAATGCTTTTGTAATAGTTTCATGAATAATTCCATCCTCAGCTACAGTGGTACAATTTGGACTTGTCATTAAGATGTCATTAAATGTTATAAGGCCAGTTTGATGACAGGGAATACATTAACTTTACCAAGGTGATTTGCAGTTTCTCGATGGACAGGAAATAGCTTTGCTTGTTGCTAAAGTAAGCTAACTGCTAACTACTGCTAACAAGATGTGGTATGATGCTGAAGAGGTCCTGGATCACAAGAGACCAATGGATCAGCCAGTGATGAACCCAAGAGCTCAGTACTCTGTGTTCCCACCCTTCCCACTAATGTGACAGTGAGTGATGTGATGCTGTGGTTTGAGGAATACCATCCCTCTGAAGTCAGCACCTCTGCTTTAAAGAGTGATTTTAGAGTTGTAGCAATGATAAGTGGACCCCAACCTGCAGAGGTTGCAGTGAGACAGCCGAATGGCTGCAGCATGCAAGCCCATACTTTACACATGCAGCACATCAACAGACCGATTGGTGGGAGCCACAGTCAGGCCTCGACCTCCATCAGTGGGCCTGAGTGTTCACAGGATGCTGCCAAACCACAAACCTGCAGGACTGAATCCAGCAGCACTGAAAGAAAGCTGATAACTCAGCCACTGCTGAGCTCAAGCATCAAGATCAGGAAGGTGGTCTCCATCTCCCCCACAGGGGGAAGTGTGTGCCCCTACACTTTGGTACCAATGGCAGCTTAGATAAATTGATGGCACAGCTGACACAGCACCATTCAGACACTGAAAGGCAGGAGATGGAGGATTGTCTGATGGAGCTGAAGGCCAAGCACTGGGGTGTCCTTGCCCCTCAGGACCATCAGGGAGATGACCTCCAAATTGACCAGGCACGTGTGTTTATTACATTCCCCTCTGGTACAGCAGGCGGCAGTATGTAGAACATGAACTGTAACATCTATTGACGAGGAGTCACTCACTCAAACGGCAACCACTCATAAAAACAAGAGGAAGACAAAGAAGAAGGAGGATGAACCTGAGAACCTGTAACAACGCTAACATTTTCTCACCCAATGGGAGGAGGCTTACCCAAACTTAATGAAGAGCAACGTAGATCAAAGTCATGCTTTTTGTAAAATATACCACATGGATTTTCAGTCTTATTGTTATATATAGTTGACTTCTTGTTATGAGACTTATTATTCACTTATTATTTTCAGTTTTTTTTTTTAATATATATATAATGACGTGATAGGTCAATTGAAATGATGGTCCTGGAGCAACACAATTATGATTTTATAGGAACAACATTGTAATGTTTTAGTGATGTGTACATATCTTTCAAATAATACATTAAGCTAAGTGTTGAATACATGTGTTTTCATTTATATAATGCAGCAGTGTTCACAACATTTCACTTTCAACCAGAAACTGTGGAAGATAATCAGCTCAACAGGTAATTGCTTGTATAATGGCAAATCAATAATTAAGAACAATAGCCCTGCTGGAGATGATCTAACACACATAGCTAATGCTGGCACAAATGTGTGCCTCTGTGTTACTGTAAAGGAGGGAGGGAGCTTATGAATAAACAAGTCTAATCTGAGCTCTGCGGCAGATTGTTACACAACGACTTTGAAAATCCTGGAAATCAGTTTATTCATGCAGCTTTGCAGCAGGGAGGAATGCTTGACATGTTCACTGAAGGAGAGCAAACTTCTGCAATATTTTTTATCTGATCAGCTTTGTTGTGGTAAAATCCCCTGTAATTGATGACAGAGACACGTTCTCTCCGGCAAATCAGTTTAAAAGGAGATGACGGATGGAGACAGAGGTTGCTGGGGAAAAGCGGCTCATCAGTCTTCCTTCTGCCAGGGTGACGGGGGCATGAAGCTGTCATTTTCATTCGTCCCGCTACTTGCTCTTCTCCTCCGTTCACAACTCAATCCACACCAGCCTGCTCCGGTCCACTCTAATGCTGCATTTGTGTCCTGATGTTCAGACTGTTTGGAAATTCATATCATTAGTACACGAGTCCCATACTGCAGTCTTGTCTATGGATAGCTGACAAGTAATTTGGATGACTTTATGAATGACATTTTAGGACATAAACCTATTCACATTTTTGCAGAGTGGTAGATAACAAGATGGATACAACTCTGTATAGTAAATATCTGACTGTAGCCATTAGCCTAGCAAAGACTGGAAAAGGGGAAAACATCCGGCCTGTGTCGTACAAAAATAACAAAATCAACCTACCACTGCCTCTAAGGCTCACCAATGAACAAATTGAATTGTCTCATTTCTTTAATCTGTACAAAGATCTAAGTGTTAAAACAACAAGCTGTGCTCACCAACAAATAACCCAACACATAAACCCCTGTAAAAGCACATTGTGTTGTTTATGTGCTTTGGTTTTTCTGAGCTTTAGCACTGGGAGATGGTAGCTGGCTTGTAGAGTAATATTTAGCATGCAGACAAAAGGTATCAATCCTCTCACCTAACTCTCAGCAAGACGACAAATAAGCTCAAACTATTGCTTTGAATCTATCATTTATTATGACCGTGTGTCTTTCAGATTTCAACAGCATTACATTTTTCCATACTGCGCATTTAGAGAACCTTTCATTTCTCAAACATGCAGTATGTCGTAGCAGCAAAATGTGTGCTGTTTACTTCTCTTATGTTCTCCAACCAGTAAACATGTTTCTCTGCTCCTCCAACTTGTTTTTGCGCCTGCAGTCTCTGCAACACCACACTGCTCAATCGTCCGTGCTCCCCTTCTGCTCTCGCTTGCCTTCCAGGCTTTACATGCTTTCTGTGGCTGGAGAATAGTATTAAAAGCCCAGTTGGTTGATATTAGGAGATTTAACTTGATAAGAACTTAATACTTCTGGACCCATGCTTGCTTGTATGGGAATTTATCAGAGACCTGACTGGAGCATTGTGGTGAAAATATGATGTAAAGCCTGCATTATCTGGCTCCCATCTCTGTTCTCATTGTGTTACACCTGCATGTTGGTGGACAGAACATTTGTCAGAAGCAAAGTGGTTAAGAGTTGGATCACCATCTGGGCCGGTGGTACTGTAGCTTGACAGTGATTTACAGCTGATGTCACAGGAGAGATAACAACAGAGGGAGGAGATGCACCTCCATGAGGACAACAACAGGTGATTTAAACCAAAGGTCAACCCCCTCGGCCTACAAAGCATGTCTTTATTTCACAGCCATTGCTTGATTATAGCGATGGCACAAGAAGCTTCATCAGGCTCTTTGTCGCTGCTCTGCAGGATGCCTGGGAGGATGCCACAGGTTAGCAGAACAGCTGTGAAACTCCCAGACACCCACGAAACCTCTGCTGCCGCCAAGTCTGAGACCACTGATGTCTGTAGAATCTTACTTTTTCCACAAAGATATAAATACAACAAACCCAGATTGCCTTCTTAGATTTATTTTTGGTAGTTTGAAAAAAAAAAAAAGTTATCAGCACCAGATCCTCCAAACAGAGTCACTTAATGACTGCTGAATAAGGAGCTTTTCTTCGCTGGTTTTGTCTGCATGTATTGTGAATTTGGCTCGGTCAGCAAAGGATCAGCACAAGTTTCCATACTCGAGTCTTCGACTGGCTGAATGCAGCCCTGTGAATAATCTGGATAAATAATGTACACTAAGTGGCAGGCCGGCCTGCCAGCTGCAGCGCAGCCTCCTCTGCATCCGTCCAAGGAGCTGATTATTCTGAGCCTCTGTATCGTGGTCCACAGTCCAACACACTGGCTGAGATAATTGTGTAGTGTTGCTTTGAATTCCACTCGATCTGTTAGTTTTCTGTTTTAAGTACACGTCTTTATCTGCCAGTTAAATAAATCTGCATCTGATAGAGACATACTGGTGGCGCTGCTTGTTGACAAACTGCTGAATCATGTCTAGTATTGACAACCTGGGCTCTGACCTTGGGAGGTGTCTACTGCTGCCTGACTGATGGCAGATAGATGCCAAGCACAACAAAGATAGAGTGATCGATCTGGCCAGGACTCACCGAGCCCTCACCGATCCACGCCGAGACCCAGATCCTCTAAACTGTCACAGTAAAGAGGAAGACTTATTTCACCTGATCTTGTCTTACTACACTTCATTATTCTTTATTGCTAATTTATTAGAACAGGAAAATTAAGCACACTTGAAAATTCAGGATTTTATTTCAAAGATGATCACTGACATTATCTTTGTCTTAATAGATAAACATGAAATGATTGCAGTGTGCAGAGGTGGACGGTTGATATCAAACTGAAGTGGTTCAGTTGTTCAGGTATCCTTTGTTGTTTTCAAGATCATGACAAAAGCTCAGGAGGGATAATCATACTTACAGATCCATTTTCCAGACAATTATCCTCGGCTCCTGCTCCGATTATCATCACTCCTCATCAGCATCCAATTCATTACAGTGCGTCGCTTGTTTTTCCTTGCTCTGAATGACAGTACTGACATCTCCTGGACAGGGTGCAAACCTGTAACTGACTGTAGAAATAAACAGGTCCGAGAACAAAGTCAAGCACCTGTTAAATAGCTGTAAATTAAGTGGGATCTTCAAATAAGTCTGTCTTGAATGAATGTGTAATAACTGTAAAATCAGTCTTAATTCTATTTACAGCATATGTCTGTTTTATGTGATGCTTTTTTAATGATTTAAGTCTATGGCCCCGTCACAGTGAGTGAGTGTTAAATGCTCCATACTTATTGATTTAAAATGATTCAATATTTGAACCCTCCTGTGATACAGAGGCTTATTTGAAAAACATTTTGCAGACTGTGGGTAAATCCGTTTTTAATTTGGTGGTGTTGACTAGCAATTTCCCCTAGAGGGCACTCTTATCTGTTCTTTTACAGAATTGTATGGTTTACTGTATGTAGGGCTTCAACAAACATGCTATAGCTGAAACCTGATCATGCCACAAAATCATGTTGTTGGTGGGTTCAGCTGAACCTGGTCTCAAACAAACTTAACACAGTGGAGTAACATTTAACCCTTAAAGGACAAAAATCCTATATATGTTATATACTGCTGACTCCAGTACAAGCCATATTGATTTCGAAATGTGTTATCAAAACATTTGGATCTGGATTTTATTTTTTTCTAAACAGCATTAAGATTGTCTGCAGAGACAGTTGTAAGAACAGATTTATTGGAGAAATCTGCATGGCAATATCACACAGTATCGTAGATGAACAGAATCTGTGTCCCATGAGTGTTTGTTGTGTTTGCTTTCATGCATCAGATGCGGCTGTCACAGTGTAGTGTGTTTTGTTAAATATCACTGAGGTAGTGAGTCTTCCATTGTTGTTGTTGTTGTTGTTGTTGTTGTTGTTGGTTCTTTTCCCAGTCTGGGTGCTTTGCTGCTTTGCTTGATGCTGACATTCAGTGCATCGTAAGTACAGATTATTGGAGTGTTACTGCTCTGCTGCATGCCTGTGGGCAATGCCTGTCTGTAATGACTATAAATTTATTCCATGTAGCAGCCTTATGGGTTTTTTTATATGCTTGTCATTAATGACCTTCTGTGATAGAAAAAAACTTGTGTATGTCCAGGTTCTCATTTATGGGGCTGATTTCAATACGCTTTCTACGAACTCTGTAGTTAGTCAACAGTATGCGCTGTTACTTCCTGATAAGATTGGCCTCAGTGGAAACGGTGGTCTTGTCATACTCAGGATGAGTCATGTTCTCATTTTGTCTTCAAACTTTACAATCATCGGAGCATAAGATTATATTTTTACTCAAAACACTGAGTTTATGTGACAACTTCTCGAATGTTTATACCATAACTTGTTTTAAGTAGCTCAGACGGTGTTGCTCTGGCTTTTATGGAGGCTTTCTTTGCATTGACCAAAATGCATTGCTTCATACAGTAAATCTGATTCATCTTCAGACAAAAATAAAGCTGTTAATGCAGAGCTCACTGTGCTCTGCCATGGTTTTTGTGGATTTTCTTTGGATTTCACCATTTTTGATTCCAATTTGATGAAAAATAAAAGTTAATGAAAAACAATACTTACTGGTACAATACTGGTGGAGTACATGCCACGACCTGCATTTCATCTCTAAATGTCACGGAACAGATTGATGAGTTGCTTTGAAAAATGATTGCTCTGTCTGATGACTGTCATGTATGGGATTTATCCATTAAGAGACTGTGCTGAGCACCAGTGTTCAGTATAAACCACTCTGATGATTTGATTGGAAAGTGTGCTAAAGGAGTTCTGCCAAGAAACAACAATTCAATTACAGTATGTTAAATGCTTCCACTTCAATGATGTCGATAGCATAACTTTGGTTAATGTGTGATTCGTTTTTGCTGCAAAACACAGGATTCAAAAAAATATATAGAATATTTTATTAAGGTTACAGTAAGTTAGCCTTTGTTCAAGAAAAGGGAAAAAAAATCTTTCATTTTCAATAGAGCAAAGTTGTAAGTTCAGGGAATGTTAAACAGAGAGATTGAATGTGAGCTCCATATTTGATGAGGCAGTTTTTCGAGTTCAATTACTTTTTCGAAAATTACTACCACAAGCTTCTTTTTCCCAAGAAAATCATGGTCAGACTCCACTAATGAGAAGAGAGGAACTGTCCTTGTCACTTCATTTTATGGCTCTTGTTTTGCAGAACACAGTGCATTGTTATGTTGCTGTGTTAGCGTAATTGGTTCATAGCTGTTTGGGACTAGAAAATCATTTTGTTTTTAATCTATGCATAAAATGATTCCACTGCACACAAGTGGGATTTTGCAAGGCCAAGGTTAGTGTTCAAGAAATGGTGGAAAGGACAAAGAAGGAGGGGGTGATGATGGTGGATGGGGAAGTTGGGAATAGCATTTATCCACAAAATGTACACCTCGTGCAGTCTCACTAGCTGTTCAGAGCTCTCTACCCTCTTGCTCAGGAAACTAAATAGTCACTTAGCTCAGTATATACATTCTATATAAAATCACATCACAGCTAGGCTATTTTGGATCAACAACTGCTTCACAGAACAAACTGTACTTGGTGGTTTATATGAAAGAACAGGTAGTTTTCTCTACACTGTGCATGGTAAGGAAGAATGAATCTGAATTATTGTCAGCCATGCAGACATAATGCAGTGCTCAAAGCATTTAAAATGATACCAGAGCAAGACTACAGCTGTATTCACAACTGCATACTATACTAACAGTATGTTCTTGTTTAGTATACTGCATGCAAATCAAAGCAAAATCTGCTGTATGCCAAAAATACCTGTATGTTGTTCTGATTTGGCAAAAACTTCCAGTATGCATCAAAGCAGTCTGCCTCCTGAGGCAACTCATCAGCTGTGTAGATTTCAAATATTTGCAGTTTTATGAGAATATGGTGAATCAGAAAAGAGTTGAGAATCTCCATCAGCGCCTGCAGAGGCAGTCTGCCAGTCACTCTCAGAAAAAAGAGAAAAATAGGAATTTATTAAATGTGCAATGAGGAAACTTGTAGCTAGGTCGTCCAGGGAACAGCAGGTGAGGTATGAGGTTCTGAGGTGGAGAGTAGTTTATAGATGTGCTGGAGTGCATAGCGCTCAGGTGGAGACAGCACTTGCATAGTGGGCACGAGGTGGTGGAGGAACAGGGGGAACAAGGTGGTGGTTGAGGGTTGGAGGGTTGAGGCAGGTGGAGGCAAGAGGCTGGGTGGCATGGTGACAGAGACACTGGAGCTGGAGATCAGTACTGGGGAATTCACTGATCCAAAGGAGATGAGACACCAGGAATAATCACTGGAGAACAAACACTTGATGATAACTAGCACTGATAACAAAGGTAACTGGCAAACAATACCACCAAGCAGCAGAAACAGCAGTCCACAGTCTTTATACTGTGCTGATTGTGACGACTCCCAGCTGAGTAGGAGCCAGCTCCCAGCCACCTGGGGAACTACGGCCAGCCTCCACCAATAAAGGAAACACAACCCCTACACCTCTCCACAGCACATCATGAAAACCCAAGTTTTCCAAACCCCCACAACAAAAACACTTAGGGCTGGGGAAAGATTGTGGCTTTGGTTAAATATTAAAGATCTTGTCTTGTGGTAAAAAAAAGGGTACTCAGGGCAAGAGGTGCAGAGATGTCATTATGTGTCTTTGTCTCTGTATCTGTGTCTGTTGAACTAACAAAATGATTGGTCTCTGTGTCTGTATTTGACTGGAAGACCAGAAGTTGAGCCCTTCTCTGTGTTGCTTCACTACAATTATCTGGAAAAGAGGACAAAACACAAATGACCAGCAATAAATAAAAAGAGCTATGGACACTTATAGAACTTTGTGCACCTCAAATTCCTCCACAGTCTGCTCTTGGTCCAATTTCTTTGCCTGACCATTCTCAGTTCATATTATAACCAGCCCTCTCAGCCTCTCTGTCCCACTGTGCTCCTCAAAGTTTTCAAACATTTTCATCTGAATAAGACTCTGCTGCCACAGTTGTGACAGAAATTGTCAGAAACAGCAGACGGGCCGTAAACACCTCACTGAAGGGAGAAGTTTATAATGTAGTGAACATGAAGTCCCAGCTGGAGGATCCACCTTCCTCATTTCTGCATTTAGCTTTGCAGACCCAGCATGCACCTGGTGGTTGTGCAGCATGCAGCATGGTTGTGGTGGATCTGTATCACTTAGGCCCCGTTTACACCTACACGGTTATTATGAGAAAGAGAGATATTTCCCTTCGTTTGTGCCCTTCGTTGACACGCAAACGGAGAATTCGCCTCTGAAAACGATTCTTTCTAAAAACTCCAGTCAGAGTGATTTTGGAAAACTTTGGTTGCACGTTTTCATGTAAACTGAGAAAACCGAGTTTAGAGTTTTAGGTAGCCGACGTCACATTATACGCCAGAACTTGCACCTGCGCCAAAAGTGCGACCTATGTTTGCATTTTCATTTTTTCTATGGTGATCATGGATGCATTCAGAGCAGCAGTGGCATTTATGTTGGTGCAAACCCTTATCATATGTTTGCATTTGCAAATACAGCTGTTCTATTATATCAAGGAGCAGAGACGAAACAGTGCGCAGAGGTCAGCAATTTTGCAACAACTTCTCCACCCACCAAAACGAAGAGCCAGTCTGCGTCACCGCCAGCATCGACGGCATACATACACAGGTTAGTGTAAACGAAAAGTTTTCTGAAAACTGACACGTGTGCACGAAAAAACGGAGAGGGTGAAATGTCCGTTTATGAAAATAGCCGGCTATGTGTAAAAGTAGTGTTAGTGTGCTCGCTGGCTGGTGCATTAAATCTGTGATTAAGGTAGACCTTTTTCCATGCATCATGATATGAGTTGATTTGAAGAAACATCGTTGCTGATGCACAGACAGACTTTCTCCCCTAAATAATAACGAGGTAAAATAGATACATGTTTCCATCACATTATCTCCACTTTCACAAATAAGGTATTCAGATTCAGAGGCATCCTGACTCTGGGCAGCATCATATTTCTGTCAGAACACATTTGCTGTTGCAATTAGTCGCATATAAACACAATCTTTAGAGACAGAGTGGAGACACCTGACTGTTCATGCGTGGGAAATCAGTGAGCAATGTTGCCCTGTTATTACATTACTGTGTGTTAATGTGTCATATATTCCATCATTTTACCACAAAAACATAATAGGCAAGTAAGTAGATTTTCAAGGCATGTGCCTGCAACTTTCCCATGAAAGCACATTATGTGCTGTCGGTGTATTATGCATTGATATTATGTGACCAGTTAAAAAATAGCTAACTAAAATGCTCATTCTTTTTTCTGCCCTAATTTTACAAAGCAATTTGATTGGGAACTTGTGTTCAAGAAAACATCTATTTCCTTTGCAGTGTGAGGAAATGGCGAGAATTCTTGACACATACAGTCGTGCTGAGTGGTGCCTAATCAAGCACAGCTGGAGCCCACAGAAGCATGAAGGAGTGTCTTATGGAACAAGAGGCAAGAGATTGTCAACACTTTATCCTATCTGAAGCCTCCCAGAAAGAGCTTTTGAGATGCAAAAGGGCCACTTTTGAAATTCAGGAAAAGGGTGGTTAAGGTGAGGTGGTGTGCCTTTCATGCATGTGTATAATGGTGTTGGCTCGATGTCTGCAGACATGAATAATCAACATGGCTCGATGATTGCCCAGAGCTATCAGAAAGATTGTTAGAAATAACAATTTTTCTCAGCCTAGTGCAGCGTTTTCACATGCTTTGGTTGCTAAAGATAGATGCTTTCTTCCTTCAGGTTTTTAAGATTCAACAATTTCCACAAATTGAAACCTTGAAATAGATCCATGCGTCTTGTCTTGCTGTGTGTGACCATTTCAACACTGCCTTCTACAGCAGAGCTCGGCATTGTAGTGCCCAGGCCACATCCGGCCCTGTGGCTGTCCCTGACCGGCCCACGTGAGGTCATTGAGGAATTGGGAATCAAATGTAAATAGGTGTACCTCATGTACACAATACAACTGCACTGCTTTTATTTTGAAGGCGGCTGCTAATTTTGTGTCAGTACATTCATGTGTGTGCATACATGCCCTTCACTGTAATGTGTTGGCCAACAGAGGTTTACAGAGATGCGAGTTAGCTGTTAGCCCTCAAAGATTCAGCTCACATTAAAAAAGAAAGGTTGATGCAGAATATAGTTTTTAACAAAGCATCAACTTCTAAGTATTTATTTAGCAAAATCAAAGGTAAAACTGTGAGCTTAGATTGTAGAGACGAGATTGCCGTGTTTAAGGATTACAATTTGAAGTGTTGTTACAAGCGAGAAATACAAGAACTTGACTGATGCAGAACGGGCATGAACATCTGAAGCTTTGCTAGCCAAACAGCAAAAGCAACAGGGACTTTTTACCAAACATCACACATCTAGTGGTCAAGACCAGCGTTGTGATATTCCACATATGGCAAAAACAGTAAGCCATTTTCTGATGAGAGTTTATCGAAGACTGTTTGGTGGACTCTGCAGCGCTAATTGTCACAGTATACTGAGGCTACGTTTACACGTAACAAGGTATTTTGGAAAACGGATATTTTGGCCCCTCCGTTTTCAAAAATAACATTGTGCACACAACATCGTTTTCAAAAATGTCATTAACATGAACCTGGATAAATACGCCGTCGAGCGCCATCATAACTATGCCAAACCTATGGCCGCAAGTGTAAACATCAACACACACGACGTTAAGTATTTTCAGTTGCATATTGTGACATTTCGGAACCTAAAACGCTGTTTAACCCTGTTTACTCTTATTCTCTATTGTTTATTTTTAGTATTTATTTTCAGTTTATTGTTACTGTAGTTGTTAGGACATGTCTGTCTTTATTCTTTGTGCCTGTCCACTTTACTGTTTTACTTGAAATTGTCACACCGTGGGATAGTGGGAAACGTCATTTTGATTCCTTTGTATGTCTGGTACATGTGAGGAAACTGACAATAAAGCCGACTTTGACTTTACACGCCAATGCATAACTGCCATTTTCAGAAATCTCCACTTTGGCCGGAGTTTTTAAAAATGATCGTTTTCCGTGAAAAAAAACTTGTGTGTAAACAAGAGGCCAAACCGCATGAAAACATATGCATTTTCCCTAAGTTTAAATATAGCCTGAGTCTCTTACCTGCTGCCGTTTGCCTTCATCTGTTCACATGCTCAGTCAGTACTTTTTCACTCTCACTCCCCTGCTGGCTACGCCCACCTGCCCACTCACCTGATCACATATGGAGATTCATTCCCAATCAGTCTAGTATTTAAGCTGCTCTCCCACACTCACTCAGTGCCACACTGTTCTTTGTTTTCATGCAAAGCTCTCCAGCACTTACTTTTGGACTGATCTCTCGTTGCTGAGCCTGCCTGCCTTTGACCACGTCGGTTCTCCTGATCCCCAGTAAAAATCTCAGCCTTTTGTCTCTGACCACAAGTCTTGCCCTGCACTTCCTCGATCATTGCCTGCCTGGGACTATTTGATGTTTGGTTCACCAAACGCTTCAAGAGAATCTGTATTCAATTGAAAGACTATAGTTCTGAACTTATCACTGAACTACATTGTCACTGTCTGTCTCCGTCAAGCCTGAAATTAAAGTTGCTACAGTCTATACTTGTGTTCTGGTGGTACTGTGATTGGGATCATTGCGATTTGTTCATGGGAGTCAATGCATAGACAAGCTGGGACTGAAATGGGACAAACTGGCAGGTGTTACAACCGATGGTTGTCCAAAGATGATGGGGAAAATGTCGGACTGTTGAAGCGGGTGCAACATAAAGTTACTGAAATGAACCCAGAACAGAAATTTATATCTTTGCATTGTTTTATACATCAGGAGGTGTTGTTGTGTTGTGTAAGTCAGCGCTAAAATGAATCATGTTATTGATGCTGTAACTCAAAGAGTTAACTTAATCAAGACAAGAGCACTGAATCACAGACAATTTGTTGCACTTTCAGAGGGACATGACACTGAACATGGTGACAAAGGCTACCACAAGGCTGTCAGATGGCTCAGCCTGGCTAAAGAGGATGGGAGATCTGAGAGCAGAGATTCAGGAGTTTTGTGAGAAGAAAGGGAAGGACGTCCCAGAGCTCTCAGATGCAGACTGGATGGCAGATATGGATTTGCTGTTGATGTGACTGTACTAATGAATGATCTAAATCCCAAACTGGAAGGCAGGGGCCTCTTTGCACATGAAATGTATTGCCTTGTGAATGCTTTCATGAGAAAGTTGCAGTTTCTTTCAAGCCAAATGGAGGCAGACAAGCGAGAAATACAAGAACTTGACTGATGCAGAGCGGACATGAACATCTGAAGCCTTGCTAGTCAAACAGCAAAAGCAACAAGGACTTTTCACCACATGCTATACATCTAGGGATGGAGCAGTCAAGACCAGCATTGTGATATCCCACAAATGGCAAAAACAGTAAGCCATTCTCTGGTGGGGAGTTTATCAAAGACTGTTTGGTGGACTCTGCAGCGCTAATTGCCACAGTATACTGAGTCTCTTACCTGCTGCCATTTTCCTTCATCCAAACATCCTCACCCACATGCCAACACTGAAAGAATCACACCATCAACTGATCACCTTCGCAAGTACTAGGTATTAGGGGCACTGCACGGTGAGTTTTCAAGTCGATTTGAGGACTTCAAAACTGTTGAGAGTGAAACGCACAGGGTTTCCTTTCCCTTCACTTGTCGTGTGGATAATGCACACAGTGATGTTCAGCTCGACCTTATTGACCTGCAGTCTGATTCACCACTGGCAGAGCACTTTAACTGCTGGGTTTTTATTCTCCTCTCAAAGTGAAGAACTTTCCGCTCATGAGGAGACATGCTCACAGGATGATGGTTCTGTTTGGATCTACCGACACATGTGAACAAACATTTTCAGTGATGGAGTTGAACAAATCCTGATACAGATCCTCTCTCGGTGATGATCATGTATCCACCCCAGACATTCAGCCTGACTTCTGTGCACTTGTTAAAGCACAACAGAGACTGGATTTGTCTCACTGAGCAAGAAAACAGCAATAGCACATATTGCTTTATTGTACATAGTTAATTTAATGCCAGTCTTTGAAATACTGCAAAACATGCATATTTTCTAAAATGTTCTCGTGAATGTTGATTAAAGAGTGATATTATATTGGTGTTTTTACTATGCCTGTTCCACATTTTCATAGCCTAATTGCAACCTCTACTCTTACCAGTAGAAGGTGGCCAAAACATATAATATATTGTTTTTTTAAATCTTATTTATTTTGAACAAAATTGAGTTCAGCCAGTTGGTCCGGCCCTCCACAACAATCACAGTTTCTCATGTGGCCCTTTAAGAAAATGAATTGCCCACCCCTGGTCTGCAGGATTTAGTGACAATAATTGTGATGATGGTGCTTTTTTGTTCCATTGCCCCATCCCCATGCCTAAATGGTGTCTCTTATTGACTTTCATAGGGAATTCTCCATGGCTACTCACAGCACAGAATTGCTGGCTTGAAAGCAAACTGCTGGCTTGAAAAGCTGTCCATCGATCCCCTCAGCCAAGTCTGGCATGCTTCCATTCATCCATGGTCTATCTGAAGCAGGCAGACACAAAACTTCATGACACCTTCATTCATCAAGCTGACTCCTTTCAAATGAATCTGTAGCTGTGTGTCTTCGTCCCTTGAATTATTCACACTATTTACAGTCGGAGAGGTGAAAAAATTAGGCACGAGAAACAGCTTCAAGACAATCTGATGGTTCTTTCACTCTAATGATCTTAAGGAAAATGCTCTACATGGTTAATACCTCGCTTTAAGACATTAAGCCAATAACTACAATTTTACGAGTCAAATAGTATTCTCATGTGAGCCAGGTTAACTGGTTTGTTTTCCCCTAAACATGACTCTTCCAGTGATTGTCCTTATTGAAGGAGACAAACATTCTCCCCCTGTGGGATTAGCACAGGTTGTTGTCAATAAGGGGTGTTGTTGGTGTCAAGCATGAACAACCTAAAGGTTACACAGTATGTTTTCATTAGATTCTGGTTCACAGATTTTTTTGTGTTAAGCTTAAGGTCAATACCTCATGATGCTTCTTGTCATGGCCACAGAAACACTGTGCAGACACTGTGTGTCTGTGTTCAGGTCACAAACATGTGAGGGGCCTAGAGGCCTAACAAGCTGTCTAAGCAGTCTAAGAATTTAAGAATATATTAATCAGTCAAGAGTAATCAGTCATGATTTAAGTGTGTGTATGGGTGGGATGTGAAATATGTGTGAGATTTAGAGTATATGGCCACAACAGTGGCTCTGTCAGGCTGTATTGCTGCTTTTTGCTACATGCTAATATGACATCAGCATGCTAACATGCCCTAACCCTAGCCCTAACATCATTCATTTGAATATTAGCATGCTAACATTTTTTAATAGGGACTAACCAGCACAGCTGAGACTGATGAAAATATCATTAGTTTTGCAGGTATTTGGTCATAAACAGAAGAATTGGTCAAATTAAAAATTTTGAAGTGAAGGGATCACCAAAGTAATTATGATTCATCCTCTAGGGACCCTGAGTGCCTGTACAAAGTTTTATGGTGTCAGACAGTGTCTGTCTGACACTGAGAACCCTAAAGCACCAATCCTGGCATGGCTAACAACAACATCATGAAAAAAAGACTTTAAAACCAAAAACAGTTTATCTGTCTCTCTCTTCTGCTGACATGGATTCAGGATGTCTGATGAATAACGGCCCGAACAACTGACTCATGCAAATACTCATACTGATAATACAAAATGTAATTGGACTCTCATTTTACTTGAATGAGACAAATTGCACTTGGAAAAAAAAAATGTTAGGAATGGAAAAGATTTAATTTTCAGTATTAATTCATAGCTCAGATTATACACGAATATTGTTATTTCCCGAAGTTGCTATGGTGATGGCTATGGTGTACATACTGAGTTGCAGCTTGGTTGTTTACCCCGAAACGCTGAAGAAAGTATCGACTTGTAGCATACTTACACTTCATTTTGTGGCTAGCTCAAATTGATGGGCTCACAAATGCTGCTTCAAGACAAATACACCACATGACACCTGTTCCTCTATACATGGTCATTTCAGATACATATAATATCCGCTGATCTCAGATAAAAAGGAGGCCTCTGATAGCGTTTTTGATCAATTGTAGCAACAAGAAATGACCTGAACATCATGTGAAATCAGGGAACATGTCTTCCATGTTTTATGTTTGTCAAAGATGAGTCATCACCATCAGTTTTCATAAAAGCTTGAATATTTCAGCTGTACATTGATTCTCACTTCAACAACCATCATAAGTGAATTTAGTGATGAAATAGCGTATGGAAATTGTAAAAACTTGCTGTTGTTGGTCCGGCTGGGTGGTGGGACTGCTCCAGCATTTCGCATTGTGGGACAGAGCAGGCAAAACAGACTGGTTCAATGCATACGAGAGATTAGCGCCAAGTCAGTACAACATATGGGTTTTTCTCACATAGTGCAGACTTGGCTTTTGCTTGCAGACTGCATACAACATGCTGCATTTTGGCCAAATCAGTATGTACTGCTAGTATAGTAGGCATCTCCAGAGGGAGGACCCATGTGTCTCTGTTTGTGGATAGTTATTTGCAAGCTAACGTTTGACTCTTATCACTTTAAATAAACTGCTAAAGTGCTAAAGTTATTTCTGCTGTTTCTGGCAAATATCAAAGAGCAAATACCACCACCTGAATATGAGACGCTTGAAATGAAAAGTGTAACCGTCCTGGTATTATGCATGCTGACTCTGCTATGGCATACCGGGGCACTTGAAAACAACATAAATGTTATGAGTAAACCAACCAATCAAGCAACAGTGCCATCCAACAGCTGCATTCTGTCGCTGGTGGAACACGACTCCAAAATTTACTTCAGTAAATAGAAGTTAGGTTGAATGCAGCGTTGCTTATTTTATACCTGCTTGCTACCAGCTCACTGCTTGTAATTAACCTCACAACACACCTGTCGCATCTGAAGGACTTAATGACATTGATAATCAATGAAAACAATTCCTTAAACATTACATGTGATGGCTTTTTCCAGTTCAGGACAGATATTATCCACTTACCTTTCTTTTCGCAGACAAGTTTTTTTTTTTAGAATCAGAGACCCTGGACATATTGACGAGACTACCAATTTGCTGTTCCATGTGAAAATCAATTAAAAATTCCAGAGAAACACTTGTGGCTTAGATAGAGCTACCCTTTCTATTGCAGCTTCATTAGTAATCAAAGGAGATGGATGTTTATGCGGAGGTTAAAAACAGAGCAGACTTTTTTCTAATTAAAGCATTCCCACAGTGTGGAAGTGAAGTGGACTCGAGACGGTATGCCAGTATTTTTACCATGAAAAGTGAAATTGTATGCCTTTATCACAGAGTTCTGATGACATTCAACTTCATTCAGTCTTCCTAATTTCCTGCATATCAAATGACGTGTTTTTTTATATTCTTTTCTGTCAACAATGAAGTTACGTCAGCTACCTTTGGGCACCCACCTTTAATGGGTGTCCCAGTAATTATATTTCTGTTTTTGTCGTCATTATCTGAAGGTCGATGGCCATTAGGAGATTGGATTTTTCACTTTGCTTTTGCAAATTAACCTTGTTAGCTTCACAGGAAGGAGCAGAGAACAATGGCTTTATTTTAACCATAATACATTAGAAACTCTCTCTAAAGAAAACTTTATTTACTGTGTTTTAGTGGAGGCTCTGTGGAGCTATATGCAGTACAGTATATCATTATACTATGTAAGGCATATTTCTGGATGTAGGGAATAGTGGTCAGTGGTCAGTAGAGATCAGATTCTGTGTAGGCCTCAAAGAGATTTGAGACGGCCTTTCTCCTATTCAACACTGAAGGGAAAAGATGAGAGAAAAGAAGATAAAGTCCAAAATTATACTGCAGCTTACCTCATATCTTCTCTCATGAGCTTCTGCTTTGAGTTTCCAAATGCTAAAACAAAATTTGAAAAAACCTTCAAGTTATTCTCACAAACCTCTTTTATTCATTGAAACGTAATCACAGCAGCTCCCTCTTAGAAGAACATTTCAGTCTGCTGTTCCGCAAATTGACTACCTCATGACTCCCACCTGAATGTTGCCTCCTTTCGATAGGAAGACGCAGAGATCCATATCCTCCCTTGTGCTTCATCTAGCTGCCGTGTCTAACTCGATGGTCCGCAGGAGTTCTGACTGCGTGTGTGCAGATGATACGTGAGGATGTCCTGAAGCTGAACATTACATCAGGCAATCAAGCCATGCACATCTCTATTCACCATTTAATTTAAGCAAGAGAGTCTCTGTTGGGCATTGGGGGGAAACATTTTCTCAATTATCTGATAACATATATGACGTTAGTTGCGATGATTGTGTGTTAGAAACCAAAATAAAGGCACATTTATGTAAAACAAAAAGCATTTTAGAAAAACGAATCGAAGGCATCATCTTATTTATATTTGATATGTAGAAATGAGAAAGTCGTCGCAACAATAATGTACCCTCAGGCTTGATGGAATAGACAATCTACAGTCAGTAATGTTAGCAGAGGAATTTAATGGGAGTCCTTCAGCACGATCAGCGTTTACTGCATTATTTAGATGCTGGCTTCATCCTCTATTCTATCCTTGATACCCGTGGCATTTTCTAATCGAATGCATCATGGTAATTTCACTGTGTTTTGCACACTTTACACACATCTGACTCTCGTAAGGCTTTCAGTCACCTGGACTCTGTTAGATGATCATCTACCTATTATCCACCGGGATCAAACACCACTGGCTGGAGAGCTGTTTTCCCTTTTTTGTGACCCTGTACATCTGTTGATACCAGATCAAATGTGTCCTGCTATATGAATGAAAACATCAAGTAGACTTGTTGATGAGCAACACAACATGTTTGATATTGCTGCTTGCCAGAGAACCAGAAGATCTTGTCTGTGGTTTGGCATAGAAATTTATTGATGGAGCATCTGTACTATTATTTCTAATCAGCATGCAAATGAATTAACATCAGTCAGTTTGGTGTGTGAATGTAATGGAAATGCATCTTCATGAGACTTTGCAGCATTTATGGCTTGCATAAATATGCAAGTGCTGCTTGAATAGAAAAGTCCAACAATGTTTCTAAAGCAACAGACAACAACCTGCAGAGGTACTGACACTGGTGGGGAGGGGATTTTATCTGGTCGCCATGCCAACCACAGGCTTACATCTTGTTTAACATATGGTTATGACCAATAGTTTTGAAAATCCCGTTGGCCCTCCTCATTCTTTTGAGGGAATTTAAGTCCAAATTAAATACTGTAGAATTATTGCACTCCTTCATGAAAGAGAAGACACTGAGCTGCAGTCGCTATAAGCCTGTCATCAATGGGTGTTTAATACATTTTATAAAAATCTCCACATCCTCAAAGTCTACTGGCCATGATGACACATAAAGTAGAATAACACTGGGATTCCTCTTCCACTTGTTGTCGACCCTGACAGCTTCTCTTCTTCTGTGCTGAAATAGTCTATGTATAATTAACAAAGACAGGATGAATGGACCTCATATGTGAGTGACACAGATGGGGTCAGTGACCAGAAAGTCACTTTTCTGTTTTCCTCAGAAGGCGTTTGAGTAGGTAGATAAAAATGATAAATGAAGCCGATGCAGGAATATGAATCTCATATGGAATTCATCACGGCCCCTGTCTTATTGACATGCCATACCACTGCTCTGGTTCTCATTAAGTCGACAACACTCAAGCATGGCTCAACATCCCCACAGTGTCTTTGTATTGATCATTTATTTTCTCTTGTGTTCTGCCAAGATCACCATCAATGCTGCCTTACTCTGACACACTAACTATGTTAGACAGTGTACCCAGTCAGCTTGAAAGGTTTTTAATGGAAAGCTTGATCTCTGATACACAGAAAAAATGAAAACCCCTATATATTTGAAACCTTTCACATGTTGTTTCTAGGGGTGTTTTATATCATCCAATTATTTCAAGTATAGCATAAGTATTGCATGCTACTAATGTAAGAGATGAAGCAGAGTCAGTCTTGTAGTAGAGCGTGTGGAAGATGATGGAAGGTGTTGCGTTTGAAGGAGGTTGTTTCATCACTGAATCATGTGGCTCTCAGCTTGCCCTCCATTGATGTAGC
Source organism: Chaetodon trifascialis (assembly GCF_039877785.1). Lineage (NCBI taxonomy): Eukaryota > Metazoa > Chordata > Actinopteri > Chaetodontiformes > Chaetodontidae > Chaetodon > Chaetodon trifascialis. The sequence goes on along the minus strand of NC_092058.1, from coordinate 23,530,661 downwards.
AAGCAATCTTCCCAGTCAGTCTACCTCTGTACCTATCTCCTACTGCGTCCGGCTTACAGCTGCTGGCACTTACATACCTGAACGCATTGCCTCCAGCTACAACACTGAGCATCATCCCAAACAAGTGAACCCCACGGGAAAGAGCTGCTGCTGCTTGTCCCCTGATGGTTCTGACTGAGTTACAGGAGTGTTACTGTGAAAAGTATTTGACCTGTTTCAGCTTCTCATTGTGATTTTGTAAAATAAAGTGATCAATAGAAGAAGACTTTGAAAATGTATCTAATCTAAATTAGATATGAATTTAAGACAAAAGGTAATTGCTTCCGGGCTGCATGGTGGCGCAGCAGGTAGTGCGCGTGCCTCACAGCAAGAAGGTCGCCGGTTCGATTCCCTGGGTCGGGCCTTTCTGTGTGAAGTTTGCATGTTCTTCCTGTGCATGCGTGGGTTCTCTCCGGGAACTCCGGCTTCCTCCCACAGACCAAAAACATGCTCATTAGGTTAACTGGTGACTCTAAATTGCCCCTAGGTGTGAGTGTGAGTGTGAATGGTTGTTTGTGTATATATGTTGCGACCGGTCCAGGGTGTACCCCGCCTCCCGCCGGTTGACAGCTGAGATAGGCTCCCCGAAAGGGATAAGCGGCATAGAAAATGGATGGATGGATGGATGGATGGTAATTGCTTCCATGAGTATGATGGTATGTCTGTATCACCTTTGCACATCTGAGCGCTGCTTTTTCCACATTTGTCTTTGCAAAGCTGTTAAAGCTCTGTCAAACTGAGAGATTTTGGATGAGGTGTAGTTTGTTGCGGTCAGTGCAACCGTCATGAGCCTTCCATGAAACATTGCATTTATATTTAAATTATGGTCAGAATGCATTTTTTCCCCACTTCATTCCTGTGTCCCGCAGGCTAAGTGGAAAACGTCTCGCGGCCATGTGAGTTTTGCTCAAGAGTGGCTTTTCTCTTTTGTTACATGGTCTCCATTTGTGAGCCCCACCATTAACAAGAAGAGCTGCTTGATTACTTGAATATTTATCAGCCATCTCTGAGTCTGAGGAGCACACGGTGATCTGAGAAGGCTAATTGAATGTTGTGTTGCACTGTGGTGACAGCCACTTCAACCTCAGCTCTGCTGGTCTGTGTTCAAGAGAAAATCAATAACACAATTAACCATGGGAAACTTTTTAAAATTAAGCAATAATAAAGCAATCATATAGTGAATAACCTAATTAGCATACTGATTGATGATCTGTGTATTAACTCGACCACACTGGTATGTAGGACATAGAAAATTAGCATCTGAGGCAAATGGCAAATGGCCCTGTTCCTGGCAACATATTCATGTCCAGCTTGGATGTGCTCTCAGGAATCTTTCCCTCTCTGATGTGATGTTCTCTCTGTTCTAACAAATGGCCACCTCTTAACCACTGGGAGTTGACTTTACAACTGTAGGTGGCTGACCCTGCGCTTCTGTTCACGGGGAAGTCACTGGTCCTTAGCGAACATAGAAAAATCTAAATATACTTATGAATGTCCAACTTGTTACACCAGTTGAAATGAAAGACAACAGGCAACAATTTTTTTCTGGCTAAATGTTCCCTCACTTATTTATTCATCATCCACTAAACCTTCCATATTTATACATCTAGCAGATGAGTGTAGGTTACAAATCAGACGTCGCAGACACAACTGATTAAGCTAATGTGGCTAATTTGCTGCACCACTGGAGATTTTGATGCCACGCAGTAGAGGGGATGAATACTCACACACTGATCTGTTTTGTATTTTATATTCATTGTTAATTTAGATAAATCTGTTTCAAAAAATCTTAACTGTATCCACTGTGATGCAAATTTGTGAGCCATTAATACGTAACTGCTTTAACTTCCTGACCTCCAAGCTCGGAGTACAAATATTTCAGAGCCACTACAACCCTCATCTGGCCTAATAGCAGCTCTGATGAATGGACACATCCCTCAGGCCAGGGAGATAATAGGGAGTCAGACCTATTCCTGGGACTAACAGCCATCTTGAGCTCACAGCCTTGTTTCATTTTAATTAAGATGAGGTCATGAGCATGAATTATACAGTGCTTTATTCATTTTTGCACTCTCTTAAAAAGTTTCATGAGAAACTTACACAAACTATTGAATCCCATCGGTTAAACAGCAGCTTTTCACAGCAGGTTTTTTCCTCTCCTGTTTGCTGTGTGTAAATAATCCAATCCAGTCGTCCGATATGTGAAATGTATATTATCATAGGGAAATGTCATTGAATGTCTCATAGCATCTCTCTGATTGATTAATGATTTGCTAATGAATGCTTCCTAGATGTAACATACACACATTGATCAACATGCTTATCATATTCAAGAGGGGCTTCTATTTATTGACTTATTACGTGGTAGAGGAATGCAGAACACAGTGTGTTCAGTATGAATGGCAGCAAGGTCACAGAACTGTAATATTACAAGCTATGCTTATTTTTTTACTTTGAGATACAAGCCACACACACACAAAGGACCCCTTTATGTTTCACAATTCAGTATTCAAGACATGTTACATTTGCATGTACACATTAAATAAAGGTGTGGAAGCGTTTATGGAAATGAAGGTTCTGAACAACATCAGACGCTGATAAGCATGAAAACGTCATGCTCTCTGGTCACGATGCATGTTGTTCTGTCAGAAGTTTGTCCATTAACTGTGAAATGGCACTATCTCTATCAAGCAGGTCCATCACTTTGATAGTTATTTGACTAAATGACTGGACTTATGTGCAGAAAATGTAATGATATTCTTTGTGTCTTGTGACTTATTTAGAAATCAGTGAACACTTCTTACCTTGAGAACAGCATCTTCATTTCCATCTAGACATCTTTTTCTGATGTATGTAAGGAATGGGAAAGTTATTGTTCTGAATTGAAAACCATTATGCACAGTCTGACTAAGTGGCTTTCTATGTGAAGACCAATTACAGACATTCAGAACACTGGATCTCTCATGCTAAATGCTAAGAACCACTTAGCATTTAAACATGTGCATCTTAAAAGCTCAATAAAAGGCTTTTTACAGACATAAGTATGAAAGGTATGTCCAGTTACTTCGTTATGTTTCCATATGATCATTATTCAAAAAAGATTAACCAGAGTTACTGGTGAACATCAACTGTTTACAGTAAAGTATTTATCTAAAGACCTGTCTTTTAATTTGAAAGCATGTGTTTAGCTTTACATGTTGATCATAGTTCAGACATTTACAAGAAAAACGTTTTGGTCACTATTCCTAAAAATAATGGCAACCTTTTACAGAAATCAGAAAAAAACTTTATTGCCAAGTATGATTTTACATATACGAGGAATTTGTTTTGGTGAAGTTGGTGCATGACACATCTACTAAAAATAAGCTATGAAAGAAGTAAAACATCTAACAATATCAACATATATGCACAAGTCTGTTTGTTTTTTTATTTTTTCCGGAAACACAGTCTGTTTTTTCAGAAGAAGTCCAAGCTTGTTACTAAAGTCTTAAAGAACACGGCAGGGATTATTTTATGTTTTTACTTTAATGAATCAATCTTACGGATGTTTTTTGAAAAGCGGGAGTGATTCCAGTGAGACAACAGCTTTAAAATTCAGTTTCCTACCATCAGGACAAAGCAAGAGCGTGCTCGTATTGCAATGCTGTTCTGGGGTAAAATAAAGTATTATTCACTTATTCTTCGTTGCTCCTCTTTTAGGGAAATTACAAAGTGAATACTGGGCATGAGGTCATTTTACTTCCTCCAATGTAATGTATACAATGTTAACACAATTGTGTAAACAACACAGAAAATGTCCAGCATTTAGTTTTAGCTGCAGATCTCTGGCTCTGAGCAGAAGGCCTCTGGAAAAGCTGAATTATGACTGGTGTGAGTTAGTTAGTAACATTTGTCATTCGTTCATTCATAGTTATATCATAAAGTCTCCATCTCTTGTTTTGCTCTCTGTAGAAAAAACACACAAGGTGCAAATACAAAAAAACTTAAGTGCTCCAAACTGCTGTAAGTGGACTGTGTGGATTTTCGAGCTTAGACTCCAAACATAACCTAACCGAGCACATCTCACAAGCATGAGACCAAGGATGTATTTTTACATTATTTTTGTGCCAATATTGTCTTTCTGTGACAGCTATATCAAATAATGGTATTTTGGGTAGTAGTATTATTACTGTGTGTCACTGAAAACGTATATTTTCCCCCTTTTGAAGGAGCGTGTGCAATCAAAGTCAAAATAAGAAACTTCATATTACAGTATAATTCATTTCTAGGTCTCATCTAAATGCAAATTTGTCACCTCTCATTTAATATTTCATTGACTCCCTATACATACAAAGTATTTACACTCTCTGGCTCTCCAGCAGTTTGGAGCGCTGTGTTGATCGCTGCTGGTCATTCTCTTAATGTTAGTCAGAGTCGAGTGGCGGCAGCTGCTGGTCTCTCTGATGAGGATAACGACAGAGCACTCTTAGCAGGATTTCTGGTAGATTTGTCTGTAGAGCTTGGTAAAAAATAAATAAATAAAAAAATTCACAGGAATGCAATATTGAGAACTTCCATGTAGCGAAGCACATAACATTCAGTTTAGTCAAATATGAAAACATTAGTGTTCTTACCCTCTAATTTTTGAAAGAATTGCCATGTGCCAGGTTTTGCTCATGTTTCTTGCCCAGTCTGAGTTATGACCTTCTGCAACTATTGAGACATCTCTAAATCACTGGGACAAAACACGACAATTATCCTTGAAAAATGCCTTGTTCTTGGTCGTCTGATAGTTTCCTCATGTTCCCATTCTCCACATGGAAGATTGGGAAACTATCAGGTGACATACTTTTGAAAAACAAGTCTGAGAATCAAGAGGGCAAATAAGCAGCTTGAAATGGAAAGGGACATTTTTCTAAATGGGACAGTGCTGTTGAGAAGACAGGAAACATGAAAAGTCACAACAGTTTATTTGGCGGCACCTCAAAGACTGTCAGTCTTTAGGGGATGAGAGTCTATGGAAACATGGAAACATGTAACACATATCAATGAGTACCATTCTGCAAATCTGAAGTTACTCAAGGCTCAACAAACACAGACCCATCGATTCTGCGGTAACTGACTATTTTAACCAACTGACAGATAGCGGTCATTACCATACCGTACATACGATCGTATACACAGATGTAAAGTGGACTGAAGAATCACATTCATGTTATCTCAGGGCTGAAAGATGGCGACGCCTCTCAGAGGGCCCTGTGGATTGATGATGAATGATGATGATCAAAACATCATTTACAACAAATACTCCATACCAGACCATAAGAATGCTCACCCAACATTTGTCACCTTTCACTGTGTATTGATAGCTTAAAACTGAGAGTCTGTGGCTACACTAGCAGCTCTGTGAGGCTGTGCTTGGGCACAGTGGCGCTTTAATGCTCACAGTGACAATGCTGAAATGCTGATGTTCATCAGGTATAATGTTTGCCATGTTCACCATCTCAGTTTAGCATGTTAGCATGCTGACGTGTTCTAATTAGCACTAAACACAAAACATCTGAGGATCACCAGTTGTTACAATTCAGCCTCTGGGCGCCATAAATGTCTGACCCTGATTTCATGGCAATCCATCCAATAGTTGACAAGACATTTCACTTAAAATCACAAATGTCAACCTCATGGTGGTGCTAGAAGGAAAATCAGGGGATCACCAAAGTCAGAGGCCGTCATCCTCTGAGAACCATGACTGTCTGCATAAGATTTTGTTTCAATCCATCGAGCAGACACTGACTTTTCTTTGTAGAAGTGAAAACTTTGACTTGCTGGTAGCGCTAGAGGTAAAGTCAAGGGATCATCAAAGTCGATAGGATTCATCCTCTGCGGACCGTGAATGTTTGTATAACATATCACGGCAGTTCAGTCAGTGTTTGAGATATTTCAGTCTGGACTGAAGTGAGAGGCCAGCTGATCAACTAGAACCACGCTGAGGGCATGGCTATAAAAATCAATTCTCAGTATTTGAAAAGGATGTGTTATGTAACAGTGACGTCAAAGCAACCCTGTCATTCTGAATGTTTCGCTGTTCTATCCCCATTAAAGCCTATGGTGCGCCTTGTACTCCCTAGTGAGTTTCCACATGAGAGCAGTTCATGAGTTCGTCAGTTCTTTCCTGCAATGTGGTCTCACTACAATATATAGTCACTACAGGGACTTGTAGCTCTGCTATGATGTTTGAGGATTTCAATACTTTTATCTGCAGTCTGAGAGACTCTTGAGGCTGATATACAGGGAGCTGACCATAGTGGCCTCCTCCTGGATGGACTCCTTCAGATCGGGCTGATCCACACACATCATGGCCACCAGTTTCTTGGGCAGCTTCCCACTGAACAGCAGGTATATGCAGGGGTTGGCACAGCTGTTCAGACTGGCCAGCAGCATCAAGATGGTGAAGGCTGCATCTGGAAAAAACAAGAAAAATATTCAGCTGTGCTTTAAAATCTGATATTCTGATCGGTTTTGCAGGAGAGGACCAAATTGTAGTTATGAATGTGTTCTAATTTTGGAGTGGCATTCAAGTCAGTTTGCCCTGATTTTCATCTCAAGTAATAAGAAGCAATAACCTGCAGAGCGGACCTGATGTGCTGTACAATTTCTATCAAAGTGGGTGAGTTTGAGTGGAGATAGCGCTCTGTACTGAGCTCTCTTTTAAAAGGTGAAGATGTTACCTTACTGAAACCCACTCAAAGGGAATTAAATCCAAATTTGGATTATTTCACAGTATTGTTGATAAACTGTTTTAATAAAGAATCACGTTTTTCCCTTTTCTCTGAAAATGCAGTGGTTTTCTCAAGTCACATGATTTTTTTCATGCTGGCAGAGCCTAGCCGCTGTTATCTTACTCTGAGTGGGCGCCTCGACGTCCCAGACAGACCAGAGCTGCACGGTGAAGAAAGGCGCCCAACAGATGATGTAGACGAGCACGATGACCACGGTCATCTTCACCGTCTTCACCCTCGCCTTGGACACCCCCGCCACACTGCTGGCCCTGGAGGACAGCGGCTTGTTGACCACCTTCTGTCCGTCGTGGTGCGTCTTCATGTGAAAGTTGAAGTGCACGGTGCGGCAGATGCGCACCTGGCACACGATCACCGTGAGAATAGGCAGGACGAATATCACCAGAGCCGTCCAGGTCACGTAGGCTCTCGGTCCCCACGGCTTGATGAACTGCGCCCAGCAGTCGTACACTCCGGGAGCGACCTCGACCCGGGAGAAGATGAAGATCTGCGGTAGGCTGCCGATGAGGGAGACGCACCAGGCGGCGCACACGGACCCGTTCCAGCGCGCTCTGCCTCTCTGGAAAGTCACCATGGGCTTGCAGATGGCTTGATATCGGTCTATCGTCATCACTACGATCATGTAAGTGGAGGCAAACATCCCGACCACCTGCAGGTACTTCACTGCGCGGCACAATATATCTGGACCAACGAATCTGTCAGTGATGTCCCACATGAGTTGGGGACAAACTTGGAAGAAAGTGACCACAAGATCGGCGACGCACAGATGGAAAACGAAGATGCGCATCCTTGAGAGTTGCTTCCTCCGCTTCCACAGCAACAATAAGACCCCAAAGTTCAGGACTCCTGCAGTGATGAAGATGATGGACAGAAGAGCGATTTCCACCTGAGCCAGGCGCTCATCTCGCGGCTCATCCTCAGATAGAGCGCTCCCCAAAGTGATGTTACTGGTATTTACACTGAACCAAGCCATGTTGTCACCCCAAATACCGCTATGAGTAGCTCAACCCTTTAATAAAGCCACTCCCAGCTGACGTGAGGGCATTTAAAAAAATACAAATAATGTAAACAGACGGCCTCCAACTCGGCTTGTAACAATTTCACAAGCAGATAATTCCTCGAAACGAATCGTTGGAGATTCCTGGTTGAATTTCATGGAAGCAACAAGTGATGGGAGTGAGGTGTGTTTGAGAAGCAGAGGGAGAGAGCTTTATATCTCATCTCTGCAGGAGGGAGGAGCAACCTCACCCCAGCACAGAAAAGACTTCTCACAGTGCCAAAGACATACAAGTGTAATGCATTTTATCATTGCACAGTGCAGCGCATGCACAAACGAATCACCAGCTCAGTGCTTGCAACAAAAATTTCACCTTTTTATAGATGTTTCTTTACAAAACACAAAAAGCAAATAAGACATAACTGCAGTTAGAGAAAACCAAAACGATCAAAGCTATTTTATAGTTATTGAACTGACAACTGATTTCACTGTTCGCCCCCGAGTCCTGTCGTCATGTTTCATCGTCATCACACCAGTCTAGCTGGTGACAGCGTGTAACTGAGGAACTTGCTAAACAGCAGAGATCTGTAATAACATGCGCGGTGACACACACTTTCTCCTATGGTGGTAGCTGAGCATCTTGTGTGTGAGCTCTCCACATTTTACATGATGAAAAAGTGGCCCTGTGTGGGTTCATTTAGTGATAATGCATTCATGCACGTCTCAGTTCTTGCCGTGTCCTTTCTCGATACCGCACACATCAGTCGACTTAGTGAACACCTGTGAGCAGCGCTGTCAGGACTCCACATTATCACTGTCGGATACACAAACACACTCTGCGTATTCAAGGCTTTACATAACTGAGGAGTTCATCTTTGTCCATCTGATAATGACTTCTCTTCCAGATGTCCCGGAGCTTCTGTAAGGTGGCACCTATCTCTTTGCCTGACGTGACGCCCATCCTCCTCAGATCGTGACCGCTGACGGGGAAGCGAGGGATGGACCATCTGCAGAGCTCTGCCAGCAGCTTCTCCTCACCTTGATACTTCAGTAGCTCACACACTTTAGTCTGGGAGTCCAGCTCTCGACTCTGAAAAGATATGGCATGAGAGGGAATTAAAACTTGTTTTCAGACTGCAACTACTCTGTGCATTAAATATTCATGACAAAATAAACAACGATAAGTAAAAAAAGAGAAAAACCTGTTGAGGCATTCCTTATTTTCACATCAACATTTACACACTCAGCTGATCTGTGAGGACCGATCTGATCACATTTGACTGAAGGTGGCCTTCACATTAGGTTGGGGTTACGTTGCATTTGGCAGTGCTTTTTAACAGTGTTAAAGTGATTTGGGAGGATTTCTTACTGCACTGCAGGTGTCCATCCATTCAGATTCAAAACAAGCTAATTAAGCTAGTGCAGGCAATCGTGGTTGCATTCACGGCACGTAACACAATACATGCTGATGAATGATCCAGCCTGCCTAGAATGTATGACTCTGATTTGAGCATTCAATCACAGTGACCACACTGTTCTGGGAAGTGTCCCGCTGTAAATCTCTCCTGTCCTTTTTATTCTGAAACACGCAAACAGCTGGCATCATCTACAGACTACAAACTGGAAGAGGCTGAATCTTACATCAATGATAAAGTCAGTGAAGGGTTTGAGGCTGTCTGGCTCATCTTGGCTCTTGCGGAGCTCCCGTCTGTACTTTATCAGGAATAGAGGCAGATTCTTCTCCTCTTTGGACACCTTCAGTCGGATGTCCATCTTTTCCACCTCCTCTGGGCAGTGGAGGAGTGCTGCCAGGATGGTCATGGGTTTGGGAGAGTGGTCTCTGGCGTTCTGCCACACCTGCTTCATCTCCTCAACATTGCCATCTAGAGGTAAACCTGAGGAGGAGCAGGAACAGTTATTTCAGTCAGGGGTGACAGTTCCATCAGAGTGTTCATAACCTCAGGAAAAATCTAATGGTAAAAAACTAATGCTGACATCTGAGCCATAACAGACCTCTTCCCCTTAAATAAGAATGTCATATACATATTCATGCAGTTTATCAGCTTAGACGAATTTAGTCAGACTCAGGTTACAACTAGTTCAGCAGCACTAGTGATGATTCTGTATGTTCTTTTTATTCACAGTTAGATTTCTTCTCAAAAATGAAATGATTAAAATGAATAATGTATATGTATGTAATAATCAGCCGGCTAATATCTGGCATTTTGAGATAATCGCTATCAGCTGATACCTGCGCTCACGAGGTCGATTAAACAAAACATGTCTGTAAGCACATCAGAGACAATGCACATGTTTTATTTACTTTTCTGTGTTTAAGGATAATACATTAGTGTTAAATAAATATTCATCTGGAACAAAAAAGTGAGGTGCTGCTGTGTGCACTAACATTATTTATTGTATTATTTACTTATGCAAATGTACACATTTTTCTTCCCTCTTAGAAACAAGGAAGTGCTGCTATCTGCTGATGAATGCTGTTAAGTGCACTAAACTTTGTATTTTTCCTTCATGTTGTTTTGCTTTTACCAAAGTTTAATTCAAAATGAGTGCACTACAGACAGAGTGCGGATCTACTTAAGCTAATTGTGTCTCATTTGCTAGTTGCGATTATTATTAAATTATTGTATTTTATCAAATTTAAAAAAACAGCTTGACATGATGATATCAGCGTTACATATCTGCCATCGGCTGCCCTGCTCTCCAAATACTGCCATCAGCCAATGAAAGTCACAACACGTAATTAATGCTTTAACTATTAGCAGGTGGTGGTGGATCAATATTTAAGTGCAGCTGTTTCACACAGAGTATTAAGAGCGTTTGCTAAACCGCTCCTCCAAACAGCAACTGTCCAATCATAGCTTAGTAGCTGTAACTAGGCACTGGCAGGCCTGTCAAGCCTTGCATTTCTCTAAATGTTGACGCAGGCTGCATGAGGCTACGTTCCCACCAAGCGCCTCAAATCTCGCCTCAAATGAAATGGCGTTGCGCCAGACGCTCCAGTTTTGACGCTGGTACAAAACCCCCTTCCGGCGTCATCGCGTCGCGCGACAAGCCCGCCCAACAACAACATTTCTTCCGCCATTTCATTCTCTCGTCGACCACGTCCGTACGTCAGCACGTCGATGACGATCTCAACGCTGATAGGCTGTCGCGGCGCATCTTCACGCGAATCCGCCGCAAAAGTTCAATAATTTCAACTCTAGCATGAAGCGATGGCGCGATGGGGCGACGCGATGAGAGCGATTTTCGCGGCCAGCGCGTCCATCGCGTCGCCCGGCAAAATGACGCTTCAAATTGCGTCTTTGCATTGACTTTGTATGTAATCTTGCGGCGCGATCTTGTTTCATCGCGTTTGGTGGGAACGTAGCCTGAGGCTCAAAGAAGAGTGATACTTAGTATCTCAAGAGTTAGGAGAGAGGCGTCTTTTTTTTTTTTTTAAATGGATTTAACTTTGTCTTTATCAGCTCTAAAGTAAGCTGCAACTGTTAGCATGTCTGGCAAACTAACTACCTACAGTGGTAACCAAGTGTTACGTCCAAAGGCAATGGACATGTTATTAGCTTTCTACATTATTCTGTGGGGTTCCAGGTTTCATTAGAGAAACACATGTTCAGGACTGACACACCCACTGTTTGTGGATCAGCCAGTGTGAGAGCCAAGACACAACTATATCAGAATTTACTATGTTTTCATCAGTCTACACTTATTATTTTCTTATTTTTAACACCATGCTATGTGGTGAACTAGTTCTCCGCTGACATTCCTAAAAAATGCTGCTCCCTTGTATAAATGACGTCTATCAACAACTGGTGAGGATGCTGATGTTTTGCCAGGAACATGTGCCTTTAGCATCACTCTTAGCATTATATCATGTACACAGTCATCAAATCCATATTTAAGATCACTTCACAGGATTCTCATTTTAAAATGTGTTACATGGAAAGGTCCAGCTGACTCAGTTTAAGCATTAACTTGGCTAGCACACTCTCTCTCACCTATGTACTGGGCCAGTTCCAGACGGTATATCAGATCCAGCAGATGAGAAGCATGGTTACCAACCACCATCTTCTTTAATTCAACCCAAATTCGTTCTCCTGATATGCCTGCCAGTCCGCGGCCATTTTTCCTGATGGCATCCAATGTCTCAGGCTCATGGTCATCAGGCTCCAAAGCCACCCTGCCATAGAACCTGTGGAGAGGCTAAAGGGTTGAAGTCAAAATGCTCTCTTGTCAAAGAAACAGAAACAATGATTTTCTTCTTTCATGCTCTATTTTTCCATTAAAAGTATTTCTCCAAGTATTAAAAAAGAGAAAAAAATGATTTAATTTAGTTGACCATAAAGTGAGTGAACCCACCTGAAATAGCGCAGTATTCTCAGGTAGTCTTCTTGGATTCTTTGTTCAGCACTGCCAACAAACCGAACCTTGCAGTTCTGTAGGTCTTCATACCCTTTGAAATAGTCATATAATGTGCCATCGAGACCTGTGAGGGTGGAAAAAAAGTCAGCAAAACATACAAGTGTTCTAATCATGATAAAATGAGCAACAATGTCCCCTGAATGCACCAGAACTGATACAACATGCTGAGCATCTCCACAACACAAGTAAACACAGAGATGAGTCATTATGATTCCTTGACAAGTTCATCTAATTCAGTAGACGTCAAACACATCAATACCTAAAAACATAGAATTGATGGTGAGGTCTCTCCGCTCAGCGTCTTTCTGCCAGTCAGTGGTGAATTCCACCTCTGCATGACGTCCATCTGTCTGAACATCCACTCGCAACGTGGTCACCTCAAAGTTCTCATTGTGTAGCTATGAAAGAAGACCAATAAACAAACAGGTGAATAGAGGCCCTCATGTTGCTGTGATAGGATCCCAGTGACGTGCATATTCCCTCATTCTTAAGCCAATGTCCCTCTCAACCTAGTCTCACTTGTGGGTAGAGCAATATTTGAGAGGGCACTCAGAAACATACTGTATAGTTGTGTCACAATCTGTTCATGGTAAAGTCACCTTATGCCATTAGAAAACTGCCGAGTTTCTGCATTCATCAAATGTCATGGACCCATATGTTCCAGCCCACAGCCTCTGCTCAGTAGATGAAAGTTATTTACATATTCCAAGAATAAACAAATCAATCAATCAGAAGTAGCGTTTCCAGTTACTGACTGCTTGCCTGTGAAATGTTCTCCCACAATCCATCAGGGTGGCTCCTCCATCAACATGTTTACATCAAGACTTAAGGCCCACTTATTTGATCGATGAAACTGTGTGTGCAAAAGGAAAATGGCCAATGTAGTGCTGTAGCCTCCCATGATGCACCTGGCTAGTCTAACAGCAAACATCATTGCAATGATTCTTCTATCACTGCTGCTGTCCTTCAGGACAATCCCATTTTGAGTGTGTACGTGCATATACAGTTTGAAGTGCAGGTGAATGAAGTTATATTTGTAGATTTTATAGCCATGGCCACCAGCTGTTCCTCGAACCTGATGTGCCAGATGGTTTGTTACACAGAACCATCTGGGAAGTCGTCCATGGAAACTGTTTGGAATAGGGCAGCCACATAATTCAGAAAATACTTTAACGACGTGTCTAACGCCATTCATCATACGCTAACTGAAACAAGTCAGATCAATGAACCATCTGACTTAGGAGAGAGAAACCAAAGTCATCCGGGAAAGGAAGGAAAACATCTTTTTCATGGAGAAAAGTCTTCAAAGCTACAGCAGCATCTATGCTAATCTCTTTAGGAGCCGCCATTGTTGTTTTTGAACAAAGAGTTGAGCTGTCATTGTATCTTAACCACAGCAACATGTAGCTGCGAGTGGTTCTTATCGGATGCCCAGTGGTAAACTGTCGTGTGGCCACAAGCGCATTCATTTGAAGCCTGAAAAGATGGATTCTCGCACCACATGATCACGTGAATCCAGCTGCCTTGCAAGGTAATAATTCTGCAAAAGTTAAGCACCGAGCAGGTCGTTAAAGTAGTCTTGAAAGCAGCTTTCCAAAGAACGATGTTAAAAAAGTGAAACAGGTCAGCCTCTTACTCTTGCTGTAATAGTCCCATGCTTCTCTCCTTTATTGTTGATCATCCTGATCCCGGCACTCTGGAACATGCGCTTCATTTCCTCTGGAGTGGCTGTGGTGGCAAAGTCGACATCTTCAGGCCGCTTCCCCGACAGCAGGTCACGCACAGCCCCTCCAGCTATCCTCAGCTCATGGTGGTGCTTCTCAAAGACCTCTGGAGAGAACAAGCACACACTTTCAGGAGTGAGGTAAAAACAGTATCTTTTCAGTACAATCTGGACTCAGCAGCCTTTAGGACATGCTTTGTAGACCTGGATTCACAGAGCCTGACTGATGGTGTTTCTAACATACCTCACCCCCCCCCCCCCCCAACATTTCTGTTTTGCAATTGTTGTTACCAATCAGCCAACAGCAAACTGCTGTGCCGGTACCATATCAGCAGCGAACTAATTTATGGGTTTATTGGATTTATCATTCTTCTTTCAGCAAACATTGAGAATCCACAATATCTTCTATGTTTAGGTAATCAAGGTAAGTTGTTAAAATCATTTAATGGGTCGTATCTATGGACTTTCCGGCATCCTCTCACGCTTTTAGAGTTCTTATCTGAACTGCTCTCTCATTTTTAAACACTCTACCTTTACTGACAGAGCTATAAATGATCACAACCGGCAGGTGTACGGTCACAGCTGCATCTCACCTGCTAGCTCATTCAGGCCATCGCTGAACAGAGACTGAAACTCGCTGGTCTTCAGCTGCATCGTGAAGAGACTCCTCCAACAGAGACCTATTCTACCAATCACACGAGGACTCAAAACCCTCCACATCTGCACAAATAACACAAACATCGTCACGTGCTTCTGTTAGTTTGTGTGTCAGCTTTTTAGCTAGCGACATGTCACTGAAGTCATGCTTGCGACCTTTAGGGTCCGCGTGCACTGTTCACGCTGTTCACACATTGCCAACACAGGAGCAACACCGACATGTCACATATAATACATACATACATACATACATACATACTAAATATAACGGACACAACTGACCTGCGACTTCAAAGGAAGATTTCATGAACAGTTATCGTTTCATGACATCCCTTTCTGCCGTGAAGCTTTGTAGGAAGTGTTTCGATAACGTGCGGTTGCTGACCAATAGCGCGGGGTTTCATCAGACTCACGAGACGAGGTTTAAGAACGCGTCTGCCACTGGTTTCTCGCGAGACTGGTGTGGCGCTTCAGGCGATTTTCCGGCTGCTGGTGTTGTGCTGTCAGATTAGTGAACGGAGCAGGAGGCAAATGGCTAAAGTGGAGCTGACACCGCTCAGAACATGGGACGACTTCTTCCCCGGCTCGGAAAGATTCGCTAAACCAGATACGAAAGATTTGGCGAAATGGAACAACAGAGTTGTCAGCAACCTGCTTTATTATCAAACAAACTATTTGGCTTTGGCCGTCGTTGTTTTCCTCATTGTCGGGTAAGTAGAGCAGCTGTTTAATGTTTATTTGGTGCCATTAGTTCGCAGCTAAATGGTATTCTCTTTTCAAGTTGTTGGGTCATCTTTTCTGGCGGATTGTTTTTGCTGTTGTTGCCCCCTCGGTGTAAAGCGGCGTGTAGCATACTCTAAAAGGACTTAAGGCGAGGGTGCAAACAGGATGCAGACTGCGCTTATGCAGAGATGAGTGGGAAGGAGTCCCAGAAGAATGAATGGAAAGGCGCTGTGCCAGCCGACATGTGATGCACTGGTACTGTTGTGTTCTCGGTGTATGCACAAGTGTTACAATGCAAATATGATGACGCGATGTGCTCATGTAACAGACTGAATCGAAGAGGGGAAAGAGGAGTTTGGAACCAATGTTGGGGCTCTGACTCATACAGTACATGGCCCAAATTCAAAATTTCCAGTGCCCTCAAGTACAAGCACATACCATCACTCCTGCAGGCAGAACTAGCCTATTATCTGATGTAGGTCCATACAAGGTAGATTCAATTAGATCAGAGAACAGGAGGTTAAAGCTCTCATCTATGAAATATCTTGGCTTTGGTTGCCACTCTGTTCCAGCTAAATCCCAGATGACTAAAAATAGTGATGCCCTGTAATCCACTGAGCAGTATGATGACATATTGTTGCTATGGTCATGGAGGCCTCATGCCGTTTGTCCAGTCAGCTGTTGCACTGCAGATAGCACAGTTGTGAGAAAACAACGTCTTAGTCAGATGCCCCTGTAACCCTGATTAGGGAGATAATCCCGTATCATTTCCCAATAAATCAATCCTGACTCATGACCCAAACCAACAAAGCCAGCACATTCAGGTTACTTGTTTCGTAAAACCTTGTTGTGTTATTTTTATCCAGTTTCGAAACAGTTTAATCATGCGATTTTGGGTGGACCTCATTTGCATTGTGCAAAAGTGTTATGGGTGAGTGTGTGTGTGTGTGTGTGTGTGTGTGTGTGTGTGTGTGTGTGTGTGTGTGTGTGTGTGAGCACGCTCATTTTGTCATTGCACATTTTCATCAGTCCACACACAGACCACACTCAAAGACCCAAACGCATCATCAGGCCTAAATTTACCATTAGCTTTCATATGGGTGTTACAGTTTTTCTGTATAGCTGCTAACTGTGGCCTGAACGCCTGCAGGTGGCCTGTCCACTGAACTTGTAATGATTCTGGGTCTCCTCATGCAGTTCTTCTTCACAGAAACACAGCACGGCTTCAGACTATTTAGCACAGCTGCAGGCACCGAGTGCAGCTCTCACCTGAGTTTCTTCAGCTCGTAATCTGTTTGTGCGTGTTTGTGATGTGCACAGGAACACAACCTTTGACATGCCAGGTTGGTCTCTTACTGTATGTCATAAAAAAGGAGGCAGAGAAAGGAGGAAATGCAGCTGTGAGGTGGAGCCATAGGGGACGTAAGGTGAGAAACTTTGTGAAGAGGCAACAGCTATTACAGTGACATATTCGACCATGTGAGAGGTTCCATCAGACTGGGACGCAGCGCTTCAGTGGTCAGTAACGCTGCAGGCCAAACTACAAGGAGCAGATTTTGTTCAGGATTAGAGTAAAGTCCTTACCAATCAGTAGACTGGCTTTACATGCATGGCAATCTGCTCAATTGAAAACACAGAAAATGCTTACATGCTATCAATGTCCTGCTCTGGGTATGGAATGTAACCTCTGTATCAGGTCGATGGTTTTATGTAAATAAATTGAGTTTGCAATTTAATATTATGCGGCAGAGCCTGGCTGGTATTAGTTTATCACTGGTGTATTGATATCAGCAAATATATCTGTTGATAAGTAACAAGGAAGTGCAGTAAAGAAATGCCAAAGATATATTTGGGGCATTTCAGAGGCAGTGTTGCCATCTCCTCGTCTGTCCACCAGGGGGTAGTGGCAAGCTGAGTTTCTTTTTCAACTGAAAAGTGTCCCACTCAGTGCATGCAGGTCACATCCTTAGAAAAAGAACTTATGGGGTCCTCATCGAAAATGTTTGCATATATCATCTGTTTATGTAATAGAAATCATATCAGCTTTGGAAATCCAATATCTGTCAAGTAACTGGAGACAACTTGTGAATTGAGACTGCTTTCATAAATTCAGTAATATAATACCAAATACATGAAGGGGACAGTGTGTCCCAGTGGTAGAGATTATTGTAAAAGGCTTTGCTCTGCACACTGTATTTGTTTTTCACGCTGCATTTTGATCACATCTGCCCTCGTCAAGCCTCGTTTTCTTTGTCAGACCTGTTATCCAGGACCACCTGTGTTAGAGAATAAGTTGAACTTGCTTTGTGTGACAGGTCACGCTCGCGGTCGTACACTTGGCCTGATCTTGTCACTGTAGTCATGCCAAGGCTGGATTTGTCGCACAAAGCTTCCCTTTCCAACACGTCTGATCAGGGAGATTACAACAGTCGCTGTGATGTGGGTGAAATTCCATGTCCTGATGTAAACGGCTGTCATAGCAATAAAAATACTGCCTGCAATATCTGGTTAATTTTATTTCCATTTATTGTGTCACAGCTAAATTATTGCTGCTGTGAACTTATGATTTGATGTACTTTTTTGAATGGCGGTCGTGTTGTTGTACAACCAACATGTAACCACTTGGTGGAGCCAGTGACCACACTCACACACACACACACACACACACACACACACACACACACACACACACACACACACACACACACACACACACACGCTCCTGCCTGTGCTCCAGCTGCATCAGAGCAGTTCTAACATGAGCCCTGTGCTCTCACGTGTCTTGTGTTGCCGCCCTGCAGGTTCCTGAACCCTCTGGGGATGTTCACAGCCATGGCCGTGGTGTCGGGCGTCTTCCTGGGTTCGGTGTGGGCCGGAGAGAACAGAGCTGTGATCAACAACTTCAAGAGGCAGAATCCCACGGCGTTTGTGATCGCGGTCATGGTCGCCAGCTACATCTTAATATCTATGCTGGGGAGCGTCATGGTGTTTATGTCTGCAATCACTTTACCTCTGGCTTGTGAGTTCAAGAAGATAATGTAGGACGATTACGTTTATGGCACTGGGAAGATCATTTTAATCACATAAATGAAATATATGCCTCTTACTGCAATGTGATTTCTGGCCAAAAAGTAAACCGACATATAAATTCTATTGGCTGATTAGATACATTTTATTACATGATGCATGTCTTTGCAGAGTGTAATGATCAGTGCATTTGAAGTCTTATGACATTAACCATTAAGGCAACACAGTTAAAAATCAATGAAATGTGTTTTGTAATGAACCCCCTCAGATTGTCAAAGACTGATGTTATTATAGTTTGACTTGAACAAAAGTTTATAGGTTTGTTTTTGCCAAACGTTGCAAACGTTCACAGCCGCTCTCCCGTCTGCTTTTTCAGTGATATGTGCACATGCTTCGTTCCGCCTCCGCAACATGAAGAATAAACTGGAGAACAAGATCGAAGGAGCCGGACTGAAGAGGTCACCCATGGGCATTTTGCTGGAGGCTCTGGGTCAGCAGGAGGAGAACTTTCAAAAGATCCAGAGCTTTCTGGAGGGAAAACTGAAGGAGTGATTGGACACAGACATGCACACGTCTTTTGGCCAAAGATCTTGACTCTTTTTCTTGGGTGTAACAACATTCTGTATCTCTCAGTCTAAAGCTCTCAAAGTTTCCTTCATATGCAGTGTGTTCACCTTTGTGTGTTTTGAAAAAAAGAAAGTTCCTAATCTGCAGGGCTTTATCTTTACCTCAGGGTATCTGTCACTCCACCCACAACTTGTCAGGGCACTTTTCTCAAACAGTGATGGGGGCAACTCGGTACGATCTCACATCTCTGCTATGCAATGTGTCAGTGTTCCTGTGCAACACAGCTGCAGAGTCTTTCCTAGGTGCGAAATCTGTGTTTAATCAGTCTCAGAAGCAGCCGTCAGCCCTGCCAGTTTGCACTCATCTGAAATTGTGAAAGCAGTGCAAGTGTTGCTTTTTAGCAAAGAGTAAAAAGTGCACACTCGACACACATCACTGCCAAGCTGCTCTACGGGCTGGATTGTTTCAAGAGTTTCAGTCATGCTTCCTTACAGAAAATGTAGCAGTTTGCTTAAATACGCATTTGAATAAAAACCAGGCAAGCTTACATTCATGCAAATAAAAAGACAAATGAGAAGGCACCACATTGTCTTGAGCTTTGAAATACACGTGACTCCAGACATCGACGCTGATCACTGTGTCAATATTTAAAACGGAGACTTCAAAGGAGTGTGAGGTCTTAACCTGTGCCCATCGGTATTCCTCCTGCACCCCTCACTGTTTAATCTTGACAGTGCCCCTTGGGTGATGGATTGGCTAACTTTGCTGTCCTTTCCACTTACCCCAATGCTAATGAATGGGCTGCATTAGATTGTAGTGAGGAGAGCACTGAGTGCTGCGCAGTGACGGAGTGGATTCATCTGCAGTCATTCATGTCCAAGCCTGAGTTCGCCGCTGTGTCAGCTACTTCAGCTGTGTTTTTTTTTTTTTTTTCCTTTTATTGGAATCCATCTGAAATTGACTGCAGATAACAAGAATCCATGTGGAACACAATGCTTTGTTATCTGGTTTTAAGTGGCAGTGTGTAAGGACTGGGGGAAACATGGGGATAAGAGTGATGGCCATTAAAAAGAGTAATCACTTCAGAGTGCTGCTTTCTCAAACTATGTGTCTGCTTTAACCCTTTGCTCTCAAAATGATGAAATCCACCTCAAGCCGCATCGTTTCTCTGTGAGTCCTCTAAGCATTCGAGTAATAGTATTCCAGTTTAACTTTGACTCAAGCTGCAATGTGTTCCCCCTCCGTGCTTCAGTAGTGATTTGTATCCTTTCCTGCGGTGCCTCATCTGCATCCATATTGTGCAACTTGGAGGAGTGAACAGAAGAACTGGTGGCAATAAACTCAAAGTCATGTCTCAGAGGGCACAGTGTAGGCCCTTGTTCTTGCTGCTGCAGCTGCTGGAAGGATCCTACAACACGTGTGCGCTGCTGCTCACCCAGCAGGTGCGTCTTTGGTGTTTTGTCCTCAGCACGTGTCATCTAGGAGAGGAAGCGCTCTTACACAGCGCAAAATAACACTTATCCTTTCTTGGTGTTTTTACATGAATCAACAACACCTGACCCACTTGTCATTTTAAAGCAACCATAATTGCTTCCAAAAGTAGTGTTCAGCGAGGCAACAGCAGTCAGTGGATGTGACACAAAAACAAAGCTGTGTACTGTTGTTGTACTAGCTGCTAAGAAACAACACTGCTCTCCCTGTGCAGGCTTCTCATTTCCAACATCTGCCTCCTGTTTATTTTCCACAACAGAAAGGCGTGGGACAGGGAGCAGTTTAGTGTGATACACTATTTAATGTTGGGTCAGGCTCGCTTCGGGTTGATCCCTCCACCCTTCACCCCCCCCCCCCCAGCCTGCCTGAGGGGCTTTGGCTTTTTGCTGTCCAAGCCGGTTAGCTAACCTCATAACTCAAACAACCTGTCGTTCAGCAGATCGGGCTGCTTCAGCTGATCATGTGACACAGTGATGATGACCCACTGTGACCTTTGTGTTCTGCAGAATCCTGCTCAACCTCCCCGTACACCCACACTGCATTTACTGTCTCCATGACGGAAGGTCATCCATATTAGCCCATGAACAACACTTGAGTGCATGCGACCGGTCTGCTAATCCAACTATCCACCCTTCATAACTTGTCAGAGCCATTACTCCCTGGACGGAGGTAAATGTGCTGATCCTGGGGAAGCCGTAACATGATTTATAGTCACTTTAATCTGAGCTTGGCTGATCCCTGTGGCAGAGTGTAGTGGTTCATGTGTGACACCTATCTGCTCTATGTTTCAAAATGTTCAATACTGCTGTCCATTCGATAGCTACGTCTTAGTCCTGATTCCAAAACGACACTTATTCAATATCATACTTTCAGAAATGTACAAATGTTTGTCTTCAGAGTAAAAAAGTCAGAGTTGAGACACAATGACCTAAATAAAATAGTTTAAAATTGGCAAAACTGAAGGGCTGCACGGTGGCGCAGCAGGCAGTGCGCGTGCCTCACAGCAAGAAGGTCGCCGGTTCGATCCCCGGGTCAGGCGGGGCCTTTCTGTGTGAAGTTTGCATGTTCTTCCCGTGCATGCGTGGGTTCTCTCCGGGCGCTCCGGCTTCCTCCCACAGACCAAAAACATGCTCATTAGGTTAATTGATGACTCTAAATTGTCCGTAGGTGTGAGTGTGAGTGTGAATGTTTGTTTGTCCTTTCATGTGGCCCTGCAATCGGCTGGCGACCGGTTCAGGGTGTACCCCGTCTCTCGCCCATTGTAGCTGGGATAGGCTCCAGCCCCCCGCAACCCCGAAAGGGATAGGCGGTATAGATAATGGATGGATGGATGGCAAAACTGAGATTAAAAGCAGCATGAAGTGCTTTTTTGCTTCTTACTTAAGAGAACAAGCTGTTAATATAACAAGGATTTGATGTAACCTTATGAAGTCAGTGCGGTTAACTAAGCAAGCAGTTGCCTATTTACACATCCAGTAGACTCAGAGAGCTCCTGGGAGACATAACTGACTCTTTAGCTGCTAAATCTTGGTCAGTGTTTGGTGCTGGGCAGGCAGGGTATAGTCAGTGTATTAGAGCCTGCTGCGGCTAAAGACGGGGTTGGTGAGTGATGAGACGGAACCAAAACAATGAAGGGAAATGTAGAGTCGGGTGAGAATTCTCACATCACACAGTCATTTAATCCACTGTTAATGTAAAGAATATTGATTGGTGCGGCTTTAAATTGGCAAACCACTCCTGAAAGAATAAAGAGTATTAACACAACCCATCGTTTGATGACAGATCATCAGTACTTGTCCATTTAACTCTTTTGGTCGGTACTAACTGTGTCCAGGTTCAAACCCAGCCCTACAATCTCTCCATATCACAGTATTAGTGTGTCGATGAGGGGGAAGTACATAGGGGCCCTTTGTTTATGCAGCCGAGTGTCAGCTGGAACTGCCTCGCCTGATGTCTGGCTGCAGCTGGTGTGAAGCAGCAGAGGCACAGAGACAGAGGGAGACAGCTGGATACAAAACACTCCCCCTCTCTCACTGCCTCGGGTAAAGCCGAGGAGCTTGAAGTGTCTGAGACCTCCCCTGAGCTCCTTCAAGGAGCATGACACCGAGGGGCACCGCGAGCAAGTGAGGCTGCTCAACTGCAGCCTTCCTAAAGAGGGCACCAGTGGCAGGATACGCAGAAAATATGTGTCTGCTGGGGAAGGAAGGGAGGGAAAGGAGGTGAAGGGTTATAGTGTAATCTGGAGAGGAGGGGGGGTGCATATGCACAGCAGACTTCTCTTACATGGATGCCTCCAGGGAGGGTTTGGTGCTATAAACACTGGTTTGTCATTCACAGGGAGGACAGAAGAACAGGTTATAGCCCATGATGGGTGTGACAGGCTTTAAAGACTGGTTTGGTTGGTTTACAGCTTAAGAACACAGAAAACCAGCCGAGCAACACAGCAAGACAGTGGGAACATACGGCAGAGCGACAGAGCTCTGCAGAGCGAGAGCATGTCCAAAAACAAATCAGTTATTCATAATTAGCTCTCATCACGACTGATTATAGCCCGGCACTCATCCGTACAAGCTCAAACAAAAAGAACTGGGATGTAGCCAGTTATCTCTCGAACTATAATGTGTCTCCTTGAATGCACCCCAGATAAGCAGTTTCCAAACCATTTATATGTGGAGAATGCATTTGTGTGTTCCAGATGACCAAGACCACCATTATAAGCGACTGTGACAAAGCCTGCAGAGCAATAAAATGGAAATGAGACTTTAACTTACGAAGCCATTCTCCTATGTGGAGATGATGGTGCTTTCTTCAAACCCCATTTCATTAATTGAACTGGCTGAACAGGCGTTACCTCATTTAATGGATTTCGATTTAAATGCTGTTTTGATGCGCTCAGAGGGATGAGTCTAAAAGTTGGTGCACTGTTCTTCATAAATATGACCTACAAACCAAACAGCTGTTTCAAATGCTGATTTTTTTTAATTCAAACAAATGCAATTATACAAATTACTAAGAACCAGCTTAACAACAATTGTTTACTATATATTACATGCTTTTCAAGTACATAAAAATGCTCTAAAAAAAAAAAAAAAGACAGAACCAGTGTATTTACAATACCAACATTTACATACAACTTCATTCTCGTGAGAGAAATTGGGAGCACCAGTCCATGATTTCCAGCATGGATGAAATAACCATGTAAAAATAAAATGAAAAAAACAAAAAAAACAAAACTAAATTGAGTTTTCTGTCTTCCTGCACTGACGGATCACATGTGGCAGCGATATCAAAGTTGGTGAATTAAGGTAATACTCAGATGGTGTGACAGAAGCATTTGGCTCAATTGTATTGTCAGTACTGACAGTGAGATGGATTGAATACTTTGTAAATGACAAACAAGAGTACGGGAAACACTGTGGCAGCTACACGCAATGCTATGATCAAACTGGATGTGGTGACTGCAGAATGTTCCAGGAAGTAGCCATCTTTTTCACTCATTTTTAATGAGTTCCTTCATTTTCATTATGTCCTTATCGATCCTTCATGGTAGCAGTGCTCATACATGTGTGTGAGTGTGTGTGTTCATTGCGGCTCAGTATCCTAGTCCTTGGTTTGTGAAGCCGGTCTCTCTACAGAGAAACACAGGAGAAGCTTAGTCCACATTCCCTTTAGCTAGACCACACAATCCACAGCAGGTCCTGGTTTAGTTTCAGTGCACAAGTGCCATCACCACAAACACTCGCAAATCCAGACATGTAGACGCTCCCGTGGGGCTTTGTTACGATTTAAAAACAGTTTGGCATTTGCTTTAAAGAGAAGAGAAAATGAGAGGACTTCATTTCCTTTACATGCTGAATTCCGCAGAAGCTAAATTCCTTCATTCTTTGGATCCCCTTGTACACAAAAACAGGTAAGTAAGTGCAGTCTAAGGCACAATGACACCTTGTCAAGGTGAAAAATGAATACAGCACGATGACAGATAGGCAACTACACTATTGTTCCCGGTTTTGAGTCTTCGTGCCAGTAAATCTGGTCTTCTGGCTCCAGGTTAGTGCTCATTTGGTTACTGATGTGTGGGTCCATCTGGCTGACATCTATGTAGGATCTGTAGTAAACACACAAGATTGACACACATTAGACAGGGGGCAAAGTGAGTGTGGCTTGTGACCGGTTAACAGGGAGCTGAGAATGCATTAACCCTGGGCTGTCAAAAGCATCTGCTCATATTTCAGCTTGGATTCAGCCAAGATCAGGAACTAATAGAAGAAATGTATAAAAAATACATTACATGATGTTATCTCACTAATCTCAGTTTCAAACAAGGTCAACCCAGGGTCAAACATTCTCACTCAGCAAAACAGCACGCAGGCATTACACGCATAGCCTTCAAATGCGACAATACTCAGGGCTCACATTTTTTTCCTCTGCCACACAGGTGCTCTCCCACCACCACAAGACACCCAGAGATAAAAAGCATGAATTGGCAAGAGTAATGTGAAGTGATTTGGAGCTTTCTGTCAATCCCTGCCACATTAAAAAAAAAGAAGAAAAAAGGCACATCACCATCACCGTGTTAACCATGTGGGGAATGTTTACATTCTCGTCTCTCACCCTTTGGTTTGCGCTGTGACTTTGATTATTGAGGGGAGGCTTAATTTTCCTTGTCAGGGGCATAGGCAACCTCACCACACCTCTCTAAAGGCCCCGCAGGGCACGCCATCCTATCACAGCTCCGCCACTCATACTCTGGTGGACATCTGTGCATGAGAGGGGGCAAAGGTCAAGGGTGAATGGCAGCACATGGGCAGGGAGCCTCTGCATGGGCCAAGAGGAAGGCCAAAACAAAAAAAAAACCCTGAGCAATAAAGGCACACTGCAGAGAAATGTGACCACTGGATGACAAAATGCCAGCTGGAAGAGGAAGTAGGGCAGGCATGTTTTTTTTTAAGCCATGCAGTTACCTTATCATACATGACAATGAAGGATCAGTGAAACATCTCAAAAATGCAAAGTTCACTTCAAAACATCGACAAGCAGACTATGGAGTCACGTTGCAGACAGACTAAAAGAAGCAAACGCACAGGCTCCGACCGTTGCTGATTACTTACTATGAACTACCTTTCACAAAGGACACCTTACTGAGCCTGTGGCCTCTGGAGGATTGTGGCTGTGCAGGGCTGGAGGCCACCTGCCTGACCCGACAGCCAGGGGAGTAGGAGGAGGAGGGAAAGGAGGAGGAGGGCAGGGAGGAGGTGGAGGAGGAAGCTGAGGAGGAAGAACTAGCAGGGAAAAAGGCACAGCGCCTCTGGCCATCAGGGCTGTGCCAGGAGCCCTTAAAAAGCTGGGAGGCGCCATATCTATAAGAGAGCAGGGGCCAGTGGACAGTTAAGGAGGATAGCAGAACCAGTTTTAAGCTCTGAGGGAGGACTGACTGCTGGCTTAACAGATCCTATAATCCTACTGCAGAACCAGACTGTCATGTGAAAGCAGACGGATGTTTTCTGATTTCCTAACTTAAAGGAGAAGTTGAAGAAAATGCAACATAGGCTACACATCAAACCCCAGTATTGTTGTGATCAAGGAGTAGCAAAACTGAATCGCAGCTTATATTTTCTGCATCCATCCATTCTAGGTAATTAAACACTAGTGCTTAGCTGTGGGGATAAGGAGGATCAGGGAGTGGCTTATTGGATAAGGAGCTGGAGTTTTTTTTTCTCACCTGTTGTGGGTGGAGTGGCTGTAGGGGGCTGTACTGTAAGAGTAAGACTGCGGCGCATGCATGGGCATGTCATATTCCAACATACCACCAGCACTCATGTGGCTGTGCCAGTTTCCACTGGAGGACACTGAGGACGATGGAGAAAAAAACAAGTCAACAAATGACCCTCCTACACATGAAACCAGGGTCAAGGACATAATACACCAGAAACTGTGACACTCGGTGTGGTCATCTAACCTGACGAGTAGGTGTTCCTGCTGTTGTGGCTGTAAGGTGCAGGCATGGTCTGATAGCCCAGGCTCTGCTGGGAGCCTCTGTCGTAGTCGTAGTTGTATGCTGCCTGTTTGTGTGCAGCGTTGCGATGGTACCAGCCTCTCAAGTGTTCCGCCACCAAAGCCTTCTGGATGTTCTTGCTGACCTGCTCGTTGCTGCGGGGCACCGGGCGGTTCCTGGGTGGCCGCAGTGTGGCGTACGGGTTCTGCGACATGCCGTCTATCTCATCGTTTCCGTAGTGACTGTGCATGTCGTGGCTGTGATAAGCTGCTGGGGTTGGGTGATAGGAGGGATTGACGTTGTAGTGTCCCTCCATCTCGTTGTCGTACATGTAGACTCCATTAGAGTAAGGCTCTGGTTCTGCGTAGCTGGGATAGCCAGTGACATAGTACGCTGTGGTGGTGGGTCGGGCCCGCGGCTGGTAGGCGTAGCAGCGGGTGTCTGGCTGAGCCAAGTTGGGCATGCTGCCTGTGTTGGCATATATATCTTTTCTGTGGCGGCCGCGAGCTCTGCGCCTGTGGGTGTGGTTGCCGGGGATGCTGTACTCCACGCTGGACTGGCTTGTGTAGGAGGAGCCGTCATCGAGGATCTCAGTGCTGCTGCTGCGCCGGGCTGAAGACAAGGTGAATGCTGGCACAGGAGGTTCAGTCTCCGTCAGGAACTGGGACTGGGACTCCAGACTACCGCTCCGCTGGCGGAAATGTTGTGGGGCGTCCTCTGATCTGCAATTGGAAAAAAGCGTCACTGTTTGGACTCACAGCTGCACCAAAACACAACAAGAGCTGCTGATGAAGCAGATATAGAAGTGAAAAGTCTCTGAGGCCTTACCTGAGCTGCGTGCTGCTGTAGGCATTGCGGGTGAGGAGGGGTGTGGGGGGCATGCTGCGGGCATCACGTGGCTGTCTGGAAGCCGGTTTAAACGTGCTGCTGTGGCTTGATAAGGCATCACGGTGACTGTAGTGGAGTGATTCCTGGACTTGGCTGTAATTTAATCTGGAACACAGATAAGAACAATGGTTTCAGGGCAGTGGCCTCTTCAGGGCAGAACTTTTTGTTCAACTGAACTTGCTCTCAAAACTGACAGAGGAAAAAAACACCTAGGGTTTGCTTCAAGAGAGCACTTTGGTCATCACTTACACCTGAATGATTGCCATTACATACATCACTGAGCTTTCTTTTCATGCAGCAGCAAGCATTATGATGCTTTAAAATGAGTTTAAATCTTTGAAGCTGAGGGCAACACATCACCCATATCATTCTGGAAACACTCATGAAGTAGCAGCCATTAAACTCAGTTTCCAGAGCCACTTTCCTGTTTCCCTTTCCCTCTCCCCTCTCAGCGTGGAATTGTTGTCTGCTCCTTCACAGGCAGCGACATGTTCTTTTCCATCTATTTTTAAAGCCTGTGCGTTGGGCTGATAAGAAGGAGATTGTTGGAGAGGCAGGAGAAGGAGGGAGGAGGTGACTGGCAGGAATGCAGCTCTGGATCTGGTCTACAGGTCTGTACTAGCTCAATGTTTCAGCAATAACAACTGCCAGACACACACTGCAAATGAAAATATTAATATCTTTCACGGGTGTCAGAGCTAGCTGTTTACCTGCTGTCTGCATGCTGGTCATTGGCAGAGCCCTGTCTGTCCTTGTTATAGTGGATGTCAAGAGTTTCTGCATGGTGTGGTCTCGGGGAATACTGCACCGACCTGGACCGCTGCCGTTGGGACATGAGCTCGTCATCTGGGAATTAAAAATGATCGCTTGGTAAAAATGCATCGAAAATGCAGTAAATGAGGGGGGAAGGAGTAAACGTGCGCAATGAGCATGGCTGTGCCTGGGCACTTACCATCATCCAGAGTGAGGCTGTCAGATAGAGAGCTGAGGTCTGAAGGGTTGACATCATCTAATAACAGAGGAGGGAAAACAGTCCTCAGAGATATTCCACTTTCCATAGAAAGTGACTTTTCAATCAATTACCATTTCACAGTCAAATAAAAAACAGTCCTTAAATAATTTCCGAGCTTTGATGTGCAAGCAGAGCACAGCCTGTGTAGTTTTCACGGACGCCGTTTATGACATCTACCTGCTAAGATCAGTGAGGCCCTCTGAGTGGGTTTCTTTCCTTTCTTGATCCTGTAGGCGTTGATCTCTTTCTCGATCTCCTCCAGCTTCCTCATGGCATCCAGACAGTTGTTTCTCCTCTTTTTCTTCACCGTCTTGCCGAGGTCACCCTCGTTGGATAGCTTGATGGCTGCTTCCACGATCTTCTGCTGCAAGGCGAACCTGCTCTCCAGATTCCTCAGATGTGGGTCCTACACACACACACACACACACACACACACACACACACACACACACACACACACACACACACACACACACACACAGTTAACGGTGGAATTTCCCCTGAATACAGATCCTGCCAATGGCAGAACAAAGAAACAGACTTTGAAGATGCAACATGGAATTTATGTAAAAACAGTCATTTTCTGACACGTTCATATTCACATTTATATTATGATTCATATTCATTTCTCCCATTAACTTGGAGATGGAAACCATGTTTCTCTCACGACATTCTGCGACGTAAGCCTCAAAAA
Organism: Chaetodon trifascialis; assembly: GCF_039877785.1. NCBI lineage: Eukaryota > Metazoa > Chordata > Actinopteri > Chaetodontiformes > Chaetodontidae > Chaetodon > Chaetodon trifascialis. The sequence goes on along the minus strand of NC_092058.1, from coordinate 23,501,635 downwards.
CACATAACACTGAAATAGTCAAAATGATCTAAATAATCCCTCAGTAAACACACACACAGTGGTGTAAGAACTGTGTTTCAACAAAGTGTGACATACTACATTACATAACAGACAGAAATACATCATAACAAAAACACAACACAGCAACAGCTATACTAACCTCATCGTAGGGGAAAAGGTCATCCAGCTTGAAGGCGGTCCCCACACGGCGTCGTATTTGAGGAGCTGTCTCGCCTGTGGCCAAGGGATAGTCTTTAGGCAATTGGCCTGTGAGCTCCTGCAAATGAGAACAACAACCAACAGTGAGCTGAGAGTGTGGATGCTCTAAAATTCAGTGGAAAAAAGCAGCAGGAGAGAGACACTCACAGCTTCTCTCATGCAGATCTTCTTCAGCTCCTCAAGTTTCTGTGTCAATGTGTCTTGAAGTTCCTTTTCTTTCTTTTTCAGCTCAGCCACCTTCTCTTTCTTCTGTTCCTCGCTGACTTCAGAGTCTGCAGAACCTGGTGGAAGCACATGTCTGATTAACTACAAATTATAGCAATAAATCGTCACTCACAACGTGCCATGAACAGAGGCCATTAGCTGATTAACTCTCTGCTTACCGGCTGAGATGAGGCTCCCATTGCTGGCCATGATAAGCTGGTCTTTGCTCTCGATGCTGGAAAGCTTAGTGATCCGCGGGGCGCAGATCTCTGTGAGGTCCATGGCAATGTCTCCTGAACTCCTGGTTGTGGTCATCTTTGACTGTAGGGCAGGAAAGAGATGGTTAGAAGGAGGAAACAGGGATGAGGAGGAGGGAGATGTGTAGTGAAGGAGGGATTCGGAATATTTCAGTTTTAATGATAGCGCACTGCGATAGCGGCAGCCATTTGCATGCTTGGTACTCCAAGCGCACTGCTCTCTCATCAATCAGTGTGGACTCTATTCCTGGATGAACACTGACACACCATCTGCCTTTGAGGGAGACAGTGGCTGAATAACCTCATTTGACTGCAGCCACACACACTCATCCATCTTCACTACAAAATGCACATCACACACACTACTCATACTGTATAGGAGCCCCGATAAGAACTGTGCACCACAAACACAAACACACAGACCACCAGTGCATGGCATTCAGGCCACTTTCAGCGCACGTATAAAGACCTAGAGGGTGAGCATGTTGTGCTTTTTCCTATTTATTCTCAATGGTGCAGTCATAAAAAACATTTATCCCTTCCAAACGAAACACTTTACATTTTATATGGCAAATTGTAGTTTATTTTGAGTTGAATGTGTTTCCTCTTAAGCCACAGACAAGACAAAAATAGGCATAATAATAGGCACTACTGCTACAACTATATCATTCTGCCCACTATATCAGAACTCAGAGCAATTACAAGCTCTTATGCATTTCCAATTTCAGCTACCTAACTGCCTGTTACTTCAGGTTCAAAAGATAACAGCAATTCTGTTCCTTTTAAAGCAAGGACGCAACAATTTCGCAACATATGGCTGACCAGCATATTAACATTAAACCTGATGGTCTGTAATGCCTTCACCAAGCTGTATGCACAAGTCACAGGCATGGGACACGGATCAGGCAGTGCATCACATGATGAACGGTCATTGTTACACCAGGCTGTGACGCTTGCACAATAACCTTTTAGACAGAACAGTCCATAATCAAACTGAAAGAGAAAGACATGCCCAGTGTTTTAATCTGTCTGAAACGTCATTTTATAGCCTGGTGAAAACAGGACTACAGCTAGAACACTACAGCTCATACTGAAGTAAGCTGAATGGTAATCAGTGTTATCAGACAAAATGACGTTTCTAATCAGGTGACATTACTTGACAAACTGAGCAGTAGAGAAGACAAACACACAGTGTATATAAGCCAGTCATCACAAGCATGAATGCAAACATGCATGTACACACAGTGATCAGCTGACATGAGGTAAGCTCTCTACACAGGCCCGTCATCAGTGTAAAAGGAGCATTAAACTGTTTCTGACTAAATCGAGTGAAGCCAAGTGAATCAGTGAGGAGAAAACAGACACTCACTTTGCTTTGCTTCCTGTCCAGGTAGAACTGGTGCTGACTGATGGCCATCACCCAGATGGTTTTAATCAGAGAGTGGCTGGCATACCATGTGTGAATAACCAGACCAGTCTGTCCGAACGTTCGCTTGGTCACTGTTCTTCTGTAGAGGATAAGAAGCCCAACATTCAGTGCTTGTGCAGATACAAAAAGGAAATCTGTTCAGTAACTGCACACAAAAACTAAACAGATGATGGGAGATAAACAAGGCTTTAATTAAGATTCTTAAATATGTGTACTGAAAAGATTAGAAACAAAATCAAATAAAACTTTTATCCAATTAAAATGTGATGTGCTTGTGTAATAATATACTGAAGAGATGAGCAGTGGCATCACACTCATTTTCAAACAGACAGTGGGATTTAATAACACCTTTAAGGGCTGGAGTACCACATTAAAGCCTGTGTGAGGAGCAGAGATCTTACAAAAACCAGAAACTAATAAAGTGGCCCTTGAACAGCAGGAAAACACTCATTTCACAGACAGGTTACAGCTATTAACATGGTGTCCTAAATGGGCCACAGGCTGCAGATGCCCTTCACTGTGTGTAAGGTGTATGATAAAGACATGGGAAGAACGAGAGCAACAGCTAAAATGGGAACACTTCAAAAACAGGAAAAAGACCTATTAAGATCAGTTAAGATCTCTGACCTGTGTGGGTCGTTCACTTCCACGGCAAATTTCTTCTCGCGGAAATACAAATTCTCCAACTGCTTCCACTGAAACAACTGCAGAGAGGAGAGAGGGGAGGGGTAGACAGATATACATCACTGAATACACAACCCAACACAGGTTTATTGATTAAACATGGACTTACTGTACATAAGCAGACATGTAATTTGATACCACAAGGGGCTGTAAAACACGAGTGCATCAGTGTACTCAGAAAAACCAGGAGCTTCCCAAACGAGTGGGGTCAATCGCACCAAAAGACGACAACAGCAACAGCAACAGCAACAGGGAGGCAGGTATTAAAGCAACTGGCTTTGTTTGAGCCCTAGCAGCCTGCCTTTGAGCACAGATTTTACTGATCAGCTTGCAACATTAGCAGAAACATCATAACAGCTAAAGCTTAGAATGGGGCTCAGCGGGCCGCCCAGTCAGGTACAGGTTCGGGCTAACGCAGAAGCAATTAAAATGCTGCTGCAACTGCAGGGAGCAAAACTGTGCCAGGCAGCGGGCCAGCTTCTAATTTCATTCTTCTGTGGAGGCAGGACTTCTCTGTGTCAGAATGAAACATCTGCTCCACTGATACTGGGCTCACTGAACACATTTGGAGCAACTTGCCTGTGAACAACTCTTCCTTCTTGCATTTTGGTGAAAAGAAAAGATGCTGCACAACAGTGGGGCTGAGAGTAATGCAGGAGAGCACTAACCACTGATTTACCTGATACTGACTTAGAAGGTTACAACCTCAATTAATCCAAACTACAGAAACACACCATACAGCTCTACCACGAGTGACAGATCGTACCTAAAGAAACCTTAGGAAATCACAACAAGATGACACACTTCCACCTGGACTTTGCAAAGCCAAATTCACACTCAACAAACCAAAAGCAACACATTCCTTTATACTTATCTAGAACACAGAGAGCAGGTACAACACTAAAGAGAACATTTAGAAGAGCCTAAAGACAAAATTCCAAATGAAACCCCACTGAGTATTTAAAAAAAAAAAAAAACAGGTAATAGGTGGACATAATGAAAAAGCTTACCGTTACCAAATCCCTGCTGAATTCTCTTGGCTTTGTACTGAATCCTTTGACTTTGAGTTTCCCACAGGGCTAGAGCTTCCTCGAACAATACTCTCTCTTGTCTGTCTGGAGCCAGATAGGTGTTGCAAGAGTTTCAGCCGAGCTGGCCACGCCCCTTTAACCACCCCCCTCCTCTGACATCACAGACACCTCACGCCGCCTTCAAGGCTCTGTACCACTGCACTGCTCTCTCTCTCTCTCTCTCTCTCTCTGTCTGTCTGTCTGTCTCTCTCCCACACACAGAGCTCACTTCCTTTTTAGTCAGACCAGATGAGCAGGTTGTACACAAGTATTTGCTGGGTAGGGTTTGTCCTTGTTTGAAGACTTTCATCTCTGCTTCACTTCCCATCACTCAAAGACAAGCCACAATCCTACACAGACTTCGAATACTCCACTTCCATCTGGGAACTTCTCTACTTTTCATATTATAAATGCCACACAAAGCACTGCTGTGTAGCCGAACACTGTAACCATCTCCCCCACCAGGGCAAACATGTTAGGCATCTGTTACTATGGTCTAATCATTAATAGCCGGGGCTGTCTCTGTCAGGTCACTAAACCAGGCACAAGAAACACTATGCACTATGTTTTTACAAATACTAATCAGGAAGTATGGAGCCTTAGTTTCAAGCTACACATTTAATCTGTCTGTTCATTCATTTGACAAGAAGTTTCCATTTTGTATGATTTTTTTTTTTTTTAATCACTGAAGCAACATGCTGTTCCAGGCAATGCTGTAGTCCTTATCAATTACATGGTCAGTCTGCCAGTGAAATGAAGAGCATGGTACTTGAACAATGGGAACCAGCCAGCAGGACACCTCCAAAAAAGCTCAACCCATTGAAGAAGAAACCTCACGGCAATTAACACCCCCTAGTCGCTATCGTTAGCATCGTTTGCAGAAAACAAAGGTCTAAGCAATAAACACACACTTTCACGGGATTATTCCTCCTATTAGAGAAACTCCACACCTGTGCGCCAGCACATAGATGAAACTAGGAGAGGACTCTCCAGTGGCTGAAGCCATGGCCTAAATATTTCGAGTACGTGACACACCTCAATCTCTACAATCACAAGACTGCAAGCAGTCCTCTTAAAGAGGTAAGAGCCCAAGAAATCATTCCACACAAGCCAGTTCACATAGCATGCGACTCACCGATACAACTCCTACTGTATGAAAAAAAGTAACCATTTTCTTAAAACCAGGAAACACGCCATCTTAAACAGTACACTCATCATTTGCGTGAACACACAGAATTTCTGCATCTTTGTATCTTTAGTATTTACATCTCCCTTGTTTTTGCCAAACGTCTCATTACAGGCAGGTGGAAGTGAGCCAGAAATGCCTGTGGTTTCATATGGGATCAGGCTGTTCAGATCCAGCTCACACCCACAACCCAAGGACCCCCAGGGCCATGAGACGGCAAAATCATACATGGATGAAAATGTGTCAAAGGCTCTGACTCACACGGCCGTACAGAAAAAGATCTGCCCCACCCTTCACATAACACGTCACATACCAACCCTGCTTGACTGGCAACACTGTACACTTCCACAACATGATGCATTGCTTCAAGATGAAAAAACGTGACAAGAGGAGGAAATCAGAAGGAACTTTATCCGAACTGATTCATGGTGGGGTGAGTTTCATCAAAATAAAATGACCAGGAGGACCATGTGTTCAGTTTTCAGCTTTCTTTTCCACTAAGGTACTTCAGTTTTTTCAGGGCTTTGCATTCATGTCATCAGCAAGGCTGACATGCTCACCCATAATAAACTGAAGATTTATTTTAGTTCTGCTGGCTCATCATATATGTGGACCAGCATGTGGTCTTAGAGAGTGTCCCATTACCCACTGTGAGAGGGCCCAAGTGACACAGAGTGAGGAACAGAGACAGAAAAGTCTCCTGGTTTAATTCATGAAAGACGTAAGTCTTGGCTCACCATCTGCTTCAGTCCCATCATGGAGACACATCACACTGTTGTGGTCTTCCATTTTTCCCTTTCTCATATTGAATAGTGTCTAATCCTCTTCATAAAATAAAATGTTGAATGTTCTTTTTCTCCAAAGTCCCCCCCAGATCTTTGTGATATACAATCTATGCTTTCTATCTCCATTAAAAACTTCATCTATACATAATGGAGATGACAGGGTATTCACGTTATTAAATGTGGCCCTTCTCTTAAACCCAGCAGGGAGAGTGGGCTTTGAGTTTCAGGCAATTCAATGTTGACTGATGAAACTGGCATGCATGCAAGAAGATAACGTGAGGTTAAGCTATTGTTGTTACTTCAGATGATTTTTTAAAAAATACATATATCTAAAAAAAAAACAACGCACAATTGTTGAGCCCCAACCAGCATCACCTCTGAATCTAGCCCCCAGTGCCCCCTACAAAGATGATTGTTTTGTATTGTTTGATCAATTGTGTTCCCTCCAAGACACACTCACACACTCACAGAGATTACCATAATGAATGCAGCATGCTGAGAGCGGCTGGGCAGAGGGCAAGGAGGGATGGGCTGAAAGGAGGGATGGGCTGAATTGAATACAGGAGCTGTGAACTAAGGCAGGAAACACTATCAATATTCACCAGACAGAGAGGTTTCCCTTGAAGGCAAAGGGTACACTGGCATCCACTTCCACATCAGTAAGAGCAACAAAAATGTAATTTAAAAAGCCAACGTTTTTTCCCCACAACAGGAAACTTTTGTGACGGCACCCCTTCTTGTGTGGAGGAGTTGGAGAAGTTTAAAAGCCTCCCAGCACCCCCTCCACCCACATTGATGTCCCCCACCTCCAAACGTCCACCACCCACCCGGCTGGCAGAGTGCCAGGCCCAGTCCCAGAGGCCTGCTGCTTCCCACAGAGATCCATAATTACACCTTCCACTTGCAGGGCTGGGAGACACACACTGTGGCTGTGCCCAATAATGCCTCAGTGTAACAACACACCCTGCTATGTCAACAGCTTCCTGCTATCAGTGTTGGGCAGTGGCGGCACTGCAAGTAGCAACATTACTAGTTTAACTACATCTGAATCTAATAGCTTTTCACTGCTTAGCTCTTTTATTGATCAAGAAGTGCGTCAGCGTCCACACAAGCTACATTTCCAAAGCATTTCTGCACAGCACAGCTTTCTGCTGCAGTCTGAAAAAAAAAAAAAACTGTATGTGCACCTGACCATGTGACGCTGACATCACATACCAATCCTTGGAAATATGGCAGAGGGTGAGGAAAGAGACGAATTGATCCTGAGGGAGTCTGGATCTTTATTATTTATCTATAGTGGTTTAAGTTGCGTTATTAAATTTTGAGTTAATTTAGTTTGTCCTGAAAATGTGCCCAAGTCTAGATTGAGCATTGCCATGGAAACACAGCTAGACAGACAGGCCGACAGGCAAACACACACACACACACACACACACACACACACACACACACACACACACACACACACACACACACACACACACACACACACACACACACACACACTTGGATTGAAGTTGGTTCAATGAAAAAAAACTAAACAAAAACAGTTTCGATGCAGTAAACTACTTTCGCCACACTGCTGTAGCTTAGCATGGTACACCTCTCTGGGGGGTAGTTCCGGATGGGGGTGGGGGTGGGGGTGAAGCTATGTTTAACGGAGCTCACTATACTTTCCAGGTAGCTTGCCGCTACTGAACAACACCTCTCAAACAAAGGGGAGAGGGTAATCCCAAGAACAATCTCAAACACTGTAGTACAGGAGTTTTTTGACATGACGGACACTACAGATCACATCAGTACCATAATATCCACCACAAAGCACACAAAAGAAACAGTTTTGACAGTTGGGGTGCCATCATTTTTTAATTTACCTGAAGGGTAGACTGGCCCAATCATCAGCTTTCACAATTAAATAGGGAAAGGCTGACACTATTTTTTGGTGAGAGTCTATTTGTGCATTTTCCCTTTTAAACTTTGCAAGTTGAGCCTTTTTATAATCCCAATGACTATTCATCCCACTGTTGATAGTATTGTACTGTATTTGTTCTTACACCTGCAGCCTTGACCTCACAGCACTTACTGATACTCCAAAATATTTTCCCAAATCCGTCTTCCTCTTTCCTCTGACTGGCATGGGAACCATGATCTTAATTACACCTATTTACAGTGTGGATGGATCATTAACCAGCTAACAAGAGGCACCGTGATGAAAGCTGTTTTCAACTAGCAAAGGATTCAATAGTGCTCAATAGTACATAGTACACAAGCAAATGAAAGCAAATAACTTAGGGTTTTACTGGTTTCAGTATTACATGTCATGGTGTAAGAAAACCAAGTTAAGTCGAGCTAAATTATTTAAAGCCCAGACTCCAAGTTAGTCCCAGGGGGCTTTACAATGTGTACAAACATATGAATTCCCATGTCCATAGATTCTTGACATGGATAAGGAAAACCCCCTCACAAAAATAAACAACAAACACGAAAATATGTCTCAAGTGGTGGAGTTTTGCTTTGATAAAGAACTTTTCAAGTGCAATACATGGAAGGCAAATAAAGCAGCTGTAAAAAGAGGTCAACCCACCTTTCTCGGCTTCAGTTTATCCTGCAAATCGTACTGGCCAATGCCTTTGTAGCTGACTCCCAGCCACCACGGTATTTCTTGCTTGTCCTGCATGAAAGCACACGAGCACACACACACGGCTCATTAGAGGTAGCTTTATTGGTGAGAGTTTGAAAAAAAAAGCAATTACCCCATTAGGCTCACAGCAATAGCAACATAAGAAGAGATCAAATGCATTAAAAGCCTTAAAATCTCTGCAAGACTGACTGAGTCATTTTAACGTCACCGTTTGATCTCCTCAGACACCTTGATTTAATAGGGTTTGGTCGGGAAAGTTAGTGGATGTGAGTAAAAGCAGGGAAAGTGAGAAGATTTGCTGAAAACATGCTGAACTGAACATGTGCTACAATGGTTCACTGGATTCTTCACTTCATTCTATTAAATTATTTAAGGTGTCATTTTCTACTAAGCCAGTTTGTATTCTCTTATTCGAGCCCAGCAAGCAGTATAACTAGTATAGTCTTGTGTGTTCCTTCAGTAACGTGTTGCTCTTTTAGCTGCAGCACAGATCTGAAACAGGATCAAGCTTCAGGATTCAAGCAAAATGTAATAAAATTAAGTGAATAAAGGATTGATTGATGTGTTAGATGCAGGAAAAGAAATGAAGACAGCATGTTGATAGAAGCTTGTTCAAAGGTTAGGCTACTGTGTGACTTAGGGCACCACTGTTACCTTCACTGGGTAATAATGGACTCCATATGTCGGCAGGGACTCCACCAGGGCCAGATACCTTCAGAGAAAGTGTAACAGGTTAACAGCAAATCCACCACTTACACTTCATCACTGTCAACCGGTGGCTGTTGTATAAAAGACAGAGTGGGATTTAAGCTGCAGTCATTGTGAGGCCGCAGTCATTTGCAGTGGCAAGCTGATCGATTTGTTTCTGGTCTGTGACAGAGGGAGGGAGAGTCCATTGATCAGTTCAAGGGCACAAATCGTCCGAGGGTATATGACCCAAGGTTGCTCTGAGTTACAGTGCCTGCAAAAACACAGTGGAGGGCTGACATCCTCCCAAGGCTGGCCAGCTGCCTATTCTAAGAGCACCTCGTTTAATTAATGACACATCTGGCAGCCACCTCTTATCACAACAGCTACCACAGCACAGACATATGAGGTTAAAGAGGAAGGCCTGATGTACGTGCTGCAGAATGTAGGCATCAGGAGCAGTAGTGCACAAGCGAAACACACGTTCATTTGCCAAACTCAAATCAATGGTCATCATAAAAATACAGTTGTTTTTAACTTACTGCACAATGGCTTGTCCTCTGGTCAGCCCCTTCAGTTTCTTGTAATGTTCAATCACTTTGTCCTCACTGCAAATAGATAGATAGATAAAACACTTAATGAATAATCCATCAAGTGTTACACATTCCAGCCACAGAGGGATTGTGAGAGGGCCCTTTATTTGACACATATTCTGTCTGCTCATGCGGAAAATGCAGCCTGGCCTACTGGCCTGCTGATGGCTCTCATCTAGCTCCCCTGCAAATGCATCCCATTTACCTCCCCACTGTAATCATCCTTTTTAATAGCAAAGTGAAGCTGCAAACTCACTGCAGCTTAACAGCCAGAAAGAGGCAGACGCAGAGGTGATCATGTGCTCACCCATACACCGTAAGACTTTAATTTTAATTTGGATATTGAAATGATGTATCCGCTTCAGAGGCTGCAGCAGCCTCAGATGACCGTTTGGCCAGAGGGGAGGGGGTGGGGGCTGGTGCAAGCAGAGGAGCAAAAACAGCAGTGTGAATTGAAGAGACAGACAGCAATCCTTTTAGATAGCCAGTGGCTGTCAGCACCTCCCTGAGCTCTCTCAGGGCTAATGAGGAAACGTAATTAACGCAACCCAGGCATTAATTAGTCACCCCATCAGACGGGAAACCCTCTGCCAAATACCTGGCAGGACTGCAGGCACCTTACCACCCAAACTGTTCTGCTGGGGAAAATACTACTTTGTATACGCGGGTGTTGCTGACCACTAAGGCGATTTGACAGCTGAATCATTAGTGTATATTGCGGAGGAAGGCTGTGGTATTGGTTAGACCACAAGCATCTATTGGGCCGTGATCCCCTAACAATGAGCCCCCCCCCTCATTCCTCGTGCATTTTGTGGTTTGTTTTCAGAGGCCTCAACAGCTCAGATAACTTACCAGTAATTGAGAGATGGGTGCTCCCTTAATACTCTGGTGGGCAGAACTGGAAGCTGCTTCAGGTCTGATGCTGCAGTCTCAGCACTGAAAAAAAAAATCATACACTACCTATAGGAACAGCAAATATATTCATTCACAATAACAGGAGTCCTCTCTAATTACTCATATAAGCCGTAGAGCCAGGACAGAAAACAAAGCACCAAAATGACTCTGATTGATGAAACTTGCTATTACTAACTCCAGCATATGTAAGAGGAAAAATCTACAGTGTCCTGTTATGACCTTAACTGAGTGCTCCACACCCGCACATGCACCACATGAAAAGTAAAGGTCAATGTTTTCACAGAAACCTTGACTCAGTTTAAAAATGCACATGGAAAATTTCTCCATGTTTGTGCTTTCACAGTGTGGTTTGAATTTCTATCTTAAGGCATGGCAGCAATAATTCATGTTTGCAAACCTTCAGAAAAGGTGCGGTGTCAGGATATTGTTTTCATCTTTCTTATCTATAAAGAGGAGTGCTGTGTGCCAAGACTAAACTTGAACTTCACTCATGTCTTGCCAGATTTAATTTATAAAAGCACATGCACAGCCTTTAAGTCACGGGGAGCCTTTTAAGGAGCCTAGTGAGAAGTCTTTTCAAAAATATCAAAGCCATTTTGTGAATGTTCTCAACAGTAATGCACTCCCCAGTTATTCTATGAACTGTAGGTAAACTACTTTATATTGATTCACCCTCACAGAGTAGCAAATGATCACACCATGACGGACACAACAGGTACAGTCAGTCTTTCCCACAAACTGACAAAAATGTTTAACAGAGGCTTCAAGTGTTGTACTAAACAGAAACTGACCATGTTATCTGAACGGACAAACTGTAGCGTTTGTCACTGTCAAGGTCTATGATAGCCAACTGTGAGTCACGCTAACATCATGTAGGAGGGAGTACAGGTTCTACAGTTTCTGCTGGACAAAAAGGGCTCTTGCTTGGCGGGCCAGTCCACTGGAGACCTGAACAAAAGCCATTCACAAGCACTTGGCAGCCTCTCCCTGTGTTGAAAAGTATTGTACGAGCCCCAGCGCTCTTTCAAAACAGTCTGCAGCCTCTGAGGCAGAACTCCAACGTGAAGGTCGGCCCATACTTAATATAAACTATTAGAACATCCTCAAGTGTTGCACCAGCTATAACAATAACCTTAACATAACAAAATAAGTATTGGATGATTTCAGGCCAGCGGCCATTTGACCTTAAGTTGACTTTTATGATCATCAATTTAAGACTTCTTTAAACAATAATGGAATTTAAGAGCCGCTGACATAGTAGGATAGAAGCATAATGATCCAGTTATGTGAGCCAGCTTACTAAACAAAAAAAGCAAGGGTGAGCCGCTGCAAGGGCAGAAGCTCTTGAATCACTCTTCCCTGCAGCTACCTCTCCTAGGTTGGCTGGGTTTTGCTGCCACGGCACTTCGCTGCGTGTTTGATGGCATACATTTTATGGGGAGCTGGGGCCTGCCGTTGTCGGGGTGATCTGCTCTGCAGCCGCACTGCCCTGTCAGCAATCTGGAATTCATTACTACGTTGGTTATCTCCCTGCAGCCTGCAGCGTGGGGGCAATTCCTACACCCGGTACAGCCCAGCCCAGCCCAGCACAGCCTACCCAGTGTGGGAGAGATAATACTCATGTGTCAGCTATTCCACAGGGCTGAGACGTGGTGACTGTGGAGGGAGCACAATGAGAGAGCCTGTTGCTGTGAACGAACCACTAACTACAGGCTACACCTGCAAATAGCACTGAGGACTAAAACCATCTGAGTGTAATATTGGTTCATGTGAGGACAATTAGAACACAACTAACATTGTGACAATCAAAGCTGATTTTAAATTACTTGCAGTTAATATATGGTAGCATAAACAATGCCTGTAGCACAAACAAAAAAACAGCTGTTACTCTTAGACCGTGTCTGTGCATAATTAAAGACTTCTATCAATTCAGTGATATCTGACATTTTCCACAATCCCTTTCATTAATCCCCACAGAAGAGCTGCAACCTGTTGCATTCAGCTGTGTATTATATACCTGCAGGAGGTGAAAGCAATAGCAAGGATGTATGAATGCAACACTGACATAGTGAAGGGAACTGTGATACAAGTACAATGTGAAACCTAACGATGCATTCATTCAATGCACAGCAGGGGACTGGCCCACACCACCACAATAACATGACTACAGTGAGTCCTCCTGACGCCAACTTGTCTACCATTGGACAGTGGGTCTGGCTCATCCCTCTTAAGGCAGCTGGCTGAAGGAGGAGGAGGTCTCCCTAACTCCTCCACAGCTAATCTCACTGCTCCAGGGCCCTTTAGTGATACAGTGTAGAGGAGACACATTTATATTATATGCTTTATGAGGGGATTTACCATGCCTGTTCTCTCAAAAAGTGGAGATAAAGGACATCACACACAGGAATGAGAAATACCGCCACAGGACAGTGGGGGGATGCATCAGTACAATGATCATGGATATTGGGGCCAGTGTTACATTCAAGTGAGAGAAGTATGAGGTAAACAGCTATATTTTGCCATTTTCTACACGTTTTACCAGAGAAAGAAAGGGACTATATTCCTATAACTGTTGTCAAATGACACAAAACAAATGCTCTAAGTGCCTTACAACTTAATATCCAGAGACCATAATCAGCACAAGCATGGGGAAAACCAGTGTCTGTGCAAGTAAAGAAAAAGACAGCTCCATTTGGGTGCAGTCCCACCATTGCTCATTATACCAGAATTGTTGGCAGGTTGTCTTTTATTGTGCTTTCAGAGTCAGGACAAAGTACAGCCCATCCCCACACCCACATGAGCTGAGGGTTCAGACTGCACACTACACTCCAGAGTGAAGTTTCAAAACCAAAACACTGAGGCATAAATCTGTACTAAAGCTGCAATAAATAATAATTAACATCTATCAGGTCAATCATGCCTGGAAATAATGGGGTGGTTAATGAGCACACACAGACACAGCCAAGTTTTTTTTTTCCAGCTTTTTTTTTTTTTGCAAGAGAACAAAGGCAATGGTTTGACAAGAGGTCAAACTGCATTTTCAGCATGGCATGTATCGCCATTCAAACCATACATCCGCAATTCCTTACAGAGCACAAATCTTTGTGTTCACATAATGGACAGAGAGGCCTTCAGAGGCAAAGCCGCGGGGACAACACACAGGTTGTGCTGCTTCAACCTGCTCAGTCACTCACGCAGACACAGCAGTGTTTACTAATCGCAGTCAATGCCCTTCACTTCTTTGGCTGGCAAAAAATAACATACCTTATCAGCAGGTCAAGCCTCAGAGAGCACGGCCCACTATGAAAACATTATCTCCACCAGTGAACAGATTGTGGAGTCTCCCACCAGTGTCATCGACCAAATGGTGTACTAGAAGTCCATGTATTTGCACATGTTCCACATTGGCCTTGTTTGTCAGGAAGTGTAACATGTATTAAAAGGTGATGCAATCACAATGTCAGTAAGGACCTGCCGCTGTAAGGGTTTGTTGAAACTGCAAACGCGATGCATCTGCCTTCACAGGCAACCACATTAATAAAGGTCTTCTGATTTTAAAGTCAACGTTTGGACCATGTGGATGGCAGCAAGCCAGCAGTGGTTCACTAATGTCAGGAGAGCAAAATCAAGGGAATTATTAACTGAAGGAAGTCTGCAATTAAATAAAATCTGAGCGAGTCAAGTTGAACATTAACTGGCTATATATAGCCATCATTTCTATCCTGATGACTGACCAAACAACCTGACAAACCAAACCCTGCTTCCCTGTCAGAGTAAAGGAGCAAGCACTCCATAAATTGTGTAGAATTTGGATTCAGTTGCAAACACTAGCTAATGAAATGCTTTATGGATGTCTGTGTATACAAGTACAGCAAAATTATCATCATTTTAGTGCATGTAAGTTTAAAAAAAAGACAAAACATTGCATCCATAGATGTACTAGACTATTTAATAACAGTACTTTTTTTCTTCCCAGCTAATTAATCCTGTATTGCACATTCAAAGCATGTTTTTAAATGAAAGCTCAACAGCCACCCTTTTGGGTAACGTTACACCTTTCTACATTTATCTCATGCAGGGCTTTTATGTCGTAATTTAAATTTTCTTACCTGGTGTAATCTCCTTTGGCCTCCTTAAAAGGGAAAATAATGCATTTAGTAAAAGCATGATCAGCAAATGCAACTCAACTGCCCAGTATGCTAATGTTAGCTAACGTTACCTGCATAATCTGCACAAAGGTAGCGTTACACGGTTGCAAATCAACACATTTAATTCGACTACATTTTAATTTCTCTAAAAACTCACACTTCCACGGTTTTGTCGGCAACATTTATATGAAAGGTTCAGTTTCTTTAACAACAGCTCCGTCCAAAGCAGCCTCAACAGACAACTGTTTTCAAATGTTGCCAGCGCCGAGAGCGTCTTCATTTACATTAAGGGTGAGTGACAAAATTTCGGTCCAGAAAGCCTGCGACTAACTCTTTCTTACCTGCAATGCGAATGCGGCTAACTTGAAAACATTTTCACTCTCCACTTCGATGGTCCCCTGATGTAAAAAATGGCAAAATTAGCAGTGCTTTAAAACACACAGACATACAAAGTGCAGCCTGTCCGACACACTTGACTTGAGAGAAAATCTTCCCGTCCCGTACCTCGGTCCCACCGTTACCGACTGAACCACTGCAGCAGAGACAATAATGTCTTTGAAACTGTCCGTGAAGTGTGTTTAATACTGTTTTCAACACCTGAGTCGTCGTGACATTTTCTGTTCTTGACAAAACACACACTGGTGCAAAGAAAGCCTGGCTGAAGGTCCTGTCTGAAGCTACGGTCCCCTCTGTAAAGTGGTACGGTCCGAAAGCAGGTTCAACAGTCTCCGTCTCCCATGGTGACCAGTCCGCTCTCCCCGCGAAAAAAACTGCAGTGCAACGTTTGATCACATGATGCATTCACGTGCTCCTCGTACGGTTCTTAAACCCCCAAATCCGCGGATATCAACTACGTATCAGTTTGACTTATGTTGTAATTTCTTAACGGAGAGGTTGAAATTACTGTTCCTGCAACAACACTCTTGTGAATGATTGAACTTAGCTTAACTCTAAACGCTACACAATAACGTTAAACTTATTGCACTCAACCCCCAAAACTCAGTTAAATCGAAATAGTAGCCCGAGCCTGTTTACGATTTACCTGAGTGTTGTGTAAGGTGTTTAAATGAAACGTATTAAATAATAACATATTACTTACATGGCAGTGAATCATAAAGTTTGCGCAAAACTAGGAAATTTCCAACGGCTCATGAAAGCAGCATTCTGAATATTGCTTGAAATCTCTACAACGGTACATGATCTTGAAGCGTTTCAAAAATGTAAATATTGTGGGTGCATACCGTTTGTGAAGGATTACAGAGTCATATAGTTCCTCTATAAATATTATGCTATGATAGCATAAATAGCATGCTATGAATCAAATATTAGAACAGAAATTCCATATAGAGATAAAAGAGGACAGAGTATGAAGTCATGAACATAAACAACTACAGGCTTAAAGAAATATCATTCTTAACCTATTTGCTAAAAACAACACATTTCAAATGTTGCTTTAGCAAGACTCATAATTATACAGAGTCATAGTGTGGACAGCAATATGTACATGAGCAACATAGTGATCATCTGTCATCTGACCATCTTAACCATCAAGAATGATGGCCGATCAATGGTTGGATTACCCATCTTCATCATCATCTAATTGAGCAATAATTATTTTGTGCAATAATATGGAACTAATGGACATGCCAGATATGATTACTATGTCCACAAGCAAACACACCAGACACGTTTTTAGAAAAGGAATACTTAAAAATACTTACATTAAAGACTAAATATTTAGCATTCAGGAAGAACAGCTCCACTGTTGTATTCTCTTTCAAAAAGGTGATCTTCTCAATATAAAACCTGTGAAGATTTTTTGGGGGTCAACAAGGTTCACTTGAAATAGATTGTCAGTGCATTTTGCCATGCCTCAGGATTATTCACAGACTTCATCATGCTCAGTAGGTCTTTAAGGAGTTTGAGAGTCACAAAGGAGGCGTTAAACCGTGTTTCATCACTGCCACCTGCTGGTCAGGACTGGCTATGGAGGCCATGAAGCTCAGAATAGGCCTCTATTATTCACAGCGCAGTCTACTCAGTAAAACACAGAGACTTTCATGTCAGTGTATGCTGACATGTTTAATAAGGCACACCAGTAGATCACATTTGGCAAACCTTTGATGGAGGAGCACTCACCTCACAAGGAACTTGAGTTCCAACGGGCCTGAAGTCTTAGCGAAGGTATGATCAAGGACTTTACGATCCAGCTGGAGCCAGTTATTCTGACCACTGAGCAGAGATAAAATAATAAATCAAATATTGGAATACTGCTATTGTAATTTTTCTCCATTCCCCACCCCTCCTCCCACTCCATCTGAAGGCTTTTGTAAACAAGGATTGGTTCTAAATCATCCAATTAATGAAAGTGTGCACACACACACACGTACGCACACACGCGCGCGCACACACGACCTTTTGCACTTTTTGTTTTTAAAATGTCTTTTATGTTAGGAAATGTACTTACGTGTCATCAATGAAGCACAATCCAAAGTATTCTTTCTCCTTCAGGTTAAAATGTGAGGACACCAAATCTAACAGCTCACGCGACAACAGCTTGGGCTGGAAAGTGTTGATTAAAACACAGGAGTTCAGTTGAGATCATCTGCATGTGCTAGTCATTTGTTAGAAACCCAATAAAATATTACAGCCTAGACAGGACATTCATAAAACATTTAACTGAAAAACTTGAGCGAACAAGATCAGGATGACCTAAAATAGAAGCCATGGGAAATAAAATTATTGTAATAAGATGTGTTTACATCAGTACATCTTTGTGCATCAGTGTAACCCTTGAGGGGAGGTTGTGTGCATGATTTGTGACTTAAGAAGCAGGCAGAAAGTGTTCACTACCTGAACCAGCAGCTCCAGCTTCCTGTCGTCCAGGAGGTGAACCTGGCACAGACGGCCCTCGGTCATCTAGAGGAAGACAGGCAACATAAGACATAGAACTTCCTGTAAGACAACACAGGCACTGCAAAATCACTGTATCTCCAGCTGCATCTGTGCCTCTCCACGCCCAGGGATAAGATGGCTGCTTCTTTTTCTCTCACTGAACACTGACTCACCTCAATGTCATGTTTGCCTTTGTGCTGAATGAATAGGTAAGAGGAGCCACTAGGCAAGTGTCCATACAGGACCCACGCTTCAGAACATCAAAGTCATTGCAGGAGCATCATCCAGTGATACGTCAGCCAGAAATCAGCTCTTTATGAGTGCTCCATGAATCATAAACAAAGAGTTGGAGTTTCTTTTGCCTCTAAGGCTCCACACATGCTATTGTCTTCTTCCCCCCACATATTCTTCCTCTGCAACAACACCGGGCTAATGAAAATCCCAGAAATGTCAACATCCCACGTTTTCCACCGCTGTTAAGATATGAAACTGAAAGACAATGACTGTCCGTGTACAGTTTAATTGAATTCTCACTGTATTGTTTGATGAATGGCTTTAAGATTCATTCTGGTGCCCTCAGCAGAACTGCCTTTCAATGCAGGACAAGGTAGAAATATCATTGTGTGGTGAAGAATATTAGTCAGGAAGGATTTAAGTGTGTCAAGCTGCTGCCAACATTCAGCCTCATATTATGATATTTTAAAACATTTTGAATTTCCAAACTTAATTCCAATAAAACAGAATGTGAGAACTTGCTAATCATTTTTGACATAAACTCAATTGAAAACAGCACAAAAATCAATATATTTAATGTTTTACCTCATTCATTGATTTTTGTAAATATATGCTTATTCTGAATTTGATGCAGCAACATGCTTCAAAGACTGGGAGAGTTGTGGAATGCTCCAAAAACACCTGTTTGGATCATTCCACAGGTAAGCAGGTTCATTAGTAACAGGTGATAGTATCATGATTGGGTATGAAAGGGGCATTCTGGAAAGGCTCAGTCATTCACAAGCAAGGATGGAGAGAGGTTCACCACTTTGTGAACACATGATTGTATAAAGGATGTTACTACATGGGCTCGTAACAGTTTGTTTGCAAATGATGAAGTAATGCAGCATTGTGGACTGTGACAATAACTTATGGATTTCCCTGTGTGCACAGTTTATGTCTGTGTGAGTCACAGCGCAGCGTAAACCCACTCGGCCACCTTTATATTTACAGGAGTTGTTCACTGAGTCCTTTTGGAGATTAAAGTCAAGCAAGTTTAATCTGGTACAAAAACATTCTTATCTAAAGGAATACTTCAACATACAATTGAGACGATTGATATCACTCTGGGGCTGCACGGTGGCGCAGCAGGTAGTGCGCGTGCCTCACAGCAAGAAGGTTGCCGGTTCGATCCCCGGGTCAGGCGGGGCCTTTCTGTGTGAAGTTTGCATGTTCTTCCCGTGCATGCGTGGGTTCTCTCCGGGCACTCCGGCTTCCTCCCACAGACCAAAAACATGCTCATTAGGTTAATTGATGACTCTAAATTGTCCATAGGTGTGAGTGTGAGTGTGAATGTTTGTTTGTCATTACATGTGGCCCTGCAATCGGCTGGCAACCGGTTCAGGGTGTACCCCGCCTCTCGCCCATTGTAGCTGGGATAGGCTCCAGCCCCCCGCAACCCCGAAAGGGATAGGCGGTATAGATAATGGATGGATGGATGGATATCACTCTGTTTCTGTTGTTGTCATTGGTGTCTGCAACGCCATGTCCTGGAAATTAGGTTTATCCACAACTATTTTGCTATTCATGTTACGCTCATTACTGCCTGGATTATGTTCAGTCAATATTTGTGTGACTGAATAAAACACTAAATTGTATGTCCCATGCTGGAGTTTCAGGCAGGTGGTGGGTGTACAAAGTGCAGGACTGTGACACCAGAATCCAGGGTTCCCCTCCAGACTGTGGTCAGGTTTAGGTTGCTTGAGGAAAGGGAATGATCGTGATTGCTGCTGATTTTTTCAGTATTAATATAGACCATGATCTTTCCCTCACAATAACTAAGTGATGAACTAACTTTAATGATCCTGTAGTCATAACAAGTGATAGCACATTGCATTTTGGCAGAAAACAAATTAAATACATTGTCGATAAAACTAATTTTAGCGTCAACATTTTTGCAACTTGATTAACAACATTTCCACATTATGTTAATATAAAACTTAATTTGGTCAGTGATATGTGTCCTTTAAATGTATTTGCTCTTGCTAATTAGCTGTATATGAATGTCATTTCCTGGAGACAGGGCTCCACTCTAAGTATAATAAGCTTGAGGTCATTCAGAAATGTTTTGTTGAATACCACGCCACCAACTCATCACTTGGATAAGGGCAAAGTCTGGTTGAACAGGTCTAATATAATAGAATAAATCGACATCATAAAAGCCACTATATGACTTAAAAAATGCACAGAGTTTGGCGCTCCCCAGTGGCAGTATCAAGAATGTGACAGTGGCAAACAAGAAGCCTTGAGTGGGCTTAAGGCACCAATTTTTACGAGGACTGCTTTTAGATTGTTTTTACAAACACAAACTTTTTCCATCAGAACAAAAAGAAAGATACAATATGATCACATTGAAATTCTACACATAGTGGCTTTAATGCTTTGAAAAAATGCTTTTGTGTGGTTGGAAAATGAGTACAGAGTCAGAAAAAGGAGTCGTGCTCATGCTATAAAAAGATGCTATCTTATTCAGTCATTCTGTGAAGCCTCCTACGTAACAGCGTCAGCGGCATTTTACTACTGTTTGATCTCAGTGACAATGGGCAGAACCTCAAAGCCAAGACTGTGTGTTCTTGTTGACTGGATGCTGTTCTCTGCTCAGGAATGTGTCCTGGATGCCTTTTATTTCTGTGACTTCAGTGAAAAACATGTGGCATCAAACTACTTGGCCTCATTGGTGGAAAGTGAGGGTCACGCTGGTGTCCAGGATGACGCCCTCTGGTGTGGTGTTAAACTTCAGTCTACCAGGACACATTGTTCTCTGCACCACATCAGAGCAGTCATTTCACTTTTATATTATACAAGATACTTTTCCACTTTGTTGTTTTTCAACGCCCTAAACCTCAGTGAGATTTGTGGTTCTGCGGTTACGGCTGCACTTCTCAACAAAAGGGTTTCATTTGCAGTCACGCTAACTTGCTATTACGCAAACTTCACATTTCAGCGCCATACCCACTCCTTCTACTGTCCAATGTGAGCTGCACAGGACCTTTATTTGAGCTCTATATGTCTGATCCAGCAGAGGAAAGACTCTGTCACTGACAAAAACAGGAAAAATAAAGAACGGCTGAAGCTGATCTCAATCAAAACCACACCTTTCCTTTAACTATATGGAAAATGGCTGTAATCTGGAATTAATTAATCAATTTAGCAATTATTATTAATTACTATAGAACCCTTTCATGAGTTGCTGTGACTGTCCAGGGAACAATCCTTTGAAGAACTCATCTATCAATGCTTCATTGTTGCAGGGCAGTGACAACAAAACATGGAGAAACAGACAAAGGCCTTCAGTTAACATTCTGATTTCAACATTCTGAATCTGTGCATATTCATCCAAATCTCTTTGTTTTTGTCTTCCCTCCAAATCTGAAAGCTCAACCGCTTTCTAAAGAATTCATAAAACTTTAAAACACTGTATGGAGATGGGGTGTATCCTTTGATACTGATCCTCTGTTGAATATTCACTATCGCATGAACAAAGCGGTGCTGGCAGAGCTGGTAGTGCTGAAGAGAGGACCTGAGCTTCCTGAGGTCCCCGATGATAAAGTGAAAGGTCACGACCGTGTCAGGGAGGTCTTGCCCCTGAAGCCCTGTCATTATGAGCAGAGAGAACCGATGGTGCTCTCTTCACATGACCTCCAGCCACACTGACCCGCTCAGGTTGAGCTGGGCCCACCCTGCAGCTCTGACCACATCTACAGCCCAACACTTCTCCCTCTAACCTTAAGTAACCCCAAGCTGAGTGACACTGATTACGTGTATCCACTGCAGTGGAAAGTTTACTGAAATGTTGTACTTAACTTGAGTTTTTCCATGCTGTTATTTTACATCTAAACTGCAATTCAGAAGGAAATTTTGTTCTTTTTATTCCACTACACTTATTTAACACCTACAGTTACAGAGCACCTCTCAGGTTCAAATTTTACAAGCAAAACATAATTGGTTAATAAAATATGATGCATTGTTATGGATTGAAAGTGTATAAAGCAGTTACAATTCGCTCCACCTCCACCACCTGCAGCATGAAAGTACCTCGAAAATTCTGATGCATCTAGCAACATAATAATATATCAGACTGAGGCCATTCATGCATTATGACTACATTGACATTTGGTACCAATGTCACCAATACCTCTGTACTTGTACATGAGTAAAATTAGGAATGCACAACTTTTACTAATAATAGCGGTTCTGTAAAAAAAAAAAAAAAAAATTGGTATGTGGCTTAAAAGGGATCTGAGAATTGTTTTACTTCTGAGAATTCTGTCAGGTGTTGCTTTTAATAATATGCTTTTAAAAGGTATTACATTTATGTGACAACTTGTCTGAATATTGTGATTTTCCTTGTGTCACCTTGTTGTTTTGACTAGCTTTTTGTACCTCGTAGCACAATTGCAACTAGTAACTGTTATAGAAAAAACTGTTTTAAACTTAGTCATTGGTGCAATCTAGTACAAAAGAAACATTCACATGTATGCTGGGAAAACCTGAGGGATCTGAGCACTTTCAAGTTTACACAAAAGACTTGCAAGTAGGAAGCATTACCACACAGACAGCGTTCAGGTGCTCCAGCAACAATGCATTTCAAAGACAACTTGGAAAGTTCTCTTCCAGCCAGTAAGATCAAACGGCTGGTCATGCTGCTTTCTAATGACTGCCATATGTGCTGGGAGAGACAGACCCTTGTTAAAAAACAGGCTTTGTGACTCACCCAGAGGCAGCCTGTAGCTCCCCACATTCACGCAAATAAACACATGCATACACTAATGAGCCAGATGAGAAAAACTACTGACTCACTTCACTCAGAGGGAAATCTGAAGGGAGATTATAAGACTTCAATGGGTAACCAAAGAAATCCATCTGGCACTGGCACAGTAATCATTCACAACTGCTGTCAATAAAGCAAGCTGCTAAGCTGCTATATTTAAACTCTTCTTTCTTTTCAAAGAAAGCTCTGCTGTCATAGCTCAAGGAGCTGTCATACCTGGTAGCACTTTCCAATCCTGAACCAGGCTTCTAGGAAGTGTCTGCATGGTATCAGCCCACGATTGTACCACCTCCTCAAGGTCTGATGTGCCAGGCTCCAGACGAGCTGGCTGCTCGATGCCACCAGGTCTTCCATTCCACGAATGATGCGCACAGCCATGGTCAGCTGCCTTTTCTCCCTGACGGGCAGTCTCTGCCTCTTTCTGATGACACCTCACAGTTTCAGAACCAGGAGGAAAGATGGATCTGCAGAGCACTTGGTTTTTGCCTCAGAGCAACAAGCTGAAAGGAGCAGCTACACTCCAGCACACACACACATAGTCTACTGTGTCTCCCCAGCTGATGTAATGTTAGTGAGAGTCGGCGCTCTGGAGAGGCTGGAGCAGAGCAGCGTGCCTCAGGCTTGGTCCTGGGCCTTGGTCCAAAACACTGCCTCATAGAGTGCAGGGGAGGGCAGGACAGAACCACGAGGCCCCTGCTGCAGAGGCTCCATCTACCCTCCACATAAACACACTTGTATACAAACACAGCGTACACACAAACAATCTCTGGATGGCCGACTCAACCTCTAAAGTCAGAAATAGTTCCCTCAGTTCCTCACAGTAAAATCACGGTGCAAACATTTTGTTTTGGTGGTCAAATCTTTGATTTTCTCTTCTGTAAAATAATTACAAAACAAAGTTGCACCAAAATATGCTACTTTTAAATTTTGCTCAGCGAATGACTTCATCTTTCATTTCATTGTTTACTTTCATCATGTATTTCAATTTCATTGTCTGGAAATGGGTGTGGGAATGGTCACTTTGTCTGGGATGTGGGAGCTATTTCCTGAAGAGCCCAGACATCTCCACCCATTATATTCTGCAGGAGCACTAAAAATAATTGGTCTTGTTTGGATCAAAGGGGATGGCAGGACTGACAGGGCAAAGTGAAAAGTGAAATTGCAAGCACAAAAAAAAAGAGGAAAAGCACTTGTGACTCACAGCCAGATGTCTTTGTACGGATGCAATTAATAAGTAAACATCACACACAAGCAGTACACCTGACTCAGATAAACAAGTCACACAATACTGCGAGAAGCAAAACAGAAGAGATGGAAGAGCTCGCAGATGAGTTGCATTTCATCTGGAAACTATATCCTGCTGTTTGTTTGTGCGACCCCAGTTTCCAAGAAGGCTTAAGTGTCCACAGTCAACATGGGGCTGTTTCACTGAACATGATGAGAGCAACTGTCCATGAGCAGGCACACTGCGACCTCTAGATCTACACTGATAACACATAAGAAGGATGCAGACTTAAGGTAAGAGAAGCTGACCTGATAATGATTTTTTTTATCAATAATTCCCAAAACATGGGAAGGAAAGTAAATGAGTGATGTTTTCTGCCTCTGCTATTACTGGAGGCAGTGGAGCTGCTCAGTCAGTGGCAAACTGTAACAGTGAGTTCCCAGTTACAGAACTTTCCATATGTCGCCCTCCCTGCACAAACAAATAATAAATAACATCTTGGCGCCCATCGCGATCAGCCAGCCATCTAATTGCTTCAGTGCATGCAGTAATGCATGTAAGTGTAAATCCGCTCTGAAGCATACATGTTGGAAATGAACATATCAATTACCATGCCTATGCAGCCAGTGAACCGCCTATTCTGAGCAGTTGCCGGCAGCTGTGACATTGGGATTTTATAAAAAATTGGATTATGAGCAATTCTCAACTGAATGAATCTTCATCCAGGCTCAAACAGATCCTGCACTGTACTCTCAAAGACAGAGTTTGACAGTTTGTAAAATAGGCTTATTTGCTGTCTTGCCAAGAACATTACAATCAATAAAGTAACAGTCTAAGTCTAAAGCTCACTAGTTAACATGATATATCTTGTAAAACAAATTCTTGGAGTCTTGTCATCATGGTGAGTTTGCAGGGCAACTAGAAGAGACTTGTGACTGCTGTCAGCCAAGACATAGTCCCGCACATAACACCTCGCAAAGCCAGCGTCACTCACACTGCACATGTTAATCTGCACCATTCTGCATGCCACAAACCAGCGACTGTTCTGCTCACACTGTCAAAAGAAGGCCATAATGTGGGTGCGCACACTGAACGTAAACCCAGAACCCTAAACCTTATATTTCCATTGACAATTCCAATAAGGTTTATTCAAACAAGGCAACTACATCCTGAACAATGTCAGCAAAAGGGAAAGTAAAGAAAAAGAAAAATATGATGTAAAATATTACTTCAATGATGTAGAAACAAGCTCACTACAGTTTATAGGGGATCTTTTGACAGCAGCCATGTGGGAAATTGGACTGAACCGATCATACTGCATGACAGCTGACCACAATTGGCCAGAAATGCAACTAATTGTCTGAGGGCCAGATCATTGACCATTCGGGCAATTAATAAAGTGTTGTGACCCCGGTGAAAGCCACAGAAAATAACAACCAGGCACGATCTGGCAGAAATCTGGCCCAATTCTATAATTAGTTACAATTTGGGTCTACTACAATGTCTGCCCAACTTTAGAGGTGCTGGTAGATTTTGCTAACAGAGGACAGATCCAGGCTGTTTCCAACAGGTTCCAGCTTTAGTGCTAAGCTAATCTAATGCACTGCTAGTTGTAGCTTCATTCTTACCACACAGACACGAGAGTGATGTCAATCTTCTCATCTAACTCTCAACAAGAAGGTGAATGCATTTTCCAAAAAATATGATTCGATTCCTTTAACTGTATGGAAAATAAATTGAAAAACTGTCTGTGGTTGGCAGCAAATCTCCTGATATACTCTCTTTATTTTAATCAGAATAGACATTTCAACTTCATCCTCATCAGAGACCCATTTTGAAGGTGCAGATGCACCACAGCCAGCTAACCATGATAAACATGGACAGATGTGTGATGCCACAGCTGCACGGAGCGTCAGCAGACAAGACAGCCAAACATATGGTGGGCACAAGCCGCTGTTGATCACACACATGACCGCCACGTGTGCAGAGAGCAGCCGGTTCTGGTCTACATACTGTTAATAAATACAGGGTTTGTGATGCATCTGGCGGCACAGTATTTCTTCATAGAAAAATCCATTAAAATATCTGCCAACATTCCACTTGTATGACTATGATGGTGGAATCAAGAAAATTTTCATATGGAAATATGTAATTAACATTCTATTAAAAGTATTATTTTAAGATTACAAAACACATTAAATGACCTAAACATAGTCTATGCATTGTAGTCAAACAAAAAAAAATCAAAGTTGTATTTCAATGTAAGGGCATGCAGGCATTGTCTCTACAGTCACGCACTCTTCTTGTGAAGACACACACACACACACACACACACGCAGAGACACACACACACACACACACACACACACACACACACACACACACACACACACACACACACACACACACACACACACACACACACACACACACACACACACACATTTGCCAAATGCCTGCAGGCGGCAGATAATCCCTGATGATTTCCACGCTCTATACTGAGGTTCTGGTGGGGTGAAGTTGTAGGAAAGGGCAGCAGCCTCAGCAAGAATCAATCTGTGGGAGTCTACAATCAGAGAGGGCATCCCAGGGGAAAGCGGGAATTAACTCTCTGCACTGACTCTGAGAGACGTACAATAAGCAGTTCATCTGATCCTCACAATGTCTGTCGACAAGTGTCCCTGCCTTAGCACTCTCTTAAGCATCTTTTCCTACCATGCATACCTTCCCATTAAGCCCTCATTGACTGTTTTTTGGCCACTTGGGGCAGTAGAACAACACAACACCTGCCATATCGACACCTTAAAGTTGATATGATGAAAGTGTTAGGTAACAGTTGCCCATTTACGCATCTAGGAGACATGTAGCGACATTAGCATTCCTTTGTCTCTATCCACTATGCAAGTCTAATATTTACTCTCCTTTCAGCTCTGTTTTGGTCTCTGCCAACTCTTAGGGGAAACGTCTGATTTATCAGCTAGATTCTCTCACAAGTAAGTTGCTAGCTTTGTCAGTGTAGTAAACAGGCTTCGTGAGACTGGTTACAATGAACAGCAAAATTTACATCCGGATGACAGAGAGAGTCTTAATTGAGAAAGGTAAATCGAATATTCACTGTTGTTTTACGCTGCTTAATTCTCCATTATGTTCACAAGAGAGTCGGTAACTTGTTTGAGTAGGCCGACTGGCCGACAGTGGGTTTGTGTAGCTTTTTCTGCATGTGGAAATGGGTTGATGAGGGGTGTGTGAGTCAACCAAAACAGTAAATTTGTGAATGAAAATAATGAGTTGAAAAATGCAATTTTAGTCTGCAGAACTGAGGAGAACTGCAAAGTCAGGTGATAATTCTCTCTGGATTTGTCATTAGACAAAGTCATTTCATCTATTGTTATTATCAAAATATTGATGATAGTTATACCATGTGTATTAAATAATCAATAGGAAAAACCTCAAAATGAGGTTATTATGTTGGTTCTTTGTCCCCTGGGTGATTTCGCATAGACAATTTCACACTGAAATGCTTCAGCTCAGAGGCCAAACACGCTGTGATCTAATATTTTGGAGTGTATGTATGAGATGTCTACTTTGGGGGTAAAGTGCTCTTCTGAATAATAGCTTTTCACAGGCAGCGTCCATTGCGTCAGTATTGCCTGGCACCACAGCCGTAAACACCATGACCTCACACCACAGCCAGTCACCCTCTCTGATGTCACTGTAGTGTCACTCCATTTCTCTACACAAGTCATGTGCTGCACACAAGAGTGTGCTCACTTAAAGGCTCATTCTTTTCAAGCTGATGTTATACGTTCCCCCTCAGGCAGAGCACAATCAATTGTTGTGGAAGCATAGCAGTGACTGACATACTTAGCGTTCATGTTGCAATCCCCCTTTATAGCCAGCAGATGGGGAAATCGACTGTCTCACACAACCCCCAGGGACAAAAAGGGGAAATACATTTAGTGCTGGAAATTGGGAAATTATGCTGTCTGGAGGGGTTTCCTATTATCTTTAAACCAATGTCATGCCCTTTCTCCTAATATAAGGGCCTCACTCCACTTGTGATGGCTGGATTTAAAGTTTAATAAGAATACAGACAGGCAGGCTGTTACAATTTAGCCCACCGCTTTGTTCAGTCCCAGAAGTTCAGTATTAATAGGCCTGATTCTGTAGAGAATACAAGGCAGGGCATGACATGGGCAGCCGAGCTGCCAAGATCATCACAGCTCCCTGTCCCTGGGCTCATTTCAACATGGGATGGCAATTACCGTGTACAGTAAGTGGTAGATTGATTATCTAAAAGGGGAAGGCCTCGAGTGAACGTAACAGAGTCTGAGCAGGGCAGGGAAACAGCTGCCACCCACACACACCCCTACAGCTGACAAGCCATGCCACATACTGAGACTGCAGCTGACACGCTGAATGGAGGGCTGTGCAGTATGCCTGACACACTGCCTAACACACACACACATGCCGGATTGTTTACTCCAATTTTAATGTCCTGGCCTCACAGGACCCTGGTTGCATGCTTTTCAAGCTCCCTGACTGTCACTGATGGTTAGAAATGGAGCAGGTGGACACAGCTGTCAGAAAACACGACACTTGATAGGAGGATGATTTGTAGTCATACATCATACATGAATAGATTAAGTTTCTAAAACATGAAAGAGGGCCATCTCTGGTGATGCATTTAATGGGCTTTTTGGATCTCATGCAAGAGTATCCAGAAAATAAAATACCATGTCCTCTGTCTGTTTCTGCTATTGTTTACTCTCTCCACATTATCTGAGAGCATAAAATCATCACAAAAGGAGCTCCAAATTTTAAAATACGTCTACCCTAAGGCCCTCATTTGACATCCTTGCCAGTACAAGAGAGGCTGCCATTATACATCTTGACAGAAATTGTCACTGCATCTATTTTAAGAACCACAAGACATCTTAATTACAGCCAATTAACACCATGTGATAAAGCTCCATTTGGCAAATGAATGGCGAGACAGAAAAGCTTTTTGTGTGTGTTTAGGCAGTACAGTCAGGTCCAGCTTTGTGTGACCAAAAGAAAAGACGGCACGGAAAGAGGCGAGGGCTTGGAGGCTTCAGACTGCCTCCATCCACCTACTGGCTTGTCGGTTATGGTTGTGGATTTGGGGCCAGATCCTCTTGCTGCATGGGACGGCACTCAGGGACTCGCTGGAGGCCACGGCTCATGACAAAACCATGTGTGCGTATAAACCAGATGCTATGGAGAGGAGCAGGTCAAAGCGGGGGAAGCGTGTGAGGGCAGAGGCTGTGTCAGCCATCAGCCCTAAACTCTCTGCCGTGACAAAATGTTGCCCCAAGGGACTGTGGGTGCCCAGATTTGCCCAGACATTTCTTAGAAGGAGCATAAAGAGTCTGGGTCCTGAGCTTTCAATATCAGCCAATTGATGGAAAATATGAATGGCCGCTGTTGACATCTCCACAGGCGTCCAAATGAAACAAAGAGGAAACAAGAGAGATGAAGCAGAGGAGGGGGAAGGGAGGAGACACCACCAGCGAGGGGCTGTAATGAGCCTTGAGGCAATGGAGGGGGTGAAATTATGGCAGGGACAAAAAACTACAGAATGATTTTAAATTGTTTGGCTTCTTAAGCGTATTACATTCACATCCCATCTGAGAGAAAGAATAAATATGAAGACGGTTTCAGCTCTAAAACTGTGGAGCCAAGAGACATTACAGAACATTCCCTTTTGTTTTGGGACTTTTATCAATTATGTGTCATGCGACAAACCATCATAGTTCACAGATAGTTCACTGTGAATAACAACAGCACAAAGCTGTTTTCATTCAGAGCTATGCTGGGAAGTAGACTGTAAATACATATGAATTGCAACCCTTGTCAGGAAAATATGTCATAATAATGTCATTGAGAGCATTGATAAGAGCAGTCTTGGTACTGTGGTGGGGCCAAAATCCAGACTGGAGAATGTCATGGTAATGAATTACTTAGCTGAGCTGAGTTGAGCTGAGTGGACGTCATAATTTGACTAAAAACATGGACTATTCCCTGTTTTCCAGTACCATACAGGTGTAACATCATATTTGTAGATGTTCGCTTGATTGGCAATCTGAATTTATAATTGTCTGACACCAATCATGTATATTAGCTTGCAATTAGAAATTCTGCCCTTAACACATGGTGTCATGAGCCCCCCAACACACACACACACACACACACACACACACACACACACACACACACACACACACACACACACACACACACACACACACACACACACACACACACACACACACACACACACACACACACACACGCACAAAGGTTTATAGCTCCCTTCAATTAAACCAATAAATTCATGTCTTATACAGACACTCTGAAGTGTCTAAACCCATTTTGCAACTGCAATTGGCAGAGTGCTGGCAGTTGATATCTGCATTTAGATGATGTTTAGTAATGAGACCCTCTGGCTTATCACCCTCAATCCAATTTACCAACTAGATAATCAGATCATGGCCTTATCTCGGCAGACGACACGTCTGACAAATCACAACTGATCCAAATACTGTATGTTGAAAACTGCACTGTACTAGCCAATGTGCTGTACAGACACTCTGCAGAACCTGTGTGGCACAAGCAGACATCACTTTAACACAAAAAGTGTAAAAGCTGTCAGCATTAAGCCACCTCTATTTTTGTCCTGCTGTATAAATACAAAAGCTCTCAATGGGCTGAAAGCTCTCAAAGGTTCCACCTCTGTCAGAGCGATTTCAAGAGGTGCCATGAATTGATGTGAGGGTGAGTTCACTGGGAGTCAAATGGGGATTTCATCAGCAGGGCGACTGTTGCTGCTTTCCTGCAGCTGGACCATCTAATTCAGTGCTTTTACTGCTACTACACCATTGCATATTCTTGAACAGCTGCTACTATGCAGATGGAAAACACATCTCATTGCTTTTCAATATTTAATTGGTTAGAAAAGATGCCACATGTGAACAATTTAAGCTTTTATCTGTACAAATGGTCTAAGAGGAGGAGTTGCTGTGGAGGCAGAAAAGGTCTCACTGGCTGATCTCAAATGACAAAGCCGAAGAACACAAAAAAAGGGTGAGAGATGAGGCAGCAAATGAAAAAATATCACCAGATCAGGCTGAATATTGAAACTTACAGCTGCGCCAATCAATATTTTTATATGGTTCAAATGATGAATGTGAAATGTAATGTAATGTGAAAGAGTCACGCACAACAAACTCACATGAGAACTGCCGGATGGTTAGAATTTTTCAGCCTACTGTTTTGGATTTAAGGCCCATGACTTTAATGTTTTAGTTCACTCTAATGGGCAACAGTGCCTTGGAAAATTGTGTCAAGGGGAACGTGAGGAGTCATGCCCCGGCATTCAAATCCCTGTAGAAGAACCAAACAGGCCTGCCTTATTGCAACTGCAACTGCAACTTGCTGTTTTCAGCATGTAGGTCGTTAGCTCAGGGGTTATTGTTGCATGTAGCGACAAGGACTTTGACAGCTGGCAGCAGTATTTTATCTGGAGTTGGTGAAGACCAAAACAGAGTTAAAAGCAGAGTGAATAATGGACCTAAATTCATCAGGTGGACAGACACAACACTAAAAAAAATAAAATGTTGCTTTGTGTCTGCTGAAGGCTAACATGTCCAGCATCTCAAATGTGTCAGTGTTATGTTCACAGTGTTTACCGCTGCCCACAGACATCAGAAAAAACAACACAGAGGCCACATCAGTGTTATAACTCCACACGACAGTAACATTTAAAACCAAACCATTCATCTACTGAAAGTGAAATATTTATAATTTTGCTTTGTCTTGTAAAATTACTGATGCCTTTTGATAACACTGGCAGCTTTACAGTAGTGTGAGACCGTCTGTATCCAGATCATTGTTACCCGCATGCACAGTCAAAGCCGTATCTGTGCTAAATTAGTATTACCAGGGGATGCCAGTAATTTCATTTCAGCCATTCTCACGGACCATCAGTCATCTGGACACTTGAATAAATTACAGGGGTCCACGCTGTTCAGGGGATGTGCCACATGGCTTCATATCAGTTTGAGCTTCATCAAATTAGAAACTTACATAGCAACTAAAATAAATATTACAAATATTACTGCAACATCCCAAATTCCTTTAAATCAAGACTGTAATTTGTCACTTGACAAATCTAATTGCATTTAATGGCTGTGCAATACAGGCCAACCTGAAATACGAAATATGAAAAAAGTAATGAAATTATCAATGTAAGACTATAGTAAAAATGGCCATAACTGTTCCCCATAGCTCAAGATGACATCTTGAAGTTTGTCCAACCAATACAGTCAAAAGTTCATTTTCCAAATGAAATATTACTGAGAAAAGCTGCAAATCTTCACATTTTAGAAGCTACAATAATAAATATTTGACATTTTACTTGAGAAAGGAAAAACTGATAAATTTGCAATCAATCAACTAATCAATTAATAATTTCATAACTACTGTCATGTCATTTCCAAGCCCAGTCCAGTCTGGAAGGCAGAAATAAATGTATTTGTACATACAGTATACTAACAATACTAAGACCACCACTCATTTTATCCAGCCTAACCCACCACTGCCTTCCCCTGGGGATACAGTATTATCTTTCCTACCAGTGTGCTTGACACCTGTTACAAATGTCCCCTACACACCACCACCAGATCAGCTTTCTATCAGTCCACAGTAACACCACACACTGTCCTCACATCATTAACTTCTGCTCACTGCTCGGTTATGACTAAAGGGGCTAATGCTGCTGACAGCTTGAAAGTGCATACTTCTGTGAATGTGACCAATCCAGCTGCATCAGACGTGCTGCTGTTACAACAGAGTACAGCACAGCAGGTGAAAGAGCATACACACAGTCATATAGGACAAGCCATGTATTTCAGAAGGAAGTGGCCAAGCCTCTTAGAAACACAATGCAACCTTGAAAAGACCTCCACATAGCTTTTTCTATCGAATCTCTGACATGTTTTCCTCGTCATTGTGTCACCGCACACCTACATCTTTCCTCCATGTTACTGCTAACATGCAATCTTTCTCCACAACCTATTGTCCCTGTCACAGAGCTCAGAGTGGCCTGTGTGAGTGGACCAGCGGGGTGCTTGGTTTCGGTCCACAGGGCAGGTGATAATGAGTTCCCTCCCTTCCCTGCTTCTCCTCCTCTTTCTCCTCCCCATCCCAAGCTACAGTGGTGAAGGTGACTGCAGCTGGATGATTTCTTTCTTTCTAAACTGCAGGGGATACGAGTTGGAGGGTGAGCAGTGTCTGGGATCTAGTGTTTATGTGTGTGTGTGTGTGTGTGTGTGTGTGTGTGTGTGTGTGTGTGTGTGTGTGTGTGTGTGTGTGTGTGTGTGTGTGTGAGTATCAGTCCAGGTGGCAGTGTTGCCTTGAAGTATTAACCCAGTAAAAGAGGGGGCTCACATAACACTCCATTAATGATGAATGGTGAGCTGTAATGGGCGAGCACCTACACAGCCTCCACCCTGATGACACCCACTCTATAAGCCCACTGACAATACAACCAAAACAAAATTAACTCATTGAGGCAGAGGTTTGAAAGGAGACAAATCCAGCTCACAGACTCAACAGGAAATTACTTTGTGGGGGGTTGTGAGGCTCAGAGCATCACATATTCACAGAGGTCTCCGGTGGTTCCTCTTTCCATGCCTCCATCCCTTCTGGCACTGAACGTGTGAAACACTCACATGGGGTTTTAAGCATTGAGCTCTATCGATCACTGTGGATCTGAGGCTGTGGGGTACGTCTGCTGTGCGAGCATGGTTGATTTTTTTTTCCAGCTTCGACATCGTGTACCTCTCTATTTGTGCCTGAGAGAGTAATAATAGCAGCTCAGGCCCTCTCCGTCCACTCCCTCCTCCTTTACCTTATACACACTCACAGAGGAGGGAGTCTCATTCTGGTCATTATCATTCAGGCTCTCAAACATCACCTCAACATCATCACCTCACAGCTCTTTCCTGGTGTGATCTGTGTAGTGTGTATTTAAGAGGAAACAGGAAGAAATGGAGAGCGACACACAAGAGGGATGGATGGATAGATGGAGAGAGGCAAACAAGCAGCATAATTACGGGGAAGACTACACCCTCCTCTTCCTTTTTCCAAAACCTCGTAGGCAAGCCAACGGCAGCACAGACAGGGAAAAGCATGGAAGAGGGCTTTGCTTTGTTCTTATTTTCATTTTCTCAGCCTCACAGCAATTACATCCCTGTCTGAGAAACACATGAGGAGGAGGAGGAGGAGGAGGAGGAGGAGGAGGAGGAGGAGGAGAACACAAACAGAAAGAGGGATATGCTGCTCTGGAGTGAAACGCTGCACAGATCTGTTGGGTTCAATGCTACCTCCACTGCCTGAGGTTGTGGATGCACCCACCAGGAGGCAGGTGCTCCCTTACTTGGATCTGGTTGCAGATCTACATCTCACCTGCCCACCTGTGCAGCAGCGCACAGTGTTTCGATTCTTGAGAGTTGTGTTAACCAGGAAATCTCAAATGTGATCATCAGGAGGGACACAACAACCCCTCCATATATACTCATATCCTGCAACTGTGCAGGTGAAAACACATAGCAAGAGATTTAAAGGTTCAGTATGAGGTCATGCAACCTGTCGGCCTGCCTCTTCAGAGAAAGTGTTTACCTGCTGCTAATGGCCACACTCGAGGCAAAAAGCCTGCTGTCACAGCGAGAGGTGGGACGTGATTAATTGTCCAGATGGGGATAAAATGGTGCACTCAGACAGTCTCTCCTCAAAGACATTGGTGGTGTTATACTCATACTGTTGTACACATGCACAGTAAACAGAGGCATTATGTGTAGAGTGAAGAAGGAGTTCAATTCCTGAATACTTTCAAATTTCCGCACACCTTGCAAAATGCTGCTTGTAATGGTCGTGCTTGTTAGAGAGCTGTCGAAGGCAGACCCCAACAGCGATGCTGGATAGGAAGTCATGTCAGATCATTAAACAGCTCTTCTGACAGATAGCCAAATTTCCACTAGAATGTGGAACTTGATGCAATCTCTCATTGAGGTATTCTTTCATCTGGGTTTCTGAAAAGTTGCAATGTGTTCCCAGTATGGATGGGAATCGAAAACCGGTTCTTGTTGAGAACCGGTTCCCAGTTTTTCAGTTCCTTGGAATCATTTGCCAATTTTGCAAAGGATTCCCTTATCAATTCCAGTGGGCGTGATAGACGTCTCTACGCACTTTGCGTAGCTTGCGTTGCTTGAAAACAAACGCTCGAAAGTTTGGTTACATTTCACGAGAAAGGATGACAACAGGGCAACTTGCAATACTTGCAAAGTGGATATTTCATCAAAGGGAGGAAATACTACCAATATGCAGAAACATTTGCACACACAGCATGCGATAACTTTGAATGAATATCTGCTCCGGAGTGAATCTCAACCCAGCAGCAGCGGCAACGTTAGCACATCCTCTGCTGTTAATACTGCAGGTAACTAAGTAACTAACACTGCCTATGACGTTAGCTCCATTTGCCTCATTGTAAAACCTGCTATTACTAACTGTTAATATTAAATGAATGCCTTCTCATGCATAAATTTAGATGACAGTGATGAGAGACAGGGTCTGACCTGCTCAGAGGCTGGCAGTACTCGCTCCAGTTCACGTCTACCTCTAGCTTAAATAATTTCCCAAATTGGGATCAGTAAAGAAGCAGTCTAAGTCTTAGCTTCTTCTCTCACCGAGTGGATCAGGAGATCCAGCTGTACAGAAGCCTGCCCCCCATCCCCTGCAAGGATAACGCCACCCTATGGTGGTGGAGCAAGAGAGAGACTGGCTGAAAGCTTTCTGCGTGTGCAGGTGTCCTCCACCCCGTCTGAGAGGGTGTTCTCCACAGCTGGAGACACCTTAAGTCCAGAAAGATCACATATCCTTCCTGAAAGAGCAGATGCTTATTTTTCTGCAAAAGAATAGTTAATTCTTCATAGTTAATGTTTGCAGAATTGCACAATGCACAAATCCAGTCAATTGGACTTGACTTGACTGTATTTGTCACTGGCTGACGTAGTTTTATTTACTGGACATTCTTGCACAACAGAATAATTTATGTTGTATTTTGTTAATTTCTACAGAAGAAAATTTATTTTATTATTATTTTAGATTTATTTTCAAATAAATTTTCTGGGGACCCCCTGGCACCCCATCGAGGAGCCCTAGGCTGTGGGCCTCTTAAAACCTCAGTGTTACTTCTAAACTAAAAGTTGGTGCTAATCGACCTGTGTTGTTTGCAGAATCGAAAATGGAATCAGAATCGTAAAAATCTAATCGATTCCCATCCCTAGTTCCCGGGCTTTACTGTCCATGTTCTAACATAAAATGAGAATCTTATACAATACCTACTATGGCAATTTGTTAGCATTGCTACAAGTGGATATTGTATTAGAAAATGAGGAATTTTGGAAGAAAATAAATAATAAACCTTATCAGGGAACATTTTACTGATTCATTCACTATCAATATTTTGCCACTTCCCAGATTAACAGGTTAATTAACAACATTTCATCATTATGTTGATAGAAAACTGAATCCAGTCTGCATTATGTTTCTGTCAAAACGCATTTGTTGTTGAATATTAGCTGTATATAATAGTAACTTCCCTGAGATATGGTTGTATCTGTGATAACCATCGACACTTTCTTCGCTGCTGTCATCTTGCCAACTTTTTCACTGTAGTCTCTGCTGTCAAAACCTTTAACCTGCAACGGTCTTATGTTTTTGGGAACTAGATCACTGTGTAACAACAGTAAAACAAAAAGAACATGAGGTTTTCTTCCTTCATATATCCTTTATTAATAATGTCTGTCTCCTGTTTGTGATTATTAATTTGCTTAAATGCATAGAATCATTTTTATGTAGCTACCAGAGCTGAACAAAATGGCTACATATGAACATCTTGGCCAGAAATCACAAATAAAGATGGTCACTGAAGAGTGGAGCATAAAACAAAGTCGACTAATTGCTTTCTTTCCAGTGTTTTCATTAAAGCAGACTGGGTAAATGATGACGTATCATCAACCTAATGCTTCACCTAATTTGTATACGTTGTTGTACTGGCATAACCCACGCACTGTTGGAATTGTGATTAATTTCCCACTAACATTCCCCAGGGACAGGGGGCTTTTACTCTGAAGTGGCGGGGTCAATAGCCACTGATACACATGGGTAAGCTATAAATCCATCCTCGCGTCCTTTCTTTAAATAATTCATAAGGAGGTGGGCTTCAGCGCTGCATTTTGTGGAGAATTTGTCCACAAACTGGCATGTGTCTGTCCTTAAACAGATTGTAGCTTGTTTTAATGCAGTCTCTTTCATCTAAATGACATGGAAACCAGCTCCCAGGGGAATTACCAACCAGCTGACAGCCACTCTCCAGGGCTGATTCCAGTGTTTTCTGGTGTATTCTAAAGGGAAATAAACACACAAACCAACCCTGAACATCATCATTCACTACAACCACATGTGAAAGGACGAAAATCCCTCAAAATCAAAGAGAAGACAGCAGCATTTTTGTCTCATAGAACTCCCTGCACGTGCTATTTCTTGTGTATACGAAGGGTAGGTTTTGAAACACACAGTGAGAGCGGGGTGTTTCACAATGTCAGTGTTTTGCACAAGAAACTGAGGGCCAGACTCTTTGTTTTACTAAGGATGTCCTGTCAGACGGGACAAAGCAGACATGAAACAAGCAAAAGAGATGTAGTGTCTGTACACTGCAGGGTTGGTTCACAGCCAATGAGGAACAGATTCCTGTTGACACAACTTTCAGTGTGAACCATGCTTGCAGGTTTTTTTACAGAAAGCACGAGAAGCACTGAGGAGATTTTCCATGAAACACAGGAGCACTAAGACGTTTGAGACAAAAGTTGTTGAACTAAATCTTTTTTTCATTAAACATTCTCAACAAGCAAGGCCCCAGCCTCTTCACTCAGATGTCCCCTCTGGACTGGGGATCTGAATTGATTTCCTCTGCTAAGCTTATAGATTACTGATGACCCACTAACACATGAACTAAAAAACAGTCCAGTGCCTGACCCTGAAGCAGGCGTCCAGCAGCAAGCCTGTTTACATGCATTTAAGTACCAATCTGCAACATCTATGTTTCCCAACTGTGATGATATCTAAGCACTCATCAGTCTGGTGTGCTTTTTGCCAATCACCTGTCAATCAAAGAGTAATGTGACATGATGTGACATTCTTAATATGATGTTTATTTTTTATTCCAATCTTTTGTATATACTTATTGTTTTTACTCTATCTGCTTTATTGGTGCTGCTGTAAATTGGAATTTCCCCTCGACTCGACTAATAAAGTGAATTGAATTGAAATGAATTGAATCTTTTTGCTAGGATTTTCTCGAAGTTAAGGTGAGATTATGACGCTTTTGAGAGAGGAATTAACACACTTTCCTCTCACAAATGAAAATTCTAATTCATAAGCAATAAAACACACATGCTGCTACAACCTTGTTCGTCCCAGTGTGAGCAGTAGCTTGTGGTGGCTAATGTTATGTTGATGTTTCATGGCCTCCGCGGCTTCAATTTTGATCATTCTTGTTTTGATCTGTCCTTTGTGAGTCCTCTAATAACCCTTAAAGTTTTTCTGTAAGTAATGTTTTTTCAATGTCTGGCCCTCTCCTGCTTTTATTACGAACAAACTGCATACAAGAGACTTTTCTCCCATAAAACACCTACCAGATACCAACTACAAAAGCTTTCAAGAACTTGATATAGGATGATTTTTAAAAAATAGAGCGCTTATGTTAACACATATTGTTACCTGTACATAAAAAAACTCGGATTGATTTAACTACTTGTGTCAGAACCAGTCTGGCAGGAACTTGCTTCCTACCACAAGCGTCGAATTGGACGAACCTGCATGACAACAGTATCACATAGCCTAACTGACAAATGCTCTCATTCAGATCTCTGTGAAGAGACTTATAATACAGACGTGTGGGAAAGAAGAAAAAATATGCTGATGAACAACTTTTAACACAAAACAGGGGCTTGGAGGACAGGTGGGAACACACCATCAGCTCAGGTCACACTGCCCAGGCTGACTGGATGTGCTGTTAAATCTTGTTTACCCTTTCAAAGGCCGCCTTGTATGGATAAGGTTGATAATGAGGCCTGATTGGCAAATAACTCGTATCTGCGCTAAGCCGAGCAGCGGTGTTGGGATATTCTGTGACAGTTAATAGCTTTATTGAATCGGAAGCGCTGACCTCATTAAAAGCAGCTGAACATCCTAGACTAAAGTCAACACAAAGCAGCGCTGCCTTTGCAGTTTGTCTGTGTGTGTTAGAGAGAAAGAGAGACAGCCCATGTTGCCCTCATCAAGCACAAATTCAATATAGTCGCCTATACAAACCAGTCCTGTGCCTTTGTTCCGTCTCACTCATGTCACTGAGTTTCCTCATGCTGGACCTGCTGTGTGTCACAACAAATTATTATAACACACCAGATACTGTATATATTTCTGGAGATCTGTATGAAAGTATTCATCCTGTTTTCTAACCAACCCCAGCATAACACACTTGTATTTTTCATGGTTTGAGGTGACATAAGACCCATACAGGATATCGTACGCCTGCTCTCCATTGTTTGTTTTGTCCAGGAAACAGGATATTCACACAGAGGAGAGCCAAGCAGCTGAGCACAGAGCCACAAAACAAAGAGTTAGAGATTCATTTTGACTCCAGTTCAAGGTGTGTTTCAGGTAACATCATCTCCTGCCACTGTGATTAAAAGCTCCAAACAAGAATTAACAACTCCAATACAAGATTGTGACCAGCAAAGCACTCATGTTGACATGTCAACAGCTCAACACCCAGCTGACATTCAGTCTGCACAAGTCAAGTAAAACACATGTATGTGCACTTAGCGGGAGGCGTGCATCCAATTCTACTCAAACTGAACAAATGAGCGCTATTTTCAGTTACTGTCGTGAGGAGTAAGGACAAAAGACGCGTTTCCCCACAGAAACAGAGCGGGAAATGAAGTCACACATCACGCAAACACACGTTTTCAAGTACCACATAACAGAAAAGTGTGATTAAAATTGCACGGGTAACAATACGCGCCGTGTGGCTGCCAGAAAAGCTGTTACAGGTGATCACACCGGCGGATAATGCTTTCCTGTGAACATGACTAAGAAACACGCCGTCAACGGTAATGTTTGTATGCCAATGAAACGTTTCCCACCTTGTGTCTTTTGTTGTGATCTGATCGCTCCCACTTATTGTCTGTGCGCAAAGCGGCTCAGCCGGCACCGGTCAGCCAAAATAAAGCCTCCTCTCTCCTTCAAAGCCGAGACTTTCAGAATAAGAGCCGCGGTAGAATGAATGGAGAGCGGGTTCTGGAGGTCATCAGAGATCCATGAAGGTAAACTGCTGGCTGTTCGGCAGAACAACCTCGTCTCCCACACAGTCCACACAGTCAGTGGCATCCACACACACACACACACACACACACACACACACACACACACACACACACACACACACACACACACACACACTCCGCCTCCTCCTGCGCGCTGCCCGCCGCACACGCAGGATGGGACAGATGAGTTTCCCTGTGTTGGCTGTTGGCCGGTGGAGGAGCGCTCTCTGCCGCGTGAACACACGACTGACAGTGGAAATGAATGACAAATGATAATAAAATGAAACACTGTCAAGGCTAGAAAAAATGGCCATTCATCAGTTTATGTAGTTCTCTGTTATAGTTAAAGATTTATATTTCATTATTGAAATCTTAGATTCCAGGACAATTCTAGCCCAGGTGTGTCAATCCTATTCAAAGCACATGTAGATGATCTCCATATGTTCATAGTAGTTTTCCCTGAATTGCCTTTGTTGCTCTTCACATAGCAGTTTTCTGAAGCCTGTTTTGGAGCAATCTTGGCAAAAGTCACACTAGTATTTTTTTCTGTGTAGTAAAATATTTGTCGTTTTCCATTGTTCAATCATCCAATGGGTGAATGCAACAGAACATCAGTTGGTAACATTGCACAATATCAACCATACAACCTGTGATTGACGTAGCTTCAAGTATTCTTAAAGCTGCACTAAGCAATATTTTCATAGTAGTAATTGATCTGATTACTGTGTGATGTAAAGTGGGTCTGTCCTACTGATAGAGGATGATCAACTCTACAGCTCTACAGATCATCTTTGAGTCAGTGTTTTGGTGTTCTTGCTTGCAGCTTCACTCTTTTGCTTTGCCACTCTCCTCAGTGTCTTTTCCAGCAGCAGCATGCAGTTATGTTTTCAGCAAAGATGGGTCTAATGGATCCACCATACACAACCTGCTGAGTGCCAAACTGCAGACACACCCAGTTAGTAACTAACTGGTGAACACAGAGGAGCATTTAGCAGCTACATTGCCAAGTATTTGTCTACTTCAAATGAACGCTAAGGTTGCGCTGCGTCTTCTGGATGTGTAAATACAGAATTATATACACCAATATATCAAATTATAACAATATCAACTTACCACAGAGATAAAATGCCAATGTTTTGTTTACTGCTTGTTGCAGTGACCAAAGAAAAAAAAGCTATAGCCCAGTGTCTTTATTATAATTATGAGAATGTCTTTGCATGTATTATGATGGTTTATGGTTTATTCCATAGCCTAACAGAGTTCTGTAGTGTACATCATCAGTGTTCTTTTAAGTGTACTTTATCATCCAAGAGCAGTCCTGCACATTAACACGCTCTTCTCAAATAAAGTTTATTCCCGTATCCTGCTTGTTCCCTATCTATCTATCTATCTATCTATCTATCTATCTATCTATCTATCTATGTGATTTCATCCATCCATCCATTTTCTATGCCGCTTATCCCTTTCGGGGTCGCGGGGGGCTAGAGCCTATCTCGGCTGTCAACGGGCAAGAGGCGGGGTACACCCTGGACCGGTCACCAGCCGATCGCAGGGCACATACACACAAGCATGCACACTCACACTCACACCTAGGGGCAATTTAGAGTCACCAATCAACCTAATGAGCATGTTTTTGGTCTGTGGGAGGAAGCCGGAGAGCCCGGAGAGAACCCACGCATGCACGGGAAGAACATGCAAACTTCACACAGAAAGGCCCGACCTGGGAATCGAACCTGTGACCTTCTTGCTGTGAGGCACGCGCACTACCTGCTGCGCCACCGTGCAGCTATGTGATTTCACAAAACTGAAAATTTGAAAGGACAAACTGCTTAAACAAGTTACACGTTTGAAGTCTGAGTCATTGTGAGGTAGAAGAATGGCTTTACAGGTTTGTTAGAACATTATATGTAACACTGTGGACATGTTATAGATTTTCCAGGGGAAGGAAAGGAGTGGCACGCTGGCTGTTGTGGCTTCATTACAGGCTGAACAATGGAAAAGACCAGTAATCCACAGAAACTGCAGCAGCAAGGAAATGGGAGGGATGAAACTGCCCAGTTTATTATAAACCAGTTGAACCTCATGTCAGGGCAGCTACACGGTGGCGTTTCCTCGGCTCTCTCAGCTGTGCACACACACAGAGGACAGAACAAAAGAAAAAAACGGCGGAAAAAAAGAAAGATGAGTTTTCATGTATAGGTGAAGGCTGGGAGTGTTACTGGAGCAAAATGCTTTCTTCAAAGTCTAAATGAGTCACCCCAGGGACAGCCCCCATCCCCCTCCCCATTTGTGAGGATTTCTGCAAGCCTGTGATTAGGCTCACCCCAGTGCCATGTGTGCACCAAGTACCCCCACTCCCCCCCATGCACATCAAATCTCTGCTTGGCCTCAGCTCCCATTGAGATTACCCCACCAGCTATTGTTCTGATGACACTTCCTATAAGCCATGCTCTCATTATGAGAAAATAAAGACAGAATTTCATTATTTGATGATTTTGCTGAATAATATGTAGTGTTCTCTGCAAATGGAGTTAAATTGTATAAAACGATATTTTAAAGTACAACAAAAATCGCAAAGAAACATTTCCAGACATGATCCAAAAGAGCAAAAGTTTCATTTACGTTGTACGTATTTTCATTCATTATTGCTCTGAAGATGATGAGAAAACACAAAGTCATCTATTGAAGCAAAAGTGACACAAAAACAGGGATTTGCAGCCCAAGTTAAACACCTGAGATTAGTAAAGAATGTAAATAGACTAAGTGAGGGGAGCTTTGTTTGTGCAGAGGGAGGAAACTATGAATTTTAAGTACAAGGGGATTATGTTGTGCTCGTGGAACAGATGTTAACACGGAGAGGTTTACCCTCCTGAGAATGGCCCCTGACTGACACACTGTCCCACAGTCACTGGCCCATTGTCAATGTGCATCCTGTCTTCTGAGTCTTTAGTTGCAGATTGCCCCCACCCCCTCCAGGACAGATTAACTCTGCCCCCCTCCCATCAGCCTTGACCTTGATGGACTGGTAATGTCATCTCTTTTGTGCTTTGACAGACATTAACTCTTGCCAACTTTCATGCTTCCCTTTAAAGCAAACTTCATGCATTCATGAGTGCCTATGGAGACAAACAAAAGCTGGATGACAATAAGTAACATCAACAATAAGTGAGCACTGAGCCTCCATCCCATCCCATCCTCTCATCAGACCTCTAAGCGGGTCAGCTGTTGTGCTGTGGCCCTCATGCCACCAGTCCTCATTCTTCTTGATAGCTCGGCCATTTTACTGTGTCTTTAGTATTTTCCAGGTCATGGTGAATGAATCAAGCAGTTCTTCACTGTGTGTTTCACCTCCCCCACATCTTCTAAGAATTATGAGCATTTTCTTGAAAATCTGGGGGCGGAAATATGATGATATGTAAAAAATTCTTGATGCAACCCATGTGCATTGAATAACAATCTGAAGCAAAAGCGTAATTATGTATGCACTGCACAGTACTTGTGTAGTTTCACCCTTTATGGTCCCAGCCAGTTAAAAACAATGGAAAAACATTTCCAATTTTTTTTCAATTGACCACACTTTTTTTTTTTTTTAATAACTGTACCAAACAAGGGGCTATTCACAAAGCCTTGCCCCCCCCCCCTTAGTCCCTGTTTCTATGCCTGTCAAACTCTTCACTCTTGCATGGCAGTTTACAATGATTACAGTGCAGTATATCACATGGGTTAAAGCATGTCTTTGATTTCACACAAAGTAGACAGAGCAGGATTCTCTTTTCCACCACACAACCATGAATTTTGTTGGCTGAGGTGACGTCGGACGTGAGTAGATTTTCTCTGCTAGTGTTAATGCTAACTTGAAAAACGAATGGCTGAAAACTCTGTCTCCCTTATCTAATAATGTGACCATTGCCTGAGGAAGTAGTGTTGGTTATTACTATAGGGAGAATCCCAGGTGGTGTGTAGTTAGCAAGCAATTAGCTGGGTATGCTAACAGTTGCGGCTTATGTTCTAGCAGAAAAACACCATTAAATATATATTTTTTTTCTCCTGTATTTTTGGTCTTAGAAAGGCTAAAAAATTATTCCTCTGCAATACATTGCTTCAGCATATCAGGAAATGTCTTTTTACAGTAAAGGTAGGCTTTCAACAATCTGCATAGATTTGCCTCTATTAAAGAGAAATATA
Source organism: Chaetodon trifascialis (assembly GCF_039877785.1). Lineage (NCBI taxonomy): Eukaryota > Metazoa > Chordata > Actinopteri > Chaetodontiformes > Chaetodontidae > Chaetodon > Chaetodon trifascialis. The sequence continues at coordinate 23,456,996 of NC_092058.1, read as the reverse complement.
AGACATTACAAAATGCACTTATTTTCGTATGAACAAAAGCAAAACATTTTGTAAAAGATAAATAAATAGAATAAAAAGTTAACTAAAAGTCACTTAAAAATAAGGAAGTCATAATACGCAGCACAGCTTCTGACTGGCTCATCTGTGTGGTGGTGCAACAGCTGTTTTGGTCGATGGACCCTCATCTTGTGGTTTTCTACAAACCATTGCTGACCTTTGTTCAAACGCAAGTATTATCATGGAAAATATTGCAAGAGTTTCAGAAAAATAATTTCAACTAATATATGATAAAATAACACTGAATTTAACAGTCAGAACAGTTTACCAGAAAATTGTCTGAAACTAGACTATATGAGATTTAATTACCTGTGAACACATCATCATCAGGACACATGCCAAGGCAGATCTCTGTAGCTAACCTCTTGAAAGGAAACCACCTGCTTCTGAAAACCACAGGGATTTTTTTTTTTTATTTAATTTTTTTATGGCATACGTGAACACAGCGTTAGATATGGCTAATCTGCTTGAGTTAAGTACAAATCAATCACAATGAAATGTGCATGTAATAAAGCAAAAATCAAAGTCAAGCTGTGCCTATCACTGAGATCTAAACATTAAAATCAAATCACATTCCACAGCTGCCCTTGGCTTCTGCTGAAATATTTTGCCATGACTCTGAGCCTTGGATCAACAATGCCCATCGCCTTGAATTATCTGAATTTGAGATTAGAAAATTTCCTGGATTTGTAGTAAAATATGTCAAGAATGGTCATTCGTGGAAGTAGACGTGCGACATCCCGTGTGACTCTGAGATCCGCTCTGCAAAGCTGCTGAGAGGATCTTTAGTCAGTGTCCTCAAGTGTCCTGTCTCCTCCTCAAGTTGTGACCTCTGTGTGCAATTATGTTATTGTGCAGTGAGAACTAAATGGGCAGCTGCACGGGATGTGGAGGACTACAGTTGTGAGATGTGTAGTTTCTGGGAAATCAGGTCTCATGACTTTGACTTTCCTTTGGCTGATCGCCTTGAAAAATAATGTGGTCACACTGTGAGAGAATTGAAACCTTTAGAATGTTTTTAGATGATCAGCACGCAGCAGGAAAGACATTGTTCACCACCAGGAAGCCAAGTAAGGATACAGCACTCATAAAAAGTGAAACCAACCAGACAGCACAACAGATGTACGAGATAAGACCCTGTACTCAGCCTTACTCACAAATTTGTTTCATTCTTTTCCAGTTGTACAATGATTTACTTTTCTATTACTTTAAAGACTTTATTATGTTATCAAAAACATCTCACAGTGCAAGAAATATTGAACCGTAATATTTCACAAGATACATTTAATGGACCTTTTCTTATGTGCTGCTACATGTGGTACAATATCTCTATGCTAACCTTCATCTCAGTCAGCAGGGTACTGAGGCTGCTTGTCAGCAGTGACAGAAATTGTCACTGACAAGCTGTTACACTATCACCACGTGGAGAAGATGGCTTGTGCAATCTATAACTGCAGAGAGGAGATCATCTTTCACACTTTTTTTTGTGATCTCGTCTTTGTTCTTGTGAAATACTGTTTTACTCATTTAGGCCTGTAAAAATTATTCATTTGAATAATATGAACGCAGTATGAGAGTGGAAAAAACACTCTTCCAATCTAAGACAACAGAGTTTTAGTTTCTGATCCTAAAAGGAGAAAAACAACATTTTCTGAAAATCATTAGCCACTGTCAATATCGGAATTACAGTTGTTTCGTATACTAATGAAATAAACAAGAGGAATTCGATGTTAAGCTCATGGTCCTGGTGGTTCAACCTCTCATCTGTCTTTGGCGCCCTCTGGTGAACATTTTAAGCTATAGCAACAAGCCGCCCGAAAGAAGGCACAGGGACTGTATTGTTGAATATCTCCCAAGGCTGAACAAGGCTGAACCCAAAGCCGTCATGGATTGCGTCCTTTTCAACATCACAGACTCAAACCAAACACAAGCATGAAGCAAATTTTCAGTGGAATTTCTGGAGCAGCCAAGCGGCCACACACTGCCTGCAACTCGATCCGGCACTGCACACATGCCTTCCTCTGCTTGATAGTCTGCAGGCCCTGCAGAGATGGACTCTTCCTGCATGGGGTAATGAATGACATATAACAAAAAGTCACTCTTATTATCATGGTGTATGCTTGGTGTTCGTCTCTAATTATATGTTCCTATCCTATGCTTTTTCCTCCATCATCAACATAAAAGATGAACCATTTGACTGACGTCACACGTATATGTATATGGACTATATATACAGTATATAATCCAGCCTGATCTTGAACTGCACTGTCGATTTATCTTGATTTCTAAAGCATATAAACACAACAGTTTGAAGTGCTTTACAGCGCACAGAGATAGAGAACAAAGAGGAAAGAAAGAGGACAGGAGAAAATCAAAAAGGAAACATAATTTGTTCGTGACAATGTAAACAGAGCCAGCAATCAAAGCTGCTGACTGCTGAAAGAATCAACAGAGTGAGAAAAAGGAAGGAAACAATGCCAAAGTGCAACCAGTGAGCCAGTGGAGAGAGGCCTGGATAATATGCTCCTCTTTTCTGAAGCTTCTGAACAAGTTACACATGGGATACAGAGGTTTGGCAAAATATAAAGACAAGCAAAGTGGGTGGCTATAAAGGCTTGGGTAACTCACGTGAGGGACACGGGAACTGTTGGATTTTTTTTTTTTTTTTTTCGCATCAGGAGCTGGAGCAGGGGGGCAGTTAGCCTATACAGCTAAGTATGAAGACCGGAAGCACAAGGAAAACAGTGAACATGATTATCTCAAAAGTTTAACAATATACCTTACACCCACACCCTTGGTGGCTGATTTATACATTACATCTCAATTATTTTTTTATTTGAAGAAAAAAAAAAGAAGGGAAATCAACATATATTTTATTGAGGTTTTGGGTTTGTTTTAAATCATTTTATCATACATATTGCCCTCCACTCAAGACTTCTACATCTCGAGAGTCAGGAAGGACATCAGAAACGTCACTGCAGACCCATCACACCCTGGACACAACCTGTTCCACCTTCTCCCCTCTGGTAGGTGCTACAGAGTACAGTTTCCTCCCACAGGCCATCACTCTGGCAACCAGTTTAATCAGTCATGCGGTGCCAATAACCCCCTAACACCAAAACCTCCTCTTAATTCTTTCTAAATTATATTTCTACAGTTTAAATGCCCTCTTTAAACATGTGTATTTCATCCTGCATTGTCACTGTCAGTATAAATCCTGCTTGCTGTACATAATGTATAAATGCATATTGGCTACACAGCCTACATAATCATTCACTTCATTGTTTACAACTTTTATTTAGGCCATTTAGTGCTTAGTTTTAATTTATGTTACTGGTCATCAGTGCTTCAGTGCTAAGCACATTGAGAGCAACGAAAATTCCAATTCCTTGTATGTGTGCGACTACTGAACCAATAAAGCTGATTGAGATTCTGATGTGATGGGTAAAATGGGTAAAAGATCTGCACCACATGCAAGGTTGCCTCTGGTTGTCTCTGTGTAACTGTAACGTGCACATTAAGTGTATTATTCATGTCACACTGTATAGGACTGGGATTCAAACCAACTATTGTAGCCAACTGTTTTCTGCATTACTTTATGACTCAAAGTAAGCTTTTTGTGCATGCTGTAATAGTCAGTTTTGACAACGTAGATCATTTCCACATCATACAAAAACAAAATTTGACTCAGTCAATTTAAAGTATGTCGCACCTTCACTGCAAACACAACAATAAATGGAACGGTGAACGTCCTGCATTTATACACACCGACACACCAATGGCATAGCATCAGGAGCAACTGACCAAAGACAACTGCAGAGGCCAGGGATCTGACCACAGACCTGTGGACGACCTGTTTTACCTCCTGAACAACAGCTGGCTCTGTGCCACAGCCAATATAACATATTATTTAATCCTTAAGCAGGAGCATGTTAGTAACACTGCCACTGGCACGGTGGAATGGTGGTAACGCTGTCGTGTCACAGCTAGAAGGGTTCGGGTCTCGCTGTGGGCGCCAGGGGCGTGTCCTCCACCATGCCTTCGGTGCCTGCTGCTTGAGGAAAGGGGCCTTTCTTGCATGTTCACCTGGGGTATCCTCCTTAAAATACCCCCACTAAAAAAATGCAAGAAGATCACCACCTGACCAATGGTGACGAAAGAGATTTGGTCCCCGGGCGCTGGTTGGATGGCAGCCCACCGCTCCTGGCCTGCCGTGGAGGAAGTTGGAGGACAAATTTCACCAAATCTGCATGGTGTGTGTGTGATGTAGTTGTTGTGTGACTAATAAAGGGGATTGTCCCTCTGATTCTTCTTCAAAAACACATATAGAACATATAGGTGGAGGTAAGAATGGAACCAAGTACAGGACCGTGAAGGTCCCTATGGGGCTGAGCATAAAGAGGACAGTGAATGATCTGTTGAATAAATGTAAAGAAAACTTTCTATTCTACTTGAAAATGTCTGGTATGTTGTTAGGGACAAGGGCCATCTGTGTTAGTTATAGACTACAGTACAACTTGCGGGCTCACAACAGCTGTTTTTAGCTTCACTGGGGGCCTGAATGAGATGAGATAAAGTCATTAGATATGTAAGTGATACACAACAAATATATTTTTAGGTCTCAGCTGGTGGTATTGTGCATGTCTAAAGCACACATTGTTGTGCTCAATAATTAGGAAAAGGAAGTATTATCTACACTATTCTGCTTCAGATCCTGTGAATAACTCATTATTCTGGGGAGAGAACACACAATGTTGCTTTGAATTGTCCTTTTGTGTGCAAACAACTGGCCTCATAATGAGGCGCATCCCCACACATCATCCGGCAAAATTAATTTTTATGCTCCACCCAGTTAAGGCGCAGACACATGGGGAGGTTTATTTCAGCGAGTCCTGCAAGAAGCCAAACATGAGTGGCAATCAATATTTTTTTACTCCCAACAGTCTGTGCCACACTTTGTGACTTTTGATGTGTGGAATGGTGATTTGCGCACTTAATTTGAAAAATTTTTGCTGACAAACAGAAATGAGGAAGTGTACACCAAAGTAAACTTCACCACTGAAAAAAAAACACTGAACAAAGATGATTCTTAACATGTGCTGGAGTTTTATGCTTCTCAGCGGGATGTCCGACTTACAAAAACCCTTTGAAAAGTTGAAAGAATATGTTGATAAAAATAGGGTTCAGACTACTACTGTGTTGTGAAATCCTTTGTGAAGGTACTCAACAGGGTCTCGACTCACAACTGGAGGAAGATGATGAAACCGTCTGGAAAAGAAAGCACCAATATTAGAGCTAAGTTTCAGCATGGAAATAGCTGAATCACAACCCATGCTTCCTGTTTTCAGTGGCCGCAATAGCTGTACTGCATTTTCAATCCTGGAAAATTCAAGCTTCTAAAGGAAAATCTGAAGTTAGACTTCAGTCGGATTATCAATATGTTCCATATACATTTGCCCACTTCTTGCATTGGAGTCCTGGATCTTTGCTTTGCTGTACACAACAAATCAGAAAATGCATATATAAATCTCATTGTAAGAGGTGGTCACTGAAATTAAGTTTAATTAAACTCTCAGGGATGACAATGTAAGGTAAAACAACTGAATAAATAAATTAACCAAAATGGTAAACCATAATTCCCATACGACGAGTGAGAACTGGGATCAGCGTATACGAACACGAGCAAGCTAAAACGAGACATGGCTCTCAAGGTGTATGAGGACGCTGACCCTGCAGAGTAAATATCGCGGTTTGTTTAGCGGTGCCATTGCCATGAAAAAAGAGAAAACCAAAAAAAAAACAAAACAAAAAGCTCAGCAGACACAGAAGCACAAGATGTCCTTGTTTTTCTCTGCCAAAAGGTTTAGAAAGTGGATCCTGCATACATGAGAGAATATGGCAAAATCTGTGAGCTGCAGAGACTGTGAGCGACTGACTGGACTGATGGAGAGATCTGCACAGTTTGAAAAGAAGATTGAAGCGCTGCATAAAAGAGCAGCCTCTATACATGTCGCTGGAAATGGACAGACTTCTTTACATTGGAATACCTCAGCAGTGGAGCATCCTGGCACAGATTTGGCTGATATGCTGCCCTGGACCTGTTCTAATGCCACTGGTTCAGCTGTTAAGGCTCCCAATCTGGCCTCACCTAATAACTCTTCTTACAGGCACAGCACCGGCACCAGACTGAGAGAATCACCCCAGCCAGGACTTGGGCTGACGTCCGCCACAAAGGCAAATCCAGCAAGAAATTAAATAAGAGGTCACCAACGCTTACTCTTCCACTTGAACTCTCACTGCAGAACAGGTGCAAACCACTGTCTCTGATTGATGAAGAGTGTGATATTAACCACGTTGAGGCCAGGGAAACTAATCACACCACGAACAGTAAAGCTGGCTGAAACCCAAGCAGAAATATTATTAACTCCCCATCTGACAGAAATAACGCACCGACACCATTCTGATTAGGCACTCTATAATCAAGCATGTAAGAATGGCAAAGACGGAAAATCTCACCATGAATGACACATCTGCTGCCAGACAACCTCTCCACACATCCAAGCGACTGGAATATTATCATTCATGTTGGATCTTTTGTCATTTTGCGAAGGAAAACTGCCTCTGAAGTCCTGAAAAAAGACTTTTGCCTGCTACTGGAGAAACTGATGGATTACCAATCAAAACGTATTCAAATCAGGCCCCATTCCAACCTTGGGGAGAGGCATCAAATCTTTCTTGCCCTGAACACATGGCTGACATCGCCATGCCTCAATCATGGGATAAGGTTTATTGCCAACTTCAATATCTTTTGGTACTGGAAAGAACACTAGGCCTGATGGAGTACACCCAAACATTACTAGTTGCAGACTGCTCAGTACCAACCTGCGTCAGGCTAAGGGCATGATGTGCTAAAACAAGAATACACAGATAAGTGCCAAGGTCAGCCTGCACAGGCAGAAAGTCTTACCCGACCCACTGCTTCACATCACACAAGGCATCCAGAGGATGTCTCTGTCCCAGTCAGGGAACCAACACCCCTCATCCCTCTCTCCATCGCTATGTCTTTCTGCAGGGTCCCAGCCTCAACAACAACAGTCCTCCATTCAGGAGATAGTGAAAGCTGCCACACTGACGTTCAGTCAAACTGGTCAAGGCTTTGCAGCCACAACAGTTTGTGTGTTATGACACTGACCTGGGTGAATTTACATCATTTGAATGTCTTAAAACCTAAATCAGAACCAGCATTGCCGCTGAGATGAACACAAATGACCTCAATAAACCCTGTAAAACAGATGTAACCATGGGAAAATTCACCTATATTGCATTTGCTGAGCGCTGCAAGACCTCATGTGTTGACCCTGTTCCTACAGCATTTTTAAAGCATGTTTCTGATAGTGTGTCAAATCAGTCCTGAATATTTTAAATAGATCTTTCATCTTCATCGACGTGTTTAAAACAGCTGCTGTGAAACATTACTACAGAAACCCAACCAACAAACTACAAGCTTTTAAAATCTATCGAAGGTTACAAGTCTTGGTGTCGTCAGAGACTCAGATCTAAGCTTCAAGTCCCACATCAACAAGGTGAAGTTAAAGTTTGACCATTTCTAAACCAAAAAAATGCTGAAAACTGATTCATGCCTTTATTTCAAGCCAACTTGATCATTGATCTCATTCAAAACTCTGCAGACAGAATCAAGAGGAGAGAGAACATCGGTCAGTTTGAGCTGCGCCTTTGCTTTGCTACTTCGCTAACTCTCTTGTTTATTATTTGCCTTCAAGAACACTGCGGTCATCTGCTGCCGGTCTGCTGGAGGTTTCACTCTATTTTTAGCTTTGTTTGGTTTTATGCATTGTCTTTATTCCATTTTTTTTACATTCACTTTTTATCTGTTTTTATGTCTAAGAGGGAAAGAGAATCTGTTGTGTCTGACAACCACAGAAAGCAGGGAGAGAGAGAGAGAGATACTAGACGAAGAGTCTTTTAGAGCTTCATCATAACAGACCTCTTATCCTTATTCTGCTTCATTTTCACCTAGATTTAGAAATTTGATTGTGTGGTTTTATGCATTATCTTTATTTCATGTTAATTTTCATCATTTTTCTGTAAAGCACCCTCTTGCTGCCTGTAATTTCTTTCTTGTAAAGCACTTTGAGCTTCAATTTCTGCATGAAAGGTGCTATACAAATAAAGTTTATTATTATTATTATTATTAGTAGTAGTAGTAGTGTCTTATGTTTTCAGTGCAGTTACTCCGGACAGAATCAGAGTTTCTCACACTGATGTTATTTAAGCATAATGTGATTCTGCAATCATAAACTATTTCATGGGCAGTTTGTGAAGTACTATAGGTTGAAATTTTAATGCTGAAATAGAGATTTGGCTCTTTTTATGCTGTTTTTTTTTTTTTTTTTTTTTTTAATTGATTTAAATTACAATAATCCAAATGAGCTTTCATGGAAGACTTTTACAAAGGAACAAAACAATGCTAAAAACTGGCAAGAGTTTGATGTAAAGGTCCATGCTACTCTCATTAATGTCTGTTAAATACTAAATATAAGGCTTCAATCAGGAGCTTATAAGCACAGAGAATCGAAGAAACACTTATTTGCATCCTGCTTGTCTGATGAAAAGACTGAGAAGACTATCCATCAAACGTAAGTCCACAAGCTTAATAAAACAGATAGCCTTTTCCCATTTGGACAGAGCCAAGCTGGCTGATTTTTGGTGTTTTCGGTCTTTTTGCTTAGCTAAACTAACACATTCAGGCTCTAGCCTTATATGTAATGGACAGATATGAGAGTGGTATGAATCATCTCATGCATGAGAAGTAAAATTCTCTTTCTGTCCTTCTTTCTGAGGACTGTTCACACTTTTCTCCAATAGCTAGTGGATCCAGTCACCAACAGCAGTGAATGGACATAGATTACTGCTCCTGTTGCAAAACTACACAACTGCTCATCCTCCTTCCCTAAACCAATATGCCCAATCAACCACAAAAGTCAAGACATCCTGGACTCGTCATTGTGTCATCGAGCAAGTGAGACATTATTGTGTCACACCAGGAAGTCCTAAAGCATTTTAAAAAGACCTAATTCCTCAAACTGCAGCAGCAAGTGGGGATCCTCAAGTCACTGGCTAACATGAAAATAAAAAGGTAAGAAACCTCCTTTAGCCTATGAAAATTCATTTTCATGTGTTCATTTTTTGTTCTCATTATCGAGGTCAGAAACATTTCCTACGTCCTCGTATGCCTTTTCAAATGTTGAGCTGATAGCTGTTTATGAATGGTTAAGTGTGTTATGCTCGAACTCCTAACATTACCATATCCTAAAATTGGCTACACATCAGCTGTGTGTCTGAGCTACACATGCGAATCATTTTCAGTGGCCCGGTTAAATGCAGACTGTAAAATGTTAGCTTGCTCTGGTTTTCACAGAACCCACAGGCCTTTGCTGGAACCCAGCAGGGTCATCCTCATTTTCCAAACAGAAGTCAGTGGAACTGATTTTGCTGTCAACACACTCATGTATTTACAATATGTGACATATAAGCACTGTCTTTCAACGTGGATATGGCATGGATGATATTGTTAGTGCATCAAGGCATTGTTCTTTGGTCAGGAAAATTTCAATGGATGCAACAAATCAGTGTTCTGCCTGATCAGAGGAAGCATGATCAGTCAACAGTTAACAGAGGACCTCTGAGTCATGTGTGAGTGCAGTACTTTGATTCGACTTTGACTTAGATATTGATATTTAGAATTTGACAACCATAACACAATATACAGTATTTCCTAATACAGATGTAAGGTACAAGCTAACCACAGAACACGACTCATAATGCTATTCAGCTACTCATCTTTTTTTTTTGTTGTTGTGCTGAGACGAGAGCGCATATGTATATACGTATACATATTCACTTTCTATGAGGATTGTTAATGAACATGATTGAAAATAATACAACTATGAACTGAACAACCCAGATATGTGTGACTGATCTATTGAATGTTAGGTCAAGGTTCTGTCAATAAACAGTACAGTACTTTTTTTTTTCAAGGTTCAAGCTTCAAGGTTGAAGACAGGTTCAGAAATGTTGTGAGGTCACTGAAATTGTAAGCATGCAACCCTAACAGGTGCAAGATATTATACATCATATACTGTGGTAATACTCCACAGCAGTGGTTGTCAAACTTCTCCTATGTTCCCCTTCAAAACCTGAAAAAACAAAATGATTATCCACCCCCCTGAAAACTGATCTAACTTCTAATAATAAACCACTAAAAACAAGACCATGTTAAAGGTCCCCTGTGTTTCTGGTTCCCACTTTGTATTGTGATGTGTGCACATTAAGCACATGCGCAAACAACGCAATACACATCTCTGCTTTGTTTCACACTAATACGCTGATTGAAATTTGGTGGTGTTGCGAGGCAGTGGACCTGCAAAGGCAGCAAAAAAGAAGACAGCAAGCTAGTGACCATGACTGTAAACAATGCTCACTTCCTTTAAAAAAAGTAAGTAAGAAAGAAAGTGGCCTTGTCAATATTGTATAAAGAAAGCATTAACTTCATTGAAATAAGGAGATTCAAGTAAGCACGATAACCTAGCTAGCATCTGAGCACACTGTATACTTATAGCAGTGGTTTGAGAATCACTGTTCAAAATATCTGACAATTATTTATTACTTTTGTGTGTACTTCTGTCACTTTTTTCATGATGTTAGAGGCTCCTTATGCATGTAATACAATATAATACACACCCTTACAGGTGAAGTCAAATGACATTTTACTGGTTTGAGAGTTATTTTCACAAACCCCATTAGCAACTGCTAACCTACTTAGAAAGACATGCACTATATACTGCCATAAGTCATGCATGCAGAATTTAAGGTTTCAAATTGGGCTTTACTGTCCTCATCATGGATGATCCATGACCAATGTGGAGAGGTCAGCTGGACATGCATGATTACATTCAATGTTCTCTTTAAAATGACATTTTCACTCATTGTTCACATATATTCACTGACCAGCACCAGCCTTATGTTGAAAAATGAAAATGAAATATTTTCCTATGCAGATTTGATGTAAATTAATGATTGTAATTATAATAAACTGTGACACTTGATGCAGAGGTGCAGCCTCAGCTCTAAAAAATGGTACTATCATTATGGATGTTTACATTTTCTATGATGACTTTATGCCACAGTACCCAAGTAAATCCCAATTTTGACTTTATGTCATCAGAGTTTGATTATAAGTGATCTAACAGAAAGGTAGATCGATGAAGAATAACATACATTTCTTTGTATGTGAATGACTTCCCCCATTATAATGAATATATATGTGCATGTATAACAGATAATTATGCAGTATTTCCAGATTTTGTGTAATAACAATTCTGTATTTTTCATCAAATGTTCAAGACTGCTTTGTGCCAAAAGAAAAGGTCACCACACAGTGGAAAATTGTTTTTCCTCCTACTGAGTTTACTGAGGTCATATGAAAGGGAAAAGATATTTCAAGAAAAAAAAGCTTTGCAGTTATTTTGAAGAAACAGCAGTGATATGTATAAGCCCAAAGGATCATGAAGAAAAGTGAAACACAAGGGTCAACACGTTTACTGAAGTGTGTTTTACCACTCTTTAGTGGGTGGTTACAACACAGTTGTGACTGAATGCATAGCAAGTGCTATTTTATTCATTTTACTGTAAAAGCTCTTTTCTAAGGAAAATCATCCACTGGCACAAAATAAGTAAACATAAAGAGTGTGAGTCAAAAACTAAAGTGGATGAATGAGCACTGAATATTACAGAATGGCTCAGAAAACTGCTACTTAGATCACTGCCAGTCAATCCCACTTTTCCCGCAGGGACTGGGATTTTAGGATTTGCGCGGCACTCCTCCTGAACATGACCTGAAAAAATCTTTAAAAATGTTTCTGTGAATAGTTCAGAAAAAAAAAAAAAAAAACACCATTGTGTTGCTCGACTAGTCCTGAATCATTGCTGTGATGCTGAAGCGATAGCTGCAGACTGGCACTAGATTTGACATGCCAGACTAATTAGAGCGATTATCACACAGCTGCACAGGCTGAGAGGATTTGAAGTGGTTTTATCAAAAGGATCATTTTCCCGGGAAGTGCCTCATCCTGACAGCATGTGCAATGCCAGATCCATTTTGCTTTGGGATGTGCAGACGCTGTCTGCTCAGCTACTCTGCAGATTTGAAAGGGTCAGCTCAGAGTGGACAGGAGGAGAGGGCTGCTCCTGCACAGCACTGAGTCCTTGCTCAGTGTATTATTACAATGAGTAAAGCTGCGAAATGATTTGAGTCATTAGTAACTGAAGCAGGAGCACAAGTCTCACCTAGATGTTATTCTCTTGTTGCTGTTTTTGGAGCCCTTTTGTTTGTTTCGTTTCTGTTTTGGAGCTGTGGGTGTGGGACAGTTTTGGTCCTGTTTCCACTGTAGGTTGCTGTTGTTTGCACTTCCATGTGTAAAGTCAGTTCACTTCCTTTCTGATCTTTGTATGTGGCTTGTATTGTGCTTTTATGTGACCTTGATTGTTGTCTTTTTATTGTTTTTGTTTGGTCTGTACCCCAGGTAGACTAGCTACCACCTTGTGGAAACTAAAGAGGATCTAAATAAAGAGTTAAGATGCACTGTGTTTACTAAAGGCCACAGGTACTGTCTCAGACCTCACAACAGACCAGTTACTGGAAGTCTGGTGGCACATAATCACACCAGCTTACCCTAAATCATACGCTTACCTGGCAAAGGAGGATAAACCAAATTTAGGTCTAATAATCTTACCAAACAGATTTGGCCTCCAATGGTGGGCTAATTAACAGAATTAACAATTGATTTAATGCCTCAGTCCAGCCAGGCATTTGAATTCCTTCCTAATAAAACAGAGGTAATTTAGATTTAAGACAACCAAAGAGTGGTTTAAAGCTGCTCTGATCAATATTTCTATTAGCAACAATGAATCAAATGACTGTTAATGTGTGTCAAAGGGGTTGCGTGTACTGATGAATTCACAAAGAATTATCATATGACTTTGCAGTTGCCCTCGGCTCTATGGTCAGTTTGAGCTTTTGGTTGCCTGCCTGACAGCTTTAATGTTTTGGTTATGTCTTGCTATCTGCAACAGCGTCACACAGCAGGCAGCTGCTTTCAGTGGACAAGCTACAAAAACCCACTGTACACTACCTGCCCAGCACCATATGGCAGTGAGCACCTAGCTGGAGCTAGCTGGGGAACACAGTGGATCGGGATTTCTCTAAGGACTTATAGGAGACTAATTCAGAGCTAAGAGGAGTGTGACTATTGGACTCACATCATCAAACATGACTCCAGATTAATATTTCTCTGTTAGCGTTCACTACAAGTTCTCCATAATAACTTGTAATAAGTTAAAGAGAATCTGTACAGTATTTCTACAGCAATGCCTGTTATATTATTAACATGTTAAATCAGGCCTGTTCAAATCACTCAAATGTTCGAGACAGCACAGTGTTGATGTTTAGCACCCCTTTTTCATAGTGCATAACCTAGCTGATACATAAACGCATCTTTCACCCTCATTTAAAGAACAATAACATGTTCTCTGTAAAAGAATCTCTGGCTTCCCTCTCACTCAATCATCATATTGTACTCCACTACAATACCTCAGGTTGCTCATTGACTCAGGATGGCTCAGAGAATGCCACTGGCAGCGCACATACACGTCAGTGTGTTATTTAGCCTGGTCTGTGTAACTACTCCCCCTCTCTTTGCCCTTGGGTGGGCTGGGGTCCTCAGTGCTACCTCGGACCTGACTGGCCTGTACAAGCGCCTTGGGAGTTCCCACCCTCTACCGACCATGACGTCACAGGTCCGGCTCCGACAGCAGCCGGTGTCTGCCCATCTCCAGGGTCAAGAGCGCAGGGAGGACCGAGACAGGAGGACCAGGAACCTTCTGCACCACAGCACCCAACGCACCTCCACCACCCATATCACGCCTCCCCGAGGCCGGCCTGCTGTGAGCCAGCCACCCATGGAAGTTCTCAAGGTAAGCACGCTGGTGTACCTGTTTACGCGGCAGCACTAATATGAGGGATGAAAATGTTCTGCAGTACTCATGGGGATGGAAACTCGCCCGTGGATCCTTGATTCCACATATTCCAAACTGGATTATACATTTTCCATTTCTTTAAACCACAAACTCAACATGATTATGGACTTCTGCTTCAGAAATTCTTCAGTCTGTGTCAGCTCCTGAGACACTGTGGTAAGTCCATAGGGGGGATTATCTCTTGACAGAATTCCTGTTTCCAGACATTTGGCATTCAACACATTTAATCCTATTTGCTCCACTACACTGACATGTTTTCATTCATTTCATTCCTGCTATGGACAAATGGACCCTAAAAACACGAGAGTATGAAGATGATAAAAGGTTTTTGGGAGAGAAAGAGTTTAAAAACTCTTAGATATCAGCATCAGATCATTTCTACAGTGTCTTGACTACATAGAACACTGCATTTTGAGGATTTTTAAGATCAGGACCACGTAGCAGTTTTCACCCCTTCAGGATTTTTTTTAATTTGTCAAAAGCATAGAGAGAAAATTCCAACTGTCAGACATGTCAAATGTAGTTGTCTGCTTTGGATTTACAGATTTTCTATGCCTACAAGTGAAGGAAATCTCTATTATTTCTGCCAATTATCACAGATATGCTTGTGGTATCATTAAGTCTGATATTCTGCAAGATAGGTGTGACGTTTCTGCCACTGGGTGATGGAGATGTTCTTTTAAGGTCATGAATGATATCAGCTGTCGACTTGTGTGTGTGAAATAGGTTTGACGCATCAGTGTATTCATCGATAGATTCACATAATTCTTTTGCACTGTAGCAATTCAAGTCGTCTCAGCATGAAAATCAAATCCTGTCACAGTGTTACTTAGCATGTGTTGCTATTTTCACATGGTTTTGTGCCAAAACAGAAAAATACTTCACTGCTTTTCCTTGTTAATACTATCTCAGTGCTGATGTTTTGGTGGGAATAGAAAGATGTTGTTTTCTCTTCTGTTGGTTATTCTAAAAGAGCTTCTCTTTACATCTCTTCACAATTTCCATTGTGAAGAGTTTAGACAATGATCTGAGTTTTCTGGGCAAACGCTCTTTGACAATTTGAACCTAACCTGTCTGTGGATTATCAAAGCCATGAAGGCAAGGCAAAATTAGCTTAGAAGTACCAGGCAGAGCTCCTGGACCATGAAAGTGAAAACATAAAGCTCAGATGAGCTTGTCCAAAGGGGGAGGGGGACCCTTAATTAGCCAGTTTACCTCTGACCCCTGTGAGAATGAAGTGAAAAAGCAGCTCAGGGATCAAGACAAAAGGCTGGCAGAGTTTGATCACACACACAATCTCGTAAGTCTGCTTGAATCTTGAACTCATTTACAGTAAAATAATATTCATTAATCAGACATCAGTCTCAACAGTAAAAGCTCGCAAAGAAATGAGTTTAACCTAAAGCCACAGTGGCCACTGCACCTGCCATGCTTACCATTTTTGTGGCTCCTAGTTCTAAGAGGAATGAAAATGAACAAAGCTAATAGCATAATATTTTGTCTTTGTAATTATTAGTGCTGTCAAAAATATTGCATCATTAACATGTTAACGCAAATCAATTTTAACGACGTCATTTTTTTTATCGCGCGATTAACACTCTTTGTGACCTAGTGAACTTCTAGTTTTTTATAAGCTGTGGCCACTGCTAGTAACATAAGAAAAACTACAGGATCCGGTTGTAAACTGGAGACGATACAATAAGCATACTCAACGCACGTGTTTGCTCTTGTCTGCTCGCTAGCTGTGAAAGAGTAGGCTACTGGTTTGTGTGGATGTCAAGCGCAAAATGCCAAATTGGCAGCGAACAAGATTGTGAATGGAAAGTTTAGTTTCAAAAAGTTGCCAGATGGGTCGACTGACAGGACCAAAGTTATCTGTGTGTATTGTCGGTGTGAACTGAGTTATCACCATAGCACTTCCAGTCTGAAATACCACTTGATGGCCAAACAAACGGCGAATGCGAATTCTCCATCGCCTCCTTGTCAAAACCAGGCTGCTAGTATGTTCAAAGGAAACTTAAGAAAGGAAAGTTTAAGCCATGGTTTAACTGCACTACAGGCTGAGTCCTAGTTTACAATGATGTGCACTTTGTAACTTTATCTTGTATCATCCTGTTTTGATCCCTTAGAAAGGGTTGTTGAAGGGGCTTTTTTGTAACCAAGTATTTATTTTTTTGTCATCTGTTTATTGACAGTGTTAAATTGTGTGAGATTTGATTCATTCAAATGTGAATGACTGCTCAAAGTGAGAATGTTAGTGTGAAAGAAAACACTACACAAAGCAAGCCTATCCACTTTTCCATATTGATAACTATTAAAATGATAATTCAAGGGACATTTAGAATAGATGAAAATGTGCGATTAATTTGCGATTAATCGTGAATCAACTATGACATTCATGAGATTAATCACGATTAAATATTTTAATCGATTGACAGTACTAGTAATAATATGTCTTTATATGTCTTTTGGTCTTTGTACAGTCTTTCAGCCCGTGTCTTTGGCTTGATTACTGATTTAGTTCCCTCTCATCACTCTCATAGTGAGCTTTTCAACTGCAACAGACAGCTGATTTCACTGAGAGAGCTCTAACAACCCACTGCACACTACCTGTTCAGCACCAAACAGCAGACAGACACAGTTAGTGCCCAGCTGGTGACCATAGTGCAGCATTTAGCAGCTAAAGGGACACATATTTCTCTGAGGAGATGAAGATCAGTGCTACAAGAAAGTGAATATTGGATTTAGTAATCTGCAAGCAGAGGTTGCAGATTAGATTTGCAAGATTTTGTTTTCTAACTTCAACAAATGTATGACAAATGTATAACAGATTTTTTTTAAAGACCTGTTCATGTGACCAAGGTGCCACAATTTTTGCTACATTGTTAGGTGAAGCTTTCAGACACATTTTGAGAAACATAAAAATGCAATAAACTATATTTCATCCACTAAAAGTGTTTTCTAAACAAATCTACTCCTGTCTCCAGTAACTAACCCCCTCACACACTTCACACCATTTATAAAATAGAATCCATATGGATAATGGAAAACAAGGATATGGAAACAAGGTCTCGTTAAATTAATTCATTTATGAAAAAACCTGTAGAAATAAATAAATAAAACCAGGTGAGTTTTCTACATACTGTAGCTAAAGATGAAGGACACCAAACTGGCTTAAGGGTAAGCGACCAATATACTGGACGACCAAACTGAAACATGAAACACATTGTGCTAAATTGTGTTGAACTACATAAATTGGTAGACGTGACAATGAAGGCAACATGAAAAGCTTTGTCTACCCATGTAATTTAGCCAAATGGAACAACTCTCTTTGCAAGACCATCAACGTCTGGCATCATATCTGATGAACTGAAATATGCAGCAGAGAGGGCAGATGTAAATCCATTAGATGTGTACTGTAGATGTGTTCTTGGTGTCACATTGTAGTAGCTGTAGTTGTTCATCACAGAGAGGTTTGTTTGCACACATATGTGGAGCCAAACAAAATGATCCGTTTTCAGCTGTCCAGTGTGGATGTCTGTTTTGTCAGTCAGTTCAAGTTGTACATCCAAGAGCTCCAGTTCTCGATCAAATCCTTGCAACCTTGAACGTCGGTTGAACTCAGTGTCGAGGTCTGTGAGAGTAGTGGTGTATCTGTTGGTGTGTCAGGGTGGCACATCCTGCGTAGGCAGCTCTGGGAGATGTGTGAAGGACTTGTTGGTTATTTGCCCGGGAAACAGGGTCAGCCTGGCTTTGAATGTTCACACATGAATACAGCTCATCCACGAACACCTTCTTCCCCTACAACTTCAGATTGAGGTTGACTACATCCACCCTGAATGCAATGGCACACACTTGCAGCTCCACAAGCTCATCAAGCTTTATTGACAGTCACCGTAAACGTCCCTATCTCTCCTCTCATCTCCCACACTCAGCGAAACTCCCTTCCCTCGCTCAGCCAGCCAACATTTGAGTTCACGACTGTGTGTTCTGTCTTACTTTCCTCCAGCAGCTGTATGAAATAGCCATGTTAAGCCCTCTAGCCCAGATAAAGGTCTCGAGTTTCACCACCATTTTAGTAACATGATTAAGTTACAACACACAACACAGCTTTGCACAGGGATGCAGTGTAGGAAGATCTAATCTGCGCTGGGGTTGTCCTCTCTTAACCAGTGGTGTATCCCTCGCAGAAGCCTGATGTTCCTCCCTGTGAGGTTCACAGATCCATCAGTGACCACATTCAGTTTATTCCATGGCAGACTCAGTTCCTTCAAGCATCCTGACACCCTCTCATAGAGGTCCAATCTGTAATCGATTCCACTGCAAGAAATTATCCCACTGCTTCAATACTGTCATTTAATCCCTCAAATGGAGATAAGAGCTGGGTGGTATCTTTGATATCAATGCTCCCATCCAGGACAAATGAAAAATATGTTAAGCCTGCTGCTCTTCTTGACACTTCAGTAGAAAGCTCGAAGCATCAGAGAAAGGCTTGCTTTGTTTTGAGAGCTTGTATGACAGCATGTAACTGACTTTTGGTGCTGACTATTGGATAGTTGAATGCTTAAAAAAAATTCTGCTTGGCAATTAAGTTGGAAGACAATTTCAAGGCTTTCTCTTCTCTTTCCTGTGATGCCAAGGTGGCATAGTGAGCATGCTTGGTTGAAAAATGTTACCTGATGTTGTATTCCTTAAGCTACTCTCAGATTTTTGGAAACTTTCATCCTAACTCATGATTCTGTTATCGCAACTGCAACTTACTATCTTGTCACTTGAGGTGAGCAAGAGTCAACTCGAGGCTTTCAGTCCAATCTGAATAAAGACAGCGCCCTCTCTTGGAATCGAGTTAAATAGCAGTGCAGACGCATTCTACTCATTTGCCTTGAGATTTGTTAACAGGACACTGCTTCTTATTGAGGAACTGTGCGATGTTGATCCATAACTAGGCATCTATTTTGCTACCACATTAGCCACATTAACATTATATGGTTATATGTCCGTGTTGATGGTGATTCAGTGTTCCAGTATGTGGTGTGTGCTTCAGTGTCATTCTACTCGTATGGGATGATTAAATGCTTCCGTTTACATTGTTTTCATTTTAATTGTCTATGCCGAACACAACTTCTGTATTCAGTCATTTTAGTCAGTACACTTGTATTAAAACTGTTGTGCAGTTTCAGTTCCAATCTTTACTGTCTTTATGGACACTTTAGTGATAGTGGCAGCAATTACAGTAGTTGAGTAAAGCTTACACCTTTAACTCCACTTGTATTATAACTACACATATTAAAGAAGAGATGACAGATAATGTGTCTTGTTTCTGTATTCGTCATCCTTATTTCTGTATGTACCTTTTTTTAAAAGAGAAACGTTGAGGGGCAAGTCTTGACTTTTAAAACTAGGATCAAAGACAGTCATGTATTAGATGGCCCACAAGAGTCCTGACTTTTAAAAATCATCAGATTCAACTCCACGTGCAGACCTCCGTGGTTTATACTGACCTTTTCCTCAAACTCCAGGCACATTGAGCTGAATAATGCTACATCTTTGTTCTCTTTCATTCTGAGGTCTCAGACTCGGCTGAAGCTGAGCTAAAAGAGCTTGTTTATTAAACTCATCAGAGTATACCTAGTACTCTGTTCTCAGTTTCTAGTAGCCAATTGATGTTTCAAGATAAGGCTTTCAAAAAGTAAGACATGTCTGCACAAGTTTCAGAATCCACTGCAAGACTTTGTTCTCCTTACTTAAAATGTACAGATTTTACTTTTTGTGCTGCACTTAATCCGTTAAATGTGATGGCTTGTGTGACCTCTACCCGTGCTGTTCGTTGAAAACATGCAATGTCTTGTTGACACATTTGAACCGTTTCACCCTGTTGGAGCAAGCTTGGCTGGCTGCATATGCTCTCACTTTGCATGATAACGAGGCTCTGTGTGTTTATGTAGATGCTAAATTAAGCTCCATTGTTGGTCACTTAAGCAAGTGCATATTCCTTATCTCACACAGACTGGACAATGTGTCTCATTCTTGGAAGAGGATGTTACATTCTTGCTCATGTTACCCTGTTGCCACAGGGTAAGGAGAAGAGAAGACATCTCTTTGTCCCAAGCTCCTCCTCTTGATGGAAAGGCCTGTCTCTGCTGTAGCTGCTGTTTGCTATAGAGAATTGTTACTAAGGGCATTAGGCAAAAGACCAAAATCTATTTCCTTGAGGCGATGGAGGAACTCAAGTAGTCGTTCAACTCAAAATCTCTCTTATTAGCACAGCCTTGGTGTCACGTGTTGACAACCAGCTCATGGATCAGCTTCCTAATTCCCCTTCTCTTACCCTCTCCCCTGCTTTACCTCTTTTGGGATTCACAGATAAAATGGAAATGCTGGTGAATGCTGGAATTAAATTCATCCCCAGATCACCACCACATCGTCTGCTTCTGCCCCAGCTATGCACATTCTGTAACACCAATCTTGCTGAAACAGCTCTCTCCTGCCTTGGCTGGTGAGATTCACTTTTGTGCAAAATTTGTTGATGACTTTGATTCACTGATGACTATGATGTGCAACCATGGACTGACTCAGCACATGACGGAGCCCACACACAATAAGGGGCACACTTAATCATCTCTGGAGCTTGTTAATCGCAAAACTGTAAAAATGCTAGCAAATTATTTATTCAGGCTTTGTGTATGTTGTACTAAAATGATGAGCGCAATATGATGGTGAAGATCTGATGAGAAAAAGCCTGGTAAAAATAATAGAGGAGTGTTTTGAAAAGCTGAACACAGACTGAAAAACAACTTTCGGGTGGACTATGACATCTATAAAGACAGACATTGTATTTCTAATACAAAAATGCAAGGCAGTCCTTCTCTGATATAGTTGCCAAAAGCAATAAAAGGAATGTTTTATTTGTCACTGTCGACTGGCAAACAAACCCTCCTGTGTCAGTAGCTCCTCAACATTTATCCACCAAATCATACAATGAATTTGCCATGTAATGAAGAGTCTGAAAAGTCGACAGTCAGTTCCTGCTGCCTTGGTATTCCCCCTGAAGGCTTTTTGTGCTTTTGCATGGCATCAGATCATCTTAAAACAGTCAACACTTATTTTTCAAGGAATTCTTAAACATGAATAATGTAGACAACATAGTAATGAACAAGTACAGGCACAGTAGAAATTACTCAAAAGGCTCTTTTTCAACAGCTCAACACCCTCTTGGCCCTAAACACTTGTTTTGATGTTTTCCAGTGAGGATTTTGAGCACATAGCACTGAGACAGCTCTTGTTAAGGTCTTAATGATATCCACTTAAACACAGACAGTGGAAAAGCTTCAGTCTTGGTGGTATTATTAGATCTCAGTGCTGCATTCGACACGGTTGACCACAGTATATTACTAGACAGACTGAAAATCTGGGTGGGACTTTTTGGCACAGTGCTAAACTGGCTTGATTCCTATTTGAAGGACAGGGACTACTTTGTGTTGATCAGTGATTGCATATCTGAACATAAAAAATTGACACATGGTGTCCTCCAAAGGTCCAGTATGTACCCTCCTCTGTTCAGTATACACATGTTCCCATTATTACATTATTAAAGATTATTACTCTGACTGTTACCTTCAGTCAGAGGCAGGCTCGCTGTTTCCCTCCTGTTTCCAGTCCTTATGCTAACTAAATCTAAGCTGAGCTGTGTTGGTTACCATACAGACATAAGCTTGCTGTCAGTTTTCTCATCTAGGTGAAGTTTTGCACAAATATTCTTGGCTCCAGATACTGAAGCCTACTGACTTTATTAATCCTGTGACTTTTCCTCTACCACCATCATGAAGTTGACATTCATGGGTTTGACTGAAATTTCTCAACAACTATTGCATGTTATAAAATCAATCACAGGCATTATTGTCCTTCTCAGGATGAATTACAGTTTGGTCATTCTTGATATTTGGATTTATCCAATATTTTTGGGGGGGATTAAATACTGTGCAGACGTGTTATAGTCATGATCGTGTGGCAGATTAAGTGAGAGTTTTTCAGGTTTAACTGTCAGGAGTCATCGTCGGAGCAATTGTAACAGATTTTTCTTTGGTCCCTCTACAGAAACAACAAGCATTTCTGTCGCCTCACTGCTAATGCAGTCCCACTGTGTGAGTTACAGTATTTACTAAATTGTGTATGCTGCTGAGTTCAAGATGAGCAATCAAAAATATTTTAACACAATCTTACACAAAGGGAAAAAAAATATTGATTTACTTTTTTGACATATGAACAAAGGGACGCAAGATTAGAACTCAGAAATTGCATTTTTTCATTTGACTGATCTTCCCATTCTGTAGTTAAATGCACTTTAGACACCAAATGCACATAAATCTTTCATTCCTACAGCTTGAATATGATGAAATGATGAAATTACTTTGCAGTGCTTCTAATGTTCAAACTGGATTCTGAGGAAAAGTTTTCCACAGGGTCGCTTTCATCTGCACACATGTGCAGTAATTGCCAGGCTCATGTGTCCTCCACTCACATTAGGCAAACCTAATAGTAGTATCTTCAGTCACTCTGTCACATGTGATGATAATATCCTTGATGGGCCCCTGAAGACTGTGGCACCAAATGTCTGGACAAGTCTTGATTGTTGATTTACAGAAACATTATTCACAATGGTTTGTGACAGGGGAAGTCCAATTTGTAATTTTGTGTGACAGTGGAAATATGCTGACCCAGTGATATGGCTTGTGTTTTTATGTGATGTGTGGGCTTGAGTGAAGTATCAGAACTTAGAGAGCATTTTTACAGTGACAGGAAAACCTGCCACTCTGTGTATCTGCTCTCCATAGATGTTGATAAGGGTGACACTAAAGACATTGATCTTGCAACTTTTACACTGTCAGAAAGCATTTGTAATTGCTTGTATTTGTATTTGTCATCTTCCACTTATCCGGGTCCGTCACGGAGGCAGCAGCCTCAGCAAGGCAGCCCAGACAGCCCTCTCCCACATCACTTCCACCAGCTCCTGCTGAGGGATCCCAAGGCAGGCCAGCAGAGAGACATAATCTCTCCAGTGTGTCCTGGGTCGGCCCCCGAAATTTGTAATTTCTCTCCAAGCATATTTGCACTGCTGTTCATCTCACAAACTGCAGCTTTCTGTTAATGTCATCATTCATTGGCATGAAATAAATATACATTTAAATTTGTATATTGGTTCCTACAGATGCTAATGGGTGCATTGTACACAACGTAATCACCAAGGATACAGGTCTTCATGTACACGTGCAGTCATTCATGAAGAGCTGCTGCAGTCTGAAACAGCTGTGTATGGCTTGTATTCAGCAGTTATTGGATAATGGTTATATTGTCTATTTATCCCCTCAGCTCACGTTGGCTTTTTCCACCACCACCGATAACTGGATATCAAATGATTCAGCTTAGATGAAAACAGCCAGGGAATCTGGTTGGCAACAAGTTGTGAGCTGAAAAGAACTGAACCAGAATCAGCCTGCCCTGTGAAGCACCGTCTGTGTTTCTGTTATGATAACTGACATTGTGTGCACACAAGCCATTTTGTGTTTGGAAATTGCTTGGATTGAAGTGCAGGATGTCAATAATATGTCATTTTAATGATTTAGTGATGAGGTATTTCTATCATCACTATGTTTTTGTATGAAAAAATATTTCGCAGTGTTCACTGTGATATAATTACATGCTGAGTAACATCCAGATTTTGTCAACTTAGTACTTATCTATCCCTCCACTGTGCACTTGTTTTATTGACTTGTGTTCGTTCTGATGTGATTTAAAAAGGCAGTAATCAGTAGCTCTACCATAACCTTCCCCTTAAATACAGTATTAGCAAACAGTAAATGTTACTCCTTTGACAAAATGCCCTTGAGTGTGACTGGTTGCCAAGGAAGTAAGTAACAGGGTGGAGCTGGTTATGAGATATGAATGGCTCTGCTTCTTTTCAGGGGTCAAAGAGTGATGACTTTCTCTCGAAATGTTACTGGTCCTCAAGGCATGAGTCTAAAACATCGACCCATGTGCTTTCCTTGAGAAGGTAATAAACCTCTGTCTCACAAAGAGTCTATAAATAAAGTGAGAGATTGGCTTGCTGTAGGGATAAATGAAATACATCCCTTGTTAAAAGTTCCTTCTTAACCCAAAGGTTTGGCTAAAGGAAAAGGCCACACTGCAGAGGGGAGACAAAGAAACACTCTACTATGAGTTTACAAAGAATGCTCTCTCTGTTTTATCGTATAAGGCTCTATCCAGCCAGAGGGCACATCCCCTGTGTTTGTGTTCACCTCTTCAGCTCTGACTGAGTTTCCAATAATTCAGACAAAGACGTGATCCTATGTGTTTCAGCAGCGTAACACGGGATGCAGCGGCAGACATTTGCATTAATTAGCTGCACGACTGATAGTGCACATGTGAGGATCCTGATAAGAGGCTCAATTCCTTTGGTAAATGTTTGACGGGAGTAGTTCACTATCATAAATAAAGAAGCAAAAAAAAAGTTAAAAAAAAAAAAAAAAGCATCTTTCAGTGCAGTGCAACTTTTTCTGCTTTGCGTGCTTTGCTTGTAAGAACAGATTCACATCAATCAATTTAATGCTTATTACACAGCTAACAGGACTTTTCCTTAGTGCAGTTCCTAAAAACAAGCCGAAAACATGCATCTAACATTCATAATTGGCAACACTGTAACAATATACTCAATTGTTAAATAAAAGCTCAAATTGAAAAGAATTTGCCATGAGATTGATTTTATGAGTATCAATTACAGCCTAAAAAGCGACAATTATAGTGTCCATGGCACAAAAGCATACACACAATGTATCCAATGTTACTGTGAGACTTGAAACAAATAAGTCATGAACAAAATAAAAATTTTAAGTAAACACAAATGATAGGTGGTGATTTTCAAATGGAGTCTTTTATCCATTTATCCTATAAATAATAATACATTCACTGTGTGGACAAAGAGCCATAAAATTCACATTTTATGTTTTAGTCCTGTATTACTCCTAGATGTGATCAGTTACTTTAAATTCACTTAATAAACACACATATTTAGAATCTTTTGTGTCACGACCCGGCTGAAGGCTGGACAAAGAAGGAGAAAACACACGAGTTGAAAATAGAAATCCATTTATTCAACATAACTATATTAAAAATCAACCTGAGTCTTGCCCCTACTCATGCACCAATACTTGTCTTAATTTCTAAACCAAAAGTTTTGTAAACCAAACAAATTAGAGAATAATGCTGCTCCCTTCAACGTCCACTAAAAACAATCTCCACAAAAGTGGAAAAAACACAGACAGAATCGCAGCACTTGATAATAAAAAACAAGAATCAACTGTGAAACGGGGAATTGTTTTACAGTTAACAAAATGTGGAAGGAATTCATTAAAATATCAAGGTTTTGCCCACCAGTGAAGGCAGAAACAAAACTATGCTGCTATGTTTAGGTGTCTCTCTCTCACACACACGAAGTCATGTTGAAACAAGAGAGAGCGAGGTGGCGTGCTAGCAAGAGCTCATCACTTCAGCAAACTCTCTCAAGAACAGTAAAGAAGAAAGTGCATTGCCCGAATAGAAGAGTAGCCTCCGTCAGACACACTTACCTGCTTTGTTCAAGCTGCATATGGAGGCTGTCCTGCAGAAGATCTGTTTAATAAATAACAATAGCCCTAACCCAATGAGCTATTACAAAAATGTATTCATACTCATTAAATTTTGAATGTTTCCTGACTGAATCGTTTTATTCATTTCCTTTATTCATTTTATTCATCCACAACATGAATAGACTTTCTTTGTGATGACAAAATGTCCTCCAATCGTTAAACAGACAATAAAAAAAAAAAAAAATGAAGATGCCCAAGTTCACACTGAATTTAATGCAGTGAACCAACTGGTTCTTATTCCCAGAGCGTCAAATACCAACACTCATGTCATGTCATGTCATGTCATGTCGGGCCCCTCAGCGACTCAAAGTACCTTTTAGCGTTTGTATGAGACACAGCGGGCTGTCAATTAACTCCAGTGTAAAATCGTTTGCAGAAATACAGACCAGGCAACTGCTCCGTCCAACACATTATCATCCCAGCTACGCACAAAGCCTTCCTGCAGAAAGCCTTTTCTGCTGTTGTGAAATGCTCACAGTTTTGTTAGGAGCAGGCACTAAAACTACTTGCGTAAGTTCGGGGAAAAGATTTTCACTTTTGACTTCTCTCAGGACACGAACCTCGGTCTCCTGGATGAAAGTCACGTATTTGTTTGACCCATCCATCCATCCCACTTGTGGACTGTCTTGCTCTTTCTTCTACATCACCTTGCTTTGGCTTTTCTCGCAGATGGTTTTACAGTAGGGTTAGCTGAAAGCCTGGTCCCTCTCATACAGATGCTGAAGGGACCTTGTATGAGACACAGAGGGCGTGACAAATCGTTGGTATTTGACACTCTGGGAATGAGACCAGGCTCATACAACAGTGTGTCATCTTGGGTCTTCACCTCAAAAAAGGGTTATTCGGTGTGAGCAGCCACAAGCCATCAAGGGCCTGTCCCAAAACACTAAAGTTGATACAGTATGTATAAGAAACTGAAAAAGAAAAAAAAAGCACAATACAAATCTTTGTGGATGCACCCAATTCTCATGAGGGATTGTACACTTTTACTGGAACTTAACTGACTTCTCTTTTTTTCTGTTCTTGTTGCCTAATGCCATTGAACTTCTCTTTACAATCGACAATTAAAACTAGTTATATACCTTCAAAATGAATAATTGAAGGAATCATATTGTATACTAGCTTGTAGCACTTTGGACAACCAAGTTTGGATGGGATACTGTTTTGTGATTCACTCCATCTCACTATATTGGTCATGATCCCATTGTTTCCGACAGTGCTACAGTTCCTCCACAGTTCCTCGCTAGACCCTCTGGGCCCCTTGTAGTGCACCATTGACTGCACTTGGTGCCATGATCAACTAATTTGAAAAAATAAACCCTATAAAAAAACTCTCTTTGACAGCTGCTCTATTAATATCAGGGTTGATATCAAATGCTTTTGATACAAAGTGAACTGACCAAGGCTGGACTACAGCATATCTGGATAGCCAAATTGAATGTTTCTTGGAGCCCTTAAGCCTGAAAAAACTTGTCTCTCAAATCAAGCTGTTCATCATTTTTACCCTGCAAATGTGACTGCATAACAATTGACAGTGAAATGTAATTAACCTCTAAAAATCTCAAAATGGGGTGGGGTTGGTTGACATCCCATACATTTGGGTTTTCATATGGCTAGATTGTAGTGAAACAGTGGTGTCAATTGTGTTCCTGGTGCTCAGAACAAATAATGTCTTATACTAGATGAGCAGAACTAAAGATTAAACGTTGGTTGGCCTTAAGCAAGCTTCAGTTCGCAGACTACTGGCCAACCAGTAAAAAGACCTCTTTGTGGAGGTGGTGACGTCAAATGGGCTCAATAAAGACATAAATTCATAGTTAAGCTGGAACAACACAGAAGGAGGATGAGTCTCAGTGTCCTCATCCATTCCTTAACTTGCATAACTAATGAGCTGTAAGCCCCGGATAAATGAAGCAGGACAAGTGACTGCCCTCAGATTTGCACATACTAGTTTACGGTCCACAGTGTAGGCTAACCAAATAAAGGGATTATATACTGTAGATTATTCTGATCAATTACCACTCAAACAACATGTTGGAGATGCTTGAATACAGCCACTATCAGGTGAGATGGATTGTTTTTTTGTTTTTTTTTGTCTTTAATATTATTCCAAAAACAAAAATGTAGGCACTGAAATAGAGTCTTAACATGAAGCTAATGCTTAATTTCTTTATTGTGGTTGAAATAGTATTTATTTTGACAGTATGAACTGTTGTCATGATCCTGCCTTGACTGTTAGCCACACTTTCTAAACATAGCTCAGAAGCACTGATGTCATGGGACCTAAGCAGCAACGTAGCAAAGCTAATGAATGCAAAATCGTTTTTATATTGCTGCATGAATTTTAACTCGCCATAGATCCTGTGCCACTATTGCACTGCTCCACAGTGTCCCTTTCTGTGGAGAGGGCCAGTGGCAGGGTGACTGATGTAAGGAGAGAGAGCGGTTTCAACACATTTCTGCAACTTAGCATATACACAATAATTGCTCCAGAGCCAGCCTGTATCGAGCCTAGAAAAGTTAAATGGTCTTTTCATGTCTATTGGTTTGTATAATATAAAAGAGATTTGTGTTTGAACTCTAACTCAGCACTAACACTTGATTCCTTTCGGTTACCTTGTACACTAAGCTTATGATTTACATTTAAAACAGAAGCATCGACCATGAAACCGAATCTAAAATGTCCTGAGATTTACAAATTTTACATCACACTGTCAGTGTCACATTCAGAGAGGTATACAAAATCAAAATCCAAACTATTTCCTTTTTATGAAGTAACCAAAATATGTGATCCCTAGTCCTTGGTTTCTTATCTACGACACAAATAGCGCATACGATACTAAATAAAAGAGCAAATCCGACATCCCAGATTCTAATCTTTATGTTTTGCTCATGTAGGTGCAGTCCCACCTGGAGAGTCCCACCAAATACCACATCCAGCAGGCTCAGAGGCAGCAGGTCAGGCAGTATCTGTCCACCACCCTGGGTGGTAAAGCAGGCAGCCAGTGCCCCAGCCAGCCCCCCGAGCACGGCATGCCACCCGGGCCTGGCAGCAGCGCCCCCAACAGTCCCATGGCCCTGCTCACCCTCAGCTCCAACTGTGAGAAAGAGGTACACCTGCACATCATTACCAGACACTATGATTTTGTTCAGATACTCTGATAAACTGTGATTATTCTTCAGTCGAATGTGGCTCTGTGCTATACAGATGGATGATGTCATTGATGACATTATTAGCTTGGAGTCAAGTTACAATGAAGATGTTCTTGGACTTATGGATCCAGGACTCCAAATTAACAACCAGGTAATTTTTCAAGCCTCCCACCCACTTTAACAGGATACAATACAATACAATACTGTATGTATTGTAAATATGAATATAAAGGAATGCATCTGGAGTCTCTGCAAGCTTATAAAGAATTATGATCTGTTAATAACTGTGTTTTACAATTGAATTTATATACAAGGCTGTTGTTCCCTTTAAGAGTGCACTGACTGAATGACATTCTTTAATACTTCGTAGCTGCCTGTGTCTGGTAACCTTCTTGATGTGTATGGCAACCAAGGTCTTCCACTTCCTGGCCTCGCCATTAGCAACTCCTGTCCACCCAACATTAAGAGGGAATACACAGGTAAACTACTGAGAAACACATATCCCACATTATTAGTGTTCATTCTTTTTACTGTTGGTTTACTGGACTTAGCTGTCATCTAGGCTAAGTTTAGGTGGGAATCATGAACAATGTGAGTGCTGTGAATTCAAACTGTGAAATCATTTGACAGTCAATTTAGCACACTTCTGTCACTAATGACTGACTCTCAGCAAGCTCTCTTGTCAAAGTAAACCTCATGTGGTAGTCAAATCTGATTGAAAAGCACACAGAGAAAAGTTTGCAAGTTCTATTTGTCTCAGATCTGATACAGTATTTGTGTAAATTGTAAATTATTTTGTTCATTATGACTAAATCCTAATCGAGGGGAAAATCAACTCATCCATTAGAATGTAGACAATGAGAGCATTATGATGGGCCACTGTCAACATTGTGTGCAATTTGGAAATGCACAAGATACTATTAAGTCAATTATTTGCCGAATAATTACTCCAGCTCCTGGCATGAAGCAAGTACTGGACAAGCCTGGATCCTGTGGCCAGTATGAAAACTATCAAAGGTCAGAGGGCTTTCCAGGAGGTAAGCAAAGCAAAATGAAGAAGTTCAAACACATGATGTTTTTTAACTGTAAAAGATGTCTTCAATCAATTCAATCAATTTCAGAAACTGTATGTTCAGTATTTTGTGTATAACTAAATCGCACACAATATGAATCAGCTGTAGTTACAGAATACGAGAAGCTAACTGACATAAAGCCAGCTTTATTTCCTACTGTAGAACATGTAACTCATTTCTTGCTGGCTGTGATTATCCAGCATTCTGTAAACTGAACAGGTTTCAAATGTGAATTCTTTTAATTAAAATGTAACTCTGTTTATTTCATAGACTTAGTGCCTTATTACCCAAACCCGAAATTGGGATGTCTCTAAATGTGCTGACAGTCACGTTTGTCTTTGACTCACAGAGGCTGAAGTTCGTGCCCTTGCTAAAGAGAGACAGAAGAAAGACAACCACAACTTGAGTGAGTCAGTCAAATTAGAGTATATTCGTCTTAGCTAATTTTCGCAAGGACTGTAGCCATGGTTACATAATAAAGTTTTACTGCAAAATGGCAACTTAAAGTCTGAAAGACCAGGCATTTTATCGGGTTTAAGAGATTTTCAATGAAATACCAAAACAACCTTGATTTCCTGAGATAGTAGATACTACTACTAGTAGTAGTAGTAGTGGTAGTAGTAGTAGTAATAGTAGTAGTAGCAGTATTCAGTTAAAAAAAATATGTTTTTCGCTTTTCTTTCTACTAGCTTATTTCTTTTTTTTTATTTGTTTAAATAAAGTTGATTTATGTGTAAAATCTCAATTTATTTCTAATTTTATTTGACAAATTTTAGTTGAACGTAGACGGAGATTCAACATAAACGATCGCATCAAGGAGCTGGGAACCTTGATACCCAAGTCAAATGATCCGTAAGTGTTTTTTGAATTATGAGTGCATGTGCTATCCATCAATCGTTTATTCACTGACTCTGTTGCTATTGCCTCCTCTTCACACGTCAAGTTTTCCGGAAAGTATAATGGCTTATTTGCTTAGAGGGGCCATGAAAAATCCTGTGCTGTTGTGGTCAGCTGGTCAGCTGACTCTGACTGTAGACCTTTGTCTCCTGTATACCCCAGAGACATGCGGTGGAATAAGGGCACCATTCTGAAAGCCTCAGTTGACTACATCAGGAGGCTACAGAGGGAGCAGCAAAGAGCGAAGGAGCTTGAGTGCAGACAGAGGAAGCTGGAGCACGCAAACCGTCATCTGATGCTTCGTATACAGGTAGGTTAATAGAGTAAACTGAGCCCAGAGGGGCACAGTACTTCACTAATACAAACAGTTTTGTCATATTTGGGTAGATTTCCTGTATTCCTCTAGTCCCCAGAAGCTAAAGTTAGCAGTTGCAGAGGTAGTTAGTTGAAAATAATGTCATATTGGTGTTATATGGCTAAGTACATTTCAGGAAATACCTCAGGAATTACTGGATGAATTGCCATGAAGTTTCAGAGATTAATGACTCAATGGTATTTGTTGTTTTGAGTTAAATGACATAATGAGTTATTGGTACACATGTTCATTTCCACACTGCATGAATTGTAATAACTTTGCTTTATCTCCTGATTTATCTGGAAACCTTTCAGTTGATTCAATAGTTTGGTTTGCAAAACCAAAAAACGGACATTCCCATCAAGCTCAGTTGTGTTGTGTTAATTCGCAAATGTTAACATGCTAACATGCTAAATGTTAAAAATGTTACCATGTGCACATGGTAATGTTATACTGGCAAACCATCAACATGTTCATCTACATCAGCATTGTCACAGTGAGCATGTTAGCATGTTGACAGTGGCATTTAGCTCACAGGGCTCTCATTTTTGAAATCAGTCTAATATTTAGTGAGAACGCTGCAGCTGACAGCTACAAAACACTCTGCAGTGTCCCAGCAGATATGCACCTTTTGAAATTGAAATGAATTGTCTACATCAGATTTTTTTATTTGTACGATCATATAGGAGTTGGAGATCCAAGCCCGTGCTAATGGTCTTACAGTGGTATCATCCCAATCTGTCTGCACGTCAGATTTGATGGCGAGAGCCATTAAACAGGAGCCCGTCCTCAGCGACTGCCCCTCAGATCTCTACCAGCATAGTTCGACTCCTGACATGTCCCCACCAACTACACTGGACCTCAACAACGGCACCATCACCTTTGACCAGATTCCTGGAGACGGAGACCCTGACCGCTACGGAAACTCCAGGACCTGTAAAATGAAGGAATTGGTAAGGGACAACACCCTGTCACCAATTTCCCCCAGTGATCCCCTGCTGTCCTCAATGTCCCCAGATGGCTCGAACAACATCAGCAGCAGCCACCACAGTTCTTGCTCTAGTATGGAGGAGAAGGAGCAAGGCTGTTAGCATTGTCCAATGCCACGAGCCATACTGACACTTTCTATCTGTAGCATCCCAGTGAGGCACCTCATTGTAAAGTGACTGCATATTTTTTTCTTACTTTACTGCCCAATTATTGCTGAACTCTCATGTCCAAATACATCTGTTAATGTGACTGAGCCATTTCAGTTCCTCATTGTACACAATAGTTTTGCATTCTTCTAATTTTGGTGGCCTTTAGGTGAACAGCTGAGAATCACTTGACAAACATATACAAGGTGACTGATAAATCTAACTACAATCTGCTGTCATAGACTGGTCAACTTAATGACTTAATATTGTTTAGACTGCTTATTACCAGACATACTCAAAATTAAGCTGTGCTGAGATAACATAGATTTGAAAATGTATTGGCAGTAAAGGAACCTGATAGGTCAGATCGTTTGTTCATTCATGTCTGGGAAGTCAATAGAAACTGTTTGGAAAAGGGCAGCGACTTTCAAAAAATGCTTGGCAGGTGATTGGATGAACCATCTGTCTATCATGGGTTAACTTTAACCAGTCAGATCAACCAAATGACCACAGTAATCTTTTCCATGGAGAAAAGCCTTCAGTGTCCTTTGCTCCTCTTTCAATGAAGAAATGCTCTCCAGTTCAGATATAACTCATGCTGCAGCAGCATCTACGCTATCTGAGCAAATCGTTGAGCTGTTGTCACATGCAAACCATGCCTGTAGCTGCCAGTAGTTCCTCACAGGACACTGATTGGTCTGAACAACTGTCGTGCAGCCAGAGGTGCATAACTTGAAGCCTGGAGAGATGGATTCTCATGCCATGTGTACTTGTGTGATCCTGTGATCAGGCAAATCAAGCTGCTTTGCAAGGCACATAGTAAAGTGCAAAACTTTGAAATTTGCCAGAACAAAATTAATCTAACAGTGCTTAAATTGTGATATAAGTTCCATTAATGCAAGAAAATATAGATTGGTATTTAAACATTAAAGGATCCAGCGTTGCATATTATTGCATATTAGTAATTGTTTCTAGACATATTTAAATTGATATTATTTTTATCCCATGCTCTTATGAAGGAATAAATCTTTGACCTATAAGAAGTATAATTATTAAGCATTATATTATTACCATCATTTATTTATTTTGTTCATTTTTTTTTCTTTTATCCACTCATTTTGTTTTAGATTTATACCAGTAATTCAAAAATAAGTTTTCTCAGTGGAATGTTTTCATTTATAAGCTTGTTATTGATCTTTTCTAGCCGACATATTCTGAGACATCAAAAGCAACTTTTTTTTTTTTTTAAACTGTGGGTCAGGGTACCAATAAAGAATAAAAAAATAAATTAAAATAAAAAATATGGCCTTGCTGATGACCAAAGCACTATATATAGGCACAGGTAGACTACAATCAAGTTGTAGAAGCATTTCAAGACCATTAATAGAAGTAGGATGCACCAGAGATTATTTGTGAGTGTTATAATTAAGGGTCTGAATGTAAATAAGCTATTTCAGTCTTTTATTTTGAATAAATTTATAAAGCATTCCAAAAACCTTTTCGTTTTGTTTTTGCTTTTAGTTGTGTTGGGCGTAGATTGATGAAATTAAATAAAGATTAGAATACTTTTTAAGATGATTCTAAAACATAATATAATGTGTCAAACTTGAAAACTTTTTGTATGCACTATATATTATACTTGGTCCATTGACTAATTATATTAGTCCTGCACATCATGATAATTGTTTATCATAAATGAAGAATAAAATTGATAAGCTAAAATGTGGTTCAAATGCTAACAAGGGCTCGCAGCAGCTTTTGCCCCCAGTAGCTTGTTTGCATGTGACATCATGGCACTCTTGTTGTGGCATAAAATGCGGATGGAGGCCAGGAAGTGACTTGCACTCAAAATACCTGTGTTTTGAGTTGTTTACAGTCAAACCAAGAAACTGCCAACTTTTATCAAGTACCAAAAGTTGTTGTTCAGTGAAAAATGTAAGAAACACTGAAAACGCTGAAAAAATGGCTTGTCAACCTTAGTCTGCGGTCGGGAGGAGCCAAGTTGGATGATGGTGGCAATTTTGTAATATTACCTATTGTTTTAAATCTAGGGTGATAGATTGAAAGTCATGTCTACAAGCGACACGACTAACACTTGCTAAATCGATGTTAACAGTTGACAGGTGAATGTAAATAATGTACCGTCTTGTTTCACGATGATCCACATCTTTAGTGGTGTTCACTGGACCTTTTCGAGCAGTTAACAGAGCAAACAACCCTAATGTAAACATCAACATCCAGCACCGCAGTGCTAAACACTCGTGCTAGGTTAATCTACGGGACAGAAAAGCTATGCCCCCTAGCAAAAACAGAACGACGCACATGATACTGAGATTGTGGACCCAACTGCAGCAAAAAAGTTGAGTGCCTGGATACTTTTGTTTGCTTTTATTTGGTTTCGAGAGTAGAGTCTGAATGAGCAGGTGGTTGGTTATATCGACTGCCTCAATAGCAGCAAATCTTTCCGTTCAGTTGAAAAATCACTTCTCTTCATAACATTAAGGATCACATCCAACATTATGCTCTGATTTTCAGTTTTTACCTTTCTCTCGTAATTTCATATAAATTGCACAGTAAGAACTTTCCTCCATGTCATTCATTGCAGTTTTCACTTTCTGTCCTCCATCTGAATTTAACACGTCATCTGCGTCACTTGACTACAAACAACCTATTGCTTTGTAGGCACTGATCAACTATTTTTTCATCTTTATCTCCCATAACTCAGAGCCGAGTACTGAAGTGAAGTTTTCTCCCATCTCATATGTCTTTTTTATGTTTCTTGTTCAGAACTGGTTGCTAACCATTAGAGACATTTTTGTTAATCGTTAGTTGTTGCCTGTAGTTATAAAAAGGGGGTCACTAACATATTGTAGGCAGTACCTTTTGTAAAATAAATAAATAAATAAAATTGTTTTTTGTGTGAAAACTACAGCAGATCCATCAATCTATTTTATGAATATTCATGAATATTTATATCACATTTATGGGATAGTATGCAGTATATGAGACTGTGTTAGAAGACAATACTTCAAATTATTAATTAAAGTGTTTTATGAGACACAACTTCCATGAATAGGTGGTGTGTTCTACACTGCAAAACTTGACATGTCATTTAGTCTATTATTCAGTTCAATCTAATTTTCTTAAAACCTTGCAGTACTGTATATTATTTGCTATGTTAACCTCTTACTTACAAAATACTTACTTACACAATAATTTCCTTACAAAACTTGCTTACAAAATAATTTCCCAAATTGGGATCAATAAAGAAGCAGTCTAAAGTCTAGCCTAAAGTGTACTTTTTTCTAAAATATTCCACTTTCATATAATGTTTTGAAATTGTTCTAAGTGCACATTAACATACTGAATAACATGACTGAACTTGTCATGTTATATGTTCATGATGTTCATGAACAAATTAACCTTGAAATACACTGTGCCAAGCCTGTTTTTAGCGATAGTGGTTCATATGTTAAGTAAAAGTTTTCACAAAAAAACATTTACGTTATGTTTGTAGTAAAGTAGTAAAGTAAAAATACCAATTACCTAACTAGTCATTACCTAACCAGCTTTCCCTATTCATCTCCCGACCATGGAATTCCTTGGAAGGAATGAAACCAAAGTATTTCCACTTTGGAATGTGGTTCAGAGTAGCTCGAGGCCCAAACTGTCAGAGATGCCTATTATAACCACTGGAGGAATTCAACCTGATAGCAAAGAGCAATGTTTGTTTGTCAAAAAGTTATACTGCAGCTAGTGTCAACTATGGTACATGTACAGTTGAGTTTGCTATTAAGACAGCTAGCTTGAGTTAGAATTACAAACCAGTGGATATTAAATCCAAGGCCTCATGCATCACTAATGAATATGACTGTTTGGTTCAGTCATACTGCTCTCATCACATTGTTTCCAACAGCTGCAGAGGGCAAGCTCTGACAAAGCCCACTTTACCTGCCCTGTACCAAACAGCAGGCAACGTTAGCGAATTGCTGGTAAAGAGAGCTGAACATCTAGCAAGGTTAAACCCTCAATATTTTTCTCAGGATTTATTGGAGAACAAAACAGAGCAGCAGAGTGAATCTAGGCCAGGAACAATGTGCTAAGGTTGCCATGCTGAACAATAAAGGAAGTGTGAGAATTCTTCTGACCAAGTTTTACTTACATGTGTGTGAATTGTTTTAAATTGTGGGTGAAACACTTCTTTCAGTACCGAGTGGAGTACTGTATTCCAACAATGCCATCATTTTGTTGGGCAGCCTGGACTTTGAATGCCCTCAGTGTTTCCACAAAAAAGTAATTCAGTCAGAAAGAACATTACAATATTTCCATATTGTAGTGTATCTTCCACAAACTTTCTTTAATTGGAAACTTTGTAGGTGGATGGTGTTCATGCTACTTTCACAAGCTGTTTTGCGTTCAAAAGGATATCTGAAGGGGTCTGCCTGTCTATGTACACAACTGCTATGTTTAAGTTACTGTACTCTATAGCCATACATGGTTGGAAAGCTAAAATTCCTGTGATTTGATGTATGCAAATCATTTCAAGATACATTGACAACATCAGGCATTATCAATGGCAACTCAAACAAATAAATGACTCTAAAAATGAGCAACTTATCAATTAAGTTTCACAATAATCAACCCATTGATAACACACCAAAAAAAACAAAACAAAACAAAACAAAACAAAACAAAACAAAACAAAACAAAACAAAACAAAACAGTTGTGTGGTTACATTGGCAAAGGTCCAGACAATTCAATCCAGT
Source organism: Chaetodon trifascialis (assembly GCF_039877785.1). Classification (NCBI taxonomy): domain Eukaryota; kingdom Metazoa; phylum Chordata; class Actinopteri; order Chaetodontiformes; family Chaetodontidae; genus Chaetodon; species Chaetodon trifascialis. Next base: position 23,419,762 of record NC_092058.1, on the reverse strand, counting down.
AAAATATTTTGTCCAAAATACTATAATAATCAAAGGAAAGCTCTTTTATCATTTCAAATTTTCCGACAACGGGCTAATCTTCCGCATTTTCTTCATTATAACTGCTGTAAACACATATGTGCAGGTGATGTGTTATGTGTTATGTGGTGAGGTGTCTATGTGGCTCCGGCACTCAGACCTCTTGATTGACATCTTACTTGACCAATTAAATCTTCCATCTCATGTTCACAGGTGGCAATAGCCAATGAGGGTCTGCATAGTAATGAAGTACCTCATTCTCCTCCTCTGTGTAACTAACAAGCTAGTTGCAACTGATTGTGCAGATGACTGGCATTTGAAACAACCAATGATATTCTGAAAATGAGAATATGCAAGTTACATTTACAGTGATTCTGACTGCTGGGGACAACATTTCACACAAGAACAAAACCATGCATGTACTAAATGATTCAAGAGCAGCTTTCAATTTACTTCGGATATGCCTTTGATTTGTGACTAATTTCACAGGCATGGTAAAGGGTTTTCCTGAAACCTGTGTCCTAGGTGATTTAACGTAAACTTAGATTTAAGATTGACTAACTTGTGGCCTTACCTTATTTTTCAAAAGCTGGAATAATATACATACCAGTGGAAATAAGTCAACATGATTCACACTGCTTGATAAGGAGTAAAAATTTTAATGAGTCATACTTACAAATACATTTGACAGACACAACAAGAGAGTGATTAGCAAGCTGCTTGTTACAATACTTGCGTGCTGGTGCTTTATGAGCATGATCAAAACCAAAAAGGTGTTAAACAGTTTAAAAAAAAACAGATTTTGTTTTTTGATCTGTGACACAATACGTTGCAATGCATGGCAAAGGCAGCTAGTATCTGGCATTGTCATCATTTGAAGATAATGGATTGTAAGAACGCTGTAGGAGTGCTAATACGGTATCCCCACATTTGGCCTTGATGTATTGTAAAAATGGAATAGGCAAATGCTTTCATTGCTATTTTTTCCCCAATAATTTGGACAATGAAAAGCTTCACTATAAAATGCAATAAAATGTAAATATTATCTGAAAAACAAATTGAAATGGTAGTTATGGTATGGGCAGGTTAATGGCCACAGTTGCTGTCAGAGGAGATGCTCAGCTCATCACACCATTTTTCGTAAGCTGTCTGTAGAATCTCACAAGACGTGGTGTTAAAAATGTCTGCAATGAAAAAAAGAGAGGAAGGAGAACACGCTTTAACTATGCTCTACACATATTACATGAAGCATGAACAACAAAGCTCATACAACAAATGGTAACAGGTAAAAAAATAGTTACTTGTCAGTGCATTCAAAAAAGACCTAATCTAATGTTGTCATTTGTAGGACGAGGAAACATTTGCAGTGTTTTTTCATGTTTAGGCAACTAAAAGTAAAGTGAGGGATTGACACTGTAGTTAAAGGCAGGGCAGGTCCCAGTCTCCATTGTGGAAGCTTTTTTGTAGGCCCATCCCACCCGACCAGCATTCACGGCAACAAATTATTTGGTGCAAAATACATTTCCAAAGAAATTACATAGATGAAATTCTCTCAGAAGCAAAGTAAATTCATACAGAGCTTTCACTTTGGTAACTTTGGTAAATTAAGCAAATTCCCACCACTGACCATCAGTAGACATTGCTGACCTTTGAGAAATGGAGAACTGGAGAGTGAAATAGAAATAGAATGAATTATCATGCGCTGTGTTGCATCAAAGTTTATATAACACCCGTCAGCGTATAAGCTGCTCCACAAAAGAGCCATGGTTTTTAAGCCAAGCACAAAAACACTGAATTTGAATGAATTGTGTTAACTTTTTGTCTGGGTAGTAATCATGATAGCAAGCTTGATAACTGGACATTAGCGTACTAATACCGGCTTGCCTGGAGAGCAAATGCAAGGTGGCCTGGCAAGATAAAGTGGTATGTTGCCACTTACCTCATGAGCCACAGTAGCTCACCAATGAGCCTTACAACTATTCATTATGTCATCCAGCTTCCAGCCCCATATATTGTGCAAGGACCTGTCTATCCCTAAACACCATCCCACTGTTTAATTGTGTTTCCAAACTTTGCTCTCCATGTGAGTGTCTGGTTGTAGGCTGTTCTGTTTGCTTTCCACAGGCTGTACCATGTTAGTATTATGTTTTTATTTCTGGTGAGAACTGGCTGAGCCAGTCTCAGCTGCTAGATTCTCACCAACCAGATTGTACGATAATTACAGTGGTGTTTTCTTGCCAGGTTGGTTATCAATACAAAAAAGGTGCACCAGAAAACACCAGTTTGAACAAAAAGTCCTTATGGCAGTGAAAATATATTTTTTAAGATATGGGAATACTGTGTTTTTTTTTTTTATAAGGACAGTCTCATTTTTGTGACTCTTACCTGCTTGCCCAAGACCAACAGGCAGAGGCATTCTGACTAGGCCTCCAGAGTGCTTCAGCCTGTCCTGCAGAGACCTCTGTATGAGCTCCATGGTACAGGCCTCATGCCACACAGGCAGCTTTAGGCCTACCATGCAGCTGATGATCCTTTGCTTTTCTTCTTCTGTCAATAGACCACTCTCTTTGGACACGTAAACCATGTAAGACATATCAATGTTCACTGCCTCACCATGCAGCAGAGACGGGAGAACTTTCTGTTTGAAAAGGAGAAAAGTGAGATAATGCAAGTATGTGACTCTTTGTCATCAAAAACGAATGAACATGTTAAAACCTTATACTCCATAAAATCTCAGGTGTGTTGTTGACTCACATAGAATCAATTGTGTGTTATATAAAGTATGTCCAACATTCTGCATAACAAAAGATTTAAATAGAAGTAGAGAGATCAATCACCATCTCTAATGCTGGGCTGATAACGTGGCCAAAGTCCACAAGTCTGTTTAGGTCATCCTCCCAAAGGTTTGGGGCAAGCTCCTCCAGCATGGTTGTGATGGCAATGCGGGTTGCTTGTGATGCAACCTGTGAGCTGCTGTGCCCAAACACACTATTATCAGCCTGGAATTTCGTGTCCAACAGCATGCAGCCGTGATTCTCAAGAAGCTCAAAGAGGCCTCTGTGTTTCATCAAAGCCATCTGCAAAGAGAAAACGTGGAGAAAACTCAAATGAGCAGTTCAAACAAGAAAAAATACATCAATACAAATACATCATTTCTGAGAATCAATAGACATATCAGGTTACCACTTCTGCTGCTATCAATGGAATATGAAATGTCCCTTTGGTGACTCCTGCACTGTAAAATAGGGGCCTAATACTTTTATTGTTATGGAGCATGTCAACAAAGCATGTCATGCCATTAGCTAATGATCGCATTGATACTGGAATGATCACTCTGCCATGTGTATCAGCTTTAAGGTAAATGTTCCACATCCTGGGACTTTGACATACCTTTAACATCTCTGCCAGCCCATTGGAGATGTGACGTCGAGGAACAGTTTGTATGAAGGACAGGTCAAGGAAGACAGCTGTGGGTGGAATGTAGGCACCCAACTTGTTCTTGCAGTTTGCAAAGTTAACCCCTGTCTTTGCTCCCACACTGGCATCAATGTAGGAGAGCAGTGTGGTTGGGACCCTGATGTAAGGGGTGCGTCTTCTGTAGAGTGAGGCAGCCAGGCCCACTATGTCCATGCACACCCCTCCACCAATCGCAATGATTGGCTCTGTGCGGCGGTCAAGGGAGAATTTGTTGACCTCCTCTAGGATCTTCAAGGCCATTTCCATGGATTTGTTCTCCTCGGTGGTGGGTAGAGCTAAGATCTTGTACACAACATTGTTGGCCTCCATATATTCAGTTAACCTTGGACCATAGATTTTGTAGACTTCTTGGTCAACGACCACAAAGCGTTTGATTGGCTTGTTTGATTTTTTAACATCCTCCAGCTGCTGTTTGTCAGTGATGTGGCCTAACAGGAGTGTGTCATTGATTGGGTCCAGCAAGTCCTGAGTCTCCATTACCTTGTAAGTAAAGACGATGGGGCTGACCACCGTCCAACTGGTGCCTTGTTCTGTGATGCTCTCATAGCTGCCGCACAAAACACATGAGGAAATATTCATTGTAATGGCATGAATACCAATTATTGTAAACTGTTGTTTTAAAGTGCTTTCTCAGTTTTTCACTCTTCATTATGCCTAACTAAAACTAACTAATACAAAAACCCTCAACACAAAAATGTACTATATTCATGAGAATGATGTATGGAACGCACAGCCAATGACAGAGACACTCTGTCGTTCTGAAGACAAAACAGCAACTTTAGTATTCGGGATCAAAATTTACTTTTGGCATAAAACACGAGGACACAAGCACCTGTGTCCTCGTGTTTTATGCCAATCAAAACTCATATGCAAATAGAAAAACTAGAAAATATGTAAAAAAAAAACCCAACAATTTGAAATAAAGGAAACTTAAAATGAATTTGAATAAAAAGGAATTTAATACTCCTTTTCAACCAATTCTCCAACTAGGCCAAACCACAAACAGCAGCAGACATTAACAGGACCCCTGATTCTTCAGCACCAGTCTCAAAAATAGTTTCTCTGTTTGACAGAGGCCTCCGTCTGAGTCTCAAGGACCATTTAGCTAGAGCATAGTGAATATCTTTCTGCTCCCATCCACCACCAATAAACGATTAAATGTTAGTGCCTCCAAAAGCCTCTTACCCTGTTTTGGCTAGAAGCAGAATAAACAAGTTATTATCAGACCACTTTCTTCCTAAGGGAACAAACATGGCCAAAAAAAAAAAAAAACCCACACAGAACAATGTTCAGTGTGGTATTTGTCAACATTAAGATCTGTGAATCATGTGGATTTCATGATAAAATGACCTTATTTCTTTGTTTATTTCTTATCCGGCTGTATTTTTGGCGCAAGGCAGGGCACTGCTTTTGGAGACCCCAACCCCCTGTTTTCACCGTCATGTACAGAGGAGAGAAAATGAGGTGGTACTGCCACCATCATGTCCACTTGACTTCAAAAACAATCCCAATTTATTTTCAACACTAACTGAATCAACAGTTTGTGGATCTGATCTCTACAACTAAATCTGTTAGCCTTGCAGGTTTTCCATGCTGTTAAACATTATGTCAGATGTACAATTGTTCATGTCAAAGTCAAATCTACATAATTTCTCCCTTGACTTCAGTACTTTTCCACTACTAGCTTTCCAAAGATGTTTGGTTGATTGAAAGCTGAATTTCTGCATGTCTTTTACTTGCTTGAGGTCTGGCAATTTTCCAGCAGCTGCTAAGTTAAGTGTAGCCTCTCTCACTGACAATGTGAGTGACTTCAGGCCAGATTAGAATCAGTTTTACCTCCAGTTGACTAAAACTCTGCTTCTGTTATAGATACATGTTAGTCTGTCTCTGGTGTTACACATAAATCAGAGAAGACCTGGATTCCATTGAAAGATCTGGCATTACTTTATCTTGCTTATGATTGCATGATTATAATATTGTTAGCATTCAGCAGCATGTCCCATGAGTCTTAGCCATAGGTATGTTGTAAAACCACAAATCAGCCATAAGCTACTGTTGCACAACTTGTTCAAATTAAGGTGTTATATTTTTTCAAGTCACTACAGTAGTAAACAGCCACTTAGCTCAAAACACTAATCAAAGTTTGGCAGTGTGATGAACATGGAGTGACCATTTCCAAGAAAGATACAACACGTATTGTTTGTTCAAATGCTAGAATGACTTGATGCATGTTAACCTCTTGCACACATGCAAGTACAAAGCCTCCAAGAAGTCAAGGGGTGCATGGTTGCCATCACACAGCATGTGACACTGACACCGCAGTTCTAATCTTATCTCCTACCAGCAGTCTGCCTATGGTTTGCATGAACAAGGAAGGCAACTTTCCCTCACTACAACCACAATCTCTCCTTGACTTTAACCGAGCAGTTTGTCTAAATTGCACTGTGCTGTGACTGCTTCTTTGTCTTATCCCCCAGAAACTTTTTTGCAAATTACAGAAAAGAAATTTGATTCCTCAGTCAGTTTAAGTTTTCATTTGAATATCAGTGTCCTGTTGATTAATGCAAAATTATGATGTCTAATACTAAAGGTTCTACTTTGACATCTCTAGATGTTTCTTGAGTAATCAATGGATTTCAGATCTTATGCACCTTTATTGCAATGCATTTTAACCTAAACACCTGGGGCTGTATCTTCTGGCTAATGCTACCTTAAACCTTATGGCTACAATATTTTTGGCTACAACACACATTTAACTTTTCTTTTTCAACTTTTTTTCTTTTTCTTTTTTTGCAATATCAATCCAAACTTCACACAATTTATACACAGTAAATGTGACAGGCTTATTTCAGTTTGTGCAACAGAGACAAATACATACTAATTAATGAATCCTAAATGCTTGATTTTGTACATGACAGTGTTACCATCACAAATATTCAACAGCATCATTTTTCAAAATTGAACTCTAAGCTACTAAATATACTTTCAGAGATGGAGGAAAACTTTTCACATAAGAGATCTAAAGAAATATGCAAAATCAAAGTCATCCAAAAAGAAGATAAACAAAGGCACTGTCATATAGCGCTTGTATGAAATTATATGTGAAATGATTTCTCTGTAATTACCGTAATTTACATTACTGTGGGTAAACAACAATGTTATACTTACATTTTTGCAGGAGATACACAGTCACCTGTGTCCTTTTTGACCTTATTTGTGAGTTTGCGCTTCCAGGTACCTTTGACCCGTACTAAGCTAAACTCAGTTTTCTTTTCTTTGGTTTCATTGTCCTCCAGATGAACCTTTCCCATTCTTGTGGTGATGGCTGTGAGTTAGAGGTGTGAGAAGAGCTACAGTCTGAGTGAAGAGAGGCTCACTCCAGGAGTCTTTAAATACAGTGTAGTATTTAGAGGGTGCCCCTGAAACTAGGGAGGAGCATTTCTCTTTAGTGTTCTTCACGTGTCATTACATGTGTCATTCACTTACAAAATTTTTGAGTAGCTATGAGGTAATACCTGCTTTGCTGACTGAAAAATGGCAATTATATGGATCAATGAATTCCATTACTTAGTTGTATAACATGTCAGTTATTAAATGAAAGTCAAGGTAATGACACATATTTATTTATTTTTCAAATCACAAATCTACATAGGGGAAAACATTTAACTTCTATTTGGAGAAGTGAAAGAGACCCACAGATCCCCATGTGATGACACCACTTTAAAATATCCCTACATGGAGAAGATACTAGAAATAAGGATTCTAAAAGTGGAAATTTATCTATAATCTATCTATAATCTGATCGATTAATCCACTATCAGTATTACAGAAAATAAAACAATATCATCACCTCATGAAATTCAGAAATGTTTTCCATTTGAAGTCTTTCTTCTGTGCACTTCTTTGACGGACAGCTGCAATATCTTTTTGTGTTCCACTGCAGTCCTGAGAGAGCACACAATGAAAACTTGTAAACCCAGGATACGAGGAGCACTGTTCAATTGTTTTGATGGCTAACACACAGGTGACCATTCAGGTTGTCCAAAACAGTCACTATTCAGGTGTTCTACTTATACTTATACTTATACTTATACTTATACTTATACTTATACTTATACTTACTTATACTTACATTTAACTGTATGAATGATTATCTTCTTTCAAACAAATCTGAGACCAGGTGAAGTGTAATTATCTTATATCTTATCTTAATAGGGCAAAAATGGGGCAAAGTTTATTGTAACATAAGCTCATTCAACTCATTCCTGCTTGAACCTGATGGTAGACCATTTGTACCAGTGGAAGACTAACATGTCTTCAATGTATGTTGCACTTTGACTCCAGTTGTTGGGTTGGGTTATTGAGAACAAGATAACAACTTGCACTGGAATACTAACAACTACTGGCAGGTAAAATACGACAAAGTTGAACTTTGACAGTAACTCTGACAGACTTGAGTTGTTTGAGTTCAGATGAACCTGCCCACTCCATTGAGTTGATTGATTCCTCTGGATTTATGACATGAAACAGCAGTTTCTGCTGGAACTAACTCATAACAGCTGCAGTGGCAGCTGCTACAGACAAGTTTTTACTTGTCTTTACTTGCTTTAATTTGCTCAGCTCCAATCTTTAAACCTGGCAAGACCAGTGTGTTGGCGTTACACATCTGTGTTAAAATGACATTATATTCAGGTGGATGCGTTGGTCAATAGTGACTGGGGAGAGAAAATCAAATCTGCCTCCCCATGGAAATCTGTCAGCGTGGATGCAATATCAGACTAAATAAGGAAGCAGAATATAATTAGTTGACAGTTCTGTTATAGTATTTGACAAAGGTAACTCAGTATCATCCGCATGGCATACCATTACTTGCAGGTCAAGGGTGTGGTTCTAGCCTGAGGTGGACTCCCTTCTGAAAACACATCAGCACAGCTTATTGCTATTAACTAAGTCAGTTGCAAATCGTGCAGGAAGCTCCCACCAGACTCAGAGGAGATGTCAACCATTTTTAACATTACTACAGTAAATTTAGCTAACCATATAAACCATTAATGGCACTAGTTCAAATGTTGGTTATGCAACAATCTAACTACCAGGGCATTGCAAAATAACTCTGGTTTGCTTACATGCATTTGGGGTATATTTTTTGAACTAAGCAAAGAGGTCTATTATTTACTTGCTCTCTGACAGATCACTTGTAAATATTACAATTTTTACAATCAATGGATCAATTGACCAAGACGGTAATGCAGCTTTGATTAAACTGTATATATTATGATAATCAAAAGTGCAACTACAATAGATGATAATACACTGTATATTATTCCAGTGGCATTTGTAAATTCTTTCCTGAGCATGATATGGTCACTGAACTAAAACTACAACCAATTTCCTCATTAACATGTTCCAAGAATGACAAGTCTGAATCAACTGTGTGGGAAACGTTATCATATTCAGTTTAGCTATCAGGTCCAACTTGCATCTACTGCAGCTACACTTTAAAGCAAGACTATGTAAATTTTCAAAGAAGAAGTAACCTCTTCTTTTTACAAATGAAAAGTTGAATTTCTAAGAAAAAAAAAACCTTAATGAAATGAATACACTCAGGGGGTTGACTACTATTTTATTTGGTCTGCTATGTCTAGGAGTCTATAGTGGCTAATTTTCTCTGTAAATGACATAACTGAGTCAGTTTGCTCAATATATGACACTTCTCTTACTCTCTTATTAACTGGTGAATATTCACCCATTCACACACATATTTCACCCATGGCACAGTCATCAGGAGCAATTTGGGGTTCAATATTTTGGCGAGGGACACTTTGACATGCAGACTCGGGGAACTGGTAATCAAAAGTTTTGGAAAGTGGATCTTACTTGCTTGTCATTGACACAGACTTAAATTAATGAAAGAAACATAAGGTTACCACCATATTTTTGATCACTTTCATTATTTCTTGGTAATGTGCGAGTGTGACCTCCAGACAGCTGCTGTGCCTGTGACTGCAAACCTGGAATCAGGACAGAGAAAATATGAAAAATCTGTGAGCTGCACAGACTGTGAGCTACTGACTGAGAGAACTGCAGGTTGAAAAGAGTCTCTATACATGTTGCTGAAATCAGACAGACTTTTATACACAGGAATTCGTCAGCTGTGTAGCACAGATTTGGCTGACACGCTGTCCTGGACATGTCCTAACGCACTGGATCAGCTGTGGCTTCCAAATTAGCCATCCCTAATGATGTTTCTTACTGGCACAGCACTGGTGCCAGACAGAGAAAATCCACTCCAGCCAGGGCTGTGGGCTGACGTTGTCGGCCGCAAAGGCAAATCGAGCCAGAAATTTGATAAGAGGGCAGCAATGTTCTCACCAGCACTTGAACTCTCACTGCAACTATGTTGAGGCCAGGGAAACTAATCACACCAGAAACATTGAGGCAGGTCGAAAGCCAAGAAATAGCCACAAGAACACTGCGAGGCCCAAGGCCAGGAGACATTTTGCTAACTTAGTATCTGATAAGCCGAGGGCCAGAAATAACACAAGTAAACCCACACTTCATAAGTCAGACCATAATAAGTCTCACCATGAATGACAGATCTGTCAGAGCTAACAGAGCTGCTGCCAGGCAACCTCTCCACACATCCAAGTGACTGGAATATTATCATTCATATCATTCATGTTCCGACATTCTGTGAAAGAAAACTGCCTCTGAGTTCCTGAAAAAAAGACTTTTGCCCACTACTGGAGAAACTGATCGTATGTCAGTCAGAACGTAAATTCACACTGGGCCCTATTCTGACCTTGGGGAGAGGCATAGAATCTTTCAGCATGGCTGACATCAGAATGCCTCAATCATGTGATAAGGTTTATTGAAAATTTCAGTATCTTTTGGAACTGCAAAGAACGCTTTAGGCCTGATGGGGTAAATCTAAACATCACTGACTGCAGACTGCTCAGCGTCAACCTGCGTCTACATCCTCTTGGCATCAATGCATAAATAGGCGCCAAGTTCAGCCTGCACGGGCAGGCCCTCAAGTTCACATCACCCAAGGCATCCAGAGAATGTCACTGTCCCAGTCAGGGAACCAATGCCTTTCATCCCCCGCTTCATGGCATTCTCCAGGGACCCAAGCTCCACCTCAAACTCCAGGCAAGGAGTTAGTTAAAGCTGCCACACTGAAGCTCAGTCAAAATGGTGAACTATTAAACAAAAGTAACCACAGACATCATGACTCAGGTGTCTATCAGAAATGAGACAAATGCCATGCTGCTTCCTTAAACACACCGGTGATCTTAAACAGCCAGTGGCCTGGTCAAACACACTGTAGCAATCACAGACCATCTGATACCTTTCTCAGTAATCTTAGATTTGTCACTGAGCCACAGTCAGTCTCCTCTCCTGTCACAGAGTCCCTAAAGCTGAAATTAGCTCTGTGAGATCATTGGCTAACAAATCCTTTTTGGTTAATGATCTGATGAGTGAAAAGAACTTACATTTTATGTTTTTAGTTGAAACCTGGCTAAACTGCTGCTGGTGTAGCTACACTGACAGAGGTTTATCCTCCGAACTGTACTTTTTATCAGTCAGTCAGACAAAACAAGAGAGAAAGAGGCGTTGCAGCCAATTTTCTACACAGTTTCTACACAGTTGACAGTGACACTGACCTAGGTGAATTTACATCATTTGAACAAGTTTCTCTTGAGCTGAAAGCAGAATTATCAGTGCTCATCATTTCATTGTATTGACCACCAAGATATTCATTGATTTATGCAGGAATTCCCAGAATTGGTTGCACTTGGCAGAACTAGATATGACAGATTAATCCAGAATGGAGAAGTGAATATTCATATCAGCAAAAAGAACGAGTAAAAGGAACATTCTTGGTTCAAAAACGATTCATTAATGACAAGGCTGAAAAGTTCTGTAATATTATGAGATCATTTGAGTCACACAGCTATGACTGCTCTTTAAATGACAATACCATGTCATCTGCTTTAAATGCTGGTGCTCCACTAAAGGTTAAAAAGAGGTCGACTGACAGAATCTCTGCATGGTTAAAGTGTTAATGAGATTAAAAGAATCTGTCGAGCAGCTGAAAGAAAGTGGATGAAAACTGGGCTCACAGTTCACTGTAATATATACAAAGAAGCCTTGACTGTCTTTAACAAAGTAGTATGTCTGGCGAGAAAGGATTACTTCTCTAAGATTATTACAGAGAATGCTGGAACTCTAAAATATTATTCTCCACTATTGACCAGTGGCTCAGCGCTGCCCCCACCAGTCCCCAATTCTCTACATCAAACTGTGAAGAACTTGCATCGTTCTTCACTTACAAAATAACCTAAATCAGAACCAGCATTGCTGCTGATGTAAACACAGATGAGCTCAACAAACCCTGCGAAAAAGATGTAACCATGGGAAAATTCATCTATATTGTATTAGTTCTGCAAGACTGTCACTGTTCATGTCAGCTTGGCTAATATCCTCTCACCCACATCCTCGATGATGTCCATGGGGCAATCCAGGACAGAGCCAGCTTGTTCAATCTTTTTCTGTCCCTCTCAGAGCTTCCACAGCCCCAGCAGACCACTGTATAGAAAATTGCAGATGCCGCCACAGCATCAAGTTTTTAACAGTCTCCTACATATTTCAAAGGACCATAGTCTTCTACCGAACATGTGTAGATGACTTCGTCGCCTTCTGTACAGGATATCTGTGATGTTTGTCCAGGCCACTTTGTGGTAAAGGTGAACAAGTATACTGTGGTCAGCAGGTAAGGTAGTTGATGGTCCATGCAGACAGGTGGCTACTCAAGCGCCTTTCCAGCTTCCCCCCTGAGTATTGATGGTTGGATTGTGTTGAAAGTACTAGAGAAGTCCTCCACGCCAATGCCTGGTCGATATACTAACTGTAAGGGGTCCAGCTCACTGCTCACCAGGTGAGGGGGTTGGTTCAGTATGATCCTTTCCATCATCTTCATCGGGTGGGAAATTAAGGCTACCGGCCTGTAGCGGCTGGGCTCCCTGGGATGCGAATGAAGAGGAGCGAACACATTTGTTCAGTTTTAGCTGCACTGCACTGGCTTCCTGTGACATTCAGAATTGATTTTCCCTCCTTGTATACAAGCCATTATCTACTAGTACCAAGCTACATTGTTAAATCCCCTGTTCACTATTTCCCCCCAAGAACGCTGTGATCATCTGCAGTTGGTTTATTGGAGCTTTCCAGCAACAGCTGAAAGAAAATCGGGCATGCAGCCTTTGTCAACGTTGCCTCACAGCTCTGGAACAGGCTACCTATGGATATCAGGAAGGCAGCTCGCTGAATATTTTTTTTTTAAAAAGCTAAAAACTGTCTTCACTTTAGCATTAACCTAGCTGTGACTTCCTGATACAGCGGTGAAACTCTTGTGCTTTGCTTCACTCTGATGCAGCGCTGTACTTCTTTCAAATTGTTGTAGTTTACTTGGTTTTATGCATTCTGCGTAATCCATTTTTAACTTTATTATTTTAGTCTGTGTTTTTTATGCATTGTCTTTTTTCATCCTTATTCTATCTTACCTTTACTATGATTGTCAAGTGGGTTTCATTCTCTATATTATTTTATAGTCTTTTTTTTAATCCATTTTTATACCCATTCTGTCTTTTTAGTGTGAAGCACTCAATTGGTGCATATGATTTCTTTCTTTCTTTCTTTCTTTCTTTCTTTCTTTCTTTCTTTCTTTCTTTCTTTCTTTCTTGTAAAGCACTTTGAGCTGCCATTCCTGTATGAAAGGTGCTGTACAAATAAAATGTATTATTATATTATAATTGCAATGTAAAGGGTCACATTTAAGTCAATGTTTTTCTATTATGTTGTCAGTGTGAATAAATTAAATTACTGACATTCTAGATGAAAAGATTATAAACTGAATCTACACAAGGCCTCCTTTCCCTGTCTTAATGTGTGTGTCTTCACATGTTTTGTCAAGGTGTCTTGTGGATTATGTTGCTGTCATTGTCTTTCTTATACTTTAGAAAAAAACTTTTTCAAAACCATAAATAAACAAAAAAATAACCTTTCGCACTGATATGCAAGAATGTGTGACAAAATGTTGTGCCGAGCTTGTTTTGCAGCCCCCGTGTGACTTCAACCAGCAGATATTTGAAACCATGGCTTCTCATCTAAGTGGTATCCCAGGTATTTAACCTCTGTGGGGTCATTTTCACAGTCATTGCTAAAACCTGGTTTCTTGCTTTTCCTAATTGTATAACTGTCTGTTGAGAGACAAAATTGTTTGGGGCCAATGTTCAGCAATTAAAGGACCAGTGTGTAGGATTAAGTGGGATCAAATGGCAGAAATTGAATATAATATTCATAATTATGATTTTATTAGTGTGTAGGAATGAGCTCTTTTAATTTACAGAAGGAGCATGTCCTCTTCTGCAGACTTTGCCATGGTGCACAGCTGTGTTTGAACAGTAGCCCAGAATGCAGTTTTGTGGCCATCTTAGGGTTTATTACATTTTTGGAAAACATGGACTGAGGCCAGGGCTAATCAGTTTGTTGCATCTGCAACCTCATTGCTAGTCCTTCACACTGGACTTTTAAGCCTCTCTCACAAGTGTCACAAGATTTTCATCAATTACATTTCGTCACCTTAAGTTTCACTGGGCTTTTTTCACACTAGACCAGAGCAGAAATCACAGGTTTATCGAATTGATCTAATCTCTGATGACTCAGTGAAGCAGCACGAACAACAAGGAGTCCTCAGTAGCACATCTGAAAGGAATACAGTCAGTAATGTTTTTATGCGAAGTGATATGTGACTTTGGTGCTGTTAAATTAATTTTAACGGTCATGTTTCTGAGGAGGACAGACAGACAGACAGACATGAAGCGTTAACTTGCTTGTGCATTGGCTGCACATTATACCACTGAACCTACAGTAACCCTGTTAGATAATCCTCTTGTGATCCACGTGATTTCGGGTGCGTGTGTCCCTGATTTCCTGACTGAAAGTTATGAAAATCAGTGTCATGGACAGGAGAGAGAACGTGCCGCGGAGTTGTGCAAGCCAGCAGTCACTCCCCTCACTCAGCAATTTGCATAGTTGCTGTGATATAACCACCACGTAGGCAGATCGCCGCTGTGGCTGTCATCTCCTCACACCGTCACGCCCATAAACGCGCAGCATGCCAGCCGAAAAAGGTAAGATTGTTGTTTCCCTAATACACTGTGGAAATTTCATAAGCGCTGAACACATATCAGAAGTTTTGGAAGCAAAGTAGAGTCCGGAGCTATCAGCGCCGTTTGTTCGACCAGCTGTAGGCTATGTTACCGCACGCTGCCTTCACAGACGCAGTGGACCAGGTCGTGGACCTCAAACGTTTTAATGCCGAAAAAAATGTACGCAATGACGTTAAAAGTACGTAGAATAACTTCTAAGTGTGTGTATAAACTTGTGACGTCAACATGACCTCAATTGTAAGAGATATCACTTACTTACTGAATCAATTATTCAATCAACACTCAGTAACATTAAGATGCAACAGTTTTCATAATCTTTTAATATTGTCATACGTTTTTCTTGCAAAAAATGACTTTGTTTAAGCTTGTCAACTAAATAGTTTTCTGCATGATGGACATTTTTCACTGTTTCCTGCCATTTCTATAGATCAAACAATTAATTGAGTAATTGAGAAAATAACTGACACATCTCTGGATAATGAACATAATTTATTGTTGTGGCCCTACATCATATTGCCCGGAGCAGGAAAGAGTCATACAGAAGGTAGTTGATTACAACACATTACTTTATGGTTTCCTCTCAGTTCCTGACACCCCAGTGGAAGTCCTGGTGGATCTCCTATCAAAAGCTAAGGAGATAGCTGCAGCAAGTAGTAATGTGCCAGAAGAATTGACAAGTTACTTGCAGAAGGCTGTGGACATAGCCCGCGGTCTGGACAACTACCTGGAGGAAATGACCTCACAGGAAAGTGAACCTCTGGCAGAGCTTTATAAGTATGTCTTGATGTCCTACACATAAGCATCTGTGGCTCAACATCTTTACTATGTGAAGTAAATTTGTTAATATTTTCATTCATACTTAATTGCAGAAAAACGCTTTCCCATGACTGGGATCAAGTGCACAAGGAGGGCAAAACCATGTTCCGGCTTCCCAAGGAGTGCATCACTGGCCATGTTGAAGGTTGGACATTTCTGTGTGTAGTGCTCACTGCCATTATATTCACTGGTTTACCGTATTCTGATAACTTGCTCTCTGATGTGTTTTTTTGGCAGGCCAGACCCTGAAGATGCTGATCCACATGAGTCAAGCTAAGAGGGTCCTAGAGATTGGGATGTTTACTGGCTATGGTGCACTGTCCATGGCTGAAGGGCTTCCTGAGGATGGCTGCTTAATTGCCTGTGAGATAGAGCCGTACCTCAAAGACTTCGCCCAGCCCATTTTTGACAAGTCCCCACATGGGAAGAAGATAACTGTCAAGACTGGATCTGCCATGGACACCCTGAGGGTGAGACAAAGGAAATCCATCAATATTGAATGACAGTCAGAGAAGATTTGATAATTTGGAAGATTAAGCAGACTATTTTGCAAACTAATTATACATTTATATCACACTTTTCCATTTTAACATTAACAATTGTTGTGTATTCTGTCACAATAAGGTGTCAATAAGCTAACAAACTGGCCAGAATCAAAAAAGTTTCTGTCCCTTCCAGGAATTGGCTGATGCTGGTGAGCAGTTTGACATGGTCTTCATTGATGCAGACAAGCATAATTACATCAACTACTACAACTTTATTCTGGACAATAATCTCCTGAGATTGCAAGGGGTCATATGTGTAGATAACTCACTCTTCAAAGCCAAGGTTTATCTCAAGGACACCACAGATAACAACGGACTGGCGCTTAGAGAGTTCAACCAGTTTGTCTCCAATGATCCACGTGTGGAGCAGGTCAGTTTCCAACCTTTACACGCCACTACTTTTTTGTGTTTGACAGGTATTCTTTTTATATTTTAACAACATCTTTCTTGCTTTAAAGGTCATTATCCCTCTTAGAGATGGCATCAGTCTTATCCGCCGGGTATCTGTGGCCTCTGAGTGTTCAATGACACAGGTACAGTTCATATAACCCTAGTGTTCAGGCCTCAGGAAGCCAGTGCAGCTGTCATGCAGCATCATTCTCACTGATCATTTCTGCTAATCTTGTGTATTTGTATTAGAGTAAAATAACAGATGACGAAGTTTTCCGTGGGGTCAAGGGGCGCCCCATCCTCGAGCGGATGCGTCTTGATGGAAAGGTGGCCTATGTGACAGGTGCTGGGCAGGGAATTGGCCGAGCATTTGCTCATGCCCTGGGTGAGGCCGGTGCAAAGGTGGCTGTGGTAGACCTGGACCAACATAGAGCTCAGGCAGTGGCTAAAGAGCTCTTCCTTAAAGGTAAGTGGTGTTAACACTACAAATGTAGACTCATGCATGAGCAGCATGTACAGTGGCAGACTCAGGGTGTCTGAGGGGCACGTTGGTGATAAATCAAAAGGGACCTGATTTTCTAGCTTGTAAGACAGTCTATATGGTACAGCATCATGTTTGTCCACTGGGCAGGCAATGCAGAACGAAAAGAAAAGTACAGCACTACTTAGCATTAAAGCTAATGAGCAGAAGCTAATTAAAAACAATTTTGAGGTCTTTATAGTATGCTCTGCTGTAATTTTCCTGTAATGGAAATGTATTCTTTCTTAATAAATCACAATTCTCTTAAGATCCTTAAAGTTATTGTAATTGTCTCAAACTTTAAATTAAGAAAATATCCAATGTGAAATTGATTTTTTTTCTTCTTTTGTTAGATCAATGGTTGGTCGAATAGACACAAAATCAAAGTGCATCATTAATCATTTAATTCTAATGTATTAGTTTAGATTTGGTTGGGTGCAACGTGTTGCACATTCAAAGATGCTACAAGTGTTATAAATATATATATTTTTTTATTTACTGTAGCTATTCCCATGCTTTTCCCATAAAACAAACCCCTCCAGCCTTGTAGAAGAAGTCTAAAGGAATGTCGCACTGATGTATTCACTTGATGAGAGGATGATTTTTTATTTTTTATTTTTTTTTTAATTTTCACACTGGTAACACTTGGTTGTTAGAAGAAAATGAGCCCTTCAGATGGAGCAACAACTTCAAAGAAACTGACGTCAGTGAGTAACCAAAGCGCCTGATAACGAGCCAGTCATTTGAATCAGGTGTGGTGGAGCAGGAAACATCTAAAACATGCAGGGCAAGGGGGCCCAAGGACTGGAATTGAGAAACACTGGCCTAATGTCATAAATTGTCAGGGACAGTTTGTGGGTTTTGGCCAGCAGATGGCAGCATACTAAAGCAGAAGATATACATACATACATAAACATGTTCCTCTGAAACCCTGGATGTGTGATTTTCTTCCGCTCCTTCTATTTTCTTCTTAAAGAATAAAGCATCCTACACACACACACACACACACACACACACACAAAAACAGAGCAAAATTAATTTTAATACTATTTTTCCAAACTTGTGCTCTTCATATTTTTGTGTCTGGTTGCTTATCTCATGCATGGTATTGCAACATGTACAAAGTACTCAAACAGACATCCACGTCTTTTGTTACAGGTATCAATGCTATTGCGATCACAGCTGACATAAGTAAGTCAGATGATGTCCAGAGGATGATTGACAGCATTGTCTCTAAATGGGGGGAGATCCACATCGCCTGTAACAATGCCGGCATCAACATGAACTCAGCCAGTGAAGACACCAGTCTGGAGGAGTGGGACCAAACCTTTAACGTCAACCTGAGGGGGACTTTCATGTGCTGTCAGGTGTGTATCACCTGTTGTGCGTTTGTGTGTGTGTGGCCTTCACAAAGACAGGTTACTCACTCCAGCATGTTGCACTGTGTGATGTGCAGTTTGAAGATGAACGGAAATGCACATTTTGTAATTTGAGTTCAGGTGTTATTTATGATAATGGTTCAACTGAAAAATAGAGGTAAAAGAATGTCACTTAAGCCACATACTGTTGTAGCATTACATGCCAAAAACACATCACTGTTGCTTTGACAAATACTTTGTAAACTTTCCACTTGACCCAGAAGTTTTTGGAATATTACACAGAGAAGAAAATACAGCAACAACATGAAGGTAGCATTTGTTCATCTCTGGAATTATTATACAGACTATTCCATATTTAACAAACAACAACATATGATAATGATAGTCAGGCAGACCTATAATGAATGTGATAATTGGATTTATTTTTTATAGGTCACATCAACTTTGTTATGAGAACATGATTCAATTTAATCATGAGTTATGAAAAACATAATCCAATAGGTTTTTAAATGATGTCTGCAGCTTTAGAAGCAGGAGAATTTTCTCAGCCCATAAAGGAACGCTTAATCCTTTGTTTTATCCCAAATCATAATCATCTAATTTGGACAAACATATGGTTTTCACTGCTTTTCCTGCTTAGAAAATAATCTTTAGTAATGTGTAGTAGAGAAATGTGTGTATCAATTCCAAATATAATAATACATCATTTATTATTGTTATTATTATTATTATGGCATAAAGAAACTATGCCCAAAGAACCAAACTGATTATTGGTCACGTTCTCCTTCAGTAATCTATTTCTGTCAAAACTATTTAGACTATATTAAAAGGTATTATTATAATACTGATGGTCCAACCAGCTTGGTTCTAAATGTGTGTGTGTGTGTGTGTGTGTTTGTGTGTGTGTCTGTGTGTGTGTGTGTGTGTGTGTGTGTGTGTGTGTGTGTGTGTGTGTGTGTGTGTGTGTGTGTGTGTGTGTGAATATATACATATATATATATATACACACACACACACACACACACACACACACACACACACACACACACACACACACACACACACACACACACACGTATGTGTATACATATATATTTGCATGAGAATATGCCCTACCACCCACTATGTGTGGCTTAAAAATCCACTCAAGTTCTCCAAATGTTGTTTAACCACGATCTCTGTCTCCAAGGATAAACTACATGTTTTTGTGTTGATCTGTGCTTGGGCTTTTGGTAGCATAGCAGTGCCATAATAAAGTGTTTAATGTGTCCCCCGAATCCTTGCCTTAGGCGGCAGGTCGAGTGATGTTGAAGCAAGGATACGGCAAGATTATCAACACAGCCTCCATGGCCAGTCTAATAGGTGAGTGATGATTCTATTCCCCCACCTTCTCTCTGGAGCCCCTCCATGTCTGCTTTTAATCTCTCCATTTGGCGTGGAGAGTTGGGTCGAGAGGAGGAGGGTGAGGAAGGGAGCGTTAAATACATGTGTGCTATGGAGCTATGTGCGGGAGTACACGTCACGTCGTATCGTTTTATTATCGGACAGGAAGTCGTCGGATCTGGCTTTAGATCATTACTGAGGCAAAGTTGATATCAGAAAAAAACTTCAGCTGCAGTTTTCCTGTTTATGAGGAAACCTAAGGTGAACCTGCACATTTTAAATCAGGACTAGCCAGCTTTTCTCCTTTGCAACTTTTACCCCAGTTAAACTGTTCTATAGAGAAGCATCCACCCCTTCATACAGTAAGCATAGCAGGAAAGTGTTGTGATTGCGTCTCGCCGAGGCAGTTTTGCATCATAATAAACATCCCCTCTCTGCGGAGCTGTCTGGAGGATGTGGAAGGCAACCTGAGGTCCAACTTGGGAAGGGAGGGTTCCTGTGTAGCGGCAAAACCCCAGCCTGTGCCAGCAGCCTTGTTTGAACAGCGGAAGACACTTTTAGAGTTTAGTGAGAGCCTAGTAAAAGCCCTGCAATTCGCAGCACTGGTCTAATGTTCCTCCTCCAACAGGTTCCTCCAGAGGAACAGCAACACTTCATCAGCAGTATAGTCAAATCGCCAGTAAACCACTGTGCCATATGGGCCCCAGTCCCGACTGCAGGGGCAATCTGTAAAACAGGAGCATGCTGGTAAATAGAGGCCGGCATAAAAAAAATGATCAATTACTCACATTACGTACAGTCCTTCAGGAATTTACTTTATTGGTCTGGACATCTGTTATAATATTGTCATAATGTGTAATCAGATGGGACCTGTTCTAGCCAAGTGGAAGCCCAAAAAGCAGCCGTAAATGCCCAATTAAAATGCACAATGACAGCTTTTTGTCCATCTGCTGAATGAAACGCGTGTGCCCACTAACACACACACACACACACACACACACACACACACACACACACACACACACACACACACACACACAGTCATGACCATCAAGCGCAATTTTTTTTCTGAATAATGGCCAGCAGCTCAAAGATCCCCAGACAGGAAATATCTAAGTTGATATGATCACACAGTTTTTTGGCTTAATGTTGACCTTATTGAGGGATTTGTGACCCTCACTCTACCTGCAGATCTCAGCTGCATGATAATGTACATTACAACAGCCACACCATTCTGGGAAAAGAGTACATCATTTGAACTCAAGAATTCAAAATGTAAAGGCGTGCCTAATAAAGAGCATGTTTTCTCCCACTTGAAGTGGGCAATAAGTAGCAGGGTGAATGTTAAAGAGGGCTTTGGAGAATGCTTCTCCCTCTACCTCCGTTTCCCTTCTCTGGGGATTACTGCTCTTTAAGACGGGGAAAACATCAATGCAGGTTTATTTAAAGGATGAAGGCATTTTCTGAATGGTATTTTGGGGCCGTATCATCAGGTCTTGAGCGAGGATTAGTGCTGTTAGGCATTTTGAGCTGTGTTTCCTGTCCTGATAAGTCGGATTTCACCTTCAATCTGCGTGTAAGCCCTGGGCTCTGCTCCTCCTCGCCTGCTCCTCTGAGGTCCTAGGCTACCCTTATCCAGCCCAGCCAAACCCAATCTCACCTTCCTCTGCTATCTCGCTACACTCTACACAATCCCACTCCACCACACTCTTAACTACGGTGCCGTCGTCCCACCCTTTACATCTTATTTCTTAAGCAGTTTCTAACTTTTAGCTCTATCCTGCACAAATTTTTTCTTTTTTTTTTCTTTTTTTTATCCGAGCCGTGTATGCAGGATGCTCCCGCCTTTTCTCCCCAGGACTGGTCCCTGCCTCTCTGCAGCTGGCTGGTATTTATCATCCCGGTCTCACACTGAAGCCATTTGGCAGTCAGATCAGTGGGTGATGAGGTTAACTACTAAAGTTGTATGTAACTTGGAGCCTTCCTTGTGATGATTAATCAACCAGCAGAAAATGAGCCCCTGTCCCGGCATCCCATGCAGTGTGCAGCATCTGTGATGGTCAAGGCAAACAAATGGCTCCCTGTCTTTGTTGCTGAGGACAGAGCATAACTGGACATTATAAGCAATTAATTTTACATGGCTTCATCCGCTGAGTCCCCAGCAGCTAATGGAAGAGCTTTTATGTTGCATCCACAAGAAACCGCATGAGCTGCAATATAAAATGTTTTCTGTATGTTGTCAGCTTTTGTGAGAAGGGAGTTATTGCTGATCTCTTTATTCTCTATTAAAGAAATGACCTATAAAAACATTTTTCTTAAATAATTACCTGAAAATTTCAGATGTGCATACCGTTACTAATGATGCACTGATGCAATCTTTATAAAATGCTGTGTCGTGTCCATTTGGGGTAACCAATTCTCTTTCCCTTCTCCTCCCTGCAGTCCCTCATCCCCAGAAGCAGCTTTCATACAACACATCCAAGGCTGGAGTGGTCAAACTGACTCAGACTCTGGGCACTGAATGGATTGACAGAGGAGTGCGTGTCAACTGCATCTCACCGTAAGTGCTGTCCATTCCTGGTCTTCTTCTTATACCGTCTTGTGCCAAACTGTGCTGGTCCACCTTTGAGTGTTGTAAGGGATTGAGCTGCAAAAGGAAGTGGTGATTAGCGTGTTTGCTTTCATGTGAAGAGCCCCATTTGAGAATGATGCACTAATTTAAGTCCTCAAACAATACATCAGTGCTTAATTAGATGACGTCTTGAGGGATAAATCAACCAAACACTTGCTCTAATTGTTCTATTCAATTAGGGAATCAAATTTGCAACCTCACTCCAAGTGTCGGCACAACAATAGCGCCTTGTTTGTATCTATTTGTCTGTGAAGCTGAGCAGGGGAAGAAAAGAGGAGAACACAGGAAGGGCTCTGTTTGTGTGAGTGTGTGTGTGTGTAGAGTGAGTGTGTGTTAAGTGGAGCATCCCTTAGCCAAGCCAACCCTGAGCAAATCCGTCCGGTGGCACCGGGCGAGCCAGGCCCAGTCACAGCCCCAGAACAAAGCCCTCACACACGTGCCTCGCTCAGCTTTATTTATCGGCAGCTTGTTTGCTAATTTTAATTTGCAAAGAAGCAATTCTCTCTCCCCTCGCTAACTGGGTGTCTCAATGGGCCGCTGATTTCTTTGAAGTGACAGTCGGTAAATATGCATAAAAAAGGGACACAATTAGCGCTCACGAGGTTGACTGGAGCCTGATTCCATTGGCAACTTTAGCCGCAGCGGTGATAAGCTGCATTATCTAGAAAATTGGCTGAGGGAAAACAGTACCTCTGATTGCCAGCAAAGGTTCCAGATAACAGGGCAGCTGAAGAGAAATATAATTGAGGTGGAATATGTTAACCAAGGTGTCACACGCTCCTTGGAAGTGCTAATTTATCCAATGTTGGAATTCCATATCAAGGCACCAGGATACATTGAACAATGATTCAGGCCTTACGCCGTTTAGTCACTGTCACGTCAATTGTGTAGAAAGTCAGAAGTCGTCTCGTATTTGGCACAGGAGGCCGTGTTGACACATTTGTTCAAATGTGAGCTCTGTGATATTTAACTGTAGAAAATGGAGAGAACTGCATTTGTTGTGGCTGAGTAATGGTGTCACAGCGTTATTAGACACCAGTGCAGTCTCAAAGCCATAAGCAGCGTATATGTTTTCTCATGAGTTCCACCTAAACGCTGTCTTGTTTCAGTCAGGAGTCACAGCAGGAATGTGAGGTAGTTGCTTATAATAAGTACTTAACCAAAGGCTTTAAGCAAATGATGCCAGACGTCCCTTCATACCCATGGGCTCTTCCTGAGATGTGCCAGTCGTCTGAGTGCCACCAGTCCCACAGTAAACATCATCAGAGATGCCATGCCATGCCCTTTCTTCAAAGGATAATTGGGTTTATTTTTGTCACCAAAGTGGTGGCTCTGAAACGACGCTGTCACTCCTGGCTCTGAACTGTGATGCCTTCTGATTTCGTTGTGCTCCCCCCCTTCTCTCTCACTTTCTCTGTCTCTCTTTTCAGGGGGATTGTTGACACCCCTCTCATCCACTCGGAGAGTCTGAGGCCCCTGGTGCAGCGCTGGCTGTCAGATATCCCTGCTGGTAGACTGGCTCAAGTGACAGACCTGCAAGCTGCAGTGGTCTACTTGGCATCTGACGCCTCCGACTACATGACAGGGCATAACTTAGTCATAGAGGGTGGGCAAAGTCTGTGGTAGAGGGGGCTGATGAAGAGATGAAAACTTTTTTTCCCCTCTTCACTCTCCTGGGATTAGTCTCCGAAATAGGTGGCGCTCACATTATGTCTTTCTGTCACATGCACAGCAGTGTTAAATGAAATCTTACTGGATGTTTAACTTTTGGTCAGTTAACATCAGTTTTATGTGTGATGAGATGACTGGTAGCTTATTGTCCTCTCTGCATTGATTGAGTTTGCTGTCATGTGTGTTATGAATGTGGGACACTGAATGTTTTAGTGGATGAAAAACAGTGAATCATGTGAAATACTAAGAAGAGGTGTACCCGCTGCCAGTCACACAATGGAAATTTGCTAACACTTCAGAGAAAGTATCTGTAAAGTTGAAGAAAGTAAAGCAAAACTGTTACTACTACAATTTTTATGTTGTATTTTCTCTTGTCATTATTTTATACATCAAATGCTGTTTAAACAGTTTTGATAAATGTGACTGCTAAATGCCTCTGAAAGACACTGATCTTTTTTATTGTATCTAATACAAAAACGCTGAGCACACTTGAAATGTTTTGTTGATTTTTCGAACACTATTTCATACAAACGCAGTTTATGCTGCTTTACAGGATAATAAAAGAAATGACAGTTATGTATGGTGGCAAAGGGGCGGCCTCTTTGCATGAGTACATGGAAAGTACATGACTGACTGACATGCATGTAAGTATTTAAGTTACTTACACTTTATGTTGGCAGCAAAGGATAAAGCTTGTTGACTGGGTCTAAATGTTGTTAGAAGTGCCTGATACAGATTGGTTCAGCGATGACCGCCAGTTTACAGTAGAATGGGATGCCAGCGAGTTATTTTGCGCACCTTGGTTCACCACTCCCTCTGGTCCAAGACTCTTGTGTACCATATGCAGGATTGCAGCATCCCAGTCCGCCTCTCTCCAGCTCTTTCTTGCCAAATGGTCCCCACAAGTGGTACTTGTGAGCGCCATCTTAATTGCTCCATTAACTGTTTGTGTGCTGAAAAACAATACTTAAAGGAGAGGTTAGCCGAGGACGTGACCCCAGCCGCTGCAATTATATGAAAAGTAGTGGCCAATTAGCTCTCTCTGCAATGTGACACTGTTGGTGTTTATGTGAGCAACTTCAACTTCTCACTGTTAGTGACCGTTCTCTGATTTACATAATTGGGGGATTGGTCATTAATGGGAATGGCGTGTGAGAGGATCCCATTAAGATATGGAGTGAGATCTGATCATCTCCTCTGCTCTGTGCGATTTATCTCCAGCTGCATTGGCACATTAGAAATTATTGGGATTTTTATCCTCGTATTTTATAGTGAAATGTCGAAGTTTGCCATAGTGTGTGCATGCAAGGTCTTGTAGAATTTGTTCACAGGAAGACAAATTGTCTTTTATAGGCCATTTCCCTGTCTTGCCACTGAGGGGCAGTATAAAGTCAGGCAGCAGCATCACTGACACAAGGACACAAAGTTACAGTGCGAGGTTATCACATTATTTGCCATCATCTAAAGGTAATAACATTGAACTCTGTCTTACGTATAAGTGATAAAATAAGAACACCTCTCCAATTCTAGTATGCAAACAGCTCAACAGGAGAGACAATCATAGAAATACTGAGTAAATGCTCATATTTTCAATTAAATGTGCTTTGATAGTGGACAGCTGCATTCCAAATGCATTGAAAATGTAATTAAATCCATCACTTTTCAAGAGGAGATGGTAGCAGTCTTTAAAGCCTGAAGACAATGAAGTGCAGATAGGAGTCTGTGGCACGAGTCATTGATGTGCAATATCCATTTGCATCTGCAGACCAAACCTCTACTGGAGACAAATAGGATTCAACCTCAGTGTTTCATTTATATTTTTCCAAGTTCAATAAAGGTGAAGTTAGGGCAGATACTGTGGTTAGTTTTGACAGTTAGTACAAATAAAAGAGATTGTTCCTTCCCCAAGTCTGCCAGAAGGGATGCATAAAGACACCCATTTGAGACCAAACGCCTCTTTTGCCCACAGTCCTGTTTCGCTGTCATCATTCAGTGGCAGTGTCTAAACTGTTGTTTTGCCGTCATGTTTTGCACCATATTAAACTCGTTCAAAACCCTCTTGGCAAGGTCTTGTTTTTCTTTACAATTGCAACCACAAGAGCCAAATCTATAATTTGAGCAGCAAAATGTGATATCCCCTCATATGCCACAGCCGGCTTCGTGAGGTGTAAGTGATCTTGAATCCATTATTTATGACCTTACCATTACAGTGAAGAGTGGGACCCTGTTGTACATGGCGCTGTTGTGCTAAACAGTTCTCCTGAAAAGGCACTTGCGCCCTCACACTGAAAATCAACTTTGATTAATGCTCCGCTCTGTCACGGCATGCAACATTTTACAACAGCAGCCATTCAGAGGGAGACCCAGGTCGATGCCGAACAACACATTGAGGCAATACGTGTTCCAGAGGAGGCTGTGTCCTGGTGACAAGAGGACCCAAGGGTTTATGGGTGACATATTAACATTTGACAATATCAATACACTTTTATTGATGGAGTATAGCGTCCTGTTACCTACCCACTCAGTGCGGTGTTTGAGGATGAAATGTTACCCAGTATAAATTGAGTTGAGCTCCCCGATGCTATCATCAGAGGTAGGGTTGTGCAACAGCAAAACGAAAATGTCAAAATGTGTCTTCTAATAAGGGTGAACTTCAAACTCATTGACCCGAGGAGATTTAATTTGGCTAATTACCTGAAGAAAAATCTGATTGTGAATTGCTGCCAAATCATTTTGCTTCAAATGCAAACCTTTGTTGTGTCAGGCATCGCCTTACATGCTCATTCTAGAACATGTCTTTAATCCATTGAAATGAACAAGGACAGACGCTGGAAGAGATAAATGCAGCCACCACTGTATCTCGTAGCTGTTAGGACAGTTCAGAGATCTTACACAAACCTGTAAATATCAGAGTAAAAATCTACTATTGACCATGTGTGCAGTTTTGCACTTAAAGGGCTAGTTTGACATTTTGGGATACAAACTTTGTTTTCTTTCCACGAGTAAGATGAAATATTAAATATTAAATATTGTGATTATGAAAGTACCATTAGCTTAGCTTAGTTTGACGTAGTTTAACATAAAACCACAAATTGCTATTTTTCCATTTTGGTCTTTGTAGGCATTAAACAAGATATCATGTGATAATTAGGGAGCAGTGGAAGCGAGGGTAAACATTTTGTTTCCTCCGGACAATTTTCTCCAACTTCCAGTCTTCATGCTAAACTAAGCTAACTGCTGCTAGATCTAGCCTCATATTTTCCTTACAGACATTGCTATTGATCGTACTCTCGACGGGAAAGCAAAGAAGCGCATTTCCCAAAATATCAAACTTTTCTAACTGTTCTTTTAAGACCGAAATTAGACCAAACAAATGAATGTAAACTTCATGTGAATTAGCTTTCTCTGAAGCGCTGGTATTAACCATTGACTGCTGTTTCATTTTGATCATGAGACATTGCGTCAAGTTTGTTTAGCCTTTCATGTCCATGTGCGTATGTATGTGTGCACGCTTGTCTCGCTGAAGGCACTGGATCATTGTCTACCAATGTTTGTTATCTCATGTGTTATTCATTGAAAAGCTGTTTTGCTGTTTGCTCTTCTCATGCTACCTGCTGACTTCACATGGGGTGACTTTAACCGGCTGCTGTGTGCGCTCAGATGGATTGCCAATAAATAAAAGTGTGAGCACTTTGTCAAGCTGCAGTATCATATCCTATTCCATTTGAATGCTTGTGTAGGGACTTGCGCCATCAGGCTTTATGAAGAGCTATTTACCGAAATCATGTTTTGCTGATATTCGTTGTGTCTGGGATTTGTGAGAATCAAATAAAATAATTCCCAATCAAATCGAGACATACCTGACATATTTTTCTTTCATTATTTGCCATAACACAGATGTGCTCCTGCTGCTGCATCAGTCACAGGACTGCATAAGCCCTTCATTATTTTGTGTGTATAAGATTTGATACTAATGCACTTACCCAATACAATTATGATTGTTTTTTTCAAAGGTGCCTCCTATGACATCTCAAGAGGTGTCTAAAAAACAGTTCAAGTGTCCACATCCTGTATCCACATCGTAAATGTATCAGGCTTTTATTCAACATTAATACTGAACCAGGGAAACATTGCACTCTGAATTCTCTAATTACAATGCAGCTAATGTGTTATTTCCTCCCCATGTGGGATTACTTTCATCTTTCCCATTAAGATGCACATTTTGTTTGGATACTCAAATTACAAACTCCATATTAAATCTGACTGTGCAAAAGGCATTGATCATAGCCCCGATAGCTGCACTCCAACTTTGATTTAATTTGCACTTCCATTAATATCTATGAGACGTCCGATTGTCGTCTTGGGCATATTGATGGTATTGTAAGCCCTGCCTTCATATAATGTTCCCCAGCGGCAATGAGGAAATGTTACAGAGAATTAGGCCGAGAAGCAGGCTCAGTGGAACTGGCACTGCAGTCGGAAATTCATTACCCTAATAAATAGAGGGGAAAAAAAGCGAGAATCTTAAGAGAAATTTCTCTCTCTCTCTCTCTCTCTCTCTCTCTCTCTCTCTCTCTCTCTCTCTCTCTCTCTCTCTCTCTCTCTCTCACCACAAAAACACAAAAAAGCCTTCACTTTGGGCTGAGAGCAGATGACTATAACTTAGGCGCTTCTCATTATTGCTGCCCGTGCACCCAAGGGTCTTCTTGGGACCCTGAGAGGTCTTTAAAATGTGCCTGATGATTCAATAGAAAAGCAGCCACTTGCTGCCTGTCCATCATGAAGCTTTATGTCTACATACTTGTTACTTGGATACATGTGGCTGCATCTCTTTGATCATTAAATTAATGAGAACGCAGTCTAAATCTCATTAAAATCTTCAGAATAGAATGAAAGAAGATACAATACAGTAGTAAATTCATTGTGAGCTAGATAAGTGTCAAGCCATGCTGATTTCTTATGTTGATTAATGAAGTGCCAAGCGAGTATATGTACTGTTGCCTTCCTTTGTTGAAGCCTTGACATGCTGTTTTCTGTGGGGAAAACACCACCAGAGCCAAGAGACATGAGTTATGCTGTAATTAATGCAATCATGAAGATGAAAATAGCTGTTGTTGCAACTAGAAAACGACAATGAAGAGCGTGTGAACTGCTGAGGAGAAAGATTCATTGTTAGGTGACTGTGTTCAGAGACTGTGCAGTCCTCTGAGGCCCTCGTCGAGGCTCAGGAGTGTACCTTACAGTAAGCAGCATCTCTGAAACAAATATGTTTTACTACATCCCTCACTTCCTGGTACACGGCTTTCATTCCAGACATCTGCAAGCTTTTTCAGTGGATGGCACAATTTCCCTTTTTGTTTTCAAAAAGGGGGAGGGCTCTGCTTCTCTTACGATTCTGCCAGAGTGATTCATTTGCAGGTCATTAAAAAACTCGTCTTTTGAAAGCGTTAGGCTGCTCAGGTGGCAAAGCCTGTGCAGGGGAGACATGTCGTAAATAAAGGCAGCTACATTTCAAATGCCATAAATAGGGGACACCTAAGGACCTTGCATGATTGCAGACATCTAATCATTTAATTTATGCGTGTCTAAAGGAGCCCTCATTAACATTCAAGTAGCACTCATCTGTCTAGCAGGATCATTCCGAAGGCTGCATCACTCTTGGATGGAACGTATCTATTTGGGCAACACAGCATGGCTACACACTCAGCAAGCACCTTCTCGCTTTCTCCCTCAATGTCATGAGAGACACAGCATGTAACTCTCATAACTTACAGTGTGTGATTTGTGATCCAGTGATTGTGTTGCTGTTAATGTGGGGAACCTTTGACAAAGTTAAAGTCATATTCTCGAGGTCACAGTACAGTGTTGGGACTAACACTTCTGACTGTGTTGCAGCGAATCACTTAACCTTTTCTCAAAGCAGCCTGGACAAAAGGTGCATCTTGGACTGTATTTACAGACGATCA
This sequence comes from Chaetodon trifascialis, assembly GCF_039877785.1. Classification (NCBI taxonomy): domain Eukaryota; kingdom Metazoa; phylum Chordata; class Actinopteri; order Chaetodontiformes; family Chaetodontidae; genus Chaetodon; species Chaetodon trifascialis. The sequence continues at coordinate 23,389,734 of NC_092058.1, read as the reverse complement.
TCAGCAGCCTTTTGATGAAGACAAGTGAAGCCTGTGATGTTTATTTCTGAAAGCTGTCTGAAGTCTTTGTTAGCACTGTGATACTGTAACACACCTCAGTGTCTGCACAGCAGATGCATGCATGACAGAAACTCAATAATAATTGGCGTGGATTGCTTTTGACACGTGCTGGTTGCTGACAGCTGCTTTGTTCTATGGTCAGATTTCATATTTAACACATCAAAGAGTTGGGATACTTCACACTCTGCTAAGGACTGATAGCAAGTCTGACACTTTGCTGTTAAGAGAGGAGAGAGCTAGTCTTTCTCTGGCAGAGAATAAAGTCAAGTTACATTCAGTGTTCCTTTTTTCACTTTGCTTCCAGATGAATGAAGTTTTTCTCAGGCAGTCTTTTACAAGGAACACAGTAAACATCATAGAGGAAGTGTCATGTTTACAGTGATAATGAAAGAAGTATTGGCAGGAAATACCTCCTGCATGAAAGCATATTTAAAACCTGTCCCTTGCATGTGGAATTCATAACTGTTGAGAACATGACATGCTCGGACATTGACATTGTGGATGTGTTTGTACAGTAAAAATGACTTTCCAGAAAGATGATTTACATCAGTGGGATGGTGAAAAGAAAAGACTTTACGCTAAACCCCAATCAAAACAGCGATTGTCCACTCATATCTTATCAACCATAACTAGGCACAGCAGGCCTGTCGAGCTTTGGATTTGTCCACATGTTGATGCAAAATGCATAGGGCTGTAATCAGAGTGATACTTAGCATTTACAGAGTTTGGGAGATGGTGTCTTTTTTTCAGTTTTTTCAAAACCAAAAACTCAGCAGCAAAAGTGTACAGAATAAATTCATCTGCACTGTAATCTGCCATTGTTAGCATGTCCAGCTAACTAGCTTACTATCACAGTACGTAACCGAGGATCACTTCTAAGACGAAGAATTAGCATATTATTAACTGACACCAGTTACAGAAAAAACAGAAAAAGTCCTGCTCAGAACTAGTGCATCCAATGTGGAATATTTCCATACTGAGCGGGAGCTAGAGATGCTACACTATTATTAGCGGCACAGTACTGTGGTTTATTGGATAAAGATAGCGTTACGTTTGCCAAGCGCAATTGCTAGTCCTCATCTAAAAAACCCTTTTTCTCATAATGTTAAAAGTGAAACATGAAAATATATAAGTATATAAGCAACAAAACAGGGTTACAATGAAGTCTTATATCTATGATACCGGAACGGACCAACCACACTGCAATACAAGATAAAGGCCTTTCTTTTTTTCCATGTTATTTGCGTATCAACAGCATTTTTGTCTGGTACATGTGGCTTTAGCTTTAGTCATATCACACCACATTTAAGACCCTTTTATACAGGTTCCTTGTATTAATTAGTCAACTGGAAACATGAAAAAGTCAGATATTTTCAGCTCTTGCAGCTAGTGTTCGCTGAAACTAGCTTGCTGGCTGATAAAATGGTTTCTGGAAATAAAACAGCTAATTTTGTAAATTTTGGTCTGTCACTATCGTTGTAAATGAACCGAGAATAGGAAGCTTGTCAGGTGTAGTGAACAGACAGTTAAAGCTTAAACGTCATCAGCACAAGCCTTTAAAACAAACAGAGTCAATGTAGCTCTCATTAGATTTTAGTATGAACCCGGAGGGCCTGGAGGAAAGTGGAAGTATGTAAGCGCAAAAGTCCCCTCATCAGCCCAGGAGACCTGCAACACCCCCCTTTGAAAGGTAAGGCAAAGCAAAGCGGGTGCTTTTTAATGGCTCTGGAGTTAAATACCACATTTTAACCAACGCACAATGAGTATGAGAGGCCTGCTCTCCTCTATAGGCAGTATTCAGCAGCATTTTGATGTCTCTAACAAGAACACAATAAATTGTTCCTCATTATTCAGTAATTAACTCCAATGCGCCGGGTCCCCATCCCCATGCGCCACGCTCTAAATCACCACCCTCCTCCCCTCTTCTCCTCCTGCTACACAGCTCTTTAATTTCCTCTATGCTGTGGGGGGTGGGGGCAAGTGAGGGTGGAAGGGGGGCCACGCACAGCTTGATGCACTCCATCATCCCCTTGCCACCCTCTTGTCACCCCTTCGCCTTATCCCAGCCACACCCACCTCCTCCCTCCACCCCCCCATCCCCATGCCAGCTCCTCACCAATGTGTGTTCTCCCTGCAGGACGCCACCTGGTTAAAGGAGAGAGAAGTCACCTGAGCCGGGACCACAGGCTGTAGTCACGTTCGACACAGTGAGATTGCAGTGCCTTGTAACATCAAGGCAGCCCCCGGCCTTCTTCACTGTCTTTTCATGGGGCTTTCCCCGTCCTCCTCTGCTCTTAATTGTTAAAATGAGGTCATTAATTGGAGACGGAGTCAAATCACCTGTCATTTCAGCTGGGAATCATCCGCTGATTGAAAGGTATCATAAAAACCTGCCCAGGGCCTGGTTTTTTCCGTGCCTGCTGGGAGCTCCCTTTGTGCCTTGACAATCTCCGCCCATGGGCTTGCAACTCACTTTACTTTCTCTGGCGGAGATTAGGCGAGTAGTCTTGGGTGACACACATCCACACGCGTGGCCCAAATATAGATTCAAGAGAGTCAGTAGTGTCAGGCGCAATTCCTGGAGGATGGTGTGGGGAGTGTTCGTTTTCCACTGTACTATTAACGCCCCTGACCTAATTGAGGATGATGCTCACACACACCACTTCCCTATATGAGAGTGAGGTCAGGTTCAATTGAGGGGGTAATTGTGAAATTGGCATGTAAACTAGGACAATAGAACAAATGACAAAAAATGAGGACAGATGACAAATTTCTTGATAGGTTTTTAATAAATGTAGGCATGTCCTGCTGCATTCGCTGATGTAGTATAGTAGTCCAGCAGTGAAAGTAAATTGTATGAAACTGTGTTAAGGGACTGAGTTTTGTAATGTTTACTGTCTTCTGATGTCATAATTTGGTGGGACTGATTGTTATTTTCTTACACATCATGCTCTGACAGTGTTCTGCATCATGGGTATAACAGCAAAAGGGGCTTATGAGAAACACATGCATCAAATATTTGAAGCGACGTCAACTTAAATGCACCAAAACATTCTTCACCTTGTGACAGCTACATTGCATGCTGCAAGGTACAGAAAGCACTACTCTCAGCCACTTAAAAATGCTCCATTTACTTATGAAAATCACAGTGAAAATGTTGGCAATATTAACACAGAAAGACCATTAAAAAAACAGGCCTAAATTATTCTAAAGGCACAATGCTACACAAAGCTTCAGGACCCCATTTTCCACATGGACTTAATCTTGAAGAACACTACATAAGATGCTGACAAACCCGCTGTTTGAAATAAAAACCCTCTAAACACATGGCATTAATATTTAATGGTGCTGCTTCCTCGGGAGGCCTCTCTGGGCTGCAGCACTGTGTCTGAAGGGAGACGGTATTAGTGCTGTGTGCTCTGGAGGAAGAGCAGCTTCACACTAATGAAGCGATCAGGGCCTGAACTCTGAAGAAACCTCATATCCGATTAGTGAGCAGAGATGCATGTAAACACAATGAAGCAGCACACGATTAGATCACTTTGTTAATGCAAGTCTTGTGTCACTAAACACAACAGCGGAGCGGCATGCAGCGTTTTGAAGTGTTTTGCTAGCAACAACACATTTCACATTTAATCACTTCAATACTACAGTTTCTTTTTGACTCTCTACACAAGTGTTTTGAATTAAGCTGCAAACTAGTGGAATAGTATGCGAGCTAATGGGTTAACACTATCCTCTGAGCAGCCATTAAGGTGCATGCATGTGTTGTGCAGCAGTGAAAACCACCTGACCTTGTCCACATCCGCTCGGCCGGGATGGGCCAGCATTTGAACCTGGCCAGTAAAGGACAGGCCATTTGGATGTTATTAAAAAACATTAGAGTTCCTGAAGCCTATGCAACTCCCAAAGCCATCAGGTAATTTGAAAGAGATCCAGCGAGTTTAAGATGTGCAGATGTTTTTGCTTTAAAACTGGCATCTGTTTATGCAGACACACTTTATGTTCGAAAAACCACAAAGGACCTCCAATAGGTTTTATGGAGCAGTATCAGCTAGAGCACTCAGCTTTGTAATTGTGCAGCACCAGGTAATGAGAAAATTGGTCACAAGCAGTGTTCCCTGTAGAGGTAACCCGCAACATACAATTTTGCACAGCATGTGCTGTATCTACATTTATTTTTTTAGTCCGTGCAGTGCTGTCTGAGCTCCTGTGCTGCTTTCAGGAGGTCTAGCATGGTCACAGTTTAGAGCCTAATTCATGTACTGTAAAAAGACTAATTCCAACTAAAAATACATGTGCAGACACAAGAGATTTAATTTAACTTTGTACAATACTTATCAAATACTACATGAAGGACAGGGAAAGTTCACGTCATCAGATTTTCAGTAGGGATGTGTAAATGGTAAAGTGAAAGACAATTCCCCATCCCCTCTCCTGCTTTGGGTTAAATATAAATCATTAGTAATGTGCCAACCCTTTGTATTTGTATGAATTTGGAACATTTTCAGTCTGGTTGACTGAAGTGAAACATCCTCCCTCAGAGTTGCTGATGATTTGCTGAAGAATGCAGACTAATCCTTGTTTGTGTTGTGTGACTAAACTGCAACTTTCAATACAACAGATCAAAGTATTCTAATTAAAAGATGGAGGATTTGGATTATTATCTCCGTAGCTGCTCTGTCCTGGTTCAAAATAACTTTCAGCCCCTATGTGCATATGCAAACTATTTCGTGAATATGACTTGATCCAGTTCTTCGGCCAGTATAATAATATTGACCAATATGTCATGTTATCAGGATATTAATATGTTCACATACTTGGTTACCACCTGGACATACAAACTATGGGCAAAACCATGGAGAAAAGTACTTGTAATCAATGGGGACCATTAATTTGAAAAATGACATCACACCTCCCCATGCTGCTGTTATTTATCATCTTAAACTGTAACTAGAGGAAATAGGACCTTTTACCTAAAAGGAAATGTGCTTCATTGTCCATGCTACCATAGATCTACACACGTGTTCAGTAGATGGTAACAGACATTATGGATCGGAGCCTTCCTTGAATGTAAAAAGGTATGATGAATGTTCCAGAGAATTCTAGTTGTTGTGTTTCTTATACCAGGTTATGTGTCCTTGTCCACACACAGTGAATGTAATGTACATAACAGCTTGTTGATGCCTAAAATATGATTTTTTTTTCCTGACATTTGTGACTGAAGTGGTTATAGTAAGATGCGATGGAATATTTTGCATCTGTTGGTTGCCTGAAAACAAATAAAATGCTGATTGTCATTGCCACTTTTTCATGTTAATTAACAGTGATGTAAGACATGACATTAACTGGCTTTGGTGAGTGATGTATAACTGTTCTTTTTATTCATATTATTCACTATTCGTAAAGAAAGAATGAACAATGAAAGCTCACGGTACGTCTGCTTGAATTTCCATGCCATGCTGCTTTCATACAGCATGTCTCAGTGCTGCACTTATACAGTACCATTATCACAGTATATAACTTCAACAGCAAGAGTGCTTCTGACAACTGCAGTATAATAGTCTCCTTGTTTGTAGAGTGAGATTAGTCTCTTGGTCTTTATACAATATGGAATGGCAGAAAACAAATGTTTGGTAATTGAAGATAATCCAGTAACAGTGTGTTGTGCACCTCGACTCTCACTGCGACCTCTCTGGGAAACAAATGATGCTTAAGAACAATGTTGTCCTGTATACTGTTCTCATCGCAGCACCATTTTCCATTATGTGACAAGGACATAGCATTTGAGACTGAAGTGATCCAAACAGTGATCTACCACTTGAGAGAACTGTCTTTGAGAACAGAGGTCGAGGGGGAGCGACAAGGACGAGTGTTCTACAAATGCCATATCCAGCATCTCCTGTGTTTCCAATGGCACTTGAACTGAAATAGACACGCTCAACAGGGGACAGGCTTCAAGATCTTTTTTTTCCATACTTGAGAAAGACTATCATGTTGAAGCTGGAGTGCTTGTCGGTGTGTCAGTGTGTGTATCAACAGAGCAACGATGGAATTCACAGGCCTCAAGGCCAGTGCATTGTTTGTGATGACAGTGCTCCCTTGCTGCATAGTGATTTGGTACTGTACAATTGCAATTCAAGACACTGTACTACTTAGATGGTGAAGGTATTCATTCATTCAGTATCTACAATAGATGGTGACTCTAACAACTAAGTTGAGGCACATTAGAGATAAAGAAATATTTATTTACAAGGGCACTTTGGGATGTGAACGCATCAATCAGTTATCAACTATGTATCATTAAAGCAGCAATATAAAATCTGGCTGAATACTAATTCAGGGTCGACTTCATGCATTCAGGACACATACAAACACAAGGTCACATGCATACACGGATGGATAATGTATATGTTTATTGTCATTTTAGACACTTTTTGACATATACTCAATTGAAAACAATACAAAGTCAATCTATTTAAGGTTTCACCTCATCAGCTTTGTTGATTTTTGTAAATATACACTTATTCTGAATTTGATATAGCAATACTTTTCAAACTAATTGGGACAGGAGCAACTAAAGAAAGTGGAATGCTCCAAAAACACCTGTTTGGATCATTCCACGGGTAAACAGGTTCATTGGTAACAGGTGATAGTATCACGATTGGGTATGAAAGGGGCATCCTGGAAAGACTAAGTTGTTCACAAGCGAGGATGGAGAGAGGTTCACCACTTTGTGAACACATGATTGTATAAAAGAGATTGGTACATGGGCTCAGGAATGCTTAAAACTGTTGTCAGTAAACATAGTTTGTTTGCAAATGATTGCATTCTGTTTTTATTTACATAATATACTGCGTCCTAACTTTTGTGGCATTGGGTTTGTATCACCAACGTTGCAAATTGCAGCTTTAATTAGCCCTTAGAAACCCCCCACTGAATATAGGCCAGTCTGATCTTTGATTATCCAACCAGTTTCTTATCATGATTGGTGATTATTTTGGGTTTCCCTACTAGTGATAGCATAATTCTGACATCTCCATAGCCAGCTCCAGGCAGTCACTTGCATCCTGACAGGAGCTGAACAGACCACAATCCAAGTCCACAAAAGTCTCATCATTACTGCTGGGTGTAGACTCCACGGTGGTGATGACTTGTTTGTAGCTGGGGCAGCAGTGATGGGCAACTCTCTCACAGGAGTCAGGTAGCATCAGGATCATATCGTAGAACCGGCAAAAGAGAAAGTTCAGCACGATCCCTGCGCAGTCAACTGAGGGAGACCCATACAGTCAGGAAGGACATTTAAAACATGCTTTGCTTTACTGTATTTATTCAACAGTAAATTATCTTTTTTGTTTTGTTGGTCTTCAAAAAAAAGGGTCTCCCCTCTTCACACCTCTTAGAGATGATGTGTGATGAATTGTGTTTAAACCATATCTTAGGACATAAATCATATGTCCTGCTGTAAGAGCTGCTGCTCTTCACTTATGTCTTGTAACATTTTAAAAGCCTCCTTTCCTTCCTTTACACATGCATAATTTAGGAAATCAAGCCTTGATCCCTCACAGAGAGACAAGCAAGAAAGCCGTTTGGAGACATAATCAATTACCAGTAGTCTCTCCCGTATACTTTGCCAAGAGCATTTCTAAGTTGTGTTGTGGTTGCAGTCAAACAATGTGTGATGTGTCTTCCCAGCAGCCTTTGCCAAATGATGCCCCCATGGGTGCTATGAAGCATGAGATCAGCAAATGACACTGACCATGAACAGACAGTTACTCACCAAAGACATGTTGTACGAAAGTCCTCATGACTTGTGCTGCAAAGAATTTAGTAAAGGCATACCTCCTACATGGCTACATGGTCCACAATTTTTGTTTTTATGTTTATAGCTTTCTGATCTGTGCCTGGATCAAGATAACAATGTCATTGGAAATAGACAGTCATGCTGATTTTTGGAGGATATTGAATATAGTATTATAAAGGCTTTGTACCAGTGAATTCTGTGCATTTTCAGGTTATTCAATTGCAATTACAATTTGTCATTTGGTAGGCACTTTTAGTGACCTACATATGAATTCACACAACGATGGCACAGCAATGGGGGCAGTTTTGGGGTTCCGTATCTTGCCCAAGGATACTTTGGCATGTGGACTGCCGAGGCCAGGGATCGACCCACCAACCTCCTGATTGGTGAACAGCTGCTCTACCTCTCTACCTCTATTGTTAAATTGCTCTTACATCTACCCATAACTGATGTAAATATTTTTTAATGTGGTCACAATTTCACTATGCATTGAAAAGTTATAACAGTTTAGGTCAGAAAGTTTACAATAATGTGGCAAAAATGTATATAATATCAAAAATTAATAACATTTAATTAAAAACATTTATTCATAAATGGCCACATAATTTGTTTACTTATTTCTATATGGCCACATGGTGGCACTATCTGGACAAAAATGAGTTAATTTTGGTTCGGCTCAAAAATGGAAATATGCTTAATATTTATTGAGATCTGCTTACGTCTAGCAATGGGACAGACACACAAACATGGAAGACGAGAGAACATGATCTCATTGGTGAAGTTGATGTTCCACTGATACTAACTAACAGCTGAATTCATGCCGTTGAGGTCTTGAAATGCCATCTAGTGGTCCATAATATGAGTCCATAAACAACAATAGTTAATTAATTTTTTTTTCATCTGACCACTTGTCTCATTTTAAAGGGATACTAAAAAACATGCTAAAACAAAGGAGATACATGTAATGCCTATAAACTGATTCCCTGTTCACGTGTTTTCATCCCCGAAAGCATTAGCATGCATCTGCATGCAACTGCAGTTTAACTTCGATGACAGCTGGATGTAGGAACTTGAACAAAAATGGGTGAAGTGATTGCATAAAGCTTTCCTGTGACGTATACCAAAAAGCTGTGGTCATTGACCATATCTGGCAATGCACAGTGCATCTGGAGACATAGCACAGAAGTACTCGGCAGATGGATAAACTGTTGTTGGTCAATAAGTAGTTCCAGCTTTTCATTCCTTCTAAACCACAGTCATTTTTACATTTCAGTACCTGTATGGATTGGTCAAACGAGATACAAAATATAATAATTAGTGAATTTTAGAAGTGTATGTAGATAAATTTCTAAACTTGTGACTAGCTGTTTCACCCTGTCTTTATGATAAGCTAGGCTGACCACGTCTGGCATCCGTATTTAATGCCGAGACATGTGATTGACATATATTTTATCATTGCTTGGCAAGAAAGCAAATTAGGGCATGTCCTAAAAAGCCTAACTATTTCTTTAATCAAAATTAGTAACCCTCACAAAATTACCAGTTTATTTGATACTTGATTAAATGGAAGTGGATAAGGGCATAAACAGTCTGTGGTATAATCACTTATGCTGCTACATCTACAGCAGTGAGTCTACTTTGGTAGCTATTTTTTTGCATTAGTCTTTCTCTTTTTTGCTGTAGTTTCAGTTTCTAAATTATTCACTCATTTTCATAATTGATTATATGAACTGTATTTAAGCATTCTCACAGCATGGTGAGGCATAAAGCTTGCAATTTGTCAAATTTTTTATTCTGTCTGTGGTCTGTGGCATTATTATTCTGCATATTAATCATCGTTTATTTCATCAGTAGAAAAGCTATGATGAAAAAGTTGATTTCATAACAGTTTTGTTGAGGACTCACAAGATTTTTTCCTTCAATAATTTCAATGTGTGTTTATCAAGAGGGGTTTGCAACAGCTGTGAGTGCAGCTGATGGGAATCATATGGGTGAATTGTTGGTGTCACTAACCTCCCATGTTGCTCTGCTGAGAAGAAGACAGAGAGTCTGTGGTAGAGGATGATGCAGAGGAGGATCTTCTCAGGTACATTTTCAAAGACAACAGAGGGGAAGAAGAGCCGTCACACTCTCTTGGCCGCTGAGTGTCTGTGTCCCGAGCTTCACTTTGTTTCCTTTCTGTCCAAGGGACGACAGACAAAGAATCAACAAGTACAATTTGATTATTTGACTATTTGATTGAGTATTTAAAAACCACAACCCCAACATGCATTAGTTTAAGAGCACAGAGGCCTTAAGACTGGCACACAAAGGGCGCCGCTTTAACAGGTCAGATTTGCTGATATTGTTGGATAATACTTGCTGATATAATATGAAACAACACAACACAATGTTACTCATATATACTGAAATTTTGGCTATATCTTTATATTGAAGGCACTTACTATATTTATCTCTACATATTGTGTGTATTATCCCTGATAACACTGAAATTCTTGATTTGAGGTGATCAGAACTGTAAATAAGTGGCTTACCAGTGTGTTCAGAATTTCATTGGCAATTAGCATCAGTCATCTGCAAAATTGGTTGTGACTGGCTTGATCTTCACGTGGAACAAGAGAGGAAGGCCCTTTTGTTTAATTCAGACTGTTACTGCCTTCTCTGATTGGTCAACTGAAGTGTTATTCAAAACCTGAGACTTGCAGAGTAACTAGAGACAAAAAGACAGCGCCTGCGTGTACACATTTCCAGAAGTTGTAACAAGAAAGTGCAGAAGACAAACGAAAGACAAGCATATCGCCGGCTAATTTAAAAGGAGAAAACGTCTTTCTGAGATTATGACCATGTTTTGGACTAACAATTTGTACAACACTGGATTGTGTGGGTGGCTGCACGGTGGCGCAGCAGTTAGTGCGCGTGCCTCACAGCAAGAAGGTTGCCGGTTTGATCCCCGGGTCAGGCGGGGCCTTTCTGTGTGAAGTTTGCATGTTCTTCCTGTGCATGCGTGGGTTCTCTCCGGGTACTCCGGCTTCCTCCCACAGACCAAAAACATGCTCATTAGGTTAATTGATGACTCTAAATTGTCCGTAGGTGTGAGTGTGAATGTTTGTTTGTCATTACATGTGGCCCTGCAATCGGCTGGCGACCGGTTCAGGGTGTACCCTGCCTCTCGCCCATTGTAGCTGGGATAGGCTCCAGCCCCCCGCAACCCCGAAAGGGATGGGCGGTTTAGATAATGGATGGATGGATGGATGGATGGATGGACCTTTGTCGATGTTAGAAGACTGTTTTTTTGGAGTGTTATCTATCTGTGGATCACTGAGAGACGTAATCGGTGAGTTGCCTCAACGTTGGGCCAATTTTAAAATAGTTGCTTGTCCGCTGTTGGTGTTTACTGCGCCTCCTGTTGTAGTTGTATCTTGAAATGGCTCGCATTAATTGATTAATGTGAATCTTAGCTTTCTAATGGTGGATGAGTTTGTGCCTTTGTGTCCCATTAGTTGGAAGGAAAATAACAACAATAACCTCGCCAAAGGCCCGCGGCCGGGCTGTTGGAACAGTAAGTGATTCCAGCTTTAAAGTTAGTTAAAGCAGGCAGGCTAATTTAAATGGGTTTATTGGAATGTGCGTTTCATTGAATATACCTCTAACTGGACAATATCATTAAAAGAGAACATTGTTGAACATTGCATTGCTCTGAGCTATTGAGTAATAGGAAACAATTTGTCAGTTGTTTTCATTTGCTGTGTGACTTGATGTTACCAGAACTTAGTGCTAGAACTATGGCTGATAGTGATGGCCTAGTGAGTGGTTGCCTTTGTCACTGTAACCACTCACTAATAATTTTGAGTTAAGTATAAGAATAATTTATGTTTTAACTAATTTTTTTTTTCAGTTTTCAACACAAATATGATGTCTATGTCTAAAATGACCTGTCTAACATTTCCATAGTGGGACCAGTCTTCTTGTGTTACAGTGGGATGGGCTTATTATTATTAGTTGCGTTCTACATACTACCATGAGAGCCAGAGCACCTGCCAGATTCAACCAAGGAAGATGTTTTCAGTTTATGCTGAATTAAGTGAAAACTTGCAAAGCTTGGAAGTTTTCTTTCTTTGTCCCCTTTAATTAATGTGGCTAATGAGGTATACAAAGTTATCTGCACGTCTCTACATTACGCTTACAATATAACGGGCTAGATGTGCTAGTGGAGTTATGAAGAGCAAACACTGAATACCTAATGATTATTCACATTCCGGACACATTATTGAAAGACGAAAAAACTGTATTTGTTGTTGTTGATACATTGTTCAAAGAGTGGTACAAATGGACGTTGCTTTCGCTGTTTTTGATATGTATGACAACGAGTTTATGCAAAGCAATGTAAATGAAAAGTTCAAAATAGTCTCTACTGTTATTACTTTATGTTTGCGTGAAGTTTCCTTTTGTCGCTCAGTATGATTGTCTGTGTTTTCGTCTATAATTTCTCAGCAATTGGATGAGAAGTGCAGGAAGCAGGGATTGGTATTTGAAGTATAACAAGTTAAAGCAAGCTTTCAAAGCAGCGTGTATGTTTGAGCTGAGAAGCCCTGTGATGCTCCCAGGTTATCTAATGAATTAAGTAAGAAGTAAAGCTGGTCCATGCCCATGACCATTAGCTGATAGAGAAATAAGGCCTGCAGGCACACTATGCATTTTTCAGGTTTTGTTCCAGTGTTTCACAGAGCCACGCTCACTCATTAGACCCCACAGTTACTCAGAGCAGTGGATCTGATGATAATTTTACTTCATGTTTTTAATCAAAAGGCAAACTTGAAATTGCAGCACATCATAACCATAGAACAGGAAACATACACACAATTTAAAGAATGTAGAATATGTAAGCAAGGGGCTGACAAAACCCTTTTTTATTTGTTACTGCAAAATATGATTTGAACAGGAAATTGCTCTGAAACTGTGGACCTTTTGTTAATTTCTAAAGTTAAACATGTTCCACACGATAGTAAGTAGTAAGCAGCGGTTCTGAATTTGGCAAGAACAGAGAGAACGATATTAACTGCCGTACATTATCATAACAGAGATTTACAAGAAATACATTGACTCAATCGTGCTCAGATTTTTCCACAGACCTGAGTTACATTAACTTACCTCCTCTCTCTTCAGCAGTATTTACCCTTCCTTTATCTTTCACATCGGCTCTCAGAGTCATTTCATCTGCCATCTGGTCCATTGCATCACAAATAAAAAATGCACTTCGTATGACAAACCTGATTACTTCAAGCCAAAAATACGAGGCTGCACAACAACTGAGGTCAACGTGAGTTAACGTCTAACACAATGTTACCACAGCTCGGTGTCTTCAAACACTCGTCAGCTCTCGGGATTAGGTTGTCATGCAGCAGGGCTGAGACATAGCCTTCACTTCCTCGCTGTGGAGGCAGCTGTTTACTTCGGCAAAGCAGAGAGCATCCAGGACAAATTATCCTTTACATTGCACAGGGTCCATTTGGCCTGCTGCCTACTGTACTGTGAGCCTCTCCAACGTTCCAATGACGTTGGCAAAAATACTGGAGATCCGCTATTAAAACATCACCTGGACAGTCAGCAACATTTTATTAGTTTGAATTAGTTCTCTCTATGAAGTGATAATGAAGCCAAAGTCAAATGTAGAGCATCACCTAATAAAAGAAAATCTCATATTAACACTGGAAGTCCCCATACAATTATTATTAAGCAATCAGGACACACTATAAAGAGATCTGGAGATGTAGTAATGTGATTTTTGCAGACATATATCAAAATATTTGGCACATACTGGTTATTGTAAAGAAAAGACAGCATAGAACACATTTAGATACAAACTCATGAACACACTACATCTCACTCACTACTTCAAGGCTGTGATTCTGCTGAACATATGCATGAGGCAGCCAGTGCCAGTTTGTTTGTTGGGGCGAAGCACGCAGTGAAACATGAATAGCGAGCTGCATTCAAATTTCTCCGAATACAAGCCAACCAATTTACTCTAATTAGGCTCAACACTAGAGTTGCATTTTAATAGACGCCCCGCTGTGTTTGCATATGTTTAGAGAACAAGAGCCATGCTAATTGAAAAATTAAGATGTGAGAGTATTTGTCTACTGAGCTCCCACTATGCTGCACTCAGTGTAAATATAACTCCTGAAGAGAACTTCCACAGAGAGTTTTGGGTGCATTCTTTCTTCCTCCTCCTCCTTTCATTTTGTTTGTGTTGTGATGGTGATACATGGTGATAGAGAAAAGACAAATCAAGATTGTGCTCCTGCGTTCTTCAGAAGACCTCCACTCATGATGTGACAACACCATATTCCCACTCTGTGGTCTTGTTGTTTCTCACTGACACAGCAGGTTTTGTTTTATTGGCCAACGTCAATCACGCCGTCAGAGAGGTTCAGCGGGTAGCAGGGTTAATTTGGCTTCCGTGGAAATGCTCTCCTTGTGAAATGAGCTGTGTGGCCCTGTGTCTGCAGAAAAGTCACAGCGGCTGACACTCCACCCCATTAGAGCTTTCCCTAATGTAGAGGGAAGTGACAGCCTGAGATCAAGTTCAGGTACAAATTACACTTACATCTAAGTGAAAGCTTTCTGACCTCCTTCGCTGCACTTACAGTCCAGTCCATTATTTACAGTTGTAAACAGGCACTCATACACATCCCCCCCACCTCTCATTGAGGCTTCAGTCTTACTGTGTTTATGTGCCGTTTGTGGCTCAAGGGTGAACCTGTCTTCTCCATCTTCATCTCCCTTCAAAGAAATGTCCTTTGTTTGGGATCTTGCTTGGTGTTTATGAGTGGAGAAACCACAAATATTAGGCAGTGATACTTATTACCACACAAATGTACTCCATCAATCCAGAACCAGAGTTGTGCTTGAGGATTAAGGGTAGCTCAAAGCCCCAAATGGTAATAAAAATTCTTTTGGAGGGAATAACATCAAAAAGGCTTAAATGTAGCTAAAAACACAAGTTCTATAGTTTGCATTTCAATGATTAATAAACTCATCCACATGGAAAACAAAGCAATAAAAATGCCCAAATCAAATACCTTGATGCACAGGATTAGGTGAGTGTTTAAGGGCATGCACACATCCTGCACATGTCCTTACTGTATACTGCTCAATGCAAACAGTTTGCCTTCAGATTTGTTTAAGATAAATTGTAGTTTCAATTGCATAAGAACAAAGGTAGAATTTTTCCCTCATTCCATTTTCAATATGATATAGTGTAGAATTTGTACAGCAGCAATTTTGTGCCCAGTGCAAAAGTTTCAAAAATAATCCTGTCAGTAATATTGAATAAATGACTGTTTGATATTTTTTACATGTTTTGAAATGATTAGCAACTTAAATGGTAACAATACTTTCAGATAATGCGAGCTGTCTGATCATCATTGTGTATTGTGGTAAAGTGTTAGCACATAGAGTCAAGCTAAAGCAAATGATCTGCAGGGTTGCATTCACAGATGTAGAATGTTAAACAGCAACATCTAACACATTTTTCATATAAAATTTTTAAAAATAACAGTTCAGCCGACCGGCTGAAATTTGTGATGCCTCAAAAACATTACATTACATTACCGACGTTACCATGTTAAAGTCTTACAGACAATATTTTTCCTCTGATTCTGCCTTGTTCGGATCAACCTGCAAGGGCAACTTAACATTTGCTCCATGTACAGTATGTGTGTGGTCGTGGCAGGTGTTTTGTGCAACTGAATGGAAATAGTGACTTTTTTTTTTTTTTTTTGATTTTAGTAAAATGTCTCAGTTTGTTTAACATGCTGCCGGTGCAGAGGTCCCCTTTGCCCCTTAATGAGTTCCACAGAGAATAAGTGTCATAGTTGGCTCTAGTGATGAGAGCAGACTCCCATGTCACCTTGAGGCCGGCAAAGACAAAGGGAAGAAGACACTTGATGTCATATTCCCTCTCCTGGTTAACCCTGGTGGGCCAAGTTTATTTTTACAGGCAGATGTCACTGTCCTCAGATAGATAAAAGGTGCAAATATAAAATACAGGGAAAAACAAAGATTTGGAGTACTGAACATATGTTAGATAATGGGACTATATGGCTGTCAGACAGGTTCATCCTCATACTTGAATTATTATTACTTAATAATGATAACTTCTTTAGTACATTTTTAAATAATAACACCAGAGAAACTGTTAAGACAGCATTGATGGGCAATATCACTTAAAGATTTGTTTTGCATGTTACTGTGCGTGTGTGTGTGTGTGTGTGTGTGTGTGTGTGTGTGTGTGTGTGTGTGTGTGTGTCATCATGCCAAAATGTAGTCCTGAGACACCTATTGTCATGGGATCTAGCACAGGAGGGTTCTGAGCACTTTACAAAGTGGCTTAATGTTTGTCTGTCAGTGAACAGATTTGTCACCCCAATAACATCACAACTGTCCACGATGCAGTCATGTGACTTTCACAGGTGTGTTGTTGAGATCACATTGGAGGCCAAGTTTGAAGATGGGTGTGTTCTGACCCATGCGTACTGAGTGCTCATGTGATAATGTTGTAATGACTACTTGTACGCATGTATTGAAACATTAAGATTTTTACTGACTGTGGCTGCTGTGATCCCATCACAACACAGTGTCTGACTTGCTTTTTTTCCATATTTAAAACATCAGAAAGTAAAAATCAATCATGACATGAACGTATTCATTGTGCTCACCTGGCAAATAATTGCTTCACAAGGATCAGAAAATCCAAAACGTTCGAACAGTCTATGTCATGGCTTGATTTGGATTGTCAGTGGTCTAAATTTGCTATAAAAACTCTCTCTTCTAGGTAATAATACTACTTCCAGGGATTCTTTGTGTTGATTCAAACAGACTTTTACCAGCTCTTTTAACATGAGGTTTCTGGTAAACTTTGTGCAAAAGAGACAGGAACACTTGTCTCAAAAATCTATTTCCTTACAGGATTAGGCGATAATCCTGAAAAACCACCTCTGAGAAACTGAGCTGTGCTTGAGGAGGGATGAAATATGAAATCAAAGAATCCTTTTCCGATGGACCGACTGCTCTACTATACATTTCTGCAGTCATTCATGGTCTTCATTAACTACCACAGAGTTTACTGTGGAGCACTTTGTTCTGATCCACTTAAAGTGCTGTACCGTAAAGCGGAGCTCACCTTGTGTGCTCTAGGGAGTGTTTCTGCTCAACCCATTAACAACACAATAATTCATTTTCGAGATCATTTTGCTCTAATTGAACACGTCTGTTATATTCAATTTTTTCAACATCTTTAAGGACACCTGCCTACCTTTATGACAGCTGAGCAAGGGGGGAAGAAACTCCTGCTGCTTGTCACAAAGGGAAGAAATCACAGTTTCCAAATTAAGATTGCAGATAAATGACCTTACAAAGCAAAGGAAATCAAAGAAGTATGAGAATGGGGTAAATTGGATTCTTTGGCGTCTAACAGTATATGACTTAAACCAACTGGGGATTCTCTCCACAGTGGAGGAAGTGAGAGTTTCCTGAGGCAACAGCCCCACCTGGGACCTCCTGATGATCCATGGGGTGTTCGTAAAAAGCCTTGAAGTTATTCAACCCACTAAAAGGCTAAATAGATTTTTTTCTATTAACATTTAGGCAGTGTTGCTCTGATTTCAGAGCTTCTATACTGGTTTCAGGCAATCTATTTCATTTTACTCAGTCAATATTCTGTATTTAATTTGCATAGCTGAAAGGTTCGTTAATGTCTCCGGTCTTATTGTGTCACACCAACAATGGTCAAACAATGATAAACCTGAAAGTGTTTGGTCAGATCTTCTGATTAATAAGCTTTGTTACATTTGCGACTCAGAATATTCTTTGAATATTCTTCTTCTTTTTTTTTTAATGATATATTTTTAAAACAGTTGTGGGGCTATAGCACTATACAGTGGCTGTATAACTTACTTGGCCTGCTCTTTATAACTAAGTCTGGGTATTGTTTAAAATGTTTTTACACTGTCAATATGATATTTGATTTTTTCTGGAGAACACTTTTTACTGATTGAAAGAAGTTCTCAAGTGTTAAATGTCATCTAAACACTAAAGCTATGCAAGAGTATATAATAAAATTGTGAATCAAATCACAAACTGTTTGTACAATCTGATTGAACGTTGGATCACCTTTCCACTTTGCATTAAAATGTGTTTGGGTGATTGGATTGCGTAGTGCTTGACCATATAAAAGTGTAAATGCACCTAAGACGCCATGAGGACAGATTGTGATGCAATCGGCCAAGGAGAAGTGTAAATGTATTTTGTTTTCAATCCACATACAAGAACAATGTCAGCAGAAATACGTCATACATAAAATCAAAACAATGAGCTAAAAGATGCTAAAAACGTTCTGAGCGTAACTGAGCGGAGCTGCAGAATAGTTTGACGGGCTAACATTCCTACAAGTGACTACTTTCACATTACTCACAATAATTTGATTTATTCTTAATCTAAAAATATTGATTAGAGCAACAAGGAATGAATTACAGATTTATTTTTGGGAATGCTGCAATTCTGCTACAGGTCTGTAATGGAAAATTGTTATTTGATGACATGCATCACAAATATATGTCAAGTAAGTATCAAGTAAGAGCAATAATTGGCAAAAGAACAAAAACTTTTGGAAGTGATGATAAACCTGAGCTTTGATTTTATGCTGAAATTAAAGCAAACCCTCCATCAGTATAGCATTTGTACAAAACGAACAGTCCTTGCAGCTTCACACAGACATCATGAGAAATACCCATTATTACAGACCAATTTGCTCCTTCAGATAATCAATGTTGGCACTGACTCAAGCCCTGCTCCACAGGCTAAATGCTTGAATTGATCATTGATGCTTTCTCACCAATAAGCAGTTTAAAATGACTAATTGGGTGGGGCTAAGAGTAGCCTGGGCTTTTGCTATTAGTGTAATGATGATATGACATCAGACGTTTTCTGTAAAGCATTGTCTTGTTGTTATTGGGCAAGACAGATTATGATTGGGTTTAGTCAGTGCACATTATGAGATGCTCCTTAAGTAGCATTCATAAAGCAAAGCTCCTTGCTGTGTCAGAGTGATAATAAGGGTAGTGATTCATATATACTTTAGGAGTCAAGGGGAGCACCGTGTTAGACCTGTATTATCTTCTTTTATTTGTCCTTGCTGTTGGGGATCATGGATCTCGTACTTCCTTTGTCCCTGGATACATCAGACGGAGAGCTCTGTCTGGCGAGTCATTGATATGCCAGCTCTGTTTTTGCACATTGTCATTTTATCTTTCTCATTGCTGTCATTACTACAGACTCAGATACATCTCATTACAAGGGTAATTGGGACAAACATAAAATCTGTGCCCCCTCCCTTGAAGTTGGATATCTTTCAAATGCTCAAAGTAGATAACCGCTGTGTTAGGTCCACAACAGCTGTTAATATTTCATGATAATATAGCTTTATTCCCACTGATATCTTTCTGACTTTGTGTTTCTTTTGATGGCATGTTAAAATGGAAAATTAAAACAAGTTCAAATGGTCCTACTTTATCTCCACACTGTCTCGGGAAACATGGATCTGCACCTGTACAGCTAAGCTCCACACACACACACACACACACACACACACACACACACACACACACAAAGTACTATGTAATGCGAATGCACATGGACACTTGCTAGCCTGAGCATGCAAGCAGAAACACACATTTAGTACACACACTCGTTCATCCGAGCACACATGCATGCATGCTTTTATGTTGAGTTGGCTCGAACTTCTGATGTAATTTTATTTTTAGCCGGTCCTCTTTTCTGTCGGAGCCCCATGAAGTCTTTTCCATCTACAACTTAGTTCCTCAGCCAAATATTGACTTTGGGATCTGATTATTAAGCAATTTCCACAAAACTTCAAATTACTATCTGAACAATTATTTTAAAGACGTTACAAGACCCAGTAGACCCCCAAGGTCTTGAAACTGATTATGCAAAAAGATAATTGCTATGAAGATTTAAAAAGAATGAAATTGGTTTGACAAACCTATAAGTTGTTAACTACTGCTCAGTGTAAAAGAATACATTTGCTGACAAGGCCACAAAGAACCGGAGCAGAGGAAGCTTTTCCCGTGTGCTCAGGTGGGCGGGAGGTATCGCTCTCTTTATTATCACAGCTAATGGTGTTCCAGATCTGTCCTCAATTATACAGGATGAGATGAACTATTAATTAATAATTCTTCTGATAGATAAATTGTGCCATGTTCAGCAGATGTGCACTTCTTAGACATGAGAGGAGACACAGATGGAGGCTATTGACCAACAGTGGCCCCGTTCTGTGTCTGCCTTTATAGATGTGTGAGCTTTATCTCAGCTTGACACATTGTTATGTTCCCTGTCCCCCAGTCCTGCTTTAACTGCCCACATACCGTCAGCAGGCGTTCATGTTTTCCTGATTTACTGTGTGTAAAGCCAATGTTGCATAATTTGTGCTTTAAGAAAAGATATTAATTCTTCTTCACATTGCAGAAAATGGTTATTTTTTTCCCTCCCAGGTTAAACGTACACTGCTTGAGAAATGACACATCCTCAAAGTACTTTTGAGCAAAGGCTGAGTTGTATAATTTTCCCATAAGCTTGAAGCGTTTAAGTGTAGAAAGGAGGAATTATATGGCCATGAATGGCTTCCTTAATAGTGATATCACTTCCTAGAACAAAAGAAGGTGGCTCCGCAATGAGCTGGGGAGTGCGGACGCTAGCTCGATTGCCCATTTCCGTGGCTTCCATTAAGGTCATGCACTGCGCCACCCTGCCGGAGAGTGCATGAGTGACAACACGGTCAAGACGAATGGAGCACTCTCCCACAAACCTCGTTAAGACTGAAATCACGGAAAAAATAATAGTTATTAAATTAATTGCAGTCATAATCTCGTAAAATATGTGTCAAAAAATTATATGCGGTTCGATTAACACATAACATGGGTGTCAAATCTGTAATAAAACCCTGATCAATAAAACAATAACCATGTTGTTAAAAGCAGTCATTGAAAGGTGTTGCTGGCAGTGGGCTCCAGGGGTGAGCAACCCTTTTAATATAAACGGATTTCATCTTTCCACCATGTCACCTAAATCACCTCAATGTTTGTGTATACAATTAAAATAAGATAATAAATTGCAGCAATGGATGGATTACGAACGCTCCCTTCGACCCCATACATCAGGCTTTGTCAGTGGCCCAGAAAATGCATGTCTAACAATCTGTTGATTACAATGTGGTGTGAGCAGAGGCCCTGCCGAGGGAGGGTGATGACTGTTGCAGGATACATTATTTTAACATATTGTTATGTTTAAATCGATAAGTTCTAAACGAGTGCTAACGACTGCTATTAATTAAACTTTCTGAATCTTTTATTAGAAAAGTTACCACTTGTGTGCTTGATTTAATGAATGGTTTATTATTTCATTTTGTTGGCCCTGACCATTATACCCAAACGACTGGTCTTTTATCTTAAAAAGAAATGAGGCAAGGTATGGTTTATTTGCAGTGCGGAGACGACGATAACGCAGCAGTTGAAGGGCATATTTGTTTTAAAGCCTTGGAGGAGTAGCTGCGACTAGCTCTTGATACAATTTGCCTGCCTCTAAACCATATTGAAATAATTTCCCTCCCCCCATCTTTCTTGCTATTTGGCCCTTGAGATATTATTATTTTTTATCAGTGTGTTTATATAAAATCATTTGAGTGGGGATGTCAATTTGGAAATGAAATTGTCTGTGCAAGGAAATCATTCAGATTGGAAATTAATGGTATTGCAATTAAAACTTGGGAGTTACAGTATTTGGTGACAATTATGATAATGACTCTAGCTGGAGGTGTGAATTTCACAAGTAGGGTGGGGGGTGGCTGCACGCCGTGCTGAAAAGCCAGCAGAAGTAAGCCTCTTCTTCCCAGTGTAAAAATATGTTTCTACCAGTTTCTTCGAATAGAGCGATGCCACTGAGAAAATATCTTGACTTCTCCTCAGTAGGATGTGTGTTATTCCATTACTGAACGCAGATAAACTGCCTTTTGTGATATTGCTGCAGGAAGCTCTTTGCTCTCAAGCTGCCAATGACAGACCGTGTCCTACATTGGGCCGTAGTAATAGAGTTGTTTATCAGCTCGTGTTGAGTAGCTATAGGCTAAGTATGGTTGAGAGTCACAATTACCAACAGACACAACATGCTGTTTGTCTGCTCATGATTAATGCACTGGATCATTGTGGGCTGCTACAGCAAAGCAGGGTGATGGAAGATTCCTTTGAGATGCTTTTTTTTTTTTTCTTCCTCCGTCTTCTCTCTGTTTTCCTTTTTTTTCCTCACACACTGCTATCAGCCAAATTGGATGATCAGTTGGGGAATTCTTACACTCTCTGGGGTTTTCGCTGTGGTTTGTAGATTTTGCCTTCAGGTTTGAAATTCACTCAAACTGGAGAAGTCCTTTATCCAGAGACTGGCTTTTTTCAATTGAGCATTAAGCAAGGGTCCAAATGGGGGGAAGTAGTTGCCTTTTTTTAGCCAGGAAACAATGTTTAGTCTCCACTTGCAATGTCAGCTAGGATAAACGATGAATATCTGTCTAAAGAAGCAACTGTAGGCCTTCCTTTTGTAACTACTTAAAGATTGAGATTGGGGAAATATGCTTTTTCGTTTTCTTTCTGTCTTCATCTGATGAGCTTAGCTTAGCATAAAGAATGAAAACAGAGGCAAGCAGCTAGCTGGCTCTGTCCAAAGGTAAGATATCTGCCAAGCAGAACCTCTAAAGATCTTTGGGCGCTGCCAGGTTGTTTCCTGGGTTCCAGTGTAAGCTAGGCTAACCTGGTTGTAGCTTCTTATTTACCATACACCCATGGGAGTGGTATCAATCTTCTCATCAAAGTAAGAGAGTAAAAATGTATTTTGCAGAAAGTCAAACTATTCCATGAATGACCATTCATATCCCATTATGACATTTTAATATCATTCCAGTGGACATTTTGAATGCAGCTGGACTGTGCTGGCAGATTCAGAGCAAACCACTAAAATGACACATGTATCTCCAGTTTCAACGGATTTCGAACAAATGTCGATTACTCAACCTATGTGTCTCCCCCTGAAAATGACAATATGTAGGCTGAATGCAAAGGCCAGCATCACAAACCAGAGGTTACTTAGCAACATTTTATGGATAGGCCTGCCACACAGTACTTACATCTACCCTTTTCATGGTTCAAACAAATTATGATCTAATGTGCTTTTGGACTGAGCCAAAAAAAATTATATAAAAGACACACAATCCACCAGAAGGAACCTTCTTTGGTTTTTTACCAGGATGCTGAACGCTGAGCCCTGGAGCCAGAGCAGAGAATGAGAATTACCCATCAACTCTTGAGCAGATTCAGTGGTCAATAATTGAATGAGTGAATCCCATTGTCCAATTACCCGCATTATCTGTGGATACTCCTCTCATTAAAAGGCTGGGGAGGAAGGAGAATAATTAAAAAGATTTGCAGCATGGGCATTTAATGATCACGCTGCTTTTGCCTGATATACTCTCCAGGACCAGTGAGATCATGTGGGATTGAAGGCAGAGGAGCAGCCCCCCCCCGCCAACCCCTCCAACCCACATCCTCCCCTCATCCCTGCCCTCCCTGCAGCGCCAACTGGCTCCACTCTGACAGCAAGTGGGCTTCAGCCACAGCTCTGCAGGGACAGGCTCTCACTGTGGCCCCACACGGCTCCAGCTGAAACTGTACGGGCTTAACATACCAAGTTTTCAGATTCACCCTCTTAATGTAAATATACACTGAATATTAAAAAACAGCAAGGCACATTAAAAAAGTCGCAGTGCCAAAGTGCAGTGTAAACACTTGTAGCAGAGTGCCAAATTGCTGTTTGGCTGTTGGGACACATACCTGAGGCAGGAAGCCCCTCATCAGGTAGAAATTCTTTGCACCATTAAGCTTGCGAGTGCTTTGAGAAATACTGCTCCCACCCCCAGCCCAATTTCTTCCATGAAGCACAGCTTTAATTAGCACAATCTCAATGAATAACACCAGAGCAATTGGGTGAAGATCTTTTGCCATAGGGGCCTGCTTAGTTCAAGATGTTTTTTACCTCATTCTCAGAGAGCGCATCACGTGGTCAAGAGCGCTCTTGCATGGTGTGTCTGGAGGGCCCTGGATTTACTGTAAACATGTTTGAAGTGTTGCTCAGGAAATAGCAGAGCAGGACGGATTCACATTTCAATATAAGCAGTCCAAAAATCGTTGAGTCATCACGATGATGCAACAGCTTACCGTATTTAGTCATGTCTCCTCATTAAGAGCACTTGTGAGGCTTTTTTGATAGTCCTTGACTTGATATTTGATGTTTATGGAACTCTTTTTAAGTGGTGTAAATATTAGTTCAAATGTTTCCAGGCAGCTGGCATGGGTCAAGAGGCTGTGGTCTGGATGGAGCTGAGCGAGAAGTGTTTGATCATGTAGTGGCTAAACTCATGTGTCGTTGAGCTACAAACATTACCAGAACCCAACACAGCTGAGCCCATTTATAGTTGATCATATGGTTCTGGGTTTTCCCACATATGTGTCCTGTCATCTGAATATATCTGCACCAGTAGTACACCCATAATCTAACCTTTGAATAGTTATCTTGGCGAAGTGGGGTGTCAAGATGTTTGTGTTTGCTTTAGTCAAGATATGGACATGTTTTCTAAATATGCTGAGGTTATTGATTTATGATGAATCATGCACAGAGCATTTCTGCAAACGACTAGGAAACTCTATATCTGCTTATTTCATCTTATTAATGCTCCACTGTTAAACCTTAATCTTAAAGTATGAGTAGTAAACAGACAGACAAAGCAATATTGAAAAGGCTACAGTGTACTAAACATGGCATGTGTTGTAAGGGATAATTCTAGTGATGCACTTGTCTTATTTTCTTACTGTCAACAATCCATGAAAAAATCAAACAGAGCAATAATTTGATCCTACTGACAAGTATTTCCTGTATATACAAAGCCTGATGCATCTTATTCATCTGTGCCACAGAGTAACAGTGTTGTCCAAGAAACATTAAAAACACATCAAGGAGCCTCACTCTTCCTTCACTATGATGAACATGTGTACAGTTTATTTTGAGTCAATCACACGTACACTGTCCTGCTGCCGTGAATACTCACCAGAGCACCAAATGTGTATTAATCCACAGGTGAAAATAGTCCCCAACAAATTGACTATTTACAACTGTATGAGTGAAGCTTGATACAGTGTCCAGCTGTGTTAGGGAATTACTAACTTTTTAAAAAATGAAACAATACATTTAAAAGCCCATTTTTCAGAAGGAGTGGCCTCACAGCTGAGAGCCACATTCAGGTTGGGCAAGTATTCAGGGACAGACTAGCAAATTGTTGGTTTAGCCCTTTTCATGGGATTTGGGATTTGATGAAAAATACATAGAGTTCACCTAAAGCATAAAAAGACATATTTTCACAGTTAGCCTTAGTACTGCTTAGACACACAGACAGTAATGGTTTTATTTGGCGAGGTTTTGAGACTTCTGCTGCGACCCTAATAAAGCAGAGATGAAATGAATGAGGTTTTTGGCACAAAAAGCAAGTAATAATGAATTGTTAGAAACAATGCCCCTGTTACTCAAGATATTTCACAGACCTTTTTTTCAAACAAAACAATTCTCATTGAAAACAGTTGACTTTGAGGTCTGTGGATTATCCACAGTTAACAGGGACGTTGTTTCTGGAAAGACACTGTTGGGTTCTAAAATGTCCCATTTTGATGCTTTAAGCACAAGAAGTTAAATACTATTCACTGTCAGTAATAACCTCTGCAATCTCAACAAACTGGACCAAAACTATCTCCATGTGGGAGATACCTTTTACGATTCAGGTGAAATAACTGTATAAATACTACGTAGAAGCAGTGTTAACATTGCAGAGTTGTTACTGGCCTGTGATACAGTATGTTTTGAAGTACCTGGTAAGTGTTTAGCGTATTTCCTGGGCCAGAGTAAGCACAGAGGCAGATTATTTAAGTTGTTTTTTGAAAGTGTTCAGGGGAATACAGCGTGCTACAGTGACAGTATGACAAAGCATTAATGGTAAGTATAAGTATAAGTATAGCATAAAGGATAAACTGCCTGTGCAAATGCCATAGTATCCATTATGCTTAATGTAAATGCCCAAGCAGTTGTACATACACGTAAAGGCTAATTTACACCAATGGTGAAAGAAAATCTCATCTATTTGATCAACAGCTCTGTTAGACTACCCAGCAAGTATATTAGTGGTAACTATAACTAGAGCAAACCTGAGGTCACCCCCAAAATAGCACAAAGGCTAAATGAGCAGATATTGCCGTTATCCATGAGGCAGATTTTTACTGTCATTAGAGATATATTGTTTCCCACACATCTCTCCCGTGCAGCCTTAAGATGAAAAGCTGTGTAAAAGGTGCCATAAGAATGTCAGTGGAGATTAATCACACTTATCCATGATCTGTGATGGCATCCCTAACCGGGTCACCTGTAAAAAGATGACTCCAGAGCTGAAATAGTCCCGCCCTCTCTTAAAGTGAGCTCCAGCACAGAGACATAACCCACAATCACATGGAAGTAACTGGAGAGACGCACACCAGCAGCTGCTGAATCACAGAACAGAACAACTGCTGTTTATGATGATGGGATGATTTTGGTTGTTTGCTTGGAGATTGATGTGTGTGCGTGTGCATAGTGTGTCTGTACATGTGTGTTATTGCACAGTGGAAGAAACTGAAGCGGTGTTAGTGGTTAACCTCAGTCATTTGTGTTTATCCTTTTCAAATTTTAGGTTCAGCTTCTCCAAACTGACACTAAATAAACACTTGCCAGGAGATGGGAATAGTCTGTATTTTATTTTCCAGCCATTTGCTCTGCTGTTTTAAACTGTCTGGTATTTCGAAAAAATAGGTTTTCTAATGTTTTGTCTTCATCCTCACCTAAGTTCCTATTTATGATGGCAGCACAGCACATAATTCAGAGGTGAAGCACAGAGGATGGCAGTGAGGTGTCCGTGCCAGTTGGACCCGGATTAACAATCATCCATTGTGGAGAAACCAGGAGTCGCCCCCTGTTCCAAGACCTCTTGCTTTGCTCTGTATCCAGGCCTCTTAACTTTTCAGAGAACAGAGTTCTGTCTCAAAGTTGAGCAGCTCAGGCCAAGGATTTTCCTTAACCTCTTTTGAGAAATGGACCGCGGGGTGAATTCATAAAAGAGCAGTCTGTTGGACAATTTGTCTTTTGACAGGAGGGAACATTGGAAGCCACCAGAGGGTGGTCAGCGGTGAGTGGCACAGGCGTGCCTGGGGCGGTACCTGCAGGCCATTCTTCCTCATGATTTGTCCTGGCCGAGGAGAGGAGGGAGCGGCAGCGTGGGCCGCCATCTGGCCCCGGCCGGGGAATTGGGTGGTGAGGTGCAGGCGGCGGGTGCGCATTCGGTGTCAGTATGGCTCCATCAGGGCTGTTTGCGAACAGATGTTCTGTGGTGTGTTCGCTCCAGCACGGCTCAGGAGGGAAGACGTGTCTATCAGTGGCTGGAGGCTTTCAGGGGAGCAGCAGACTCTGACCTTGAGGCTGCCGCATGTCAATCCCTGTCTCCTAAAGCCCTGTGAGACTACATAACACTGCCCTATTTGGTTATCAAATAGACAGAAAATTGTACAAACACAATACATTAAATTTCTGATATGCATTTATTAAAGTGGCAGCTCGGGAAAAGTTTCAGTGCTGATGATTTCGCAGCAATTTTGATAAAAGTTCAATCCTTAAAATGTAGCACCAGTCAGGATTTTTTTTCAGCCATGGATCCGTTTCTCTTTGGTTTAGTGGGTATTATGCTTCCTCGTGAACAGAGGACAGTATAAAATGCAAGGGCAAGAGTATCCATATCCCCTGTCTCCATCATCCAGATCCCAGCAATCAATAAGCGTTTAATCAGTCAATTATATGGCACTAATTTAACAGCCTGCAGGTAGAGCCATCTCTGAGCACTTCCCCATGAAAATACAGACTATAGGAAATTTATCTTCTGGAAAAATGTCAGAGCAGAAAATGAAGTTTTCAGAGGGAGGAATATGGAAGTTCACAACATGCCGTCCATGATGGCAGATAGGGAGGACAGACCAGAGAGCTGCCGTTTAGGGGAAGGGGTTAAAGAGTAGATTACACACAGTACGAGTATGAAAGATTGCAGCTTGAAGTTATCAAAATCTTGTTGAGAATGTGCAGAGAAGAAGATGCCCCATGGTAGAACTGATCTACAAATAACACTTCTGCAGAGAGGCTTTTTAATAAGACGGCTTGAGTGAGGAGAATGAAGCCGTGGTCTTGATAGTGCACCGAATATTTGAGTATTCCTGATAATGATTCCATTGGAAGAGATCTGAGTGGCAGCTATATTACAGCATAAGAGTGAGTCGCTGTCCTCTCAGTGTGCATGGTGAGCACATCCAGCTTATTATTTATTAAACAAATATTCCTGCTTTCGCACTGACATCAGACCTATTTGCAAAGCTGAACTCTGCATGGCAACAAAATTGTTTATTTGTTCATAAACTGAAAGCCAATGTTTTATTTACGGGCAATGATTAGAAAAGGCTGTGTTGAGTTGATGTTTAGCTAATGGGGAACAAAAACAAGAAACCCAACATAATAGCACAGAGTTTGCTGGCGACCTGGCTTGTAATTTCTGGTGTCAATATTTGAATAGTAGAGGGGAAGTATTATGGACACGGGCCGGTGTGGAGAGTGCAGTCTAGCTCCTCGCTCACCTATAAAAACTAACATCTGTTGAAGCATACATTAAGTTTAAAAATAACTGTACAGAGATCACCGGGTAAAGTACAGTCAACCAGATGTCGTTTTAAAAGTGCCAGATGGAACAATGAAAGCGGGATTGGAAATTAGAAAGCACTGTGAAAGGTCAGATCAATTAAGAAAGCTGCGTTGGCTGCCATATGACAATTAAGGCAAGTTTAAAGCACTTGAGCTAACGGGGCAGCGGAGTGAGTAGCTGTCGCAGGGAAGAACTTCTTGGGGGCATGGAAACGTACGCATGCAGGACGGGGGAGCTTCCTGGACTGAAGTGCATTTGCACCAGGTCAAGGTTAATGACCCGCACAGATAAACCTGATAGAACGCCTCACAGCGCTGCTCACGACCTTTGTCTGTCAGTATTAAGGAGCCAATAAATTACAGCCATGACTTTAAGTGACATTGAAATTGACTCTGCTCTAATGAGAGAAAGAGAGAGAGACAGCAGAGGGGGACAGAGAGAGAGAGAGAGAGAGAGAGAGAGAGAGAGAGAGAGAGAGAAAGAGAGAGATGTTGGTATGAGAAGGGAATGCAGTTTATTTGGACCTTTGGTTACAGGAAGAAATAATCTCTTTCCTTAACATCTTTCACAACATCCAAAACCTAATAACCCTGCTTTCCCCCCATGTCACTCATGATTCAAGCCTGTACATCTGTATATACAGGTATACAGGCTGTATATCAGTTAAAAAGCACCTCCTCTACTGCTCCAACCTTTATTTTTATGCCCTGAAATCAAACTATAATAGGTTTCCACATCTCTGCTGTCCCAGATGGCTGCCAGCTTCCCTCAACACCCATGAGTGCACATGGACCACAAGGGGGCAATATTTGCATTGTTTGTCTGCATCCTCCCCAGGCACACACACTGATTTACATTTATGTTTTGCATTTGCACATTTGGATCAAGTACAGTTTAGCTGTTCATTTACATGGTAACATGTTAACAGAAACCACGATAAGCTGTTTCCTGTAGCGACAACAGCTCACACTGCCTGACTAACAGGACCACAGGCTCTTTATGTTACAGTTTACAGGCAATAATAATTTACAGACTAACACAGCCGCTTGTCTTTTATACCCAGTGCTTATCTGTACTTTTGGAAAATTGCACCAGAGCAACATCTGTTGTCTTGCCCTGCTCCGGTTTCCTTTGAACTGTGGATTAACAAGCCATTGTTCTAAGTGGTCAAGCATGCAGTGGTACAGCTTGGTAAAAAAAAAAAAAAAAAAGGCTAAGAGGAAAGAGATCTTTCCACACTTAAACACTCTGAACAAGACCATTTAGGAATTTCTCATACGATTTGTTCTGTTGATTCTTCCAAAGTTCTGCTGTAAGCACTTTTGCAGTGTGCAAACGGAATTATTCATCGCATTAACGATAACATAAATGCAGCGGCGACAGAATTTAATGCACCCATGGAGATTACCTTTATTTACTCATGAAAAAGAATACATTGAGCTACTTTTTTGCAAAGTGGGGTCTCTGTAAAACGATTCTTTTGAACTCTGTCCCCAACACACTGAGAAGGATATATGTTAGGTCTGCTAATATCTCCATTTGCATGTCCTTAAAATACAGTTTTAATTATAGATAAGGCCAACCTGCGATAGCGCCACCTCTAAAGCTATGGCACACTCGCAGTATGTTGTCTGTGTAGAATTTTTAGAGATTAATGTTAATGGTGTTCTCCTCAGGAAGATAAGATGGTCAGAAAAGTAAAAGTCACAAAATAAAATGCACACTCACACCTGAGCTAATACGCACTGTTCTCTTTGCAGCCGCTCTTTTACAGGAAGCTGTTAATCTGAACTGCAGCTTTTTTTTGTCGTTTTCTTCTCAGAGAAAGGTCACAGCAAAACCTTTTAGCAGGTGCATCACCTCCAGCTCTGTATGCATCAACTGTAACTTTACACTGGGCTCTTCTCCCAGTGTTTTGCCTCCATTGATTGTTGGGCCACTCTGCTGGAATGTGGGAATTAATTAGACAATTTGTATAATGGACTTAGGCACATAAAGACACGTGGGGCTCGACAGAGTGGCGGCATCCTGCGGCTCCCATTGTCCTTGAGGAACTCTCTTCCAGATGTTCAAACGGATTGGAGGCTGACCTCTCACCTGCTCCTAATTATCATCTGAATGACAACATGGCCCAGATCAATAGTTCCCAGTCGCAGTTTGAAGATCACAGATAAGAAGCCACCTTGTTGTCACAGAGAAAATGCTAATGTAATTAATGTTCAATAATCCTCTGGCAAAAGATCTGCATGTGGATATTAATGCTGGATATTTACTCCAAACAGAGCCATGAGGAGGAAACACACGGGCCTGGTAGACGCTGTTTGAAAGGTTTCTGAGCCCAGTTTGAGCCCACTTGCTGCTGGTCACACTATACTGGAGTGAAAGTGTAAAACAGAGGAGGCTTCCTGTTGAGAGTGCAACTCATGATGAGGTCAGTGGGACTCTTTAGAGCGGTGTCAGACTCCCTCACTGCCCTCCCTGTGCTGTAGGTGCATGTGTGTGGTCACTTACTGTGGAAGCTCACTGCAGGCATTTCTGCTGCCATCAGACACAATGTGACCCAGTACCTCATGATTTAATTACACTTCATGATAACCACACGTAACGTACGTCCTCTGAGGAGGTATTTTAACCCTTTCACATCCAGCTCTCCCATTTTTCTGCCCGCAAAGTAACATTATTATTACATGATTATTTGGTATCTTTGTTAACATTAGATCTCCAATAAAATTTGAAATAAAGTTGTTTTTTTTTTTTGAGCTGATGATTGACCCACTCGCGGGATACTGCTTCTTAGTCATACATTAATATTATGGATTTTAGCTGGTTATTTATTTCCACATTTCACATTAATTAAAAAAAAATGTTATTTTGGGACATACACAAGACGTCTTGCTTCATATCTGTGTGGTAAATAAAAGCAGCTGGTTAGCTTAGCTTTTTCCATTTCACCCCTTTATGTTAGGCTAGGCTAATGGCTACTGGCAGTAGCTTCATATTTACATACAAGCATGAAAGTAGTATTGATCTTCTGATCTGCCTCCCTAGTGTCCCAAGATGTCTAACTATTGCTTTAAGGACGTGATAAATGAAATTGTGACCACAATCGTGGGACTCAGCACACTCAGAACTTGCAGTATGGGATCTGACAAATGTTACAACTCACAATAATGTCTTTCCTCTGTTCCAGAGCAGCCAAAGAGGCTCACTAGGTATATGATGAGTTCTTCATTTCCTCTCTTAAGCCCACCGCCGTTGTTGCAGTCCAGCACTGCGGCCCTGCTGCTAATGGCACTGACCTCCTGATGACACAGATACCTACAGAATCCTCTGTCCTGCCTTCCTCCTCTTCAAGGTGTGTGTTTTTCTTTTTGATGTCGATCCAGCTGCCACCTGCCACAGCTCTCGACTCTCTGACTGACTGAGTGCATGATTAACTTAATATTTTTTTTATCGTCCAAACCTCTGCTCACAACAATGCTTCCCACTGAGGCAATAGCAATTTCTCTGAGAAGTTGCACTCCTCATGATTCAAAATCATAAACCCAGCGTGTGTCAATGAGGATCCCATCCCTGATTTTTGCAAAGATGAATAAAACAGGTTGCGGGGAAATAGGCAGAGATGCCCAATTAAAGAAATTGTTATTGTGAAATAGCACTGGATCTCATCGGGATTTTGCTTCAGTAACTATCCCATTCCAGCTTAAATGATCTATATGAGCACTGAAGAGAGGAGGGAAGGGATGTTTATATGTGTGTGGGAGGGTGTGTTCGTTACAAGATGGAGAGAGATGGTGCAATACAATTTATTCCTTAAGTGAGGTAAAGGCCATATTGCCTACCATTAACAGAGCAGAACGTCGGCATGGGCTGATAATTAAGTAATCCATGAGAGCATGAGCAATATAGGACAATCACTAACATCCTCTGCTCCTTTGCCACATCGTTTTTTCTCCAACATCATTTTAGATTATGCTGGAAAATATTATTGCATTGTGATTTGAAACTGCTGCTGTAGAGGAAAATGTCCTCCTCGCAGCTCCAAACTAATGATTCCAGTGAGATGAACTCATTTCAAAGACGCGTGTCGCCTGTCACACTTTCCTGATCTGCTGCCTTTGCAAACTTTAGCTTAATATTTGATTGAATGGGTGAAACATTGTTGGTTGTTTTATTTTTAATTGTTGACTTTTGCAGACTGATGCATGGACTTCAGATTTGGGCCTCCATGTGTGATTCCAGCAGCAGATTTACTGTGCAGCGTGCATCAGCTGACCTTATTTAAAATGTGACTCTATAACTCTGACTTATTTTGGTTTGGAAACAGTTCCTGAACACAGGTGCACTGAAATGGTATATATATTTTTTGTCATTTTACTCAAATATTCAGAGGAAACAATTCAAACACCACAGAGCAGGTGTTTTTTGACAATATCACTGACATGCCATAAGATGCTTAACATGTTTTCTAAACTCTCATCAACTTCTTCTTCCCGTGTCTTTGACTTTTCATTGATTTTCAAAGTATTAGACAATATTTTATATTTCTTTTAATCGAATAAACCTCTGTATCAATTCAATGAGCTCAGTCAATTTTGTTATCTACTTTTGTGAATTTGTTTTAACTGAGTGTCCAATTTCCATCAAAAAAATTGGACACTTTTGTGTCCAATTTTGTCTCATTTTCTTTGTCAAAGCCTGTTCTCACCAAATTTGTAACAAATGTCCTATTTCAAATTCCTATTTCTGTACATTTTATACAATGCTACATGTTGTGCTGGAAACCACAGGTCATGGCAGAAGAGTGAGTGCAGTGGAAATGTCAAACAGCAGTGGTGGGAAATTACGAATCATCTTTTCAGTCATTGTGAGCAGCATGTATTTTAAAGAGAAACCTTGTTATTCATAAAAACGTGACTTCAATCAGAAAACTGCTTCTGCACTGCTTTCTAGTATAACTTTCAGGCACATGGCAATTCTGGTTCATGAGTAAGCAGGTGTTTTCCTTTCAGCAGCTGATAGAAAACTCCTGCTGCAGTGTGACATCACTGATTGGGGTGGGTCCAACGTGATTAAAAGTTGGCTGCATACTTTTCAGGCTGTCATTCTCCACACAGAAAGGACATTTTACCACTCATCATGCTTTTTACTGGCCTCAATATATCCTTGCTCAGGTCCCAACTATATGCACAGCAGACAGGCAGACAAAAAGCCTAATTTATAATGTAAGTCTTTTGGATTGCTTTGTGTTACAAAGCTTTTTCTCTGATATTGTCAGAAAATGACACTTAGCTTGTCATTTCATCACATCTGTTCCATCACATTAATAAATATAGAGGGGGAAACGATTGTGGTTAAAATGACATTTTGTCTGAAAATACCATGAAATATTTGCATGCTAACATCAGTTCTAGTGTTAACATTTAAAATCCAAAAAATCAGAACGAAAATCTGAACTATGTTGTGATTATTAAAAAGAAATGTGAACCAGCTGGAAATAACAAATAAACCCTGTTGAATGACCATTTAGCTTCAGATTTTACCTTTCATTCGTCACCCTAAAGCTCACTTTTGTCTTTAGCCATGTTTCACAAAACTCTTTCAGTGATAAGACCCTCTTGAAATTATTGTGGTAGAAATAATAGCAACCCCCAAATTTTTGGACATTTATAACAGTATTTAAGTCGAATGAATGCTCAATCTGGCCTATACATAGACTATAAAGGAGAACTATTGCCTAAAATCATTTAACATATTAAAAACAGGATGAATTATTTTGTTTTAGACATGATTTTTAAGACTTAAGTTTACTGAGCTAAACAATATCAACAATGTTTTGTTTTAATTTTCAACATGATCAACTGATACATGAATGAAAACAGCTGCTGTGCCCCACTAATACTATTACTTCTAAAACCATTGATTAAAGCATGTTTCATGTCATTCTCTCACTTTGCTCTTAGTTTGTCTTTCTGGCTGTTTGCTTCCTTCACATATAGAAAAACAGACAATATCTCGCCCCACATTTCATCATGTCAGTCCAGTTGCCACTGAAATATTTATCCACATCGCAATTTTCAACAATCCACAATTTACATCAGCAGTCTGTATCATCCATCTCCCTGCTTGTCCAAATGCATTTCCACTGTTTCTTAAAAGAAATTGAATCATGGGAGGTTTAGGACAAGACTCTTCAATTTTTTTCCTCGCTTCCTAACAAACGGTAACATTTTAATTCTTGCTTTCATCCCTCAAGACTGAAAATACAATTTCATGATCACCTCGCTGCAAGAGCCATGTTTAATAATTCCCAATTATGCAGCCAGGCACCTAGTCCTCAGCGTGAGCCCCACCATGCTGCCTGAACAGCAGCTGGTTCGCTGCTCTGTGTGTGTTCAGTCACTTTGATATCATCGATGAGCATGTTCCCCCATCTTAACAGGTTACAACGCCGGGACCTATGCTGTTGTTTTAATAATACAGCATGGTATTGTCCAGGAGGGAGTTTACACTCTGCCTTCTGCTCCAGCCTTTTTTCTCCAATTTGTTACGCAGTTTACCCAAACATGGAGCGTGGAGTGTTTCAGGCCCTGCATGTGGTGGATGCACTGACGCACAGGGACGACTTGCACTCACTGTGGGAGAAAAACGCACTCCCTGCCAGGGAAGAGAAAGGGTCTGTGTTGACAAGTTTCAAATGAAAAACCGTTTGTCCTCGTTTCAAATTTTCCACTAACCATATGTTGGTTTTCAATGTTTAGGACACACACATACCTCCACAGTAATTTATGAACAGACTGAAGAACTGGCAAACTGATTTTTCAGAAGCAGAGAAACATTAATGTTATTATTAATATTATTAGCATTATTAGCATAGGACTGTGCATGTCGAAGGATTCTGTGATGTCTGTTTTGTGCATTTTGAACTGAAAAGTGACAGCACTGCTGATACAGGATATCCTGTTCAAGGCGGAATTCCTCAGCTGACATTTGGCTGTGAACAAAAACTATCTATCAACATATATGATGAGAAAATTATATAAACTAAACACCTTGAGGGCTTTAAGTTGGTTCAACCTGAACTAAAACCTGTCTAACAAGTGATTTCTCTGAGTGTTACTGCATATCAACAGTGTACAAGCTTTCACACTGCAGTGGAGGACATAGTCAGAGCCTTCACTTTAAAGGTTCAGTGTGTAGGAATATAATATTCATGAGTATGTTTTCTGTAGTGTATGATCACCTGAAAACAAGAATCATTTTGTTTTCCTTAACTTAGAATGAGCTCTTTATATCCACAGAGGCAGAGGGTCCTCTTCCTTGGAGGCCGCCACGCTGCACTCATGTGTAAGTAGCATGTTGCAGATGGTCGACTTGGCTGAAACTTTTTACTTTCTTCATCTTCATTGTGACAAAGTCACACATAATTATGCTGAAGCAAAAAGTTCAATATTTCCTTCTCACTGACAGCACTCTTTCCTTGTATGTCTCTTCTCTAAGTAAACCTTTTAAAGACAGGAAATACTGGAAGACAACAAAACAAGGAGTCACACAAAGTAGACACTTCAATGTGAAAGAAAATAACAAACATTAAGAGTGGAAATTGCAATGAGACATTCCACAGTCTTTAATGAAGTCAGTGACCAGTGAGCAGCAGAACCCAATGACTCACTCAGTTAATGCTGAAGACTGGAGGAGGGTGTGTTTTGCTGTCGTGTTTGATTTTTTTTTTTTTTTTTTTTTCTCAGTGTCTTCTGCATTTCCTTCCTGCTCTTTGTTCCTCCACTAAACATATCTCTAAGTCACCCTGGGTGTCGCAATGGGACTCTCTCTCACCCTCCAGCAACGCTTTATATCAGACTATCGCCTCAGCATATGTTGTGTAATGCTACATTACAACATCGCTTTGTGGTTTTGTTGTTCTCTTTCATGGTGTTGGACTGAATATCAGCCAGTAAGCCCATATGTCAGCTATGCTTTTCTTGCTTTTCCAAATCAATACCACCTTGGACTTAATGCATGAGTCCTAATGAATGGGAGTGTATGCAGGAGAGAGGGGTGGAGGTGGGAGAAATAATAAAGCAACCACCTGAACACACACACACACACACACACACACACACACACACACACACACACACACACACACACACACACACACACACACACACACACACACACACACACCTCTGTAATGTCAGTGCCTGAGCATCCATTACATTATACAGTGAAGCTATTCAGGAATGAAAACACCTCACCGTGACTGGCCAGTTATGACACAATACAGTTCAGTACTTTATTTTCTTTGCTTTTTTTTTTTTTTTTTCATGTCACCTTTAATACTGCATTCCCTCTCCATATGGAAGCAAGCTCAAAATTAGTGATTGCAGGTTACGTGGAGGTCAAAAGTCTGATCAGAGCCATGTGTTCTGAACATTATGTGTACATTTTTCACGTCAGTCCTCGTGGAAATCAATCCTTGCAGTGACCCACCGGTGTGCTCTCAAAAGTCGGGGAGCATATTTATGAGCTTACTGTGTGCTCGCATGGCACAAAAACATGAAGGGCAACATATCCTCATGCACAAAAAGTATTGGTGCACTGAGATGTAACACTGAAATACAGAGGAAGCACGCCTGAGACTGCGCGACTATTAAACTTTGAAGAAGTTGCATCTCTTCCCCCCATCATTTACCACATCAGTGTTTCTCATGAACACTGCCATCTTTATTGTCTAATATTGCTTGTCAAAACCTAATTTTTCTTCATATTAAGCAGCAGGGATCTGATGACATTTTTGATTTAGATTGTCATTTCATTCACATTTCCTGAACAGATTTGAAACATAAAACCAAAAACCGTGCTCGTCAGAGAGCACAGCCGCTCAGTGTGTGTGACTTACAGCAGGAAACAAGCAAGTGCTCATGTACAGTGTGTGTGTGTGTGTGTGTGTGTGTGTGTGTGTGTGTGTGTGTGTGTGTGTGTGTGTGTGTGTGTGTGTGTGAGGTCAAGGGTGTGTGCGCGTGCCTCGGCATGTGTGTGTGTGTGTGTGCAGCAGATCTTGCTCCTTGTTGTGTACCGGTGTGCAGGGCCATGCTGGCCTCTTCAAAGCAACCTCTCTCCATATGGTGTTGTGTGCTGTGAGCGGGTCAACTTGCAGCACAGCTCTGGAGAGGGGGATTTTCTCCCTGCCCATTGTCTGTCCACAGAGCCTGCAGAGAGAGCCTGCCGCTTTCAGGGCATCACCGCCAGCCCCTAATATGGCAAATGAATGCATGAGCGAATACAAGGGTGAATAACTGAATGAATAACCACAGACAATTTACATAATTGCACGTAGGGTATGTATTTTCCAACGTTTGAGCAGCTATTTGCATATTCACACTCTATAGAAATTATTCAGTCAATACTGTAGATCCATCATGTAAATACAACTCCTTTGAATTAACGGAAAAAGGGGGGGGGGGGACTCAAACAATAATAATGTTAATGATGTTTTATGGCCTGAGGGAAGATCTCCTCCCAGCCTCTAGAGCAATTCCTGTCAGAATAAGAAGCGTGATCCCAAAAATTCAGTTATGACATGTTTGCTTAACAGGTAAACATCAGCCAGTAAATCAAAAACAAGACCAATGAAAAAAAACAGTTGTGTGTGTTGTGTGCCTTTTTCTCTTCTTGTCTTTTTTCTTCTTTGCCCGCAGCAGTGATCTGAGCTCAAACTAACCATCTATTTCATCCATTTCAAATGTCAAGGGGTCTTTGTTTCACACATGTGATCACAGTTTGCAGAAACTCCCCACAAATTGTCGCCACTGTCTTGTTGCATCATTTGAAGTGCTATTTTCCCTCACGTCACCCTCCTTTGTGATCAAGATAGACACTGGGTTTATGCGAGCCGACGTCTTTTGAACTATTCAAAAGCGCCACCATCACTCCACGTTCCTTTTGTTGTTGTTTTAGGCGGCGTAAGAGGCCAGTTAACCTTCACATCGCTCGTTTGAGAATGAAGGCAGGTTGGTTGGTTGGTGGTGGAGGGGAGGATGCGGGAGGTTGAAGTGACGAGTGGCAGATGAAGAGGGAGATGGGGGAAAAGGTGGGTAGAAAAGCATCGTGCATGTGCGTGTGTGTGTGTGTTGACCTGCCTACCCTTCACCTTTTGTCTCACTGTGTGGTGCTGTTGTGAGTGCTGGAGGAGGACATGTGAAGAGCCGGACTCTGGCCAGCAGAATGGCACCCCTGCCTGGGTTTTCACAATCCCCCCTCCCCTTTCTCTTTCACTCTGTCTTCCTGGCCTGCAGCTAAAAACACATATTTTCTCTGTTAGGGGGGGGTTAGATCAGAGGGGAACCAAACACATCAAAAGCCCAAGGATGGAGTATGTAGTTGTATTTGACCAGGTCAGTCAGTGTTGTCAGATTCTACACGGCTCCCTCACTTCCCTCAATCATCTCATTTTGCAGCTCTCAGAATACGAGCTTTTATGCCTCATTTTGCCTGTCATACTTTAAGTTCTCTTGTTTGTCAGCCATAATTCAGCAACTCATGAATTAGTCATGAGAATAACTGCTTTCATTTAGGGGCTTTAACCTGTGCGAAGTCCTCCTTGGCTGATTTGGCAGCAGCACACACACGCA
The DNA here is from genome assembly GCF_039877785.1 of Chaetodon trifascialis. Classification (NCBI taxonomy): domain Eukaryota; kingdom Metazoa; phylum Chordata; class Actinopteri; order Chaetodontiformes; family Chaetodontidae; genus Chaetodon; species Chaetodon trifascialis. Next base: position 23,350,313 of record NC_092058.1, on the reverse strand, counting down.
CGCACATATTGGGGCGGATGCTGCAGGCAGGAAGCTCGGAGCCGTGGTGGATTTGCAGCGCTCCGTCCACAGGCGGAGGAGTGAGAGGTCTGTCGGGGGTGGGGGATGTAAATGACATGGCCTGCAGTCCTGAGGGGGGACCGTCACTGATCACTGTCCACCACATTAAGCACCACTCATCCCCTCCCGCTCACACGCAAAATCATCACATCATATGCAAAACAGGAGCCTTCCAGTGTGAAAAACAACAACAGCCACACTAATGAAACACTCGCTTTTAATGTGCTTCTGAGTAGCGTGTCATTTGTTGAAGATGGAAAGATGTATTTTAAAAAGAACATCATCAAAGTGGAGGCTCACTGAGCATGAACACACAGCACACTGTAGGCTGTAGTGCTGTATCCTCTGTCGCTGCTAAAAGGAGGAGTTCTGTTACAACTAAGGTCTTATTTTCATAAATTTGGCCATCTCTTCTATGGTTCATACAACATTGTGCTCACCAGTAACTGCTGACATCAAGGAACACTGACAGAAAAGGCAAGAAACCCGAGCAGTCAAATGATCAGACAGGCTTCAAACCATCCATCCATCCATTTTCTATACCGCCTATCCCTTTCGGGGTTGTGGAGGGGCTGGAGCCTATCCCAGCTGTCAACGGGCTAGAGGCGGGGTACACCCTGGACCGGTCGCCAGTCGATCGCAGGGCAACACACAAGAAAAACAACCATTCACACCTAGGGGCAATTTTACAGTCACTAATTAACCTAATGAGCATGTTTTTGGTCTGTGGGAGGAAACCGGAGAGAACCTATGCATGCACAGGAAGAACATGCAAACTGCGCACAGAAAGGCCCCGCCCAGGGATTGAACCGGTAACCTTCTTGCTGTGAGGCACGCGCACTACCTGCAGCGCCACCATGCAGCCGGCTTCAAACCATTCGAAGGTTTATCCAGATAAGTGAAAATCATTTTATTTAGAGACAAAATCAAACTTGAGCATACCTGTTACGTCATTGCACAGGAAAACTGTGAGTGTCAGTAAAGGATCAAACAGGTCTGTGAATTAAGAGGCTGTTTCTAGTGGACATTTCTGGGGTCATCATTTTTCCAACCCAGTCTGGTTGTATACTGCTAAATGGTTTTGCCTAATACATTTTTGGAGAAATTGTAATTGTTGTACCATCAGGTCCATGTAGTATTCACATTGATGTGGGAACACTGAAACCAGGCCTTTGACACTGGAGTCCAGGGTTCATGTCCTGTATCCTGTGTGTGGCTCGGGTTAGCATAACAAAATATGTAAAGCTCAATAATTAACATGTTACAACTCCTTTGTTCAGTCCATAAACAAACAGGTGTAAAAATGTCAAATTTTGGTTTTATGGTAGGTTATGCACATAGTATTTCTCGGCTGGACGGGGTGACTTCCTGGAATGGCTTCAGGTTACTGGTTTCTGGCTGCAGCTTAATATTTACAGGACAGATATGAGAGTTGTATTGATCTTCTTATCTAACTCTCAGCAAGGGAGCTAATATGCATAGCAATAACATGTAGCAATAAGATTTCCCAAAATATTCAAGTATTCCTTTAGTCATCGCTTAGTTGGCACAAGCAGATATTTTAGGATATAGGAAATCCCTGTAGCACTACATTTCTTACTGGCTTTCCTAAAACATATTGCTGTCAGAAAAGAAAATGTAGAACTATCCTATAAGGAGACAACAACCTTGATGAATTATGGAACCATAGATATAGATTAATGCAGATAGTCGACAGCTCCTGTGCTGATTTGCCAATAGAATCGGCTTTTGGTCACAGTTTCAGTCGATAGGACAACAGAGAGGACTGTGACCCGGCAGAGATCCTTCAGTAGACTCATAATAACTTGACAGATCCGGACAATACGGCAGACTGTGGCAGCACATTAACATCCCATATTTGTCAGTGACAAATACAACAGAAGCCAACACTTATGTACGTACTTTACTCAGATTTACCCTCCCGTCCGCTCAGCAAACAAGCGCCGCCGAGGTTATTTACAGCCGTTGCAAGTTCTGCAACGGTTAACACATTTGTACTCCCTGAATGCTTCATTTATTAAACTGTGTCGGTGCAATTTGTTCACTTAGCTACATGCCTACCTATTTGTTCCTTTACATGACAGGGAAGAGCTTCCTGTCAGGAGTGTTTTTGTTTCCTCTTCGTATGCTTCCAGCATTTAAATGTGCTGAACACACAGAGCGCACCCGGGCGGGAGAGGAAGAGAAGGGAAGGAGAGTAAGCAGACTGGAGTAAACAACGCTTTGGCTCTTTAAATAAAACATTTGTTTGTGATTGAGGCTTCGTGATGTGAACAGCATGACCTGTTTTACTGGGAGTCTCTAAACAGCCAGCCCGTCGCCCTGGCAGAAACAGATCCCATCTCTCTACCCACAGACTCGAGGCCTATTTATATTGCATGAGAACAAATTTTTTTGACAACTTGAGTGATAGATTTGTACAAGGCCCAAATGTTTTCTTTTTCTGCAGAGGCCCTGTCTGAGTGACATAAATTGCCATTAATAAAAATTTTAACAATACATGCTAAATGAGTTTTTTCTGTTAACATGGTATGAACAGGAGCAAATGGCGCTTGCTGAGGGCTTCCTGGGAATAGAGGCGTTGTCTGAGTCAACATTTGAAGAAAGCATGTTGGGGAGGAAAGATAGCATGTGGTGCTGTATTCTGAGGAATAACATGGACACATGGACAGCTAACAACTGAGAAAACACAAGCTAACTGACAGAAGAGACCGTGTTGATGGCAATCAATTCTTCATCTCTCAAATTTCTGGTTTTTACTCGCTAACCAAGCTGCAAGATACTCATCAATGGAGAATTCATGCCTAAATGAATGAACAGCCAAAATGTTGGCGACCACTTTTCACGAAGTACTTACATTAGCTGAGTCCAGGTCAAAGACATTATTCTTTATTGATTTTCCTTATTAAATCAATGTCAGTGACAGAAAAGGAGATACAGAGTAGACGAAGAGGAGAAAGAGATTGTCGATGAATTTATTTTCAGTCTTAAATTTCTTAAGATCAGTGCGGTTCAGTGGTGGAAGAAGTCTGAGATCTTTTACTTCCAGACTGTAGAAAAACTCAGTTACAAGTAAAAGGCCGGCATTCAAAATTTGGCTTCACTTTCATTAAAAGTAGCAAAATATACGTAAAGTGCCCAAAGTAAAATCACTCATTATGCAGAATGGTCCATTTCACAATGATGTATTATTGTGTTATAATTACTGATGCATTAATGTGTGCATTACTTGAATGTTGCTTGTGGAGCATTTGTCTTATCTTTATGATAATATATCAACTGTTTGTTCATTACATTTTTTTATATTTACAGTATATACCTGTGAAATGTAGTGGAGCAGAAGTATAAAGTAACAGTACGTGGAAATACTCGAGTAGAGTACAGCTTCACAGTGTGCCTGAATACTTGCTATGTTTTGTGGATTGTCTTCAGTAAAGCGTTTTGGGAACAATATGTTTGCTGCTGACTTTTTCCAATGCTTTGAACAGCAAAAACAAAATTCCATTCATCTTCATTTTTATGGGATGGAGGCAGTAAAGAGACGGATATCCCAAAGACAGGCTGAATAAAACATAGCAACATATCACTGGAGGTGTAGAGAAATATTTTATCAACCCTTTAATATTTTGTATGTTTAGTGTAGACACTTATTACAAAGAGAGACTTCTGGGTGCACTTTTGTTTTTATTCCTCAATCTCTTCCCTCATTTCTTATTACTTAGTTTCGGCTCAGTCCTCATTTAAAGGCTGGCTGTGCTGCACACACACACACACACACACACACACACACACACACACACACACACACACACACACACACACACACACACACACAAATGTAGTCATGCTTACATCACTTCAGAAGACACCTCATAGACTTACATTCATTTAAGCATAACCACGACTTGCTTAACCCTAACCTTAACCCAAGGCTTCACCCCAGAATTTTATGACTTACACAATGGAGACTTGTGTTTTGTCCCCATAAGGAAGACAAGTCCCCACAATGTGACTAATTTATGTCCCCACAACATGAGTAATACAAGTGCACACACACACCACTGCATGAGACGGACTGACAGCAGCAGACCGGGATTCCACAGTTGGCTCTCTGTCTCCCATCTACGCATTTTGCCTCTCACTCTGTGCTGAAATAATTAACTGCGTGCATGTTTGAAGGCGGGATTACAGTTGTCTAATTGTAGTGAGCGTTGTCATGGAGACTATCAGGCCATCAGTGAATAAACAGCCTTACTTGGCAGTGTTTGGCTAAAATGGGGCTTTGTGCAGATGTCAGACACAGATTTATGATGGTGAAACAGATTATATTTGGCAGGAAAATCAATAGGCTGACCACTCTGGACTGGCTGCTTATTTTGATAAACAGCTCTGTGGATGTAACCTGGCCAGAAGCTTGTCTCCTCATCTGTTTGCTCTGAGAGCGTGAATTAATGTAAAAGTTTACTTTCCAAAGCAGCATGTTTGGGTTTCTACTTCAAAGTTTCACACAAATTTACCCTTTATTGCTGTAAGGTACATGAATATATAGTGCTTTTCACAATATAACAGCATTAGCAAAGTAACAACATTACCTTTTTGGTAAAGTTACTTCAAGTGAGACAGATAAATAAATGCTTTTTCCTTTGGGTAAACTGAATCCTATTATAGGAGTACTGAAAACAGTTTGAGACATTTATCAAAGGAAATAAAACTGACAAATACAAAGCAGGTTTGGGTATCCCAATTTAAGGAAATATCTGATTAAGTTGTCGTGAATAATCACATCGTGCAGAATTTATGGAAATAGTTTGCAAACATCTGGAAAATGAGGCACATGAGGATTTTGTTTTATATTTCAGTGACATCCATAAGTCAAAGAGAAAAGCAGTGATGACAAAAAGCTGATGACTCTAGCAGTCAGCTTTATTGTAGGGTAATGCTGATGACATTGTGGAGGTTTGAGTTCAGGTCTGCACAGTAGGGCTATGCAGTGAATAGCTGTGGACGGTGAGAAGTGCAGTGGATGGACAATAATCCAGCGTTAACAGTGTCGTAACTCAAACAAACCATGAAGCAGTCCGTGTTTGGAGGGAAAAGTTCCACCACATCTGAATTAGTTTTAACTGCTGACCTAAACATGACTTTTGCTAATGACGGATAAATAGCGGAGTTCCTTTGTAAGAATAAACTCCATTGTTTGTTGTAGTCACTTCCTCCTGACAGCAGGAATTACTATGTCAAATGTATGAAAATGATACTGTTTATAATTATAAATAATTATTTAATACTCATGACTAAATAACGTATCATGGAAGAAGCATTAATTGGGAATATTTAGATAGAATAATGCTGATTTGATGTTAGCCCCTAGCTTGATCTCAAAAGTAAATGTATTATGAACTCGTAGCTGTAAATGTAAATATCACTTTAAATCTGTAATAGCCTGTTTTTTTGTTGTTGTTTTTTGTTTTTGTTTGTTTGTTTTTTTAGCCACTGGGAGGCAGCAGAAATCAATGAGAACAAAACGTTTACACATCGTCTGTACAGTTAATATACTGAACTGTCAGCAAACAGCTGCTTATTTACACATCCTGCAGTTACAGAGAAACATTATCATTCTGCATGTGTTCACTTCTTGAATGTGAAATGAATCTCAAATATTGAATCTTTTTTTAGCTCTGCTTTTGGTCTCTACTCCTAACAGAGATCTGACTCTTCAGCCGCTAAACACTCCACTGCATTCTTTGTGCTGTTCAATACTGAGAATTTTGAAAACAGCTTCCGGCTGCGACTCAAAAAAAACAGCATGAGAGCGGTGAGAATCAAGCAAAACAGTCAAGTTATGAGCTGGAGAGTTGAAAAATTAGCTGAAACTACCTATAAATTACAGTGAATAGTCACACTGGCTCTGTCCTGTTTGTCTGGCTCGACAAGGAAAAGGGACATTTGGTCAATGCAAAAATTGCTAAATAAAATAACAGAAAAAAAACTTTGGAAAATAACTGACCTAAAAATACTGACCTACAGTAAACTTATTGTCAAGGGGGAAAAAAAGAATGAAATAATAATTGTTATTAATAATAAAGAGCGGAGTTTTAAAAATGAACTGGATCATTTCACAATGGCATGTTTTTATTATACCATGTGTCACGTCTGATTTGTTTGATTTTGACCACTTTGTGTCTCCATATGGTACACCCACACAGCTGTTTACACTTAATGTGCCTGATTAGAAGTGTGTGTGTGTGTGTGTGTGTGTGTGTGTGTGTGTGTGTGTGTGTGTGTGTGTGTGTGTGTGTGTGTGTGTGTGTGTGAGAGTGTGTGTGTGTGTTTAAATATCCAACCAATGTACACTATTAGGAGTCATACTCCTCCTGTGCTTTTTATTCTTTTGAAAATGATTTGTCACTTCCTGGACCTTTTTCCCAAAAGCCAGTTAGTTTCTGAATCATTGTTATGCATCATCTAAAAAAAAAAAAGAAAGAAAAAAGAAAAGAAAACTCCCATTTATGTGCACCCACAGCACAGAGTTATAGAAGATTACAGCATTCCTTAAAGCGGGCACTCAGGTTACATGCTGACACTACTAAAGCAAATGTCCAGGACCAAAATGTATAGTGCTTGTCCAAGATGTCATCATACATACTGTTCAGTGAAAAAGAGTATCTTTGTGTTTTTAGAAACACCTCTGTGTGAGTTCATACGATCTCAATACTGCCATCTGATTTCCCTCTCTGCTCTTATTTTGAAATGATAAGAATACCCCTGCTAACAGCACGCAGAGCGCTTGGAGCAGCTTCCAGTGGAAGCTTCAGCTCATGACCCTGGTCCCTCCTGGACAATACAAACTATAAAGACATGAAAGCTGGATGATGTTGGTCAATGTAAATGTTCTTGTGTTTTTCTCAATGCGCTCTCATTGATTTTAAATAACTCCCGGGCGTGGTTGTGTAACTGGTTGACACTTTAACAGCAGCATGAATGCTTAATATTGATCTACACAATATCCCGTGTTCACAAAAATCCATCTGATTGATTGATTTTGTCTTCAGTCATTCAATCAATCAAATCTGTAATTAGCTTCCAATTTTATGTCATTTTTTTAAAATCTCAACTAAAGGAAGTGAGGATGTTGACGAGGTGTCAGTGCTTGTCTGCCAGAACCGAAAACACAGTTGCCATTTTTAGTCACCTTATATTTTGAGTAATTCAGAGACGATGCAGATATACTTCAGCTTGGTAATGAAAATGTGACGTAAGAGAATGTTTAAAAGCTGAATGTTCAAAATTCTTTATCTGATACTTTACAGAATTTGAATCTGAAGTGGGCAGCACGGTGGCGCAGCAGGTAGTGTGCATGCCTCACAGCAAGAAGGTTGCCGGTTTGATCCCCGGGTCAGGCCCTTCTGTGCGAAGTTTGCATGTTCTTCCCGTGCATGCGTGGGTTCTCTCCAGGTACTCCGGCTTCCTCCCACAGACCAAAAACATGCTCATTAGGTGAATTGGTGACTCTAAAATTGCCCCTAGGTGTGAGTGTGAATGGTTGTTTGTTTGTGCCCTGCGATCGACTGGCAACCGGTCCAGCGTGTACCCCGCCTCTCGCCCGTTGACAGCTGGGATAGGCTCCAGCCCCCCCGCAACCCGAAAGGGATAGGCGGTATAGAAAATGGATGGATGAATCTGAAGTGTTACTCATGAACATGTGGCGCAGCTGATGTCATGTTCTTCACAGATCCCTCAGAAATGAACCCAGCTAACTCTCATGGGTGTGCCAGCTCTTGCCGCCTCCACCTCATTATTTGGTTGAGCTGCCCGCTCGTGTTCCTTCGAGCTCCAGCCCTCGTCTAGCCAACTGGTGAACTTGACGTGTCACTTACGAAGTGTACATGTTGCAAAAGCTTTGAAGTATAGTTTTCCATCCAGTCTTCACCTCTCAAGACTCCACGAATGTTTTTCATTCAGGCTCATTTGGTTCTGTGTCAGTTGAATCAGTTTGTGCGTTTGTTTGAGATGCTGGTGGATCAGTTGAACTTTTCACCTCACAGTCAAACAAGTTGATTTGCTTTGCCACTGACTTGACAACAGATGCCTGTGAGCAAGGGTGTGAACACAGCAGCACATGTGTGGTGTTGTGTGTGACTGTAACAGCAAGATTTAAATATCATTAATACTACAAATATTGAAAATGTATTTATTTTGGGTGAATGTTTTGCCCTTTGCTGACCCACATGCTAAAAGGTGGTTCCCAAAGATGGCAACAAAAGCCAAGAATTGGTTGTGAGTTTCTCAAAATAGTTCCCAGTGGAAACCTGGCAACAGCTCCTGTTGAGCCCTCTTTACATCTGAACATTTCTTTAACATCAAATGTGTGGAATTAGATATTTGAGCAAATTGTGGCCCCAAGTCAGTCAAGAAACTTTTGGGGGAATGCAGCTATCTACCATCTCATCTCAGGTCCAGACATACTCCAGTCCTCAAGGCAATTAACAGTTATTCTGCATTCGTACAGTTAAACAGTAGGATATGTCTTTAATATATTCACCTTCCACACATGCCTGCAAACTTAAACCGAGTTCAGGTAACAGTCAAGAGAACAACATTCCAGGAACAGGAAGTCAATAATGCCGGTATCCCCCTCAGGGTGCACATTACCATTGTTGTGAGCCAGGTTAATGTACTTCAAACAAGGTTTATTATATACTGCGGTGCACAATAGTGAGGTGAGGAGTGTAGTGGTCATGTGCTGTAGGTAAGAAAGGAAGCTGATCACTTCTCTCATGCTTGTCTGCGTCTCAGCTGTTCTACAGAACACTACACACATACATACATACATATATATATACATTTTTCAGATAAAAATAAACAAATCTTTATTATCTATGGGATATGAAGAAAGGACAGTTCTTTAGCAATTTATTCTGGATTGATTTTGGTTGAAGGTCTACAGTTCCGTGTTATGGTCAGTCATATCACAGTTTTACATTCATTATTTGACATTTCTAAGTTTTCAGTTTACCTCTGAGATCCATGGCTGGAGGCAAGATTTCAGAAGTACTGAGGTCACAAGTTACCAAATAGGGGAGTTCTTCAAAGGGGATTCCTCTGGAAATCAATGGCTGCTTTTAAACTCAAAACATTCAAATATAACTGTCAGAACTGTGTTTCTGTTTTGCTAATAATTAGTACCAGATTACATAACTCTTTCCAGGAAACTCCCAAGGAAATCAGTGGGAAATTACGGACCCATAAAATAAAGTGTGACTGTTTTTTAGGTAAATTCCAGAGGAAAAATACTGTCTAAAGTCTAAAAGTATTCAAGTCAGCAACATTTTTTTTTTTAACCGTAAAGTTCCCCAAGGTTTCTAAATCACCTAAATCCTTGAAAAATTCTGAAGAAGATTATTAAGGATGATATTTAAATATACCTGGTTATAATCTGTTTATCAGTTTATGTTATGTTATTGTACATGTTCTGGAACAGCAGTCAAGAAGCTGATTATGGATAAAAGAGCCATTCAGGAACGTCAGCCTGTTTTTGGTTAATCCAGTGAATTAAAAACCTGACAAATAAGGGTACACCATCACACTGATGGAAAACATTGTTGTTGCTGCCATAAAGCGGTTCATCGTGATATGCAGTACAGTCTAAAGTGAGTCTAATGCAGAAATGGAAGAACTACCTGCTCATGTCACCTCAACGTTGGCTATATTGTTCCAAACTTAAAAGAATCTTGGGCCTCTAATTTTAAGCCAATAAACTGGCAAAATCTTTATCTTTTCATCAGTTCTGTTCTTTCACCACAATCTTAACAGCATCTCCTTATGTTGGTTTGTTAAGAATATTCTGCTCTCTTTAATCATCCTCGGCTGTGATCTCGCTGGCCACTGCAGCCCACCATGGCCCATGGCGTCCACTTGAGTCGCCCTCCCCACTCAGCAAGCCTGGGGTCCAGGAGGGGGCTTTTAGGCCGCGCTCCTACACTGAGGGGTCCGCAGCTCATCAATATTGCAAAGGAATAAAGTAGGATGGTGATGAAGGACAGGGGTACTGAGGCCCATTCAACCGTCATCATGCTCCAAACAAGAAGACTAACAGGGATATAGATTTAGGGATACACTTTGCCATAGCTATTTAATAAATAATGAGGAAACATATGGCTTATTGCACATCACAAAGAAATTTAGCAGCGGTACAGGAGGTACCTTTACATCTGATAATGCGTCATGGTGGTGTTAAAGCCTGAGATGTCAGTCAGCAAGTGAAGAACACCACAGCGAAGGAAGACACTTGAGCTTCTCACTTGAGTGTCGCAGTGACCACAGCCTCTCCTTTATTCTTCAGCGGGCTCCTACCACCACCTGGTCATTGCATGTTTCTTGTAGGCAACAGCAGAAGAATGTAAGCTGCAGCTCAAAGGGATGGAGAAATTACCTTTATTTCAATTAGAAGTATACTGAACATGACTGACTTTGAACACAGCGGGGGTGCCGAAGTCCTGCACGGTTTTTGTTCATTATGCCGTGGTACCCCAGCGATGGCCTACAGTGCCGCAATAAAAGACCAATGAATGGTGCACATCCTGTATTGATTTGTTTGCTGAATATCTGAGTGAATTTTCAGATGTATTTATAATGGCCTTATTAAAGCCCCCTTTGATCTGAAGAATACAACAATAACAGAATCGTCTGTGTTGTTTGCAACCAGGATCCACTGTGGTAAAAATGTCAATATTAGCTGGAGTTTTTTCAGGGGGATTCAATTATTTTTCCTTTTAATCATAAAGTGTAATCACTTTCATGGGGGTGGGCTTGAGGTTATTCTTCTCTACAGTTGATGCAAATCCAATGATTTTGCTCCACATACGACTTTTTTTTTTTTTTGGAAATGAAATATTCTATTTGAAATACAAACAGCTTTAATTATTGAAACTGACACTGCACTTGACTTTGAAAGACTATCAGCTGTTGACATTGGATAAAGAAACAAGGATTTCTGTGGTCTGGACTTGCATGATGAAGACATTATTTGAAGGTGACTCTCATCTGTTTTAAGAGTTTTTGAAGCAGGCGAACACAAAGACAAGTGATCTGATCAATTGGTGATTAATCTGAGAAGTCTTTAAGTAAGGATGAGGATCAACTCTGTGCTTGTTTTTTAGATGATTTTCAAGTGGAGTCAAATGAAAAGACAATATAAAGTGAAACTCGAGGGGCACATTATTCATTGAAGAAATAAATTGCCAGTTAAAACATAACCAAATTCAAAGAATGAGAGGAGATAACTGGGAGCAACACTTGCTGGACAATAACTGCATGAGGACAGTGAGGTAAATTGCAGTTATCATAAGCAATAATATGTTTATCTGGACTAAAATCTTTAATGAGGAATACCACTTGACTTAACGATTCATAAACCGTATGCTCTTTTTATGGCCAAGTACATCCAATCACTCCAGATAGTACTTCAACTATGATCTCAAAAAATCGGGCTGGAATGAATGGAAGTGAACACACACAATTAAAAAGCCTTATCCTATGATGCAACAGTATTCTAAAGTGGAACAGATGTTGTTACATGTGTGTAAGACACTTGCAATTTACGAAGACTCACCTTAAAGCAGCCTTAATACAAGTTCTATATTAACAATGTGTCAAATTGCAATGTGAAAACCATGTGACAGTATGCATGGGGTTGTTCATGGAGTTGAACCTATAGAGAATTATCACCTTAATCTGCAGCTCCCCTCAGATTTACAGAGCTTGACATATGTGCCTGCAGGTTGCCAAAAAAAATCAGTTATTAGAGGTCTAAACCACGATTTGTTCAGTAATTCAAATAGTGTGCTATAACCCCCTTTCCCAAATGTAATTAGGCTAACATGAACCTAATATCACACTCCATAAATGACGTTGAACAACATAGCAGTCTTATCATGCTAGTGAAACCTAGCCTGGTTGCAGACCTCAGAGGCGCAACCCTCATCACCAGTTTATTCAGCAGTTCAGATGGGTTTGGTATTATGATCATTGACAGCTCAATCGACCAATCAGAGCTTTGAAGGTGGGATGAAGACTGAGACATAGCTTGCTAGCTACTTAGCTACATCCATATTGAAACAGGTTAACATGTACATGGCAAATAATAGCCTAATAAGGCCTGTTGTGCTGATGGAAAGCTGGATTTTGAATGATAGATCCAGATTTGGATAAAGTCTTTAAAAACTTCATCACTGCTGGACTGCACAAACAAAATGAAAACACATTTTTCCATCATCACATCTTAAGTTGCCATTTGCTGTCGGACTTTGTGTTTGTATAATACAGTACTTGGTAATAATTGGATGATGCGCTGTCCCCTTGCTTAATGAGGAGTGATAGCAGAATCACATGAGCAGCTAATGAAAGCTGGCACAGGGTTTGAATCAGTATTGATGAATTTGTCATGTAGCTGACGTGAAACAGTTGTTTAAGTGTTGCAAACGCAAAATAAATCAGCGCTAAAAATCTGGCTTGCGTTGAACTAAACTCTCAGGTTGCATATTGTGATTATCACGAAAATATGAATGATCAGATACATACAGTCAGTCTGTCTTGGGTGTTTCTGTGAAGGTTCATTGTTGATAAGTGTAAAACTTCAACTATCATTGCCATTCTCCTGATATCTTTCCCTCCACTGTGGCACAATATAAATGTGTTGTTTTTTAAACCAAGATCTGTTGTCCATATTTAGGGAAAGTTGGTCGAAACCCAAGAATATCGTTTGGCTTGGCAGGCCTTTCTAGGCAACCAGTTGCTACTGCCTTCTGCCGTTGTAGATGGAAAAACAGAAACAAATTCACACTCCTTATGCATTGAGTCACTCAGAATTACTGAGCGAGACAATTTATAAACGCTTCTTCCTGACAGCATGTGCACACCTATTTAAAATCAAGTCTACAATAGTTATGTTTATCTTTAGCTTTTCAAATGTGGTGAGGAGTCCACACCTTCGGGTGCTAGAAATACAGGAAGGTTATTTGATCCTTTGCTGAGAAACGTGCCAGTGTGAAGATTTGATAAAGCTGCAGATAGCAGTTCATCAGGGACTTTGCATGTTTCCCTGGGCGTCGTTGACAGTCGTGTTTCCACTCTCGGCCTGATTGAGAGACAGCCTCTCAGCTGCCAACACACACAAATGATCATCTCTGTTTCTCATTGTGTTGATGAGGTGCTGCAAAGGTGCAACGTATAGAGTAGCCAGAGTAAACTGAGCCGTGATTGCTCGGAGTTGAAACGCTTCCATGTGAGCCGATCAGCGGTCCCCGTGCGCTCCGACAGCAATGTTTAGTTAAAGCACAGTTCCACATTAAACTGGAGCTGTGAAACAGTTTGACTTGTGCAAATATCATTCATACATAAAAAATGATCATGCTGTTCGTAATGTTTTCCTTTTTATAGAATCCGTGGCACTGAAGGTTATTTCACAACCGGGACTCTTTTTTTGAACAGGTTGTCAAATAGGCCTTATATAAAACTCCCCACACACAGTGCATGAAAACATCAGTAAATTTTAAATATCTATAAATCGTTTTACTCAAGAAAAGCTGTTGGAGCAGCGAGCCGTCGGCAGATGTCGGTGGCAGAAAGAAGAGTTTTTCTCTTCTCTCAAGGGAAGACAATACTGAAGTTCTTCTGAGGCCAGTGGTTTTCATCAGTGGCGTGCTGTACGCCAGCGGCCGGGGCACTGGTTTGGCTGGACCACTAGACAGGAGACAGGGGGAGGGCAGGTCGTACATTTATATTAGTTTAGGATTTCATACATCATTAGAGAATGGACTGACTGTATTTATCCACAGCCGCTGCTCAGCTCTGCCAGGAGGACGCCCCCTCTGTCACACAACATGAAAGACAGAACCGATTGGAAAAAGGAGCAGTTTCTTTCCTGTATACATACAGCAATGCTCCTTATTGTAACATATCACCTCTCGTGAAACTCCACCACACACAACACCACTGACAAAGAGCAGATGAAGTACACCAGAGCACACTTCCCTGTGTGATTCCCTGTGAAAAATGCTTCATTTTGCTCATTTGGAGGGAAAATTAAAACAACCAATGTAAATAAATAAACAATTCCATTTCTCCAAAGACTTCACTTCACTATTTCTTCCACATTTCAAACACCACAGCAGCTAATTATAGCCTTAAGTCAGAAGCTTTGATGCATTTTCCCTCAGCAGGAATCCCTGGCTTTTCTTTTCCTGGAAGTGCTTTTCTTTCGGTCCTGAGGTAAACTGCCCAGTGGTGCACAGCGGGCTCTGATCACTCTGAGCATATAGTACATTTATCTCTGTGTGTTTATCTGCATCCATGAGAAAAAAAAAAGAATAAGAGAGGGATGACTGTTGTGCAATGGCATAAGAGCAAGTCCACAGCCTACACTATATGCAGATAGACTTTGAGGCTTTGAGGATTTGTACAGGCAACCGTAACTCAAGCTCAGTCTTGGCATCTTGCAGAAACTGTGCGTCTACACAGCAAAAAAAAAAAAAAAAAAAGTTACCTTCCTGGTTAAAGATGTGGACTCTCAGCAGTGTGGCACTCCACGTCTGACATTGGCAGGCCCTCTGCGTGTGTGCAGCGCGAGCCCAAGATCAACAGAGAAGAAGGAGAAACCACCCTGTGTGTCGGCAGACCGCTGCTGTTGGGCCCGTCACACGCAGGAGGGCTGCCTCTGTCACACTCAAATGCACGAAACCGTAAACTTGTCTGGCCTATATGAAATGCTTGGGAGAGATGGGGGAGTTGGGGGTGGGGGGGGTGTCTTGTGTTCATGTAGGGGTGGAAGTGTATACCCTGGGCACCGCCGTTTCCTCTTGGCTCTTTTCCTGGTCTGTCTTGAAGCCCACACCCCGCGCAGGCATCCAGGCCGCCTCACATGCAAAGAAGTGTGAATGTAGCGGGGGTTCATTCTGAGGCTAAAAAGGTTCCTCCAAGCAGTGACGCAGCTCCATCGCACTCCCCTCCTATTAAAGTCAACCCAGGGTGACATATGACATCCAGACATGCAGGGAATAATTGTTTTTACTGATGCTCCCTGATGATGCCTCGTCCATGTATGAGGCTCCTTGTCTCGGCGGCCCGCTGCTCATGTGTTTCCCATCAGGAAAGTCTGTGGTTACCTTCCTGATTTTGCTGGACTGGAAAAACATAGCTAATATGGTGTGATCTGGAAAAAGCTTTGATGCAGGGGCTTTACAAATAAACCCCTGAATTCCATATGGTTTGCATTCATCTCTTAATTTATTTCCTATAAATGTCTATTGAATATTCGGCCGAGCCAACATGTGTGTAACCAGACTTGGAAAACAGAAGGCCATGGAGAGCAGTTTGTGGCAAAGTGTGATTATTATGATTTGTCCTTGTTTTTTTTTAGGTCTTGCTGCATGATAGATGAGTTGCGAAGCCGCTCCAAAACAAGCAAACAAGAAAACATGCAAACAGTTCCCCTCTGAACTGTGCCAGGCCCGACACAAAGAAAATTCCACTCAAAGAGCAATTAAAAAGCAATGATTGTAAGCCTCACGATGACTCATCAGCTGACAGATTTTTCCCTATGAAGTTGGATATTGGGTTACCGCTGAAAGAGAAGTCAACAGACAGCAGGCGTCCAGTGGTGGAGGACATGGAAGTGAGCTTTTCCAAACGCGGCAGACTTTCCTACGGTGGCTTCCAACACAGCGAAGATATAACCTGCTTTCTGTGCAAGGCTTCACTCCAACTACAGGGAGCCCAACATTTGTCATCAGCAGCTGCCTGTGTGGGTGTCAGCTTTATAAAACACAGCATTTCTTCCTTTATTTTGCTCAGAGCCATCTATGCAAAAGCACCAAGGAACAAACATGTCAAACGTTCATTTCACAGTTGCAGTCAACAGTAAACCTACAATAGACAAATTTTCCACTTGCTTGACCTTTTCCATGTTGATGTGTTTAATCTCTGCAGCTGTATGAAAGCATGCAGGAAGTGGCTTGTGTGCTGGAGTTTCATTTTCTGCCGGCTATTATTCTAGAAACACACCTCGAGATAAACCCGGGGTGTGAAGAAAAAAAGGGCAGTAGGTTTGAACAAACAAAATCAAACCATCTGTGTAGATAGAGTGAGTGTGCAGGACACTAAACAGCCGCCTCAGAGAGCATGTCAAATGCCATTTGGTGGCCACTTTAAGCCAAAATGAGACATTTTTAGCACGTCTGAAGCTCCTGGCAGTGTAAGTGTCATGCTGTGCTGTATACAGAGCGCTGAGCTATTAAAGGATGCACTTGCAGCATGTGACACTTAGCAGCACATGGTAAATATGTACCAGACAGAATATTCATGCCTGTCCCTCCAGTCCCACCAAATGCATTTTAGTCCGAGATAGAGGAGTCCCATATTTACTTTCAGCAGGGTGAGAGGAGGAGAGGCTGTAATCACTGATTGAAATGTAAATGTGAGGTAGCTAACTGAAGTATTAGGGCCAGCAAGCGCGCAGAGTGGAGATATGAATAACAATCTGTCTGACAAATTTTTCTCATCGGACATTATGTAAATGGAAGTATAAGTGACTGGTAGTATTTGAAACAAAAATCGATGCAGTAGGCGATAAGTGAGAGTGGTTGACAGAGTGGTTCTGGATATCCACAGATATTTCAAATTCAGGGCTGATAATTTGATCATGCAAAGTATATTCATTACATAAGGGCCCCTGCATGCTAATACAAGACATGATGTGTTCTATAAAGTTAATATTGACCATAGTTGATCATTTAAAACTAGATGCTCTTATCATGGGATCCTTGCTTGACTTGAGTACTGATTTGGTCAAAATTGTTATTTTCATAAGGAAGATTTTTTTTGTTTTCCATTTCCTGCAGTAATAACAACCTGCACAGCGAGCCAAAATCCAGCCAGAACTTCTGGGTTCTCTCAGAATAAAAACCTCTTACATTTTCAATGGAAGAATCAAGCCTGTGAACATCACTTCATATGCCTGGATAAGGATGGTGTTAGGTTGTTTTTTAAGATGTAATATTCTTGTTTATTTGATATTTCTGTTTTAGTGGCTTTTAACTAACATCACATAAGTCTGAGGCGAGTCGATCGGTGAGTGGAGAGACCATAGTGCGCTCTGACTGTCTGAAGGAGAAGCAGGACAGACAGAAGAAATGGCTGCTGCAAAGTAGAAACACTGACATTGGACGAGTGTGTTGGTAGATGTCATGTTTGTGGACAGCATCTACTGGGTAAGAACGCCACCACAGGTCCTTCATTCCAACTGCTGTCTGACCGTTTAGCTCCAGCATCTGTTCCACTTGTTCAAAAATGTCTATCTTATCTTATCTTATCTTATCTTATCTTATCTTATCTTATCTTATCTTATCTTATCTTATCTTATCTTATCTTATCTTAAAACCAAGCAGCACTGACTCACATACCCATGCTGCTGCACTGCACCTAGCACCTAGGTGTGACATCAGGACTTCATCTGGTCTCCCCCAGTGGGTGGGAATATTTGGCACCGATTGACGATGAGGACATTGCAATTTGACATGTGTAATATTTGTGTGGGTAGTTGGTAATCTCTTAAGTTCTAATGGCCACACACACGGTTAACCAACTGAGGGTGCTGATGTTGTTCGCTGTTAGCCGCTGCTGAAAGTTTTGACCACCTGGTCGTTTGCAGTCACCCTAACACCCTAACACCAGCTAGCCCCTCTACTGTCTATAAAAACAGCAGTGAGCAGGAGCTGCCCACAGCAGGCAGTGTTGAAGCAACAGTGGACAGTGACACGTTGGGATGTCCCAAATGTTGATTGTTGCAAAGGGACAAACAGCTTAAATGGTGAAGTATTGATAGCTAACAATGTCTGCAGTGGACATTGTGGAAAACTGGAAGTTTTTAATTTCATTTTTCATTTTATTCAAGTAGAAAATGTGTCAATGTTCAAAGTTGAGGTGTGGCCTCTGTTTCCACTTACAGGTTCTTAGTGGTTTGATCCACTTTGGAAACATTGGGAACAATGGACAATAGCTACATCATTAGTATCATTGCTTTCTTTGAAAAAGTAGTTTGTTTGTTTTTTTCAGGTTTGTTTCTCAAAAGTCACTGAACAGCACTGACTAATCTGGCCATAAGAAGTTCAGAATGTAAAAATATAGAGGACAAACATTAAAAAAAGACTGTAACCCTGAACTGAAATAACATCAAAGTGAAGTCCTGCTTGACAGTTTTATCTTTTTCCTCCTCTGTTTAGAAATGGAGTAGCCTTGGGGGTGGGGGGCTTAATCGGGGTGGACCGGCCTGGTCTACACCCAGCCCAGTTCCCCGTCTGTAAACAATAGGGGTGTGGATTAGTTTGGAAACAATGTGTTTATTTAAAAAGCCCACTTCCTGTATGGACTCAGCAAGTCTCCCATTAATTTTATTGGCGGCGGCTCCAGTTCTGAAAATCATTGTTTAGAGGGGGGAAAAATACAAAACACGCAAGGCAAAAAGGAACATTTTGCATCAGCGCTTGGTTCCTGTGTGATAGGACGACAGCATTAATAGAATTGGTGCGAGCTATTTGTGTTTTTTAATCATCTGGAGGGATCTTACTGTAGGTTCAGAGGGAAAAAACAAATGAGGAAACATTTCAGTGTTTTTGTTGAGTCTGCTTTGGCATAAGCTCGCTGCTGCGTGTCCTACGTGTAGAGATGTGAGTTTCGTGAAAAAAAGAAAGCCAAACAGTCTTTTTGCTTAGTCTAAACTGCCATGAGCGGTCTACAGAATCTGCCTGCAGGGGCTGAGATTCAGCTGAGGGCTGCGGAGCCCAGAAGCGACGCCCACCATCCCAAACTGCCCAAAGCCACATCCTGTCCAAAAGGAAAAGACTTGCACTTTCTTCTCAGGAGGAACACATGCATTAATGTGATCTCAATTACCCATAAAGCAGTCGCACAGCAGCACTCACACCTCGCAGCCTCATTCAGCGCTGGTCACATCCTGCCGTTCGCACGAGCTTCAACTTTAGCTGATCTGATGGCTGCTGTGGAAAGTTTTGAGGCCTCCAGAGCAGGAAACAAACAAAACTCCTGCCGTTACGCCAAACCAATTTTGTGATGCTGGGTAGCCTTGGTGGAGTTTATGAGTTCATTTCTGAGACTGACAGATATGAGGGGGGATGAAAAGGCATTAAGAATAAGCAGAGCAACCTCAGCCCATCCAGACGCACGCTCAGAGGCCAGAGAGTAACAGGTAAACTCGAGGGAGGGTGGTTAAGCCCTAGTTAGGCATGTAAATCCCACCCTTTACAGGCAAAGCGCTCCAGTAGATCCCTGTCAATTTCCTGCAGCTGTGCTTGGGCGGATTTACATGAATACACTCTATCACTAGCGCTTAGCCTCCTGTGTTATACATTTACTCACTTTTGGGTCGGTTCTAAAATTATTTATTTTCTTTTTACTGTTTTGTCTCCATGTAGAGAAAGAATGGCTTTATTTACAAGCCACCCGGCATGGCTTCTTTTGTAAATTGACTCCTCAGTTTTGTCCACGAGCCAGGCACAAGAAGGTTAGCTGCCTGTTTCCTGATAAGCTGGCAGAACCTATCAACCCCGGCAAGAAGATAGTGCTCTGTATTTCTGTCATGCTTTATCATCAGCTGGGGTGAAACTAAACCGGTGTTAAGCGAGAGTAGAGGGACCATTTCCCTGGATTACAGGCGTCAACTTTAATTTCAAAGACCAATGGTGTATCCAGGGAAGGTGCAGGCTTCGCTTGCCACAGATTGGCAGCGGGCTCCTGATAAGGACCCAGTAGCGTTGTTCGCATTCACCACGGGGGCCTATTGATCTCCGAGCCGCTGGTTCATTTCATAAAATACAAGGCAAATGGTGTTAGAGCAGCAGTATGGCTCCCTATTCACCAGGCACACTGCGTCCTGTGCCAAGCTGTCTCGGCTCTGTGCTGTAGCGAACAGGAAACGCACCGCAGGAAGACAGAGTATTTGTCAGTAGTCATTAAGGGAGGAGGTGACAGTTCAAGCTTTTAGCTCATAGAATACAGCACAGCGAGCTTCAGAGGAAAAAGATGCTTTTTCTTTACAACAAAGCCGAGTCAGGTTACAGGCAAAGTTTTATAGCCAGAATTCTTCAGCTCAGCGTGCGACGCTCTCAGTGGTCAGGCTGAACCTGAGCTTAAAGCAGAGCTATCATTCGGAGTATCAGTGTGATGTTCACCATCTGAAAGTAACATTCATATCAACATATTGAGCACTTATTCATATTGAAATGTCTCTATCCTTTTTTTTTTCCAAAACCAAATTTATGAAAAGCATAATCACAACATGAGGGCCCTCTTATTTTATTATCAGTGGGTGTTATTATTAGAAAACCATTTCAAATGATATGTCACATGGGAACAAATATCATTTACAAACCACTAATGACTTGCAAACACTCCTCTAGCCTCCGGTGCAGAATGACGCCGTCTCACAGTGTGTGCTCTGCTCGCCTCTCTACGGGGACGTGCAGTGGGACGCTGCACACTTTCAGAATCAAACAGAATAAACAGGAAGACCTCCTTCTTTCAGCGCAGGCCGTACACTGGCAATAACACATTAATTCTTAAAAATCAACCCATTTAAACCTGTCATTACCACGGCTTTCTAATGGTTTTAAGGTGTGTGTTTGTTGCAAAAATTCAAATGAGACACTAAAATATGTACATATTCTCAGCAGAGATGGATTAGGTTTTGGATATTAATAATTAAGCAGGCATTATTATTATTACACTTTGCATCTTCTGGGTGGATCAAACTCACCTCACTGCTGGGCTGCTAATAATGAGTCATCAATAAAACATTCTCATAATGTCAGGAAGACACTTGTGTAGATGCACGGTCTAATTTTACACGAGCCGACTTGGTCATTAGTTCACTATGGCGTGAATGCTTCGCCATGCAAAACACAGAGGAGGTTACAGAGGTGGCCTGATGTGGCCTGACAGTCGGTGCATCAAGCCGCTCCTTCATTAATGTTAATCATCTTGAAATTGTGAATAACCAGATCAGTGCACCTATATGCAAATATTTAAAGCATTTTACTTTTTAATGGAAAAGGTGTTTTTGTTTCTGGCACTATCATTTGCATAGTAATAGTGTCTATTGTGTCATGTTTCTTTAACCTCAGACTGGCGTGGATGAGCACTGGATAGTCATTTATGCTTGGACTGGAGCTGCAAATGAAAAGATGCAGGCTATAGCACACAGGCAGGGAAGGAAATCATATTAAAAGTTTCCCTCTTCAAATCAGAAATCATGTAGGCTATTGGACTTGAAACCTTCCAAAATTTCACACAGCTGTAATGAGAAACTAAGAAAAGCACAGACCAGAGGGAGAGAGCCGACTTTATTGCCACCCAGGCATAATAACTTAATGCAAATTGTAACTAGTTAAGCACAGCAAAATAATATGATAGCATTGTCTGCGGCAGATTGATATTATAATGTTAGCATGTGCAAATAATCACATTTTCTCCCTGATACAATTACATTATTTGTTATGGTTGTATCATACACCAATAAAAGCAAACATCATATTAGGATTCATGGCACTTTTCGCATAGCGTTATCAATATGTGGAAATAATTGTCTGCTGAGAGATTAAATTACATTATTGTGTATCTTTTTCATGCCTAATAAATAATGATGGATGGCTCTTATTTTCATCACCACCTGCAACCATTTTGTCTTCTCCCCCCTGCAAGTTAAAAATGAGAGAATAAATAAAGAAATAAAAGGGGAGAGTGAAGAACCTCGAGCGATATGAACCTGGAGGTTCTTGTCGCTGAAGTTTCAGTGTCGGATCAAGGCGGGGAGAGTGCAAATACAAGCCAGACCGATACCTGAAAAGTCAACATGCCTCTGTTTATTCATTGATACATCTTCTGACAAGCACACAGCCTTGCAGGGGATTTTCTGTGTACCATGACTTAATCAAATGTTGTTCCCTCAAACTGCAGCATATTTCAAGCACAAGATAAAAACACAGAAACACATCAGAAACACCACATGAGCACATTTTCAGTCTTTTTTTTGCATGTTTTTTCTCTGTTTTTCAGATCATTTAGGAAGAGTCTGAGTCATCCTCAGCTGACATTGTAACTGCATCACTGAATGCATTTCATGTGTCTACACTACATGCAAAATGGAAGAAAACGTTTGACACGGCACACCAGAATAAACACACAGTACAAATGGATGCCACATTATGAACAGTATGTTATATAATAGGCAATGAATTATTAATGGCATACCTTTCATCAAATTATCAAAGCAAATAGTTATAGTCTCTCTAAAGTATGCTACTTAGCTACAAAGTTAACTAGAGTCATCAGTAGTGTTCAGTTAGGCACTCTTTACCAAATTTGTTATGAATGTGTGCTTACATGTCAGCGCATAACTGTCTTGCTGTGTAAAATGTAGCCAAGGGGTGATGCTAATGAGTTTAGGTGAGTACACAGTAAATGTGATGTTTACCTGACAAACATAACTAAGAAGGACAAAAAGTTGCTCATGAGAAAAGCAAACAGTTGGGACTCAAAGAAAACTGTGAAAGTGCTTCAAAAGCATCAGTTCCTGATAAAATGAAATAAGTAAAATATCAAAGAACTGGAAATACTGAAAGATTTTTGGAAAGAAGATATTGGAAAGAAAACTCAAATAAAGTAGCTGGGTGATTCTTAATCTCTAACTAGGGGTTAAATATCTCTGAACTTCAGGCACTGTACCATATACACTTGTAGTGTATTGCAACAAATATTTGACTTTGAAAACCTTCTGTCTAAATTTACTTGGTTGGAATTCCCCTCAGGGAAATTTCCATTGTTTCATTTCAAATGCTGCCATTTCCAAAAAAGTGAAAAAGTTCAATTGAACATTTTCACATCTAATAATTCAAGTCAAGGCAAAAAAAATAAAAAATCTATAATTGCTGAAATTGGATCAGACCAGGCTCCAAAATAAAAACGTTAAACAAAAACCCACATGATCTGAATTTGTGAGGCTCAAAAAAAAAAAAAAAAAAAAGAGAGAGATAAAGAATCCTTATTAAGTTGCGAAACTTATAATGACCTTCTGGAACTGCCAAAGATGGGAATTCAAACCATCTATGTTCAGATAAATGATTTGCGTTGTACAATATTTAAATATTTCAACATAAAAAAACCCTTGTGGATTCCATTTCACTATCAGGTAGAACAATCCAATTATTATGGCGTTTCTTTGCTTCCATACCGACGTGTCACGTGCACCTTCAGCAGGTTGTTTTCTACTCCTGACAAATGTCTGAGATAAACCTGAATGTCCAGCAGCAGCAGCCAGCTGTGTGGCTGTCTGAGTCAATTCTCTTTCACTGCTTTTTTTCTTTTTTGCATAACCTTAATTTTAATCACTTCATTTGCACTTTAGGAAGATAAGAGAATTGATTAGCCACCACTCTCCAGGAGGCCTCCCGTTTGACTTTCTCTTTTTTTCTTCCAGTCCACCAATCTTAACTGTCAATACCTGAAACTCTTGTTGCATGTGATGCATTTGTGGTGCGATATTATGTGGCAATAAAACAAGGTAAGGACATTACAGTCCCCACCAGTTAATTGGCATCAGACAGAGAAATGCTGTTATAACTTCATAACTTCTTAAGTCATGCCTTGTGCACAGCTAGATGTTTGGCGTTGTAAAAATTTACATTTTAATGAAATATTTGAATAAGCACTTGAAATTCACTCTACCAGGTCTCCCGGTTCTAAAACCAACATTTCATGTTTGTGTTTTGAATGGCAGCGTCAGAGAAATTAGCATGCCAGTCATACAGATTAGGAGGGCATCAGTGTAAAGTCACAGGCTTTCTCAATCAAGGTTCACTGCAGGTAAACACTACCCATGACATGTTTAAATGATAGCTTTTTTTGAAAGAAAGGAGGGAAAAAAGGCATTAAATTCACTGGGGAAGGGGAGAGATATATAGGAATCAGAGCAGGAGAGAAGTGGATAGAAATTCAGAGCGCTGGAAATGAAGGCTATCTACAGTTTACAATAATTCACTTCCTTTTAACTAAACCTGTCAGGGAGCCACAAAACTACAATTTAAATTTCCACATGAGTGATGCTTCTACATCAAAAATAAAATGAAAGCTTGTGTATTGTGAGCAATTTTATTAAAGAAAATATGGATTATGTAGTTGTAGATAATTTATGACCACTACATGTATTAACAGGCTATATGGTTACAGTTGGATTTGGTGTTACTGTTGCATGAAATAGTGTAATAGTTTATCTGTTAGTGCCGAGGGAGTGGAGTGACATTTGGAAATACACTTATTCGCTTTCTTTCCGAGAGTTAGATGAGACGATTGATGCCACTGTCTTGTCTGTACACTAAACGCGAAGCTTAGTTTTAGCTTATATTAGCTTTTTGTTTAGCACAAAGACTGGAAATGGGGGAAGCAGCATGAGTGCTGGTCTTTTCATTTATCCCTCAGAAACAAATCAAATTTGCAAAACTATTCCTTTAAAGATAGTGTGCTGAAATTCCATGAGTGCAAGTGTAAAAAATGGACATAAAAACAAATTATCCCTCTTGAAACATTAGCTCTGATGTGGTTTGCAAGGTGTGTGAAACCAAACAAATAATGTGTACCCAGTCTCTGGTAACACACTCTTCTCCTCACCTGATCATAATTCTGTCATCTCTTTTAAAAATCTCTCCTACAGCAGCTGCTTCTCTGTTAATTCACTATGACACAAAGTGCGGGAGTGAGACGTAATTATTCATGTTGTTTTGCATCTCTTCAATTATTCAAACAAAACATTTCTTAGAGTGATGCTGGATGCTGCCACATGAGCACAGGCCAGACAGTGAGGACTAGAGTGCAGTTAATCACGGGAGTCACTTTGTTTACAGCAGAGCAGGATCAACCTGAGGCTCTGCACTGCACACCTGCTCCACATGGTCTGGTTAAAAGTGGTGATGAAGCTCATTATATACTGATAGTGACATGGCTGTAGCCTAAGTCTCAAGCCTTGTTGATTTAATTTTCAACTAGAAAACAAAAAAAAAATATGCATAGTATTATCGATCTAAGGTTCCCTTTCTCTCTGGAACCAATCAAATTAAAAGAATTTTTTCTGACATACAGTGTGTGAATCACTGTAAGTGCTACTGGCATTGAGTAACAGAAGTTTGAACACACTGAAGTGGAGGGTTTTTATTTCTGCTTGAATATATTTTTGTAAATAGATGCCAGCAGATGACTGTATTCGGGCCTCATTAGCTGGAAAATGCAATGGGTTCTGGGTATGAAGCCTTATCCTAGTCCAAGTTCAATAAAAACTCAGGACAATTTGAGAGAAAATAAATATTTTACATATGTTTTTCTAAAAGTTTGTCAAGGAGTTTTCCAAAAAAGGTTATTTATTGTATTTACCTAGGTAAATATCTGTATTTATATTCATGCAATCCATATTTAGGCTGTACTTATAATTAGGCTACCTGTCTTTAGCCATTTACTCTGTTTATCATTTCAAAGAATGTGTAATAGTCCTGTTTGCGCTGAATTCCTTGATTTAGCTGTAAA
The DNA here is from genome assembly GCF_039877785.1 of Chaetodon trifascialis. Classification (NCBI taxonomy): domain Eukaryota; kingdom Metazoa; phylum Chordata; class Actinopteri; order Chaetodontiformes; family Chaetodontidae; genus Chaetodon; species Chaetodon trifascialis. The sequence continues at coordinate 23,324,597 of NC_092058.1, read as the reverse complement.
TTATGTGCTGAAGCAGCATAACAAAACAAAAGTCATCTACTCAATTGCATTTGGATTGATATTTACACCAAAGAAGAGAACGAGGCTCTTTATTTCAATGCAGACACTCGTTGGTTATTGTGACTTGTGGACATGACATTGAAGATCCTAGTTAGTCAAGTGAGGTGTCAAACATAAGGTCAGAGACAAACGTCATGTGTGTGCACATACTGCAGCTCTAAAAGAGAAAATATGACAGTTTAGCACATCTGTCAGCAAATTTGAAATGAAAAAACATCTTTCTGTGGATTGTTATAATGCTTTGGACTAAATATTTTCCTGGATTGGATCATGTGGACCTTTGCCAAAGTAACCAGACCATTTTTGTGGTCAGTGTTATCAATCTGTGGATTATTTCATTGGGGGAGTTGCCTCAATTTTGCAATCGCTTGGAAGTTTGTTGTTGCCATTGATTGTACCTGCTGTTCTGATTGCATCTTGAAATGATTTGCATCAATCAAATCGCAAGAATCTCAGCTTTCCAATGGTCTATGGCATGAGTGCAAACTTCACAGCAGTTGTGTGCATAGATGGAAAGAGTGCTTAGGTTTTTAAGACAACACAACAAGTCGTAAGTGTTAAGAGTGATGGATGAAATAATGATCTTACATGTGAACAGATCTGTCTCCATCCCGACTGAGCTGACTCCATCCACTGACCATAAGATACAGTTACAAACTCCAGAAAACATTGGGAAGTGGACCTGGAGTTGAGACTGCTTGTCAAACCATTATTTCTAAAGTCAAAAATAAACTTTAATGCTTGACATAAAACTTCACCAAAGTGGTCTAAACTGTTCAAAACCAAAAGTGAAGTACAACACAAAACAGCCAAATATTAAACTGAAACAGCTGATACCAGAGAAGAAGAGAAGAAATTGGGGGAGTTGGGTTGCAATAACAACATCAACGAGTGCATCTTCAACCAACAGCCAGATGGTGATTTGTTACTTTGTCAAAGGGGGGATGGTCTAATGGGAGCACCCCCCCAGGCTCCTACACCACCAACCAACACTCCCATGTACACCTCCCAGAGGACACTGTTGAAGGATGCCTTAACCATGACTATGATATTTGTAATTCTACAGTCGCATTTTACTCAGTTATCTTCCTTCTCTCCCTACTAGAATTGCATGTTTATAACTGTGCATTAAAGTAATGAGCAAATACACCTTCAAAAATGAATAATGGTCATACAGGAAGGTTTTTCTTATGTCTTTCCCCAAAAAAAACCTCAGAAAAAACTTGAAGATTACTGAAAATAAACATGAAATATTTGCAGCCCTGAAATAACCAACAAAAGGAGTGGAATCTGATAAGTTTGTGCTCGCAGTAAAAACCTTTATATGAGCACACTAAGAAATTCTGAGTCCAATCTTCCCTGTCACTACCATCATTCAGCTGCTCAGAACAGATTTCATATCAGCTCATAGTTGTGCTTTTGCTCTTTGTTTTCACATGCTCTTGCCTGGAGGTTTCTTGCCAAGACGAGGTTTTTCTGAAGCCAAGACTTCACAAACAGTCATGTCTTAGGGAAAAACGTTTCACAGGAAGACCAACACATTTAATGAAAATCAAAGCTGATAAGCTTTGAGTTCCAAGGTGGCCCTCATTCCAACTGCAATATTCATTTGGCCGAAACCACATTTACGTTCCACAGTGGACATGACAAGTATGTTAACTGCTTATAGCAGAGGCTTTGATAGAACTGCTCTTAGGCTAGACACATATTTTGTGCGGGCCTTTTCTTTCCCTAGATGTGGGCATTAAGCATTTTAATAAGGCTTATTTTTCAAAACACGCCATCATTTTGACAGTATAAACTTTACCTCAGGTTATGTAACTGTAGCAGCTGAGCACAGTGCTGTCATTGCAGGTTCATTTCCTCAGTCACATTACCTGCTCTACTCCCAGATTACACCAAACATCTGCAGTAAGGACTGGATCTGTAGTCGTGTCTCCCCTGAAATATCTGGTTTGGTCTGGGGGTGTATGTTCAGCAGCACAGGTGCTACTGAATGATCACAGAAATATTATAGGAATATTGCAGGAATACTACAGGCAGCAGTGTGTCTCTATGATCCTCTTACACCTCTTTGACTACACGTTGCTGCGTGTCACATTGATCATGAAGGTGACACTACTCTCTATATAGAGTACTGTATGTCAAGTATATACGTTACAATGTACTATAGAACTAAGTATTTACAGTAGAAGTCACAATAGTTTAGAGAATATTATAGATTCACGTTGATCAATTAGACACCTGATATTTCCAAGTCATGGTTGGGACCATAGATTCTAACTGCTGCTAGGTGATAGAGAGGGGGGATGGCAGGTTACCAAGGGGGATGCATTTTGGTGCTTTTGCTAACAAGGGGGATGGTATCGCCCCTCATCCCCCTTTATCCTTCCTCTGACCATCAACTGCCAACAGTGCATCCACATTCAGCTCCCATCACAGCACCTGCATTGTATTGTTAGTTGTCTTCAGTTAGTGAACCCATCAGTGGATCCAACAGCTCCCCCACCCTTAACCCCCTGTTACCAAGAGAAGGAGACATCTGAGCATCTCAGCTATTTACTCAATGAGCGTAATTACCATTGGCTACTCACATGAGGCCTACTAACTGATGTGATAAGTACCTTTATACTTTCATCTTCCTTTAGTTCGCTTTTTAATTGCTTGGACTCTCTTTGAAACCTAGCTGTACCTTCTAATAAAGAAGAAAGCAGGCCCAGCTGTGAATTACTGATTGTTGTGTTGGAGCTAGAAGTGCTGGTAGTAAAGCAGGCCTCGTGGTGTTGGTGTTGTTGTGTGTGTGTGTGTGTGTGTGTGTGTGTGTGTGTGTGTGCGTGCGTGTGTGTGTGTGTGTGTGTGTGTGTGTGTGTGTGTGTGTGTGTGTGTGTGTGTGTGTGTGTGTGTATGCGTGCGTGCGTGCAAGGGTAGGGTGCAGCGAGGCATGCCTTTTGAACAGCAGGTGGTAATTGAAACAAAACAAGGGCTGATTAGGGAAGCGTCTGGCAACTCATGATCCAAACAGCGAGCTGCCGAGGAGCCCAAACACAAGAGCCCTGGAATAAAGTGGTCATCATCTAATTAACAGAACACATTTTAATTACCGAGTAAACCAAGCAGTGCAGTGTGTCAATTTAACTGATGTGGTAAGTGCCAGTTTACAATATCAGAAACAGACAAATAATTGGAATCTAATTACAAGCAGGTCTATTGCACACCAGCGCCTGCAGCCCATCTTAATAAACAAATTTTTACATCAAACCATGAATAACAAACACTGCAGGACTGCTAATTGCCTCGCTGCAATGTTGGGAGTTTGCCAGCTTTGACTATTTGACTGAAGCTCTTGTGTGAATGGGTGAGGCTGTGCCATGCTTTAATTAGAATAAAGTGAACAGCAGCCATGCATGTATGTTTTTGTAATGTAACAGAACTAAATAATATGATTGTGATCAGTTATAGTTGTAGGGTCAGTTCACAGCAAAGACACAACAAACAAACTTACCTCAAAGGGTATGAAGGCATGCAGATAAACGTAGTTTTATTTTCCCATCTTTGAGGTCGCTGCATAATGCAGGTGAATTGAATGGAACTTTATTTGTGGTGCTCACAGCTTTCAGAAAATAGCCTGATTCCAGCCCCCTGAATTATATGGTAACCCATTTCTGCCACAAATAGATGAAATGTTAAGCCTGATAACAACACAAAATAATCCTGGCTGGTCAAAATGATGATATATCAAGTTAAGAAAAAACAAAATTTGCTAAATTTTGAGCACTATAAACTTACATTTTTCACTTAGTATCTCAGAATATTGACATGGTAAGACAAAGATTTAACTTACAATGAGTATTTCTAATCGTATCATGCCTAACTTTTCCCTTATTTTTTTCTTTTCTCAGTGAAATTGAATTTTCATAGCATCACCGCCTACATCTAATTTGTTCAGTGATCCAAATAAGGTCTGGTGTTGTGCATAATGAGAGCAGTTTTCAGGGCTGGATATAAAATCAACACATGATGTTTATACACAGATGCTTCAATAAAGAATAGTAGCAGAGGAAAGGCCAATGAGATGCAAATGAGAAATTGCAACTCTTACTTTATATCGTTAGATTTCTAGCCAGCTCAAGATCTTTACGACACGTAACAATGGAAACACTGCCCATTTTGTCCACAGGGGCCGCCAAAATCAACAGAAAATGGAAGTCCCTTGAAATTGCTTCAAGTGTCAATACTACTGATCCTGAGCCTTGTTTTCAAAAGCACTGATACTTTGCCACTTAAGACCACATTCTAGATATGTCCACACTCATGCAGTGTCTGCATTATGTGCTTCTCAGAAGTCACTGGTTATTCAGACAAATTTAGTGAAGAACTGAAGGAAAACACCTATTTTAGCAAAGTGCTGGCTCGCAGAGAGTCATCAAAGAAAACTGCATGCTTGTTATGAATGTGTAATTGAGCGCATTCACAGTAAACATTTTTATTATTCACTTCTTATCTAGCGCACTGGCACCAATGTCTTCATATTTATCTAATAGGATGCAGTGAGTTAAAGTTTGTGACACATCGTCCAGTAACATGAAGTATACAAAGTGTGTTCTACAAGGGTCCGTGTTAGGTCCCCTGTTATTTAGCCTTTATTTGAACGATCTCCCTCAACAGTGTCATAATGTAGGACTGCAAATGTATGCAGATGATACTGATTTATCACATATGCAAAAAACAGCTTGGTTAGCGGCTGCCAAGCTAACATTTGTGCTAGAAAGGATCACACATTGTCTTGACCAACAATGTCTCAGTCTAAATGTACACAAAAGGTCATTTTAAATATCTCGATGTGGTACTGGATCCAGATCTGAACTTTAAGAAACATGACTAAAAATGGCAGAAACCATGAAAGAGAACCTAGTGGATTTTACATATAGTAGGAACTGTCTCTCTCTGGATGCAGACAGCTTGTTATGATCCTTTCCTGTATGTCTTACTGCATTACATGTTGGGGGCAGGCTGGTGAAACAGCCATAAGACCTCTTGAGTCCTTACACAAACAAACTCTAAAAGCTCTGGACTAAAAACCAATGTATTTTCATCACTGGGTACTGGAGAAATACAATTCACTGAGCTTTGAAAATAATTGAGATTATTTTCAGATTTGCGTGTGGTTTATCATATCTTAAATGGTTTGGCCCCTCATTCAGTATGTGACTTTGTTTACTCTCACTCAGTGAATTCTATTAGATCTCTTGAATGTGTTCTCTGGAACAGCCACAGATCAATGGAACACCCTGCCTGACATGAAGAGCTGCAGCTGTATCACTGCTTTCAAAGCTAACATAAGAAGTCTGTTAAAAGCTGTTCAGCATACATTTGTGTTGTGCTTTGTATTGTCTGTCTTGTGTTTTCTTTTGCTGTATAGCTTTGTGTGTATTTTCTTCTGCTCTGTCGGTCATAGTGCTGCCTTCATGCTCTGACCTGCCAAGAGACTACAGGTGACAATAAGCTTGAAGCTATAATCTAGTACGTTACATCAAATGGTGATATTTGTATTTGAGCTGTACACTAAATTAATAACAATAAGTACACTGTAAAGAAATGAGTCATATTTTCATTTAGTGGTAATTTTCAGAAGTGGCCTCACGCTCCATGGCTCTCTCCTACAAGCCAACCCAACATCCTACTGTATCATGGGTGGACTAGTCGTCGAAGAAATCAGAGAAACTGGAACCAAATTGAAACTCTGGTTTGTTTCATGTACACGTTGTTTTAAATGTGAACATGGAAATGCACCAAAATATCATATTAGACTGGTGTGTTGTCAGTGTCTGCAAGGAAATAGAGATTTATGTGGAGAGGGCCAGTATTGGCTGATTGTGTCACTGCACTGATATATCCACAGAGACCCACTGTTCTCATAATATTTCATCCACCTTTATGGTCTATAATAATATCATATGTTAATGCTTCTCTCTAAGTCACTGTGCTTAGATTAATTGATTTGAATGTTTCTGTTCTGAGTGACTTTTAAACACAAACACCTTCTGTCTTCGCTCTAACCTCATGTTTTCCAGTGTGATCAGTGTCATGAAAACAACACGGATACACATGAATCCCGACCGTGCAGTGAAATACTGCCTCCAGAAAGATTGCTTGTGATTTTATATCGTTTCCATTAAATCTTGTCTTTCAAAGGCATTAATTAATAATACGCTTGACATTTATGTTTTCCAGCAATAAGCTAAGCAAGAAACGATTTATGTCACCTAAAGCTTTTTAACAAATCAATGCAACTATTTGTAATTGCTTGTTTCACAAGATTAAAAGTGCTTAGACTTGATCTCTGTCTCCTGTTTAGTGGCCAACATGACCTGTGCCTCTGTCGTAAAAACGCAAGTCCTGGTCATCAGCATTAGCTCCCGTCACCAAATCCATATCGCTATTATTTCTGGAATTTTAATGCTGTTACAATTTATAGCTTATCAAATGCAGTTACCTAAATTGCTGTTAGGAAAAGACAGTTTAACTGTCCCTTTTTAATTACGATATAATATAATGTTGAGGCTGAGATGAGAGTCCCGCAGCAGATGACAAACACAGGTCTGTGTGAAAGAGTTCTGCAGGTCAGAATAATGATGGAAACAGTGAGACGGGTTTTCAAAGGTGCTAATCTGCAAAACCGAAACAGCCTGTTCCTTTTAACATGTTAATATGAGTTTGCATCAGTCAGAAATGTTCTCTCTTTTCTCTTAATTCTTTACAGTGGATAGCAGCTAAACAAAAAGCCTGAGTTTTGCATTATAAGTGCTGCCAAAAGTGCATCTTTTCTGTGCATGTCACAATAAGAAGCTGTGTAAATGTATTCAGAGATGAGATGACTACTTAATTCAACATCAAACCTTTCTTCTGTCATCACCAGAGTTCGATTACATGTGAATAAATTAACACGTTGCCCACAAACAGATACAATGAGAGACTTGGAGGAAACGATGTGAACAACCAGCATTTTATTGCATGTTTAGAATGCTCATGTCAGTCACCGCCACTGACTACAACAGAATGGTCTGCATCAGACAGACGAGGAATGATGAGGAGGTTACAGACTGATGGAAGTGATGAGCAATAGTACTTCTCTATAAAAAGAAAACAGGAAAAAGAAACTACAGAGTACATCATCAAAGAAAAAAAAAGAAGAGAAAGAAAAGCTGCTGCAGGATGAGAGCACCGTGACAGCTCCTGGGCTGCACCCCCTCTCCCTCCCCCCACCTCCCCTTCCCCTCCTCTCTTCCACGCTCCCCCTCCAACTGGAAAAAAACAAAGTGTGGTGTGAGAGAGGGAGAAAGAGGGGGACGGAACGACAGCGGGCTGGATGGTTGGTGATGGATGAAACAATGGCGTTTTAGCTCGGGTGCCAGTGTGTGATGTTGGGGGATCTGATGCCACACGGCAGCAGTTTGCAGGACATTAGTTTCCAGCAGCGTCTAACTTTTGACCTGCCTGCTGTGCTTGATTTGACTCATTTACAATGACCCTTGAGATAAAAATATAAATATCTTGATGCCAAACGAAACGTGTTTTACCTACATGACATGGATGAGAAGGACACATCTTTGATGCGCGAGTGAAATGAATTTTTCAAACAAAAAAAGGACAGCATTTAACAATATTCTTTACATCTTGGCACTGCATATTTTTTTCTTTTTCCTATTAATTTCATATAAAATATCATTAGATTGATACACCCTTATATTATTACTGACCACTTAAACCATATCCCCCCCTCCCATCTCTGTGACCCTGGGATTAGTCATGCAAGATATCTCCGTCTTTAGAGGAAATATACCTGTCTGCCCTTTTCTCAGAGCAGTAATCTTTAACATACAGCCACAGAAGGCAGTGGTTGGACCATCAAAAGGAAGTATCAAAAACAGCTTAACACAAAGAGGGAAAAAAATCTGTACAAAATGCTTAGGTCAATGATAACAGAGAAAAGTCTGTTTTCTATATTACAGTTTAAAATCCAAAATCGGGGATAATCTCCCCCCCAGCCTGCCCCTGCCCAGCTCACCCAGATGTCTGCATGGATGATGTGATTTTTTTTTTCTTTTTTTAAAGCAAGGATTACTAAGTAAAATACATTTGCAGCACAGTTTGCTATTCCAATACATACAGCAGTTTTTCTCATAGCTATTTCATAGTTAATACAAAGCAGTCGCGATAAAGCAAACATCATAACACAAATGTATTTTTTGATCTTAAAAGAGGGAGAGAGAGAGAGAGAGAGAGAGGGACAGAGAGAGAGAGAGAGAGAGAGGAAGAGAGAGGAAAAGGACAGGAAAAGACAAAGGCTATACTGACATGTATGTACAACCTAATATTGGAACGCCCTTAAAACAACCCATCAGTACATCAGAGAACAGACTTTGACAGGATGAATGGTGCCACACACAGCTGGGTGATATTTCAATGAACAAAAGGCCTGAGGTTTGGATTGGTTTGGCAAAGAAAAAAAAACAGATGAAACCTTTAAGATAAACAAGCTCTAATTTCTTTTTTTTTTTTTTAAGTAATTTTCTCTCTACAGTATCAGACTACACATGCAAGACATACAACTAAGTGCAACTGAGTGAAATGTTTATTTTTTCTCATTTAATTGAATCATTCCCTATAGGTTTGAACTGAGGTATGCGTACAAACGGTTTTCTCATGCTGTTATCTTTAGTAATGTCGAGCTACACATGCTGAGAATGTTCTAATCTACCAGCGCTTTTTCCTCCTTTTTGAATACCAAACAAACCAGCCAGATGACTGGAGGTTTGGGGATGAGCTCGGCCCTGTTCTCACGATCCTAGCCTGGCTGTAACTGACCCATCCCACAGCTGCCTGGATATTAAATACGTCTTCTGGAAACCACAGATTGCTCTTTTCCTTTTTAATTAATGAGCAGTGAACTTATAACAAGATAATAATAATAACAATAACTGCCATAAAGTACCTTGTACCCAGCTTATTAGTTGACAGGAGTGTTTTTTAATATAAAAAGTAATAAGTTGACAGAAACTAAACACAATCATAAAGTCTTGCCAATCTTAACAAAGATGCTAAAACCCCTAAAAAGTGGCATACAATCATTACAAAGGATACAAATGAATAAGGAATAAAAGAAGAGAAACATTGAATCATTGTGTGGTCCAGTTGAAGTATAGAATCCATTTCACATTGTTCTCTGCAAAGCTTTTTCCATTTACCAGTATATTTTCCTTTATCTACATACCCTTTATGTTGCACACAAATCTGCGCCTGACCAAAAAGCTCCCTTTTCCACTCACTGGCCCAAAGACAAAAAAGTTTCCCTAATTTGGTCATCGTGTAGTCAGACTGCCAGCGCCTCCCATTCAGTTTTGGTCACTGCAAACATTATTGCAGCTGTCCTGTTTGAGACATCCCCTTTGGTTTTTAGAAAAATGAACGAACACACCAGTTTGAGGAGCATTTCCCTCAATTCGATCTGCCACCGGCTCGATCGCGTCTGCTGAGATCGTCCAATGGGAGAGAATGGAGGAGAGATATTTGGCCTTATCTGCTATTGCATGGAACACACAACACTGACTTTGTAGTTTATCTTTGGTAGTCACAGAACAAGATATTAAAACACATCAACAACTACAAGAAAAAAAGCCAAATAAAACATCAAATAATAATAATACCAATAATAAATAAAAAAAATTTAAAGTGGTTGATTGCAGTCTTGAAATTCATGGTCTCTTTCAAATTTGACTCCCTGCCAAAGCTGGAATTTTTGTTGCTGCATCACAAAACTACACGTGGATCCCACTGGGCTCAATGCTGTGGACTGCAACTATGGGCTTTTTGGGTGACACTGAACGTCGCAGTATCCACACTCCCTCAGTGGCATGTACTGTCTGTTTGGGCCCTTTGTGATGGCTGTCAAATGCTGGAATGTGCAATGTTTAGGTCTTATTGCGAGTCTTGGGACTTTTCTCCCCTTCATGAAAGGAAACGAGCATTTCATCGGGTGCGCAATTATGAGCACGAACTAAAAACTTCAAACTAGCCATGCGCGTGATACAAATAAAACTGCAGGGAATGCACGTTCATCTTCAAGCACTGAGTGAAATTACAGTGTGGAAAGGCAGACGCATTTGATTAACAATGACAGTTGTGTTCAGGAATCACAATTAGTTGGTCTAAATCATTATCTTTGCCGGTGCACACCTGACATTTTCATTTTCCTTTAAAAAACCCGGAGCTTGTAAGTGATCAGAAATTCTGTTGCAGCTCAACATGCTCTGCTGTGAGGGGCTGTTTTAAAGTATAATTTCATAAGGATAAATCATAACCTGCATGATTTCTCTGTCATTCATTCGCATCTTAAATTAAACTTCATTGATGCGTGGAGAGAGCCTTCATTATGAGTAGTGCATTGCCAATGGACTTCATGAGCAGGAGGAGGACGAGGAGGGGGGAGGAAGAGGGAGGAGGGCGTGAGGGGCGGGCTACACGTCAGAGTGGTGACTTTTTTCTTTTTTTTTTGGAGATTGTGGAATAAATGACAGAAAAACACTACTTGGTATGTGACATTCTGCTTCATGTGTGTGTTTAAAAGAACAACATGAAAGGAAATCATAAACATTCATCATCAAGTGCTGACCACACAGAATCTCCACAGCATGGGCATGAGGTCTGATCAGTTCAAAGAAACAACAAAAAAACAAAAAGATGCAACAACAACAACAGCATTGAATGGAAAAAGACACATTATGTTGATATTCTATAACCTCTCACCCCCCGACAAAAAATACACCCAAATAAAAACAACATCCCTCCCACCCGAGATGGAATCAAACCAATGAGAAGTGTTGAAGGCAGTGACAATGAACAGAAGTCCGCACTCGCTCCCACTCACACACGGTGTAAATTAAACGTCAGTCATTCTCTCTCTCTTGAGTTTGTGGTCAGATGTGTGTGTCTGAGAGAGAGAGAGAGAGAGAGAGAGAGAGAGAGAGAGAGAGAGAGAGAGAGTGGGGTGGGTGGGGGAGAGACACAACCCCTTTTGCAGTCCGCTGAGTGCAAGTCCATCCTGGCTGCACGGCGAAGGTCTCCAACACATCGCCCCCGTACCAAACAAGTCCGATCTTCACGCACGAGTAGAAATGAAGTTTGTTTTCACTTTTTTAAGCTTGACTTGAATCAAAAGTAGAAAGTAATTGAAAAAAAAAAAAAATCCCTCGTGTGGGGCGTATTCTGTGTTTTCGTTTTGTGTGTGTGTTCTTGCTATGTATTGTAATGGCACTAAAAAGTTAACTTGGAGACATTTGAGCGCTGTCATCAGTGGCTGAGACTGCAGTTCAGTGTTCGTTATCTGCGGAGCGTTACTGTCTCCCAGATGACCCGGACTGCCTCTGCCTCTGAGGCCGGGGAGGGGCGGCACTAGCCTTACAGCATGTCGTCGTGGCCCTGGTCCTCGTCATAATCTCTGTGGTGATCTAAATCCGGACTGTGATTGGCAGTCGTTACCAGGGAAAGGGGCCCTTCGTGGTCTTCGGGGTCCAGTGGTTCCTCCTTAACGCTGATGTGATGCCTGCAGGAGGAGAGGAGAGTGAAAAAGCAGCTCCGCTATCTTTAACTTTCTTACCTTTTTTTTTTTTTTCTCTAACCTTCCACACACACGCAGGAACAGAAGGATACAGACCTGTGCTGATTCTGTTTATAAAGAAGGAAGCAGGGGAACAAAAACAAATGTCTGGCTTCAATGAGGCTGTGAGTGGGGGCCTCACTGGTGCTGATGATAATTTCAGCTTTCTTTTGAGGTATTCCAATCCCGGCAAAGCTGCAGGCTTTTTATTTTCATGGCAACCGACAACAGGGTATTCACTTAGAATTGATAAATGAGGAAGATTAACAACGTGAGCTGAGGAGAGGAGAGAATGGACTGTGCGGAGCGAGTGGGCTGCCGTTGTCAGCCTCCTGGTGGCGGAGGATCAGCGGCGCTCTGTGTGTTCCCCTTCCTGCTCGTTAACATGCACAACCTGCGAGGCGGGTCTCCAGAGGACGACCCCGAGCCGGCTTCTATCATTAATCAACTTCAAGCAAACACAGCGACCAGACACCGGCGTACATGCTTTAAACTCCAGAATTAATGCATATTTTCAACCAAGTGTCAATAAGGGAAGAAAAGCGCTGGCAGGAAAGGCGCATGAGGAGAGCAGCAGCAGCTCACTCGGCACAACACTGTGATAAGAAACAGAGCCCTTATGAGAATAATAACGCTGTCACTTGTAAACAAGACAAAAACATGAGCCCCCCACCTCCCCCTCCCCGGCTCACAGCCTGGGCAAAAGAGCCACTAAAGAGATGAGATCTGCCAAATTTCTCATTACAGAAGCAGAGCAGGAATAAAGCACATGGGGGAGAGGAGGCCTGGCTGTGGCAGAAAGGAGGAAAAAAAAAAGAAGCTAAAAACATTATGAGCAGCTGCAGGGGACTTGCCGCTCTAACCCGCGGTGCCAGGCTGCTGTAGCGGAGGTAGAGCGGTGTCAGGATGAGCCACCAGACTCATTTACTACAACAACAAGGGACAACTGGCACATTCTTCATCACCAAAGCCCACATTTGATTTATTCACGCCGGGACGTCTCGTGCAGTTTGCAAGTATTGTGATGGAGACACTCATATGCTAATGAGCAGACATATTTTTGTGTGAATTATAAAAGGGGGAAAAAGTAAAGTCAGCTTTTCTATCATTTTCACATCAAAGTAACTCCACAAGTGCTGTTGCCTCAGGTCTGACTCTGTGGCTGCAGGGCAGACATGAAATTGTTATTATTATGCTATTGAACTGCATGCTGATTCTACACTTTGCTTATAATTAGCCGTCTCTGGATACCCGACTCTCGTCTGGCTGTATAGGAGAAGTGCTCTGGTTTCCTCGCAGTGTTAAAAAGCTTCGTCCTGTCAACCAGCAGCAACACTGGCACATGTGGAAAACACATGTTGTTACACAGTTAACAGCGGTGATGAAGCTGTATTTGAAACAGCGTGAGCAGGGCTATTCTTTTGCACGTGTTAGTTTATTGCTTACTCCCTGAGCAAGAGTTGACTTCCAGCGATGGTGCTACCGTATGTAACATTCAACGCTCAATCCGTAGGCATGAAACACCCGGTATGTTTTGTTAATAAGGGCATAAAGTTCTTTAAAAGCAAAAGAAAACAGATTTAACTCATTTTGTGCTTGAATAAAGCTTATAGACATAATTATGGAGAAAGAGTTTGTGAGCTCCGTCAGCCTAAAGATAGAAGCAGAGGGGCAGAGGGAGAAGCAGGCTGCCTTTAGGCCAGCACACCCATCCTGTCTCTGCCTTTCCTGTTCCACAGCCATGCTCAGAGCTATGTTCACAGTGATTAGGGATGGCACTTTCCTCCATTTGGCCAGGAGCTCATTACTGCACCTTTTTTGTTTTCAGGCAGAATTTCCCCCAAGCTCAGACATTTCAGGAGGCCATCCCCGAGTCTACCCGCGCTGCACGTCGGTGGCCTGCCCCCACATCTGGAAACGATGCAGCGTGTGCTGTATTATTTTAGGCTTCAAACAACTTAGCAGACACTCCTATACAACAAGTGAACGGGGAGCTGCGGTTTCCAGGCCAGCCGCAACTTTCCTACATGAGAATCTTGGATGATGTCCTCCAGACTAATTATGCTTTTGTGTTGTTTTTCTTTCAGCGGCTCACAGGCCTTTCTGAAGGTGTTGCAGCTCGTGTTTCACCGCGTCGGAGCCAGCAGCTCTGTCACTCTGCGTTCTGGCATTTTGTAAATATTTGAACAAATTGGAATGCTGATTATGGCGGGAATCAGACAGACAGCAGGACACGTAAGGGAGAGTTCATAAACTTGCTGTTAGAATAACAGAGGGGCTCCGGTCTTTTCTTTCTTCAAAAAGGTGGAGTTTCCTTTTCTGCAGGGAGGCCTGCCGCAGCACTGGCCATGACCCCACACACCACTCCAATATCATCCCACTGCACTTTATTTATTGTCCTCTCCGGCATTGTTTCTGTTTCATCTGATGCCATGCATTAGGTAATTTTAGAGCATTTTGGGTGGGCGCTGAAATTGTTTTCTGTCTGAGTCTTTTTAGAGTGTTGCTGTCTCGGAGGATTAGGCGACTGAAACTCTGCTGCTCCCTTCTCTTTTCTTACACAGACTGTGGTGGAGATAGAAAGCGTGTGTGTGCCACTCACATAGCTGGCAGGGGCGAGCGTCCTGGGCTGCTGTCACTGCCGTTGCTGTTTCCATGGTCCATCGCTCCATTCATCTCCTCACGGATGGCGTTGGCCAGGGAGTTGAGGGTGGGACTTCCAATGGAAGCAGTAGTGTATAGAGGTATGTTGTTTTCTGCCATTGAAGCCTGAAAAGGAAAGCCCGAAGCATTAAATGTGAAACGGAAGAGAGTTGTCAGCACTTTCTCAGTTGCCCATCACTCTTTTCATGCCGGTGCATCCCCAAAACAAAGACTAGAGGAGAGACTTCCATTATCTTCTGTCTTTTAAAATTCTGAGTGCGGCAGCTGAGCATGAAGTCACTTTTTATTTTTACCTGGAAGGCAGCAGAGAGGGTGGGACCATAGCCCAAGCTGGTCTGAATGTTCTTCACTAAGGCTGGACTTCTGCAAAAACAAAAAAAATTGAATTACGAACCACAGACTCGTGTCTCACCTAGCATGCATTCCTCAGCTGCAGTATCTCATTTCATAAAAAGAAATCAATGCACTTTGTATAAGAACTAAACACATTTACTGGTGTAGTAATGTGGATATTAAGGCTACAGTTCTAAGATGTTCAATCACTTGACAATACCACACAACTATCTTCAACACTTCACACAGAAAGAGCAAGTTGATGGAGCACGATGGATGGCAAGCTAAACACAAAAAGCATGATGACAACACTGGGTGGGGGGGCATGCAGGTGGGGCGGGGCCTCTGGAGTTTGCAGGGCAGGTGGAAGTGCTTACTGTACAAGCAGCTCGTCAAAGTTCTCATCAGCGGCGTATTTCCGAGGGCGGCCTCGCTGTATGTGGCGGCCGCGCTTAAACTCCTCATCATCAACGGTCCAAAAGGACCCAAACTCATCCTCTACTCTCACAAAGCACTTATGCAGGGAAAGGTTGGTGCGAATGGCACCCTGGGAAAGCAAACCAGCGGGGGGGGGGGGCAGCCAAATGCAGATGCAGTGATGAACAGGACAGAGACAGAGGACACCCATGACAGACAGACACAGGGAGGAGGGCAGAGGGTGAAGACCAAAAAGAAAATAAGGCACTGTGGGTTATGAGGCATCACCAAAAGGCTTCTGAAAGCATGGAGGGGAGGCACGCCAAAGCAAGCAGGGACTTTGGATGATACGGCACAAAGACAATGAAATGAAGCAGCAGCAGCAGCAGCAGCAGCGGCCGCTTCCCATCGGTGAGCGGTGAGACAGACGCTGGTCAGGGCTCAAAAGGCCAAACCTACCCACTGATCTTTTGAGGCCGTCTCTTTTGGAACTCTATTTCGTCGACTGTCCACACAGCCCCTTTTACGTTTTCTACCCGCACAAAACACTTGTGAAGACTAAGATTATGCCGGACTGCATTCTGCAGTTGGTGTAAAAACAGAGAGAAAGAAAAAGGTTGCTATCAGTACAGTAAACATGTCTGCATGGGAGAAAAAAAATTCATTTCAAAGAAGAAATATTTTGACAGGCACTGGATGAAACCTAAATGAAAACAATAAATAAACCAGAACGTTATTGGCAGTAAAATGGTCCCGAAGTTTCAAATGACTTCAACAACACATAAATATTTCTTGGTTTCCGAGGCAACATGGTTAGTGACATTCTTCTTTTTTATCATTCACAACACTGCCTTTTCTGATCAGTCAGGACTAATGCAATGAGCGAGATACCAACATTTTCCTCACAGTGTCTGCACTGACGAGAGAAGGTCACTTAGACGCTGTGATGAGAAGGAGCTTTTCAAACTAAAATCCAGGGTCAAATCCAAGTCATTTAGGCATGAAAGTACACCTGCATATGTCATCCCTGTTACTCCACGAGCCATGCCGAGTGCACGTCCATACGCTGAGTGTGTGTGTGTGCGTGCGTGCATGCGTGCGTGCGTGTGTGTGTGTGGAGAGACAGTTGTGGAATCCAGTGTTTATAACACCAATGTGCCCCCTGTCAGTAAGTGTGGGAGCTGATGGTGCTGGTGGTGGTGGTGGTGGTAGTGTGTGTGTGTGTGTGTGTGTGTGTGTGTGTGTGTGTGTGTGTGCACTGGGTCTCATCCAGCTGCATGTGACAGATCAGTTAAGGCTGAGGAGAGACTTTCAGTGCTTCATCACACTCCTCTTGTCCAAATCTCACTTTCTGACTCAAGTCATTTGTTTTTTTAGATTGTTGTTTTGTTTTTGTTGTGTGTGTGTGTGTGTGTGTGTGTGTGTGTGTGTGTGTGTGTGGCCTGGTGGAAAACAGAGTGTTCCCTTCTGAAGTGAGTGTGAGAGGCTCAGCCAGGAGTCACTGGCAGAGCAATGTTAAACTAACGCCACCCACCAGCAGAACATCGCCACATATTACGGGGAGATTGTTTTTTTGTTTTTTTTTCTCGCTCCTTTTTCTTCTCTCTCTTCTTTGCCTCTTTTTTTTTTTTCTTACACGAATGCACATATTCCTCTGCTTGGTTTTTCTATGCGGTTCGTATGTTTGTTCAAAGGGTGGTTCATTTGGACAGAATAAGTGGAGTATTGTTATGTGTCAGGATAAGGGTTCATTTATAAAGGTATTATGCCTGGCTGTCATTTAATTCTCTCTAACATCAACACAATGTGTCCATCTGGTTTAAAGAAGTCAGCAGAAACAGCAAAATTACCTTCCACGTCGCCGCGTTGCGCCTAAAATATGCAAACATTCGTGTGAACCAGTTGTAGATTTCGTTTAGTGTTAGCTGCTTTTCTGGAGATTCGAGGATTGCCTGGATGAGGAACAGTGACAGAAACAAACATTTACAATTTTACTTCCTTCACAATGTTGATCAATAATTCACGAGTGGCATGCAGCTTTCTGTGCGAGTTCTCTTGAGGAAAACACAGACAACAGCAAAGAAAGTGTTTCCATGAAGTCTGCTCTGTTTAGAGAAGTCCTCAGTACTTTCCATTCAAAACGGCAGATTTGAATATATTTTCTTTTGTGGGTGCAAATGAAGGGCAAGCGAAAACATTTCTCAGGCAGATTACAGGGCAGCAATTATGGCCAGCTCAGATTAATTCCTGAGATCCCAGATTACTGCAGCCGAGCAATAATTGACTGGCCATCTTAAAACAGGTTCATCCCTACTGTTGTGTGAAATGAATTTGGTAATAATCACAGCCACTGAAATGCTTAATCAAATGCAATTGTCATATGTGGCTGTTTTTTGAATCCTGTACGCATTCTTGCACTCATTTGAAGATGGTTAATCTCCTCCTCTGTCTAAATTGTATTTGAATTTTAACAAAGAAGGACTAGAGAAATAAATGGAACAAATGTAGCTTGTGACCTTCTAAATAGGTGAGTTTGTATCTGCTGTATTTTTCGCAATGACTAGGCGGAGAAGAGGACGTTAAAGGCCCTATTTTCCTAAATTTCGACAGATTTGAAAAAAGCCAAGCACAGTTCTTACCTGTCTTATTAATGAGGCATACGTGAACGGCGGTCTAACATCTGCATTCATGTAAAACTCTTTGTTCTGACTGATATCTGCACACAGGGAACAAACACAAACTGTGTCAACATGGAATAAAATGATCGGGTGTCAACAGCAATGTCCTATCAGTGGACTGATAACACAAATTATAGCATGATTACATGGTTGTGTGTATATGCAGATGCAGTGTGTATGGTTTGTGTGTCACTCATTGTGATCAGTGTGCAGTTCTGTGTATTTCTTGCACATGTGAGGGTGTGTGTTCATCCTGCAGCACCTGGAGAGATGGGCATGTTGTACTTTTCCGAGTAGCGCCGTCGCATGGGGCCCACGCTGTGGAGGCTGTTGGCTGTGATGACGGAGTGGGTCTGGGACAGGGGTGTGAGGGGTGCCGTGGGTGTGGTGGGGGTCTGGGGCAGGCTCAGAGGAGGAGAGGCCTCTGGGGCCGATTTGGACAATGTGACGTTGGACACCAGGTTGAGCTGAGGAGAGGAAGACCAAACAGACAGACAGACAAACAGACAGACAGACAGGAGCACAGTTAGTCCTCTAATTACCCCTGTGTTTCAGACGCCTCATTGGCTATGCATATCTCCTCTCTAATTGCAGGCAGGCCCTGAGATGATCCATGAATGTTCGCTAAATGTTTGGAAAACAACCCTGGAGGCCCGCTCCTCCACCTCCTCTATTCTCCACGCTCTGCTCTCTCCTCCCTCCATCCCTCCCCCCTGCCCCCCCCTCGTTGCCGAGTCAGGCCCGTTCCCAGCTTTCTGTTTCATTGCCTTTTGTTAAATCTTTTGTCCCTCTTGTCCTGTTTGGACAACACACCCCCACCTCATCCACCCACAGTGGGTCCACAGCATGCTAACTGGTGAGGGTTGAGGAGAGAGGGGAAGATGGGCCGTCCCAAACAGCTCTGAAAAATGACAGTGTGATTCTCACCTACCGCTGAGCAGCCCCGCTAATAAGGCAGCCAGAGGAAGAAGCCAATCTGGGCTAATTACGAGCTGAAATTGTATTGTGAGGCCTCTAATTAGGAGCTGCTTATGGAGGTGATCTGATGATTAACTGCCATATCTGACTGACCTCCATCATCAGGGCCACGATGGCCGCTGTAAGGTACAGTATTTTCATGGACAACCTTATGTGGAGGATATTTGGTTTTGCCGCTGAGGCCTGCGTGTGTGGATGGGCACACGCAGTGGGCTGAGAAGAAGGAGGGATTTAAGTAATAATGGCTACAAGGTAAACTAATTACGGCAAGTGCTCCAAAGGTATAGCGCTGCTTCCAGCAGCTGTGGCGGCTCCGAGCCAAGTGCCAAGCCTCCATACTGGAGCAGCAGTCAAGTGGAAAATTCTAGCCTGACCCCCTGCTCCAGCTATTAATTGGCAGGAAAACTAATGACACAGATACATATTCCAACAAAATTGTTCTAATTGCTAATTTGCCGAAGGAGGCCAGTTTCCAAATTAAACATGACTTCAGACTGTGAGAAAAAGAGAGAGGAGAAAATACACAGAGAGAAACGGAGAGCTACGGCAGAGGGAGAGGGTTACATCTCATCTGTGACGTCATTTGTTGATTACGAGGGATCAGATGTCTGATTTGCGCCGATGATGGCGAGAGGTGACGACAGACAGGTGAAAGTGAGCAGACATCTGACAGCACGCGGCGACACAGATCCTGTTCAGCCACACATTATTTCATATTTAATTAACACTCATTACCAGCGTGCATAATATGGATATGAGAAATCCAAGAGCCCCAGCACTCAGTGTTGACATGGCGCTGTCATAACAGTATTTTTTGGTTTGTTTTATTTATTAGAAATTCACACATTTTTAAATTTCTCAAAAAAAAAAAAAAAAAAAAAAAAATAGACCTCATTAAATCCTAAAGTTTCAAACTGCTCTCACCAAATTTAGAGACAGACATGTGTCCAAGTCCTCACAATGTCTATTTATGTTTTGGAGGCTGAACTATGGCTTTTTGGCAGAGTCTGCCCAAATAATTTGGATTACTGCTGGGATGCACAAATGTAGACTACATGCTCACCAACAGTAGCAGAAGACGTGTTATTCTAAATCACGAGCAAAATAAATCACACTAGGGTCCGCGTGTTTCTGACACAATGCTATCAATAGAATGGGGCTGCGGTGTTGACTTCTCTTCCTGCGGATTAGCGGGCTTTGTTTCATGTTTCATCCATATTCCCTGGCAATAAACACAGAGAGGCTTCAACAATAGGCCAGACAGGCTGGTAATAGCCTTGCCTTTGTTTGCCTCACCATTTGGGCTCACTCCAGTGCCTAGACAAAATGAGACTTCAGACTGAAATTAATTAAATGGTAATTGGTGATCTAATTATACTGGCTTTGACTCGGCAAGCTGCTAAAGAAAATAAACAAAAAGTCCCTCCTTAATTATGTATGGCGTAAAAGGTCAGATTTCTGACAAGAATGCTTAGTGACACCGAGCGCAGACACCCACCCACACACTGAGAGGCAAATACAAACACGCACATACACGGGCATGCACACACAGAAACAGGCATTGCTAATGTGGCACATTTTGTTTTGATCTTCCCCCTGCCCCCCCCCGGCCCCCGTCCACCTCAGAATAAAAGGAGTTCTATTCATTTGACGTTGTGCATGCACGGTATCAGTTTGTTTGTCTTTAATTATAACTAAATGTAAACCAGCAGCTGCAGTGGAGCTGCTCAGCTATGACAGTTGGCTACTTATACATGCCTTTATTATATGCAACAGCACAGAACAGCAGAAAAGCGCAACTAGCAATTACTGAAGAACACAATTGTCTCTTCACAGCGGCTGTAACTCCAGTCAGCTCTGAGAACGAGTTCACTGTGCAGCTACTCAAAGGAGGCTTTTTTTTTTCTTTTTGGTGGCCACCTCTGATGCTGCAATCTCACTAAAGCCTCAGCGGGGCCACAGGGCCCTGACCTGTGTAAGTCCACCACTCACCCAGCCGAAGCCAGACATATTTATCATAGCATTTCATAGCGGCTCGCAGCAGGCAAAGTGGCGCTGGAGAATGGGAGTCTATTTATTTGAATAAAAATCCCAGCTTGCCCCCTTGAGAGTGTTAACGCTGAGCTCTGACACAGCCATTCTCACAGGCCCCGGGGAGAGAGGAGAGGTAGTGAACTCAAGATGCTATCTGCCGCCCCTACCACTTTTCATATACAAATGTCCCTGTGTCACAGCCCTCGTTTTGCACTCTAATCTACACAATCAGTGTGTGTGACACAGGCGCAGCTTTTACAGACAGCCTATTGTCGTCCGACATCTCCAGGCGCTTTATGTTGACGGGCTGCGCTGTGTGGAGCGCACATGCAGCCTCTGCCCGTCAATAGCCACCTCTCTGACTGTAAATAAATGATCCAAGCTGCACAGTGCGCTCATACCCAACACCCCCGCATGTATAATATGCGTCTGTGCACGTGATTTCAGATTCACGCCCTGCAGTAAAATGATCTTTGCACATTTGGCTCTCTGAACTGTCACACAGACTGAAATATGGTAGTGAGGCCTCTTCTTAAACATGACAAAATAGCGCAGACACTTAAATGCCATATGTTAAGCCCTTGCCCCTATAGGATAGGGATTAAGCAGTAGGCTTTATGGCATGGCATATATTAAGAGTGATAAGCATGATGTCTGGAATGTGTCAAGAAGATAATAAATGGATCTGCTGTTACATTTATTCAAATTTGCAGTTGCTCACCTGCAGCAGTAATTGGCAAATTACCTGCAAGACTTGTTTCTTATCTTATTAGATTTTTACTAAATTTGTTCACTTTTTGTTCTGCTGTTGACTTTCATACCAAACTCAACTGCATTTAAGTTGGTGAGCTGTTGAGACCTTTAGATATGAAAACTGATTTTTTTGTTGTGTTTGTTTGTTTTTTTGTCTGAATGTTTGCCTAAAATAAATAAAACCCAGGATTAGCCTCTGTTTAAACCTAATTTGACTAATTACCAGAGGATGGCTGAGGGTAATTCCTGACAAAACTCCAACCCAAAATGAGGATTCAAAGGTCCTCAGGGAAGCATCTGCTATCATAAAAGATCAATACGAAAATGAAAATCCTTTGGGATGACATCATTTAACAACCAAAGATTGTTTCTGTCAACATCTGTAAGAAATATTTTCTATCTACATGTCAGTCACTTATTATTATTTCCAGCCTCTAACTGAAATATCACATTTTAATATATTGCTTCAATTGTTTCATTGTGTGATATTGTTTCATTTTAACCAGTTTTTTTATTCTACATGCATTAGCATGAATTTGTTGTTGCTACTCAAACAAATATTTCTTATATTTTATGTCATCTGGCAGGAGAGGACTTTGCAGCTTTAATGTTTAAAGCACTGAAAATAAATATTATATTTGATCTACTTATAAAACACAATGTCTGTTATTCTGAGTGTTTTCCTCTTTTCCCGTGCTTTCTCGTCTCTTCTGTCCGCTCAGACAGACACTGGTTCTGTGGGGCTGAGGCTGTTGCAGAGTTTGAATCCAGTTCATCACAGACACCAAATTGAATCTTGGATGTCAGCAGATGTGGTCCAAACAATATTTACTGCCTCGCTCAAGAGAACAGCTGTTTTTATTTAGCAGATAAATAAGAAGATGGAGGAAGGGATTAATGAATACATGTGTGCCAATTAAGACAAACAAAAGGATGGGGGAGGGACGAGACAGAGACGTATGACAGGGTTGCTGCTCACCGGCTGTGGGGTGGCTTTGGGCTCCGTGGACTTGACATGAAGGTGCGTCATCATAGCTTGCAGACGCTCTTTGTCTTTCGCTAGCTGTAATAAGGAAAGGGAGCATATCACATTTTTTATGAACAAAAGGAAAAAAAAAATCTATTTTTCTACTTTTGTTAATTCCATACATTCCTTTGCAGCAGGGGAATCTTTCACAATCAGCGTGTTGGAACAAATCGATATTTTTGCTCTTGAGACCTTCTAATTATTTGTTTTCAAAACGCTTTTGGAGGCTGTCAACAGCTGTGCACTTCAGACAATCTAACTACTGTCTCCAATTCAAGGTTAAAAGATCCCGCGTCTCATTGCCAATAACAAGCCCGGGCCCTTTCTACCTGTCTAAAAGTCAGCGCTGTCTTAGCTGCCAGCTTGAATCATGGTGATAGGCTGCATGCAGAGGAAGTCTGTGTCTGATAAACCTTCACGCCATCCCTCTGGATAATACACCACCGGAGCGGAAATAACAGGACGTTGGCGTGGTGTAATGTTGAGCAACTGAACTCTCATTGTTGAAGTTCAACATCCTGTAAACCACAACTGTTTTCTACTCATTATCAGTCATTTTTGGGGTATTATGTGGCTAATATGTGAACCACAAGAGAACTGGCATACATTACATCTGATCCTTGCTGTGTTTGCTTTGCAACTGTAGCAGCAGCTAATTAATAAAAAAAAAGAATGCAGCTGAATGGAATGGCTGGTTTTAGAATAATAACAGTGCAACCTCACATTAGCATAGTGGCCGTGTTAACCATTTACGCTGCCATCGTCACACACACACACGCTGGCCATTATAATGCAACCCTAACGGTGTGACAGTGAGCTGTGTCTCTTCCCATAAGTGCTTTCTTAATGTCCACATGCAGATTTGTCTTTTGTCATTGAAAGATCACACGTAGGAAAGTTTTCTGCTGTTTTCCTTTAAGTCACTCAACACTGAGCGCTTATCCGCACTCCGCTGCCGAGTCATTTCACCAAGTGTTTTATTGTTGCTGCCAAACAGTTAAAAGTCATAAATAACTTTAAAATCCAGTAAAATTCAAAATGTAATTATCTTCTCTACTTAGCCCCGGGCCCCTTCATATATCTTTTCTTGGCTGTCATGCATACATAACACATTTTTAATGACTGATTACTTGCAAATGTACAAAATTATTTCATTCTGCAGCCCCCCCTCCACGAGTGACCCTGTGGCTGATATGAGACGGACAGGGAGGGGCTCAGCAGACGCTGAGGAAGTGTCAGGAGAAGAAGACACATAAATATTTGGGCCAAAACAAACCGAGAGACAATACCTGCAGCTCCAGCTGTTGTACGACCTGCATTTGCACCCGACACTGGGCCGTGCTCCTGTCATCCAGGGCGTGCTCATTGTTAAGATGCCTGTAAGACAAAAAAACAGAGCGCACACAAAAAAGCTGATGTCAGTTTGACTCTTGCCTACAGCAGCCTCTTAGATGTAAGAAACAAAAGTCCTGTGATGTGCGGTTTAATGACGCAAGCAGGCAATTGAGTAAAGCACAGCGCATAGAGAATACGTGGCAACATTTAGGTAAATATTATGACGCTCTTCAACGCAAAACCACGGACATCCTGTAAAGATTACACACACCAAGTCTGCAGAGCCCCAAGAAATACTTCTTTTAACATACAAGAATGGCGCTCAATATTTCATGGCAGTCATGTCTGCTCCAGCTACAGCTCACAGATAAGACGAATGATTGAAGAATTTCAGGTTAGACTGCTCTGCTGAATTATGCACCGGTGTCCTAATGCCAGTTCTTCTCCTTCCAGTTTCCTTTTGCCCTGTTGAATTTACCCCTTTCTTTTTTTTTTTTTTTTGCTGTTTCTTCTGCTAACTGTGTCGGTAAAATTAAGAGAATTCAACTCAAGCCAGACCAAATGCCGAGGACAACAGGACGAGGAGATGGGATCTGTCGCAAACTTGAATTATGGATATAATTATGCATGATTATTTTATACAGGGAAGATGTTCTCTTTTCCTGTACGTTTAGAACTAATCTAAATAAGTAGCTCGCCGGGTAGCAGACAGGGTTTTTTTCTGTGATTTATATAAAATGGTGGAGATAAGGTTCACGAGTGAAGGAAATATGATTGGAGGAATTTTATCAGCCACCGCATGAATTACTGTTTGAAAATGCTTATGCAGGGGTATTTCATTAATCATTTAATCATAATCCGAGCAGGATGTTTGAACTGATTTCACAAATACCCTTTCATTTCACTACTTCATTATGCTCGCTAATGGATCCAATATATTATATATATCATAAATTATATCACATCTTCGGTGACCATGTAGGTCACTGTCACCAGGCATGTCTGTGTGCGCGCTGTGGCGCCGGCGGTCGGGAGAGAGGTGTGTAACGCGCCTGCCTTTTCAAATGCACTTTTTCTGTCATTTACTGCAAATCAAAAATAGCCAGAGTCAACCTGTGAAGGCGCAGTGGCAGCGCTGGCGTTGTGATAGTCCAATAAATTTGACGGCGCTGCTTTATGTACAGACAACACATTTGTGCATTAAACACCGCACAGACACTCGGAAAACAGACACACGTGAAGGGAAGGGAAATTGATAGTGCTCTGCTTGAAATGTGAAGGTTTCTGTTCAGCTGTGGTGTTTTCAACCTTGAGGTGAATGATTTAAATCTTTATGGGAAACATGGTCGCCCCCCACCCCCCCCCTTCAGGTCCTCCTATTGTGTTCTGATAATACATTTTTCAAAATGACTGTGATATACATTCAGCACTTGAAGCTAATTATTGTGGCGAAAAAGAAATTAAAAAAGCCATATTTAAAGAAAGCGTGGGCAATAACCTCCCTTTGCTGAAATCAATTCAGACTTCTTCTGGGCTTTCCATTTGTTTGAGTCAAATAAATGCCCATTTAATTAAGTAGGTCGGAAAATGAAACTGGTAAACATTTCAGGACATCTTACTAAATTTCAAAGAAGAAAATAATAGGTAAAGACGTTTCAACTTCAATTTAACTGGCACAGACTGAATTTTCAATGAGGGGTGGCCTACGTGAGCAGCTTTGGAATTTCTCTGTTCATAGGAGACATGTGCCCTGCTTCTTTTCATCCTTTGTTACATTCCACTTTATTTCTTCTAATGACATGGAGAGTCACAGTGCATAATTAATAGGAAATGAAATATTCAAATGGCCCTAATGCAGCCTTGAGAGGAGTGTCTGGACACGGGAGCAGGGGATACGGGGAATTGACATCGAGAGAGACTATGAACGTTGGCATGTGTCACTTTCTGGACTTCAAATGAAGCCACTTTCAAAAGCTCTCTGGCAGGATGACAGTCCCTAATGTAAATTGCCACAATAAAACAAGTTAAATAGACATTCCTCTACCAGTCGGCTTTTTACATATCAGTTAGTCTGCCTAGTATATTTTTTATTTATTCATTTATTTTACAGTTTCTAATTATACAGACTGGACCCAGAGCTCAAGGCTGTCTCCGAGGGAAGGTTTATCATCTTCACTGTTTGGTGGAATTTAAATTAAATATACATCTTTACACCAGTATTTAGATTTCCAATGTGTTGAACATTTCTGGTGCATATTTCTAATTATTTCTATGGTGTTATGCATTAAAATATAGCACAGAGCAGTAAAATCATTCATTTCATGTAAGGATTTCAGTTTTTTCATATTAACTGAATTTACCTTATTTCATCTTTGGCTTATTTGTGGTTTTCATGAGGTCTGCAGAGGTTCAGGTCTGCATAACGTACAAAACAATTAGTCCGCCGTGTTGAGGTGTGAGAGAGGAGTGTGAGTGGTTTCAGCAGACAGACAGTGCAGCACTAGAGGGCACTGCAGTGTTTCACTGGCTCTGACCTCTGACTGGACACTGAAGAGAAGGGTCTTGACCCCCATAAAAACACCAGGCTCTGCTACGAACCCAACCCCACCCTTCTGTGTGCTGAACCCGAAAACAGGAACAGGGATTTGGTGCTTTGTATTTATCAAGATAGTGCGTGTAGGTATGTAATGTTTTCTTTAAAAGATAGAATAAATACACACACAGTTTAAAACAACATTTCAGCCCCGTGTTAGTTGTTACTGTTGGCATGTGGAGCTGAAATCTGGTTGACGTTAGAGTCCTCCTCACCTTTCTTTCTCTCTGGTACACAGTACACTGTGTTCTGCTGACTACACACACAGAGAGACACACACACACAGAGAGACACACACAGACACACACACACCTCTCTTCAGTTCCATTTCCAACATTTCCAACCTTTGGAGGCTTTTGTAAGAGCACCGTAATGGCTGATGTATTCTTTATTTTTATTTTTGATTGTTTTTGGAGGCCCACAGTATCAGTTGCTGGGATTCATGTGGAAGTGCTTAAGGGTTTGAGAGTTAACACCTTGGTGAGCTGCTCGCACTCTTGCCTGCTGTTAAACAAAGGCAGCTTTGTGGAGACTCTCCCCAAATGTTTTCTTAACATGTTCCAAGCAGTTTGAGCAGGCAACTAAAGTAAACAAGATGTTGCCATGATAAAAACACTTGTAAAAACATAGCAGAGTGCACTTAGAGACTTTTGAAGGCAGAGCTCTACCGGGCACACTGAATTTAATTCCCCTCTCTTCTATAAACAAAGGGTGAGGCAATGTCAGAATACAATAAATAGTGATGGATTTAAGGGGGCACTCCCAAAGCTGAAATATGCGTGTCTATGTGTGAAAGTGTGGGTGTGCAATACGTGGTTTAATAACTATGTGTCACAGGATGTTTATTAAATGAAAATAAAAACACAGAACTGCCTATTTTTCATCTCGCACACAAACTGCACTACCACACAATCTGGTGTAATGAGCTTTTTGAAAGCAAACCACGCTCCAAGTGGATTTAAGTAAATGATGGAAAAACCAAAAGAGGATTCAAAATGTTGACAAAGACAGTCAAAACTTTGAGCTGCCTGTGAGGCGTCCCTCGGCAGCACCTTTCTCTCCTGCGTCTGCGAGGAACTGTTCGCTTGCTGAGTGCTTGTTTTAGGATAATGGAATTGTGTCATATCTTGTTTAAAGTGCGTCTAATCCGGGGTGACAGTGAGCCATTGATCTGCTGCCACAATGCAGATGTTTTCATCCTTTCCGTAACCATGGCGCTGTTATGTGTTGGATTACCCAGAGCGCACTGCACACAGGGCTGATTAGTAAACCAGGGGCCTGACTCAAATGGAGAAACACGGCGCAAAACAAAGCCCTGTGTCAGACTGGACAGGGTCAAACCTGTTACACTGCTCAAACCGGAGAGATGCTCCACAGCAAGCGATACTGACTTGGATCTCTGTGAGTACAGCATACGTGGCCCGTTTTAACACAGTGCTGAGGCGTGGGCCTTCAGGGACATGAACAACGCTGTAAACCGGAAAAGCAGTCAAAGAAGTAAAGCATGAGAGAGGAGAGGGAAAGACAAATAAACCGCTGAGAAAAAGACACACACACCAATCCCCCTGTCCAGTGACAAGGGCAAACATGCAGAGCGCCCTAAGTGCGGGCTGCCACAGATAAACATCCTACCGTTGTTTGTTTGGGAAAAACGGCCCCCGTCACCATGGGAACTGCACTTATCACAGGAATTAGAGGCCCATGCCGTTCTCAGAAGGAGACCCCGCCACAGTACCCTTGTCAAAAGAGTGCCAACTCAGGCACCCACACTCAGGAATAACAACCAGCTGCACCTGTAGTGCCTCTGAGTCACCGGGGGTCACAAAACGTGTAATCGACCCAACACGAGGACAAACAAACTGCGATAAAAATGCACCTCCGACTACGGCTCTTACTTACTTGAGGAATGACTGGAAATCATCAAACACCGCCTCACATCCAGGCCACTTGCAAACACCGTGACCATAGAGAGGGTGGCTGTGGTGGTGTGAAGGCTCTTCTAACGTGGACCTAAAAGAGAAATGAGAGATGGTTATTAATAAAAGCAGATTTTCAGGTTCTCTGCAACACAAACACAGTCACATGCCTGTGGGTACATAACATGACGAGGGATCACAGAGGATGGTTTCAGTGTACCTGCCTGATCTCTGCTTGCTCCTCTCTTAAAAGAGGGGACTCACGTTGTGAAAGCACGAAGGAATCAATATGTAATTATTTAATATCACTGAGCCATGCTGCAATTCACTTTGATCAAGGCTGCTAGGGGTCTCCCCCTCAATCGCTGCTTTTCTTGCGCTGCCTGCTGCATCACGTCCCAGGGCCCACCTGGAGGAGCGTACACCGCAACATGAAAGCCCCAAAAGCATCAGCCACTTTCACACTGTGCACAAACTGTAAACATCCCCGTCTGGTATCAATTTATATACTGACCAATCCATGTCACCTGGGGCTGACAAGCACGCATCCATGGGGAGCGTATGGCTTCGTACAATCAGTCTAAATAGCAGGAACATCCCTGAAAAATAAACTTTACAACATCTTCCATATGGCCAGAGGTGTGGAGCCACAGCTAACTACAATCGGCATGGAGAGAGAGCGGCCCGTGCAGAGGCAGTGTCTGCGAAGAAAGCGAGACAGGCGGCCATATGGACAAAGGCACTATACAAGACACACAACTTTCAGCAACAAGAGCCTGGGGGACTGTCCTATATCGCTACCACCTGTGCTTCTGGTGGCTCGTGAGCACAATGCTGCTGCTGCTTCTTCTCCAGTCTGAGCTGTGCTCTCTAAGACAACAGGTCAGGTAGGGAGATTCATTACACCACAATGTGTTGTGCTGCCATTTGGGAATAACCCCAACCACTGAAACTTCATTCATATACATATATTAAATAAGAGATAAAGTCTTATGCTACGACTTCAGGGATCGTCCTCAAGGATACAAAGGAAGGAAGAATAAATAGCAAGAATAACATCTTGCATTGCTTAGCCAATCATCCATCTGCTGTGATTTAGTAAAATTCATGTAAAAATGAATCAGTAAAAAAAAGAAAGTAATCTAACCATGGTGTGCCAATTTTGCCGGTTTAAACAAGCTGATGTTCAGATTAAAATCTCATTTGTATCAATGTTAGTAAAGCTGTACCTCAAGTAGGAAATTTTAAAGGTCGTCACAGGTTTCCTTGTGTTATAATTACTTGCTTAAGAGTTCACATTGTTCATAACATGTGATAATTGCATTGCAATTAGGAAGCAGTCAAGCATTCATGAATGTGGTTAGCAGCTTTTTTTCTTCCCTCTTTCAAAAGTCAGAATTTTTTTTATTCAATTATGAATTATGCATTCACATTAAGACCTCTGTTTTGATACAGCTAATAAATAGATGGCGGAAGACCTATTATAATGAGTTTTTAACAAGGAAATGTGTGGACTGGCGAAGGTAACGCTGGTTTTTAATTTAAAGAGATCCTTTTTTAATTCTTTGCGAGCAGGCTTGTTGGTTAATTCTGTATTAATAAGATATTGAAATGTGGAGTGCGCTGGGAATCAGTAAGCACAAAGCGCTGTGAGGGGCTGGCGGCAGAAGAGCCCTTTTAAACGGTGGATGGCTAAACAGTAGTAAATGACAGAATTTACACCAAATGAGCTACATTAGTGTAATAGGAGAAGAGTGTAGGATTCATGGGGTTTTCTCCCATTTGAGAACATTTGAAGGAAGGGGAGAAAGAAAAAAAAAAAAAAAAAAGGGAAAACCGCTTTGCAGTTCCCTGCCTTGCGTTAAATTTGACTTCCACCCATGACAGGTCTGTCAGGATGTTATTATTGTCAGGCAGCCCTGAGGAAGAACACTCTAATGATGTTGTAACAGCGATGAGGAACACCGTGCCATCAGCTTCCTTTAGAGGAGAAGGAACATTAAAGTGCCTACAGACCCCGACAGAAAGTGTGCGCTGTGTTTGGACGGACAGGAGGAGCAGCACACAGATACAGTAGAACTTTGACAGCTGCCAGCCAGTTGTTTTCTAGTTCACTTCTTTTCATGAGATGCTTGGGCCATAAACAAGTCATGATCTACAGCAACGTGTGCTGATGGGCTCAATCTATCAGCGAGAGTGGAAGGATTGATGTCCTCAACTGTGCTGGGTCAGAGTCTGGCCACAATGTGTGAAGCCAGTCACAACACTACCCCTCACTGGCGCTAATGTTAGCCTATTCCCTCGAGTCCTCCCCCTCAATCCTCCATCCATACCAGCTCCCCTCCTTTTTCGAACTCTCTCGGCCCTACACTCGATTCCTTCCTTGCGTCTTCTCTGTGCCATTGCATGGTTTACCCTTAATGATTTAATTATCTTTTTTTTTTTTTCCAGTGTAAGACAAATGAAAGGCAAGAGAGATGGGAGTGCTGTGCCAAATCTGATCATTTATCTCCTTAACAGATTGCTGCGTTACAGTCCCTGAGCTGTGGTTACTGATGGTTGTTGGGAAGTAAAGTGGGCCAAGCGCTTTGTGAGGATGCTCCCCCTTACAAAGCTGATGCAGCACTGTATTGGGAATTTGTGTCAGATACAGATCAGGCACATTTCATTTAAATAAGCAAATCATTGAATAAAGATGACCTGGCTCACAGGGGTATATCTCTATCTATGCATCAGTTCGTGGGCTGCGAAACAACACGGGCTGACAGATTGAGTGACTCAGGCCCTGGTCATATCAGGGATGTTATTCAGACCAACAGAAATCCCAGCCTGCCTCGCCAGAGTGTTCTCTGAGACAAGTAAAAGCAGGAACACGTGCCTCGTCTTCGGTGTGTCAAGCCGGCAGTGATTGAATTTCTCCTCCTTCCTTAAGACGGAAGTGCAAAGCCGGTGAGTGATTCCTGTGGATGCACTTAAGGTTTTAGTTGCAGGCGTCGTTGTGCCTGGGCAGATTTTATATGACACATGAAACTAACTACATGGTACTTAGGGCCTGCTGTAAACCAATCTGAAGCCAGTCGGGAAAACAGGCCCATCAGCAGAGAGGCTTGTTTCTGTTGCATGACAAAAGGACTTGCAAAACCGCATCAATTAAAAGTTCATTAAGTTCAGCGCTGGGAGGATGAGTGGATGCTCTCTATTTACGCCCAGGCCGGCCCAGCCCATTATCTTCAACCTGATTATTCAAATCCCTGGATTATAACACAGACGTTTTCTCAGAGCCTTGCTTAGAATAATCATACTTAATAATATTTCATTTTTCTTCCCATGGAGTCTGATTAGAATTGAGTCTGCATCATCAAAAGAGAGGAACAATGCTCTTGATAGTTGTGTGATTCAAGCGTTCCAAAATTAACACAAGAAAGAATTATTGCTTGTGTGAATCTAAATTAGCATCATTCAGCATTTAATAAGGAATGTTTTGTGTTCGCTTTGTATCAGTCATCTATTCTTAGCGACCGCACTTTGAAAGTGCGCGCAGGTAATCCTCGAGCTTTCTCGAGCAGATGGGCTGGATGAGAATCACCTGCTTGGGTTCTCTGACAGATCTAAGATACTGCGAGAATATTCAGACTGAGACTGCCTTCCTCACTTAAGCTTGTGTTAAACTGCTGTTGACATCTTCTTTAATCTCTGACAGTCGGTGCGAGGCAGAGGGGCTGCCAGCTCTTGCGTTATGTCTTCTCCGATGTTTCATGGAGCCCTCAGCTGAAGCTGGTTCTTGCCTTTTCCTGCCATCGATGCTCACCTCGTTTGCTCGCTCGCGACAACATGTGATGGAGTGAGCGAGTCAATATCCTCCCCTGCGATTTGTCGTCAACTGCACAAAAAACCAGACATTCAGCCAGACACTGTGTGAAGGACTGGAAGCCTGTGGATGCTGTCAACTGTGGGAGCAAGTAATGCCCGTTTTTTTTTTTTTTATATATTATTTTTCTCCAGTGTCTGTGCTGGAAGATAACTTTGAAACACAGTAAAGAGGATAAGTCTGTACAGGTAATACAAATCTGTTTAAAACCCATAGCACTGCTTGAAAAGAAAGAGTGGCTTTCCGTTTGTATCGCTCCATCAATGAATCATAGTATTCCCTCTCGAAGTCATTCAGATCTTCTTTACAACCTCCCGTGCACCCCCCCCCCCCCCCCCCCCCCCTTCACTGGCAGCCCCTCTTCACCTCCAAAGGCCTGCTGGTTTACTGCACTAAACATGTTTTCATCGGCGTTGCTTTCATAATGACGAGTAGGTTTTGATCACTGAAACACAAGTCAGATGTTATGCAGTGAGCTCATGGTGCCTGGAGGCTCCTCACTAGCAGTTCAAAGATCAGGCTTTGGTGCAAGAAAACAAGCAAATGTGTAAGATGCCAAATTAATTCCTTCCTTAAAGACACAGACACAGCGCTCAGAGAGCAAACGCCTTTCACAGATGATTCATCCCAGTCTTAAAAATACGATACACCCAGGGTTTGTTTTTTCTAGCATATAATAGCTCGTTGGTCTTGTTCTTTTTCTTTATTGCTGAGCTGACAGGTGATGATCATGTTGATTTTACATGTCAACAGGTTACAAGGAAGTAATTTTCCTTGCTGAAAAGACACTAGTGATCTGAATGTTTCCAAGGCAGTCACAGCTGCACTTCCCAATGTGCGACTGAAACAATAGCAGGAGGGGGTCAATCCCCTGACCCCCCTCATTAATAGTGTGGTGCACATTTCTCCAGATCCCTGTGTTCCTTCCAGGTGCTCCTACGAAATCCCCAGCTGCACACAGAACAGTGACCTTAATGAAAATAATACTTACAAACTATAAATTAATAGAAATCTCAATGCAAACCCTATGGGGACACATGTCCATCAACTGATGCTCTGTGAGAAATTGTGATTTTAAATGGGAATATATGGCACATGGGCCTTTGCACAAAGATGACACTGAAGACCAGTTTAATTACCGGTTATTACACCAGGTTGTTATAACATAAGGAAAAGCTTTGCTTCACTACATTTTAAGCTTGTGTGTCTTCACTGACCCATGCTCTCATTACGAGAACATGCAGGACAAGCAAATAAAAGGAAACAAGAAAGCCCACGCGGAGGGAGGGACTCACACTTCTCTCTTGTGACTCATGTACTGCCCGTTGGTGGAGGCATGCTGGTTGAGGAGTGGGTTCTTTGGTGGTGCCGGGGATGACAGGTCAAGGCCCCGGTGACCATTGTTGCTGCTGTTGTTGTGCTCCTCCTTCACGTGAGCGTTTGTCACCTCCTTCCACAGTTGCTGCAGCTCTGCTGGAATCATGCCTGAGACAAACAAATTGGATAATTAAATCAATTAACAGCTAATCCAACTCTCTTCTTCATCACTTAATTAAATCAAAGCGTCTGTAAACAAAGCCGAGTATTAATTAGAAAATATTCCACTACAGGGTAATGCACTGAGAGCTCTTGCCTCCCCCTCTTCTCTCCGCCACCTCCTTCTCTCCCTCCCATTTTTCCTGTGATCTGAAGCGTGTTTGTATACACAAATCCCTGGCATTCACGCAAATTTCATGCCCAGAGTAAATAATTAACATCCAGACAAGGCATGAAATCTGAATAATCACCATCATTTTCTCTCAACAACAGAGATGTGCAGAACACACACAACAAAAAGTTTACAATAGCAACACTAGAAAACATCCCACCCCTGCCTCCTTGAGAAACAGGACCCTGGGGTAATATTCTCAAAAGCGCATTAATGTGCAAAATACTTAAAGCTCTGCACCGCCTCCAATTGACACAGAAGACTTAAACCTCATTTAACAAGTCAAGCACACTGCAGCTCACACAGCCCTTTGAAAAAAAAAATCCCTTGAAGACAGAAGACATTTTTCTGTGTGTTGGAAACACGTCTACAGAGCGCATGTTTTTTTCTGCCTGTGAGTGACAGCGATCCCGATACTCAGGGCCAGAGTCGCGTTGAAGAAGCATAATGCTGTGTTTGTGCACCCCACTTTCCATGGCTGAAAGAAGAGAGGCTTTGTTGGCACACAATATATAAGTGTCCATCTATAGTGAGTCTGTTACTGAGCCGGAGAAGTCTGCTTTCATTTGACACAAATGAGGATAAAGCTGATATGTAAAATAAGATTACGCCTCATGGGTGCAGAATTTGTGACTGTTTGTATTTTCAGTGAAAAACATACTGCCTCTGGGTAACACTGTTTTTAATCGCACACTGAAAGATCTAATAGAGGAATATGTGTGGATTTGTGTTGGGCATTCAAATCCATGCTTAAATAAGCCACATGTTCTGAGTACGGTGAAAGCAGCCCTCGGATATGTGGTGAATTAAACCACAGACCAAATGGGCAAGACCACTCGTTTAACATTACAATTAATTAAATCCATTCTCAAAATGAGCACTGGCAAATGAAAGATGATTTGCACATGCTTATCTACTTGGGTTTATACTCTCCGGATCCCCCCCCCACCCCTCCCCATTTCTCATCAGCAGCTCTATAGATACCAGAAGTGCTCCTTTCAAGCACCAGATTGTAATACATTGTGTGCAAAATGCTTAGTCTTAATTTATTCCTGTTGTGGAAAATAACTGTGAGGTGAAGATCTCAATACGATCAGCAAAAATATTTTTAATTTGATAAGCTACTAAAGATTTTAATTATGCTGGTAATGGAGAACATTGGCCTAATGAGGCGGAGGACTCCAGAGAGACGCAGGGGCTAAGAACTGTGAAATGAGTCTGATAGGATTGCTGTAAATTCACACTAGATCGTTTGCATATCAAAGAGCAGGAAATGATTACAGGACAAATCAATAACCTTTCCACGTTCCAAGGAGCGTCTTTCCTCATTCGAATATTTCAGCACCCTCTCTCTATTCTGCCTGCCTGTATTCTCCCTTATTCTCTTCAATGCCTTGATGTGCCCTAATCGAAGCGCACGTCCATGACAGGACTAAACATGCTTAATATTGCGCTCTGTGTTACAGCATGCTAATCCACTTCTTGCTGATTTCCAGTCACATTATCAAAGGAACCATTGTTGTTTTGATGGCATACGGAGACTTTGGAGCAAAAGTCTTTTTTGTTTCTGCGGTGGCTGGTTTGGAAGCGGAAGGTCACTGGTGATGCGAGTGTCCTGCGCTCCGACAGCGGGAACAATCATTTTCCCCCCACTTGGTGCCCGGTGACAGTGGGCGATGTATTTTTAGCCGATGTGCTTGACAGGGCGGCCCACACTGGCTCAATTACCCAGCAGTCCTGGTGACCCCGACACCACTGTTTACTCAGATGAAACCGCAGCGGATAGACCGGCCTGATGAGAGAGGTAACGGAGTGGGACCAGGCTGTCTCTTTCTGGATCTAGTCTGTTGTTTTATTGCTCTCTGCTCACCTCTTCCTTCTCTGTGCCTCTATCTAACCCTAACCTCTTCAAACTCCCCAACAGCTATGGCTCATGATTCCACATAAATGACAATAAAATATCATTACACAAATGTCTCAGAGGGTATTATATTTCGTGTTTGGACAAACTACGTTGAGCCTCTCTCCATCTGATTACTGTGGGACACATAATGACATTGACCTGTAAATCCTCTTTCTTGGGTCCGCAGTTTGTCCATCCTTTAAATGCCCGATTGGTTTATCTTTCCTCTTTCCATTTTTCAGCACAACTATTCCACTCATTACGACTGAGAAATACGGACAAGCACTCTAAAAAATGTATGTTGTTGGGACACTTGATTGATCACCGGTCTCCCAACTCAATTTTACCTCTGCAGGTAGCTCTGGCACCGAGGCAGGCCGAGCTCTTCAACCTTTTCCTGTCCTTGTCCCCCTGTACCCAGGTGACCATGTTCAAGCAAGCAGAAAGTTGATTTAAGGTTCATAATGACATCAGTTGCAGGCCATCATCCCCCAAATAAAAAATGGCCCCCAGTGCTCCGGGCTCTTTAAACCGAGCTGTTACTTCTCACACACAGCGCCGGTGCCATGGGGGGACAGTGACATCGCTATTAGTTTATTGTTCCGTCAGGCTGGGACCTTTACTGCACCCCTGTTTATGTTGCCGTAATCACTGGCCTGCTGATATGCACCCCTTAGGCCTGAAATATGTCCTGTCCTAATGCTGCAGGAACTATTACCGGTAGCCCACTGCTGGATGTATCAATCACTGACAGGTCAGCTGCATTACCCACCGCTGTCCCTGATGTGCTGCTGTTCTGTGAGCACTTCATGGCTCGCCACATTCTTTGCTTTCATATTACCGACAAATTTGTCTTGTCACTGTCCCCCTGGCTGCTCCTAGACAGCTTAAATGATGTTGTGTAGCTACAAGAACTCACTCTCTTGCAGAGCAACCTCCGAGGGTGAGTGGCCGTTTTAGCCGGGATGTGCACAAACACTGGCCACCACTGTGACACGCACACACACGCACATACACACACAGCAACGCATGTGCATAAACATGCAAACACACACTCATACAACACCTGAGCAACATGAGCCTGAGCAACCACTGACTCACTTATCAGGTCAAGAGGAGAGGCTTTTTGTGAGGACGGGGAGGGGGGTGGATCAAATTTATATTTATGAGAGTTATATCCTCCCCAAACACATTGTTATAATTTATAACAGATACCGTCTGGCCGCTTCCAAGACTTTGAACATTAATGTCAAAAGAATTTACGACAAGAGAAACAAATTATACTTTAGATAATGTGAGCAATTGTTTTTCACTCAAAATGCCTATCTGCGAGTTTATACTTAATTAGTGCTATCAAATTTTTGAAAAGCTAATTCAATTGCATTCCTTCAGTCCATCGTTCTGGCAGAAAAAAAATGACTATGATGAATCTGTCTCAGCCAACGATGTAACTGAGCAGGAAACTGGTATAAAAATGAGCTGTAAACTGCATCACAGTGCCTTAAACACAACGGCAGATTTCACACATGCGTTTCTTTAATTACTCTGTTATTTGACAACCTTTTGTTCCTCAGCACATGAGGAAGGTTACCGTGAATCGCATGTGATAACAGCGGCTTTTTAAAAAGAATTAAATTGATATCTAGATTTGGAAATGAAAGAAATAAAAATCATCAGTTAAAAAGTCATACCAATTTACTGCCCCCAAGTTTGAATTCATAATCACTGGGACCCAAACAGAGCAGATCAACTCATCACTTCCAAAGCAGTGCTAACAGCTAGCTGAATATTGTAGATTAGATCTGAGCACCATAGGCCTGGCCCACTGATGCATGAAAGAGTTTAGTGATGTGGAAAACAGAAAGGTCATCAATAACTTCAAACAGTCAAGCAGAAAATGTGTAGAATAGGAAGACAAACTGGGGGCCTGAAGCAGTAGCCTAAGTGTTGTAACAGCTGTCGGAGGCACAGAGTTAACCATCAATGGATTGCAACAGCAAACTAACCAGGTTCGACTGGTCGTGACAAACACAGACAAAACACTTATTGTACACGGGGAGATTCACTTCCTCATCTTAGATGTTTATGCAAACAACACCTACAAGAAATTAACCCCTTACATATGAGTGCAATTCATTTCAATGCATTGTCGGTGGCGTGAAGTTACTCACTCAGAATTATAAGTAAGGTTTTATCTAACAGTTCTTTGAGAGACATTTTCTCAAATAGAATATTATCTGTCATTTAACTGTGTCTATTTAAACCTGATTAGGTATGGTAATGCACTGTATTTGTCATTTGCTAACACAACTTAGGGAGACAAGTACATGGCGTGATACATGGATCCTCTCTATTAATGCAAGTTATAAT
This sequence comes from Chaetodon trifascialis, assembly GCF_039877785.1. Classification (NCBI taxonomy): domain Eukaryota; kingdom Metazoa; phylum Chordata; class Actinopteri; order Chaetodontiformes; family Chaetodontidae; genus Chaetodon; species Chaetodon trifascialis. Next base: position 23,286,307 of record NC_092058.1, on the reverse strand, counting down.
TTGAATGTTTTAATAGCCTTAACTGTGCGGCTCTATCAAAGCATAAAAGTGGATTGAAAACTGAAAATGAATAAATTCAGTAGACCTACTCTCTTGATAAGGTAAGATGCCTTGGAGGTATTTGATGACGGCACAGTATAAACAGGATGTTCTGAAACTGTTGTGAAATCCATCAAGAGTACCTAGTCATATCACCTATATAATGCTTTACTCAAGGGGTGTGTGTGTTTGCCAGACATCTGACACAGAGCAATTCAGCAAAGCACACTCACAACACAGCAGCGCTCCACGCCTGTGCCCATGGCAATCGTCTGCGAGTGGATGAGTGATTCCATACCCAGTCCAAACAATAACACCACTGTACAAACTGTGTTTGTGTTTGCCTATTACCTAAGCACCCCCAAAACCCTCCTGTTTTTATCGCCCTTATCTTGTTATTTCAAAACTGTTTGTCTTAGCCGGGAATGAATAGTCTATGTCATGTTCTAAAACCCTTGTGACGCCGTCTTTGTCACAAGGCAGCCACTCCTTAACAAAATATTAAAGAATAAATAAAGAAATAAACTTCCTGGCCAAACAACAAGTATTGACTCCCTATCAAGTAACAGGCGGTTTCACAATGACAAGTTCACTGGCAGTTTACGAACAATAGATCCAGTCTTCCTCCAGGCTGAAGGAGAGTGCCACCAGGATGCCAATCACAGACACAGGACAGAGAGTTCAAGGGCAGAGCGTGGATATCAAACTCTATCTCCATTTCTGAACAGCGGGGAATTGTACTTGAAATGTCTGGATGATCATAAACGAAGTGTAGCATGGCAGAATCAAAAGGCAATGCTGCAGTAAACAGTAGACCCTGACAGTAGGTGTGTCTTGAATCAGTGAAACCATGTTCAGTATGTGGTTACATACTTAAGTGGTGCATTGTTCACTTTGACTAAGCAAATTTACACAGGTATAGTAGAGCAGAGCAAAAACAGTAGCAGATCAAACCACTCTGAATATACAGAGATACACAGGCTGCAAGGTTAAAATAGACTGTTTAAAACGCTATCTGAAAAGCATCCAAATTTCTACAAAGCCACACCAGCAGCTCTGCACGACAGTCAAAGTAATCTCATCAGGGGTTCAGGTCTTTGAAGACCTACAGGAATACTAATGTTTTTGCAGTGAGGCTGCTCATAGTTTGCGCTGAGATCGGTATGAACGGGAACATCTGCGTGCCAAAAAAGTCAAACCTTTCTCCCACAACTGTTGGAGATTAAAGGCCCGTGAAACAACATTCATCTTCACAATGATCACGTGACTCTTAAAATGAAAGCTCGCTCACATGAAAATGATTTTAGATGTGTTAGCAGGTGTCACTGGACCTTTTACACAGTTGATTAAAATCCTCCCACACGATAACTGAATACTTTCTCTGCTTAGATTTTAACAGATTGAGGAAATCATCTGACCAATATTTTTAAATACAAGACCAGGATCATCCAATCCATCAGCATATCAGCTGTATGAACACAACCCTTATCACCACTGCTTTTGTCTTATAGCCCAGATTCTAATTTGTGCTCAACAGTGGCCTAAATCTTCAGTGGGCAAACACATTTCTAGCATTTCCACATATACTGGAGGTAAAAAAGGTGGTGGATCATCAGCAGAGTTTTGTTGGCAGAAATGCGCCTGTTGAGCAGCTGAGGACTGATGGACTGGAGATCTGACAAAGTGCTGTAGGCCAGTGGTTCAGCACAGTGCTGTGATATTAGGTACTGACCCTGAGTGAGGGAGTGCAGTGGCAGGCCGGTCTGTCCGGGCTGGATTGTGAGCAGCCCTTGCCTCTGAAGGTTGAGCAGATGCTGCTGCTGGACCTGCTGGACCTGCAGGAGCTGCTGCTGGAAGGCCAACTGCTGTGCTGACACCTGCTGCTGGTGACACACACACACACACACACACACACACACACACACACACACACACACACACACACACACACAGAAAGATAAAGAGGCACACCATCAGCAAACATGCATATAACAGCCGGTGCAAACATGTAAAGCTGAATTTCGGGTTTGTACATTATTAGACTCACGTGTGTACCTTTAAAGAAAAACATTATAAGTCCAAAGGCCACTGAGTTCATAGTTCAGGTTGTAAAATGCATCACTTTGGAACAACATGTTCACAGAGCTAATGGATTTTGACCTGCTAAGACACAACCGCACAGTGTAATTTTCAGATGTTTTTGCTTTACTGTGGGCTTGTCTGGGCCCACTTAAGACAGGTACAGTACACATCTCCCTCTCTCTTAATTAACGAGGAGTCGGGAGGCAAATGACAAACAATGAAACAACATAGTTAATCATTCATAATAAGAGCCACAGGAATTTAATTACAGCCATTCATAATTCAGCAAACAACGTGTGACTAAATCAAAGTGCTTAATAACCACCCTAGCAACTCTCACAACTCTCCCAGGCATGGCGCTGAGCTCAGGGATACACTCTTCCCCCAACCAGCGCAGCAAGCTTTGTTCCATCACACACTGTGGACTGACTGAGAGATGTGGGCTGTTTTGTTGATCTAACTGCGCTGCGGCTGTTTCATCAAGAAGTCTTTTAATGAAAAGCTGGTGTGTCTTTACTGATTTAGGGGTTAGGGGGGAAATTTTGGCTCTGGTAAGTGAAACGTGTGAACTCTGATTGGATGAAAATGAAGAAGAAAATGGAAAGCAGAAAAAGACAAAGTCAGAATAATAAATAAAAGGAAATTATCTAATATCCCCAATCTCTTATGAGTCAAAACAAATGAGAGATGTTATCTTGATAACGGGGGGCACAGAGGAGAGAGATGACTTTTAACCCTTTCACCAGTCCCTGCTCTCAACAGCTCCAAAATGTCTATCATTACTAATTAAATGACAAGATCTATCAGGGAGCCTTGTATTCCCTTACAGTTAAAGATAAAGTAAGCATTCCTGAAACTCATCGGCAGACTGGGCCTGTTTGTGAGTACACAAGGCCAGTTGTCAAACGGGTGGGAGAAGAGAAGGGGGCACTAAAAGCAGAGCAGGGGCTGCCAAGCTGTGCACCGCACCCTGTTACCAAACACAGGATACACCACTTTGTTTACTTCTCACAATTGAGTGCGTACAAAAAAGGTCTCGGTGCAACGTGGCTGTCAGGTCACTTGCTGGCGGCTCTGAAACAGGCAGATAAAACGTGTCCCCTCCGCCCACCCCCGTTCGGCCTGTCAAAAGGGTCTAGCGGCCTTCCTTTCCCTTCCTCTCCCTCCTCCTCCTGCCCCACACCCTGCCTGCTGCTCCTGCACTGGCTCTCTAAAAATAAAGCTCTGGGCAGCAGTGGTTTATTACAGCAAGCCGGGTCGTCTCATTGGATCAATCAGGGGAAGAAGGCGCGTTGACAGTGGATAGCGGAGGGTCATAATTGAGGAGTAACCACATTCGTTCACAGGCTCATGTGTGATCTAACCCAGGAATGAGCAAAGAGGAAAGCGAGGGAGAGGAAGAAGAGAGGGGGAGATGATGGAGGTAACAGAGGTTTCGGTGAAATTCAGGATGCAGGTAGCCTGTGATCTTCTCTGATCTGTCCTATCTATGAAAGGTGGTTGGTTCTTTTCTCCCTTCCATCAATGTGAGAAGTTTCTCATGTCTTCAGTGGTTTTCTGTTCTCCAGCTCCTCCCTGACAGCCTGAGACAAAGATAATAGTGCTACGGGGGTGGGAGTTCACAGGGAACAATGTCTTTCATCAAAATGCTAAATAAATAGAGGGTGGCTTTTCAGAAAAAAAAAGGAAGAAAGAAAAATCGAGTATTGCAAATGAATTTAACACTCTCCCCTTCACATTTTTTTTTCTTCTGGTCCCATCAGCTGACAGGAGCTCCTGTGCGCTCCCAGCATGCAGACACATTAAAAACCCCAGACCCAATAGACCAAATAAGAGGTTAACAAGAAGTGGCACGAGGGAGAGAAAAATACAGTCGCTGACAAATGATAAAGAGTGGCACTGGCAGGCCTTTATTGTCAAGCTTCAAATATAAAGTTAAAGATCTTTGAAAAACTAAATTTTGATGTCTTTAAAATAAAAGAGGCACAAAGCAACAACAGGGGGTTATTGTCTGGCAGCCACAGGGGAGTCACTGCATAATTCTTATTCTGTCTTTTGATGGCTGTGAGAAATGCGACTGAAAAAAAGAGAGAGCGATGGGGAGAGAAAGAAAACATCGGCAGAGGGGGAGAGCCTCTCGAGGCTGCATCCATTTCCTGTGATCATACATAATATGCTTCAAAAGTTGTTTTTTCTTTTATTCTCATGCTCCATTCAACTGATCAATTGCACCTCCTTGCGCCCCCCACCCCACCTCCCCCCCCTTTTCTCCCTTGCTCCACTAGTGTTTACATCAGATGCGACTTGGTGACAGGCCCTATCTGAGGCCGAGGAGCTCTGCTGTCATGTTGATTTATGGGAGCATCACGCCACAACTTGTCCAAACTGAAGCCTGCAGTTCATTAATTAGGGAGCTACGACTTTGAAGTTGGGAGCTTCGACAGCACGCGGACGTGTGTGAGTGCGAGCATGCGTGTGTGTGTGTGTGTTTGTGTGTGTGTGCGCTTTTAACATCGGGCTTAATTTTCTATGCTTCCTCTGCTCTCCAAACACGGAACTCAATGGGGACAAGAGCAAAAATTCCCAGATTGTCTTTGAACTTCTTCTGACCGCACAATAATAATTTGCTTTGTCCACAGTGATGCCTGTATCCTCCAGTCATTAACACGAATTAAGCTGCTGCCTATGAGCGAGCCCCGCTGTACTGGAGGGAGCGAAGGAGAGAGCGAGAAAGATGGAGGAAGAAAAAAAAAACTCTACACAGGCAACAAAGCTGGGAGCGCTCTCTGCACTGATATCTCACAATTACATGCCTTCTCTTCCTCTGCCATTTCCATGTTAATTACCGCGAAAAGCCTCTCAGATTTATGTGCTCCGTGTTCCTGCCTTTCTCCCTCCTGCCTTTCGTTATGTCCTACACGAGACTCACAGGAACGGTCATCTCTTTGTTGCACAGGACACTTGTTTACGTGGATTAAAAAAAAAAAAAAAGCTAGAACAGTCAACTGAAGCTCAGGCTCTATAAAATATTATATATCTAATGTGGAGACGCTTCCAGAAAAAGAGAGACTGTATTCTTAGCACAGTATCAGTCAGTTGTTCCCATTTATCCAGCAAGTCTGACATGCTAATCAGAAGCATGAGTGCACTTGATTCTCCCCCTCCCCTCTCTGCTTTAACCACAGTCTGGAAGCAGATGGGGTTGAGGGAGGGAGCACACATGCCTTCCATGCTCTGTCTGGCCAACGGGTTTGGTAATGGCAGGCGGTTGGAGTGATGTCAGCCTACCTCTTTACTCTGCTTGCTGCCTGCATGCTGTTGCTGCTGCTGCTGCTGCTGCTGCTGTAAAAGCTGGAGGTGGAGCTGTTCCTGCTGCTTTTTGTAGAACTCTTGGAGTTGCTGCTGCAAGAGAGACAGGAAGGCGACGTGCAAGTCTGTCAGTCATATACGCTCAGCAGTGGGTTTAGTGAGAATTTTCAATACTTTAAGGAATGTTGTCTTTGAGGCTTGGAAAAGAGAAAAGAATAGCAGTTCAAAGTGAATTTATCTTTGTGAAACGCTGTCTGCACACGAGAAGGTTTTTATTGCAAACTGTCACATTGATCATTTGAAACATGTGACGCCTTGTCTGACAAAATGATTCATGACATGAATGGCAGTTGTACATTACCTGCTGTAACATGAGGGCCTGTTGCTGCTGGAGAAGAACCTGGAGCTGCTGAGGGCTCAGGACTTGCTGCTGAAGGATCTGCTGCATCTGCTGTGGAGTTATCACTTGAGGTGTCATCATAGCCACAGAAACTGGAACCTGCAGAGACACACAAAACAAGCAGAGAGATGTCAAAAAACCATGAGTCGCTGACCAGAGCAGAATTCATGCATGACTCAAAAAGCCAATCATTCTTTATGCATGCTTCTTCCTGGTTCTAGTCATAAATGGGCTAAAGCTTAACCCAGCATGCAATAGGTTAAACATTGGGTTATATATATATATATAATGGCCCCTTGCTTTTGACTGGATTGTTGAAATTCATCTCAAGTTTCACCTTGATGTGTTAGAAGCTGCACATGCCCTCCAACAAACACACACATTTCAACCCCTCTAACCGTTATGACACCACACCACATTGAGGTTGGCTAAAGGACACAAGACAGCCAGGCGTGGATCACGCCTGTGGAGCAAACTGCCAGCAAATCCACCCAAACCTCCATCCTCCGACCTTCCCCTCTCTCTCACACACACACCCACCCACCCCCTCAACACCATCGGATATGATCTGCATCTGCTGCGATGCTTCTTGGAGCTCGTCATTTACACAACATGGCAAATGTGCCATACCTGAGGACGTTAAATATTGCTTCAAAAATGCTGCGGTTGGCTCATCGTGTGCACGACATGTCATGTGAGAAGATTTCATTAGAGACGCTGTCAACAGCGATCTATTATTGTGAAGACACGGAGCGCCTGGAGGAGGAGCCACGGTGAAGAACATGCCGGCCTCTAACTAACTCCCAGTAGAAAGGTGTGAGTGCATGACTCCTCAAAACAAGTGATTTGTTGTGACACTGAAAGAGCCCCTACAGTTGTCAGGGTGCCTTAATTGCTCCAGCGGCGTGGGGGACTCGGAGTGTGTCTGGATGCTGCCACTCACTGCTATGATGTGCAGTACCATTAAAAGCTCCTTTCCTTGACATTCGGATGACAAACAGCAACTAAGATGCACTTGATAGTGCGGCGTCTTTGCAGTTGTTAACATTTTTTCTGGCAATCCTTCTTTTTTTGTATGTGCATGTATATATTAGTATGTATGTGCATAAGTGTGTGGTAATATTGTGTCTCTCAGGCTCATGTCAGCAGCTGATAGAATGGACATAACGGGTGACAGTCTGTCTTCACCAAGGTTACCCAAATTGTGTGGCCGCCTTATAGCTAATGACACCCTTTGAATTTTTCATGCTTTTCTGAATGTAATTTTGCTGTTTAAAACCTCATCCGGTAACTAAGGGGCTTCTCTTGACACCCGCCCTGCATGCATATCACCTTATTCATTCTCCCCACTGTAGCATAAAACAAAAACAAAGCGGGGCCATAATGAACAGCTTGTATTGCACATTCGGAGGAAAGGGCAGTGATGTCAAATAGGACAGAGCAGCTTTGATGCTCTCCGTTAACTTTATTGAGCAGCGCGAGACTACGCTGCGCTGTGTTCTTCCAGCCCCAAGAGAGCGAAGGATGTTCAGCCCCACCCAGGACTAACACACACTTCACATTTCTCATCTCCAGCACCAGGCGAAGGAGCGCGAGGAGGAAAATGCAATATTAATTCCCCCCTGTATTATGTCTTAATATGCAGTTCATCTTGACTTTTGCACATGACTTGTCCTGTCATTTGCATAGCCCTGGCCTCCCATTTCCTAATTTCACAGTCATTATCCACTGAAGCCCTTTTTTTCTGGGCATCGCTAATTTTGATGAACTATTTTGAAGGTCAACCAAGCAGCCCTGTCTTGCTGACATGCAAGCGCCATACATGATGTGATATATAGTTCTCATCTAAACATGACATTTACCCACCGAGGATAAATAATAATGCCCCCCCTTTTCTTTTTGAAGCCTTACTTTAACTGTAGGCATTAAAAATCTACTCCATACTTGTCATGCTCTATTTTTACTACCATGTTAAAGCTGTAAATTTAGTCTTATTTTCAAATGTATAATCATTTTGTCATGTCATATTATAGAGTGCAATGTGAAAAAATGGAGAGAAACTCCAAGTTAACACAGATTTTACACACTTGAGCCGCTTTCAATAGCTGCCAATTTCATTACAAATGACGCCGAGATTTCCTTCAATTTAACTGTCTTAATTCTTTACACCTTGGGTGTGTATATATCTCATCATGGTTTCACACTTCGCCTTGTCAGGAGCGTCTGGCTCACAGTAACTACAGCTAGAGCAGCTTCCTCTGTGCATAGCCCCAGCAAGAGGCTATTACAGACCCCCATTTTATTACCCATTACTACTGAGGTCATTAGCAGCAAGAGGGATTGTATGCTTCTTAACCTATTGATCAATGTAACTACTACCATTTAATCCTGTGCTGAAGGAGTGAAAATCTGCCTAAGACTGGATCCTATTGAGAGGAAAGGCGGGAGGGAGCACTTTAACTGAAAAATATTGCCCTGGCCGCTGTATCATGCCCATTTAACGCAAACACAGGACGCCTGTCGCCATTTAGAGCACTCCCATATGGTGCACTCCCTTATCTCTTGGATAACATCATGACTCCAGATGATCCACAAAAATATATCACCATCTAAAGATAGTCTAAACGGAGACTCGTACTGGGCTAATAACTGGAGGGATCCACTGAGCCCAGCTCTAATCTACTCTACCAATATGAAGGTGTGAAAAAGAGGACATTCTGAGGATGCCAGAAATAGCTGACGTTTATGAATTTCACAAAGGTGTGGTGCTCCTCCAGGTGCCTCCCATACATAAACATTCAAACCCGGAACATTCTCACACAGCTGCAGAGTGACTGGAGGCGATATACAGCACCAGCATAGGCCTGCTGGCCAACACACACACACACACACACACACACACACACACACACACACACACACACACACACACACACACACACACACACACACACACACACACACACACACACACACACACACACACACACACATACATGCACAAACCTAAACTGTGGCATGCTACCTGTCACAAGCACATACAGGCACACAGCCAAGAACATACTGTACACATGAGGAGCAAAATCTTTTTTTTCCATATGGAATAACACAGTGCTTGCACTGTATACTCGATGAAGAAATGTATATGGAACAAAGAATAAAATATTTAAAAATAAGTAAACAATGAATTTAAACATTCAAATGTTTTTTTTTTTTCAATTTAAAAAAAAAATCGTTTTGTTCAGATAGGATCAATCATTTCATTCATATCATAATTCTTTGCACAGCTCTGTCCATGCATCAACAAGCACACACACACGCACGGACACACACACACATGCACACACACTGTACAGAAAGCATTTGTCATGAAAGGACACCTGCCGTAAACTTATTTTTGTGCATCACTACTCTGGAGAAAAGGCGCAAAATGTGATAATGTAATGAGGGAAAAACCGCACATCTGTAGACGACGGAGAGTCACTGATTCAGAGTTAATGAAGACGCTCCCCGAGCACCCCCTCCTATCACAAGTCAGAGGTCAAAGCCCGGTGAAAAGGAGTAGGGGTGAATGAGGCTGTAAGATAGCCCCTTTCCCCGAGACTGAGGCAATTAAGATGAACAGAAATGAGGGACAAGGAGGTGAACGTCAGTGAGACCGGCGCAGACGTTTCACTGGCCGCAAAGGTGCAGCTTGACTGGAAGAAAAAAAAAAGAAAAAAGAAAAGAAAAAAGAAAATTATCAAATTTTCATTTGTGCTCCCTGGGGTCATCTTGTTTTGCAGGGGCATCAAATGGAATGGAGAAGCAAAAAAAAAAGAAATAACAAGCCCTAGAGAAATCACTGAGTCTAGTCCGTTTGATGCTGTTGTTTTACCTTGGCCTGCAGTGGCGCAAAAAAACGACTTCCCATCCTGACTATGATCTCCTGCATGAAAACGTCGCCGAAATGAGGATTTCACGGGAGCTATTGTACTTAAGTGATGTGCGAACATAATTAGTCGTCGACAAGACTGGAAAGACTAATTCCTTATTACCCATTCAGGTTGATTGAAATCTCTGAGGTGGAGAGCCGTTATTTCCCTCTAAAAAATAGATGAAGCATAGTCACACCAGTAATCTTTCCTCATAATAATAAAAAAATAATAACAATAATAAGAAGAAGAATAATATCTTGGTATTTAAATTGTTTGAAAACATAATTTGTGTACAAAATCGTAGAAAGCAGGACAGAACCCGCCATCCCTCCATGTGTTAAGACCTCCTTAATTCCTTCCTCGTCATCCACAATCAAGCTGTTTTAAAAACGTTTCGAGCTCAGATAAACAGGATAATCACAGCCACATTTTGTGTCCATTCACCAAACACTATCTATTCAAAATAGGGTGTGGGGCTGTGAGGGGGGCTGGGGCTCAAATTATTTGCAGCAACTGTAAAAACAAAAGTTAAGATTGCATTTTAATTAACTTTTCGACTACAAACAAACAGGTTTTCGCCGGAGCTGGTCCCAGTGTCGGGTTTAAACAAACAAACTGTACGGAGAAGTGAGCGGGCTCTCACCCCAACAATAACAGCTGAGCTGCAAGCTGGACGCTGCTTCCCACACTGGAGGCAGCAACCACTGCAGGTGACCACTGGCCAGTGCGTGCACGCACGCACGCACGCACGCACGCACACACACACACACACACACACACACACACACACACACACACGCGCGCGCGCACACGCATGCACGTCTGCACACACGCACCATCATATTTTAACAGCATGTGCAAATTGTATTGCAGAAAATGTATTTGTGATTTTATCCAACAATAACAACAATCAGTGATTTGCTTGTAAAAATAATATCATTATTAATTGTGGTAAAATTAAAATAATACTGTTGCAGTTATGCATTTTTTTTTTTTTTTTGCAAAGTGAAAAAGTGTAAAACACACACAATAAATATTCAGCTTCACAAAAAAGTTACATTACATTACATTTTGATTTGTGCCTCAATGTCCTGTCACTCTTTTTGACCTTTCAAGCCACACCTCCAAGGGCGTACTTCAGAGCCACAAAGCATTTCAGTTCTGAAACCTCGCTTACAAACTCACGATGACAAACGGTATCCTACACACCGCCGCTCACTGTTTTCACCTTTCCTGGAAACGTCTTCCAAGCACTGTTGCGGTGAACTGCGTGCCCGTGATCTATGGTTTACCAGCTCCACGCGGTTACGCAACGATGCACGTCTTCAGATGCATTATTTGAGTCAGTTGAGATTTAATTAAGATCACAGTCTCTGAAATCCCTTTCAAATGAAACTGTAGTCAAAAGACAATGGCTGACACATCCTCGTGCAGATTGTTTCTATTCTCTGCACACCAGCAATGCAAAGCTAATCCTTGTTTCAGTGACGGCAGACAAGAGGGCCACAAATAGTGCTGCTTCTTGACACTCTTAATATTGTTATGTTGTGTGACTCATATGAAGTACACAGCTAGTTAATAAATTATATTAAAAAGATAAGCAGTGTCAGCACTAAGGTTTACAACATTTACTAAAAATCAGGATGTCAACTTGTTTTTGTCCACACACCAGCAGAAAAATCCACACTTCATTTGTAGGTGAAACATGTCAAGACCATCACGTCCCTTATTGTTTTAAAATACACAGGTTGTGACAGAGATGAGTGGTGAAAAAGACCTGCTCCCATAAAACACTCTACACCATGTAATCTCATCATTATCCTCCCATCTCAACCCTTTGAAACACATGGTATCTCAAGTGTAGAGTTAATCTCCCAATATGAAACAGAGACGCACGCACTCGGAGCAGTAATGACCCTTAAAAAAAAAAAAAAAAAAAAAAAAAGATTGAAAGCCTTTTTCAAGTAAAAACATGTTTTAGTCGGGAAAGCCAGGGAATAACAGCAGAGAGCAGCTGGTGGCTCACTATATCACTGCTAAACTATTCCCCCGTCTCTCCTCTCTGTCTTGCCTGCCTGCTCCAGTACAAAGCAGAGACCGTCCCTGTAAAGGATATCCCAGCGAGCTGCCAGGCTCTGGCGGCTACCCCCTGTGCCCCCCTCTCCGGGTACACGGCTAATATCTGGTTGCCTATGTCATGGTTTAGAAATGACAGGTGCTGGCAGCCCCTCGCCTTGACAGGCCACTGCACAAATAACGCCCCTGCCTGAAAGGGCTAATGCACTACTAATGAACAATAAATCAACTTTGATTACAAACTGTCAACCCAATCAGCTCGCACTCCAGCTCTCCCAAACTGCGAGTCTCGGCACAGCTGCACGGCATTACGGTGCACGCTGCCCTGTTTAGGCTTCGCTCTCCTCCTCTTCAACCATCTGATATTCTCCTCCACTGTTCTCCTCCATCTCTCCTTTCAATCAGGCACCCACTTTCTTAGCACTGATGCAAGGGTGCTGAAACAGTGCACCCAAAAAAAAAGTTTGGGCTAAATTGTGAGTGCAAACAGACAAAAAGAAAAGCAGCACTCTGAAAAAAAGGTGACTGACGTGGGAGTCTTTTCAACAGTTGCATTACTTGATGTGATTGTAATAAAAATACTTGAGATCATTAAACAACAGAAAGTCAATAGCTGTCTTCTGTGTAAAACCTCAAAGCTTTCAAAGAGGACTCAAGGTTGACAGCAGAAAAAATGGAAGAAAATGACCACAAGCTTGCCTCCTAAATGCACTACACAATCCCTTTGTTGTCAAGTGCAGACACACACACACACACACACACACACACACACACACACACACACACACACACACACACACACACACACACACACACACACACACACACACACACACACACACACACACACACACACACACACATGCACGTACAAACATTCACACTCTCTAACTTTTCAGGAAGATACAAGCGATGACATTTGGAGTGACAGCATGTCTCTAACGTGGTTTTGTGGTGACAGTGTCAAATATAGAGCTGTGCCAGCCTGTCTTAATTCACTATGACACCATGAGGAGTGAGGATTAGTCCAGGCCATAGCCTGAGAGCAAGCAGGGTCTGACCAGCACTCATTAACTCAGACGAACAAATCCTCACAAAATATACAAAAGCAGCAAAAGCCAACGCGTAGCAAAAAATAAAAAAACAACGTCAAATGCCTCACCTCACCTGGAAATACTCTAAAACAACACAGCAATAACGTGATCACTTCCTGACAAAAACAACAATGTAAACGAGAAGCAAACCTGTCTCCTGTTTTTCCTAGAACTTTCCATAATTCAGACAGCATACAGAACAGTGCCGCATCCTGCTTGACTGGTTAGCTCACTATCAGCAAAGTACACAAAACTAAACAAACAGCATAACATGGAAGGCAGAAACTTACTGTAGATGGTGAGGCATCTAACACAGTAACTGACAAAGCAAAAGAAACTGTTGCTTGAAGTAAAAGTGAAATGCTGAAACAGAGCAGATGACATAAAAACAGAAGCTACCAATCTATCCAGCCTTGTTTGGGAATGCAATACATTCTGATACAGTACATTAAATGTGCATGACACCTGCTCCCTGTGTCTCTCCTACCAGGACAAGACTGTAAACTGTCAGCATCTCAGCGGCGAAGTAAGCCCTGGATAACTGCTTCTGTCATAAACAAACTGCATGGCAAAATTAACCAGTTACAATGATAAAACATCAACGATAGACAGACAATAAGCCTCTATTTCTCTTTTTCCCCGGTCAAATTAAATTGTCAAGTTTTTTACACAAGAAAGCTGGCAAAATCACAGAAATCAATCATATTGACAAACCTGACAAACTCCATTTAGCTGGCAGGGTAAACAGAGTGCTGGGCCACGCGGTGTGGAGTGAAGCAGAGCGGAGAGCCGAGCGGAGAGGGAAGGAGAGAGAGAGAGAGAGAGACAGTGTGAGTGAGTCAGTGAGAGAGACAGAGAGAGAGAGAGGGAGAGAGGGGGAGAGAGAGAGAGATAGGGAGAGGTAGAGGCACACAGGCTGGCAGGCAGGGAGGCTGAGAACAAGCGCCGCTGTGCTGTGGAGTCTCCAACCTTCCTCGGGATACAGACAGATTGCACGCGCAAGGTTGCTCCCTGGCTGACAAGATACAAAACTATCCAATCAACCACGCCCTTCTCCACCAATCACAACCAGCCCTCTAAACATAATCAATTCAAATGGGGCCACACAATAGGGAGCCGCGGGCTGGGCTGCAGGTGAAACCGTGCCTTTGTGTGGGGGCCCCTTTAAAAAAAAAAAAAAAAAAAAAAAAGAGGAAAAAAAGACACAGTTGACGGCTGTTAACCCTTTGACCCCTGCTGGGACTCCGGCCGTGCTATTGAAACAATGGGAGCCTAAAGAAAAGAGGCCCTTTAATTAAACAACAGATAAGTAAACACAGCTATCCAGCGGAAAGAAAGAAAGCTGGCCCCGCTATCAGCCCCTTTATTGTTCTGCTAAATGGAATTGTTTACAGTGCCGGAACAAAGACACAACTCATTTCACATGCTGAAAACAACAAATGCACAAACAATTCAGGCGCTTTGTAGTTATTTGGACTTTTTCTTCCTTTTCAAATTTCCCAAGCTGAGACAATACCACATGTATTTTATTTGAGAGTAAAATAATGCATTTATGAGAACAGTTTGTTTTGCCTTGTATTTCCTCCACTAATGTCAATGTGTGCTCTCTCACCAGAACACACAACTAGTTCTAATATGACAAGTTTGTGTGTATTTGGTCATGAAATCAACCACAGCAGCATAAACTTTTTCCCAGTTTTTTAACACTTATCCTACAATTTGGCCTGAGACAACCTAAAACCACTTACATTAATAGCTAACATTACACCAGCTACTAAGCAATCCATCCAGCTCCATCCCAATGAGAGCAATTAGCTGTCATAATATCATCACACTCTTTAACACCCGTGTGCGCTCGGTAAGGGGAAAAGACAGAGGAGGAAAACAGGACTCTGCCACCTACTGGACATCTTACTGAACTCACCAGGAGACAGAGAGAAGGCAGTAGGAGCAGCCTGACCCCTGTCAACATGTAGTGAATGTATGTATTTTAACCTTCTGGCTGAGCAAATTGTTCATCTGAACACAACTAGAAGCACATTTCATTTGACAGACATAAAAAAAAATAAAGAAACAGAATGAGCTGTTGTTCTTTAAGTAATAACAAAATCAGGTTCTCTAACTTGTGCAACCCACTTAACAAAGAATTAGTAAAAAGGCATGAGGCAAGATTAGCACCTCACTTTGTTAATTATCATGACAATAAACACAGAGCTGAGTAACAGAGCTCTAAAACACAGCTCATATCAACAGCTATAAACCCTTGGCCAAGGATGAAGGAATGTTCATGGGATGCATTCCAGCCCGCAAACACACTGGTAAAATAAACAGAGCGCCTGCATAACAAGCCACTGCTCTCATCTGCTAATAACTAACAATGAGCTCTGCTAAGCTGGCCTGACCTATATAAATTATTGACTGGGACACCTCAAGTGTCAAAAGTGACAATTCCAATACATATCATAGTGAATAATTAAGTGGAAGAGAAGGACGCTTTTATTTTCTATCTGACACCCTCAAGATGGCTCACACAAAAAGACAGTGACATGCAGGCATGTGCTTACAACTGCACGCACGCACTCAACACACACACGCACACACAAACACATACGCACACATGCACAAAGTGGTTTAGGCTATGGCCACACTCTTCTCCCCCGGCACTCTCCCAGGGGTGGTATGTCGGCGTATTCTCAATAAAACACCTTCTTAGCAGTAATAGGCCACTGTTCTCATTTCAACGCTCCCAAAGGCCTCATGATAAATTTAGCAGACACACAGTTCAAGCTTCTCCTCTCACACACTGTCTTTCTAATCCATTGCCTCTGTGCCTACGCCATGTAAAATAATTACACATATGTGTCGATGTGATACACACGCTATATAGATTTTTTTTCCCCGTGCACAGAGAAACATCAATATCCTTGAGCCTTGAACCGGCGTCCCCTGTGATAGTTTACAGAGAGTACTAAGCGATTGTGTTCATGACAGAGTGGACGACATTATAAAATACTCCCATTTCCTGCTTGAGTTAGAGTGAAAGTATGAGTTAATGTCTGGTCTGGGCTCTGCCCCACTCGGCTCTGGCTAAAGATAACGACTGGGCTCCAATTACAAAGCCTTCCCAAAACACTAACACAGCCAGTGAATAAGCTGCACCGGCATGCCAACCTGCGTCTTACTGCTACTACAGAGAGAGAGGGAGAGAGGGGAAGCGGAGGAAAACACAAAACTACACTCATTCCTTTTCTTGAAAGGCTCTGGTGACCTGGACCATTGTCATGAGAAAACAAACACAGTCTGTTTCCCTATGTGGGTGTAAAGTAAATCATTGTTTACTGATGGTGGGAGTCAGCAGGGCAGGTGTGGGACCTATATAAATAACAGCTGCTCTATATAATATCGCCAAGGCAACAAAAATACCTTTTGGCTCCACAACAGCACCATAACGTTCTTTCTTCCTATTATTTCCACAGTGTCCCCTATCAAAGTCAAAAGAGACACAAAGCATTTCATTACAGAAATAATTCACACAATAATTTTTTTTTTCCTCGAGCAACAGCAAAACCTTTCAGAAAGATCCCACATTTGATTTTGGTGACCCGCTGACTCGCACAGTACAGAATGTCATTTCTGCAGCAGTGAAACAACAGCACAAAACCCTTTTTGAAGGAGTGGGATGCTTCCTCTGTCTTTCTAATCTGATGTCAAGGAATACAAAAGAAGATGATCCATTTTGAATTGTTCACTACGCCAAAGGTGAACACACTTTTATCTAACTTTACTTTAAATTCAAACTGCATTTACTTTATGTTTTATTTTTCTGAACCCTTGTGTAAGTTATTATTCTAATACTGTGGAGTTTTACTTATCATTGGTGCTGTGGTTTAAAAAGTCATGTGTGTTTCCACTGTAATGACATGACAGTGAACTCTTTTAACATGTGCAACCCACCGATACTCCCTCTGATACTTGGAATAAGTCATATTTAGAGTGAACGAGGTTATCACCCGAAGCAGAATGGAGTTACAGTAAGTCACGCCTGAGTCACCGTGTTCCTCCTGGTCTATTATATATGGGTTTGGTTATTTACTTTTAATTTCAGTCTTCAGGAACACATTGTTTAGTCAGCACATGTGAAGTCTGTATTTGCAAAATATTTCCTGAGGTGATATGCCAGCCAGTGTATAACGGAGCTTGTGTTTCAGCGTGTACCGTCTAGTGTGGTTTTTCACTTAGTCAAAACAAGAACACATTTGGGTTTGAGCAACATCGATTTTAAAGAGGTGGGGGAATTTCTGCCTCGTCTTGTTTGGTGATTGATTCATCTTTGATTTAAGATCGGAAACTATATTAATACACAGAAACTGTATTTTAACAAGCAATAACACTTGTTCTGTGTGGGTTGTGGAGATTAAAATAACTTGACTGCTAAATCTGACGCCACAAAGAGCACGTACGTTATTTCAAATATATCATAGTCTAATTTATGGGCAGTCACAAATACATGAGATTTACTCTTAAAATCAGACTGATAGAGTGTAAGCAAGTCTGTCTGTGGGTGGCTCCTGTCATCACTTTTTAAGGGAGACTAAGTGTAGGACGCACAGTAAGCCTACATTACCGCTAACCATCATGATGAACTGTTTAGTTAACCTTTTCATTGGCGTTATTAGACAGTATTTGTGAGTCTGTCCTGTTTCCAACACTAACCAATAAAACACTTCTCAGGAACATTCACAGATGTAACAGGAATAGATGAGGACTCTTAATATGAATTTCTTTTAACTAATAAGGAAAAATTAAAAGGCAACAGCAAACTAATGACACTTCGGCTTGAAGCTTTCTGCAGATTGGGCGTAGCTACATGGATGACTAGGCTGAGCACCGTGATGGTTTACTGTACAATGTCCAACACAAACATAAAATATAACTCTAAACTATGTCCTCATGTAGCTGAAGGCCCTTCTGTCTCTTGATCTCTCTCTCATGCTGTCTGTATGAAACAACATTGCTCTTTCCTATTCGTCACCAAAAGGAAAATGGAATCAGAGAATCGCCAAGCTGTCAAATGTGTGCAACAACACCCAAAGAGAAACTGCATAGTGAGCCGATGCTGACTTGACTGCACCTTGCATAGCTGTTAGTGTTTATTAATGCTATGGTTGACTGTGCATCTGTCCTTCCACCCCGCTGCAAAGGGCCTGTGAATCACTCCAAACAACACACGCTTGACATCAAGATATAGTGCCAGAGGATGACACAAAGATACAACAAATTTTAGGGGGAAGTGTGTATCTGGGTGGATGACTGAGTGGGGTGGAGGGTTGAGAGGGTTCATTGCTTGAAGGGAAACATCAGGCCTAAAATGAAAAGAGGGTCCTGAAAATGGTAAGTGGCTCCCAGCGCTGTGACTGGAGTCAATTCGACAGTCATCGTCTTGGCTGGAAGAAAGCTCCGAACACAGCAGCCCCCCCCCGCCAGACTCTGCTTGGCTGCGTGGAAATGGGACAGATGACTTCATTCTGACAGGATTATCCCAAACCTGGTTCTAATCTATACAGTACACATAATACATTTTTACAATATGACAAGGAAAACAAGCAGCAAAGGAGACGGCCTGATCCCGGGGTTCCACGCGAGCACCGGCCTCCGTGTTGTGTTGATCATTCCTGACAGATTGTATCACCTCAAAGCAATACACGTGTCAAAATGAGATTTCATTACAGCATCACCTTGAGATGTTTTTACTCAAAGAGATGAACTCCTTCTAAGGATCACGCACAGAACTGATGAATTATGGGATTTTACTGTTGGAGACACTTTGCAGAGCTGTGCTGAATGACATTTCCCTAAAATACGCATGGCAACAGCACACGCTCGAGGTAAGGAAGCAATGAAAGCAAAAAAAATGTCATCAACTATAAGTTCAATCAAGAGTATATTCAAAAAATAATAATACAACCCCCCCAGCTCTTAGAGGAAGAGTTTGTAGTTCTTTAGTACTGTACGCATGCTAAATTTGACACTAGAGCTAGCCGATTAGCTTAGCTACCCTCAAAGATGAGATATAGGGAGAAAGCTAGTCTTGCTCTATCCAAAGGTGCCAAACACCCTGTGTGTTTTACTGCAGTCACTTCCTGGAGTCTCTCTTGGTTTTCTAGCAACTTCACGTTAACAACAAGACTCCAAGCTAGCTGTTCCCCCGTGTTTCCAGTCTTTGTGATAAGCTAAGCTAAGTGGCTGCTGATAGCGGCTACATATTCACCGTACAGACATGAGAGTGGTATCGATATAACTCTAGGCTAGAAATGAAGACGCACAAAAATGTCAAACCATTTCTTGGTTTGATTTACAAGGTACAAACTACGAACACTTGTGTTGGTTGTGGTTACATCCACAGGCTCTGTGAATCATCTCCTGCTCAACCTGCAGAGGTTTGAACTTTAATAGACTGGCTAATCTTGGCAAGCTTAAAGCAGTCGCTAAGTGAATCAATTAGAAATTGGCAATGCTTTGATTTGGTTCAGCGTTTTGAGAGAGTGCCACCACTCCGTCTGTCTCTCCATGTTCAGCGCTTCTTTTTTTTCATTTTTCTTCCTGCCAGTATTATTTTCTCATCTAAAATTCTTCCAGTGGATTTTAGCTGAGTATGAATCCACTCCTCTTCTCTTGGCCAGGTTCCCCTTGTGTAGACTGAATCTTGTTGTTGCATCAACTGACCGGGACATTAATCCAGTCTCGTGCTCACCGTCACCTCGCCAGTGGGCTACCGCTGCCGTGCCACTTTGGGCCACTGGCCGACTGGGCTGCGGGAACACCTCGAAATGCTGCCTCAGATCGCCCTGCAGCACTGGCTGAGCTCCAGCTGACAGGCTTTGGCCTAGTGTTCTAATGACTTACAGATTGGAGCGCTGTGGTATACATGTGTCAGGACAATGCCATGGGCCTACTGCAAAAACAGTAGGAGAGGGAGAGAAAGAGAGCCGGCGGCTTCTCCCCGTCCTGTCAGACAGAGGCTTGGCCCCTGGATTGTGTCACATCACGCTTCCCCCCAACAGACCGCAAATGAAGGATGTGAAGAGCAAACGTGGGGAGGAGGGGCGATGGAGGGGCTCTCTACAACTTAAAAGGCTTTCATCCTGTAAACTGAAAAGACATTATCTTTTGACCTGGAGATGCCCTCTGTGAGGCTGTACACTATGGTGTGAAAACACAGAGAGAGGGGGAGAGACAGAAAAGAAGAAAAAAAAAGGAGAGTCAGAAGTGTAGATTGTGGCTTCAAATGGTAATACTATGGATAAGAAAACTGTCATGGCATGGTCTTGAAACATCAGTAAATTCTCTGTATCTGAAGAATAACAAGCGATGCACCTTTGACATCATGAAAATGTTCAATGCAACATTTATCAGAGAATGCGGAATAGTGTTTCTCATGTATCTCATCACATAATTAGAATAAATACGAACAAAACAATCAAAGCCAAAGGATATAGATGCTCTTTAAGCTTCAAGTTCTTTGCAAAGAAGCTTTTCATTTGAAGATGAAACATGAAAGCTCTCAATAGTGAGTAAAGCGATGCTATAGTTTTCCTTTACCCTTTTCTATAAGCAGACTATCTCTGCTCTGAGTCACCAGTAAAAACTGCCAGAAACTCAAGATACATGTGCTAAGCATATCTTTGCTTTCCCACATTATCCACCTGCCTCTCCTCAAAGTGGCCATTCATGAATTCTCATTATAATAAGTGTAGACAGAAACCAGTCAATGTCATTCAAGCAGCGTCCACACAGGGAACTTCAGCTGGCTGCCAGCCATTCCTCACACTGTACCAGTGACATGAATAATGAAGGCCAATCTCAGGCACAATCCTGGATGGGAAACAAGCATAATCTGGGCATTACACTGATAGCACAGACACCATGTTGACACAACATCTTCAGCCCAGCTGAATGCCACATAATCCCCTGTAGGAGGTGGATGCCTACCTAGGATCTCTTGCAATGAGGTGTAGTTAACCAGCCAGGCTCGTGAGCAACGCCACAAACGAGCTTCAAGTTCCCCCTCCTCCCACCTTGGTGCTGCTGGACTATCAGCGAGGGTCCGACAGTGTTGTTCCTAATTACCTATTTCTCCACTCCTGATCCTGCGGCTGGCATAATTAGTTACCTGGGGCTGCAATCCAATTTGAAGTGATGACAAGAAAGTGATCCATGAAAAAGTAATAAGTTAAATCCAATTTCAGCCTGCCTCTAATTAAATGCACATGGAACTAATGAGTCAAACCCTACCATTTCACTGATAATGGTAATTAGCGGGGTGGGAGTTGCCGGCTCTCGTCGTTGTGCCACTGTAGGTGTGAAGCGCAGAAAGGTAAAAGCGGCATGGATTCTTTTAATCACACGTGTCATTCTGTCAATGTAATTTACTGGCTTTTTGACCAGTCAAGTATGTTTAGCTGCTTCCCAGCCTGCGCAGCAGCTGTTTGTATATCTAGTCTGATTAAAGCGCCTCTAGGCTGCAGAGTATACAGTGGAAGCATCTTCATCCAGAGGCAGGGGTGGGGGAGGTGGGGGGCACCCCTGTTGGAGCTATAAAACCAAAGAGCCATTTAATGCTGATCAAGGATTCTGAGGCTTGTTTGACTCATATTTTTTTTCCCTTTACTACTCTATGCCGCTCATTTTTTTTTTCAGATGTTCTGTATATACCGTGCTTCATTATTTTTGACTTGAATGAGAATGAATTGGAAAGTGAGTCACATCTCCAAATGAGTAAAAGTCTCTCTGCACATCTCCTCGTGCCTAATGGGAAGACCGCTGAGATGAATGGAGCCTCGTCCACAGATCAGGTGCTTTTATGGGGTGTCAGCTTACTACACAGCCTCATAATTGTTGGATCATGTCTTTTGATGACCCAGTCCAGCTCAACAGATAATCATTATCCAGGCTGTATGATGGAGATAGTGAATGTTCTGTGTGAAGGGGGCTCCTCTAAGCACGGGTTTGTTCTTAAAAGAGGAAGCGAGATGAGGCTCGTTACCGTTACCCTCTGGTGTTTCACAAAATGTGTTTGTGAGAGAGGGATGGTGTGAGAAGAAAGAAAAAAAAACAAGAGAAATCTCACCACCAGAAAACCATAAGAAGAAAAAAAACCCAACAAAAACAAATGTAATACATCCCTACACAGAGCGGCACACTGATGTTTATGTATGAAAGCTTGGCTTTAAACTGTGTGTGTGTGTGTGAGAGCGTGTGTGTGGTTGGGGTGTGTTTAATTAGCAGAATATGTAATTCAGAGATAAACAAACACTTGTATGGACCTGTGGCTTTTTCATAATGGCAGTTTCAACCCAGCAAAATGTAACATACAACATTAGAGAGCAGGCAATTTACAGCGTTAGTTAGACACTACAGCAAGCCTGTGCTCTCTTCACAAGAACTGGGCAGGAGAGGGGAGGGGAGGGGAAGCGGGGGAAAGGGCCCGACTCTCTTTTCAATAGCTGAGTGACAGCTTGGCCAAGCTCTCTGTATACATTAATAAATTAGAATTTTAATTTTGTCTTTGTCTGCAGGAGATGGTCTAGTACTTCACTATGTACCAACAACTGGCTGTACGCTGGAATCTGCCGTTGTGGTCCCCTCTGTTGACCTCTGCAGCACAATTCCCTGCCAGCCTGTGGAAACTGTTTAGTTTGATCCTTTCAACTTATTTGAATCCTGACAAATATGCACACAACTGAAAGGTCATCACAGTCATATTTCATCCTCTGGAGCTATTCCGAAGACATCTGCACAACAAAGAGGCTTTTTCACAACCTGACATTAGACCTAGCTGCTACAATAGCTCATTAAAAAGGGCCCCCAATGGGATAGTAAGGGTATTAAATATTATATATATACACACATAGAGAACAGGGCCTCCGTATTAATTACCAAATATGCCCTGAAGTCGTTTGCAATTTCACACTGGCACAAACAACTGCTCCTTGTTCAAACAAAGATATACATCTCTGAGGCTGCTGATCTGAAATTAACGTAAATATTGCATCAGATACGCAGCGCTGTTCATATTAAAAGCAGAACAAGATGAAAAATAAAAAGATTTTTTTTTTCTTTGCATCACAAAGGCAGTCCGAATAGCTGTCCTACCGCCTCTTTACCTCTCCCCACCCTCACACTTTCCCACCCCTCGCTTGTCTCTCTCTAGTCCACCACCAAGCCCTCCACCTCTTATCACCCGCCCCGCTTGTGGGCTGCTCTGCAGCACCTCCTGCTGCTGGTGGTAGGGACCTGCCTCCTCTTTTATTTAAGCTGCGTGCGTGCGTGCGTGCGTGCGTGCGTGCGTGCGTGCGTGCGTGCGTGCGTGCGTGCGTGCGCAGAGCAGTGATGAAAGGCAAGCAGGGAAAGCTCGGAGTTTCCTCTGCTTGACCCGACTCACTTCTCTGTGGGAGGAATGAAGCTCTCTCACTTCCCCCTTTTCTTCTCCCTTGTTTCCACACTTTCTCCTGCCTTTACACAAGCTGTACACCTCCTAAACTAAACGCAGTCAACAGAAAAGGCCTTTCCACTGTAGAGGTCGGGATCAGCCGCACATGCTGATGTGTGTTACTGCACTGGAGTGATTCTGGCACTACTGGATGAGCTCATGTGATCTGAACAGGCTGCACAGAGGCCTCTTCTAACATCCTGGCCCATATATTTCACAACAGTGGCCATTCCTTCAAGCTGCTGCTTCCAATCTTCTATGTCAAGACACATGGTTGGCTGTGTGTCTGTGTTTGTATGTGTGCTGCTAAATCACACATAATGTGTGAGCACAGATAACTGCAAATGTTGCACTGCCAATTTTAATTTCCTGTTTGTGAACTTAGCCCAGCGCTGTTTCTCGCACACTATGTTCTTGAGAGAGTTGCATAAGTTCACTTCATTTTTTTTACTGGATCAACCACAAAGTCAAATAAGCGAACCCTCTGATAATCGCAAGTTAATAAATAAGATCATGTCTAAGAATGACAACATATTTATGGTACCTGTAGGCTTTGCTGCTTGTCGTTGGCTTTGGGGGATTTGCGGCCAGTGTTTTGTTGAGACTGCAGATGCTGCGACTGAGGCTGCTGCTGCTGCTGCTGCTGCTGCTGCTGCTGCTGCTGCTGGTGGAGGAGTATCTGCCGAGCCACTTGGAGAGCCTAATAGAGAGAATTATGTATTAAGATTAAAACAAAGTACAATAGAAATGCTAGAAGTAGATATGCAAAAAGCCCCTTGAGAACACTTTGATGCCTATTATCAGAGCAGATGTATCCCCTTACAACAATATCCCCATGGCCTTGGGATAGATAACAAACAAACACTGCAGACCATCTTTTCATACTCTCCCCCATTCAGTCATAAATCTGAGGCTGGCATAAACAATCCCTCCACAAACACACAGGGAACAATGATCACATGTCAAAACAAAGTCGCAGACAGAAAGAAGACGAAAAAAATTCAAGTGCAGCCATCCAGAAGAAATATTTATCTGTTGATAAGTTGCACTTACAGCAAACACAAATGTGTGTCACAAAGACACCAATCAGTGCTTTT
This sequence comes from Chaetodon trifascialis, assembly GCF_039877785.1. Taxonomy (NCBI): domain Eukaryota; kingdom Metazoa; phylum Chordata; class Actinopteri; order Chaetodontiformes; family Chaetodontidae; genus Chaetodon; species Chaetodon trifascialis. The sequence continues at coordinate 23,261,804 of NC_092058.1, read as the reverse complement.
GATCCTCGTTTAGCTCAGTCAAACTCTCCAAATAAAAGGCTTTATGGCTGCTTCAAATATCTGTTAAAGGACACGGCCTTCTCAGTGGAAAACAAAATACAGTGCAGTCACATGTTTATTGCTCCAGCTACTCCCTTTTCCCTTACGATAAATAATCAAACATGCCATCCAGAGCAAACAAAGCTGGAGAGAGCTGGGGGAAAAAAACACAGTGGTCTTGAAAACGGTCAGCGATACCAAGAAAAGCAAGCCTTGTGTTCCCACAGTGAGCTGGCCAGCCTCACACCTCCACCAGTAAACCATCTGGGTAAATAACTGGCCTCATTCTTTCCATGTTCCTCAGACGATTGCTCCCACAATTAAACAAACAGTCGGGGGCACATTCAAGCTCATCTCACAGACGGACAATCTATAAGTTCTCCAGTCAATTATTTGAGAAGTTCGGAAATTGTAAAAGCAAATGGGGGAATGTTTAACAAGAAGATAGTGAGAGAGAGAGAGAGAGAGAGAGAGAGACAGAGACAGAGACAGAGACAGAGACAGAGAGGGCGCAAAAAAAGAAAAACGTTAGCAAGCGACGTGTGAACAAGTGAGTGAAACCTATGAAAGTCAGATATCGACAGGGAAAAGGCGAACAGAAAGCTCTGTGGATGGATGAAAAGATAGAAGTAACTATGAGAACTGGTGTTAGTGCCAGTAAAGTCTGACAATACTTCAAGACAGAAAGGGAAGAGACAGTTAGGGGGTTGGAGCGAACAGCTGTATGATGGTCTGTGTGTGGGTGTATGTGTTGACCCTCCCAAACACACGGCTGTCGGATGACATCATGAGGCATAAATACGACCACAGGCTACAAAGAGGCCACACTCCTGGCATTTCACCAAGCTTAACTTTAAAGTACATAAATTCTCCTCCTCTCTGTCCGTCTCTGTCTTTCTCTGAGCTCTCGTGCAAAGATAGATGATGCTACAGCGACATATCTCATTCTGCATGCCTAATTGTCCTCTGCTTTGAAATTTGTGGAGGGGAACCCCCCCAGCAAGCAAGTATACTCATAAAGAAAGTGTATAAATTGAAACTAAGAACTAAGTGAGCAAGATTCACACCCACGCACGGCAATATTTACACTTCAGACATTTAGCTTTTTCTCCGGAGCAACTAACAATCTAGTTGAAAAATCAGAGTCAAAAACATGGTGTGAACCGAAGCGACAGGGGAGGGATCGGAAAAACGCAAATGCTCCGTAATACTGTGAGATCGTCTCTTGCAGTCATTTTTTCATCACATTATGAAGCATTTTAGCTGCCAAAAACAGGCCAATATTTCAAAATGGTGAAAAAAAATGAACAAAAAACCCCCCAAACCTTCCAAAAAGTCCTTGACATTCGAAAAAGCCTTTTGTTTCATCAATCAAATTACATTTATTAAGTATTTCAAAATTCTACCATTGGGGAAATATTTACTCTGATTTCCACTCACAGTTAAAAAAGAATAAACCTAAAATGAAGATATTTCTGCATCAAATCACCATGTCAACGTTAGCAAAGTTACCAGCTTTTGAAACAGCGTTCATGAGAGTCATGCAATTTAGGTGAGGTGATTGGTGTGCATTAGTAGCTCTGATGATCTGCAAATGATCAAACAATGACATGTTGAGTAATCAAAACTTCGGATGACTCAGACAACGAAACACTGATAATTCATTAGGAAATTCAAAAGAAAAAAAAACTGTAATGAAATCATTCACGACGCCCAAGGCGTGGTATTACGGGCACCCTGAAGAGTAAACAAAGTTCACTATTTTCTTTTCCGCTGTAACCGATGACACATGCAGTGAAATGTGTGTGCGGTGGATTTGTGTGTGTGTGTCTGGGTTTACAACTGAGGGTGTTGGAACAAAGACAGTTGAGTCAACAGTAATGGATGAAAAGATACATTTCTGGGAAGTCTTCCCTCACTGTCATCTTCATATAAAGCAAACACACACACACACACACACACACACACACACACACACACACACACACACACACACACACACACACACACACACACACAAACAGACAGCAAACCTGCTCAATGATCAGTTACCACATGTTGATAAAGAAATTGTGATACCGCGATAACGTGCACTGTTAAAACAACGGGCTGTTAAGTACATTAATATTCCAACATTTTTATGCTGAGAGGTTCTTTGCAAAGCATTAATCAAGCCGTCAAAAGACAGGTCACACCTGAGTTTGACAGCCACAGTGTCCACACATGTCTGTGAGTGAGTCTGTACTCAAAGTTTTTCAAGAACTGTGCGTATACGTGCTTTGGTAAGAGGAGAGCTACATCACATGGCATAAATATGGCTGAATTAAGGTAATGTCTAATGTGCTGAAGCGTTAAAGCGAAGGAGCCACATGACAGTTTCAACAATCATGGCATTTTGCAGCATCGCATGGACATTGGAAAAGGAACATAGCCTGCTAATATCCACGTCAACAGCTTCATCACATTATTCTTCCAATTAAAGCAAGGGCGATCATTCGCTGGAAAACACAGCCAATGCTCGTCTCCACACAGGCGAATGAGCTGAAGTCACACTGCTGCCTGACAGCACATGCCTGAATGTGCTGGCTTGCAGGAATAACTTTACTTTGTGAATTCTGAAATCCAAAAGATAGGAGATCAGCAAACGCTGTTGTTGGTGTAGAAAATGAGAGGAAGAGGGCTGAGAACCTGCGCTGTGAGCTCTGCTCCGCCTTTAGGAATGCTGCTTTCATGTTTGGATTTTAAAAAAGGCCACTGGAGCTGGCATGCCTGTGAGAGGCCTAATGCTGGGCTAAAATAACCTATTGTGAACTGTCACTGCGATGTTTACACAGCAACCACTCCTCTATTTCAGAGCTCTCCCCCTCCTCCTCCTCCTCCTCCTCCTCTGGAATTTATCTTCTTTTGATCTTCCATTCAAAGGTACTGGACGCTTGATAGACACGCAAGCATAAGAGTTGCTCCAGGCGAATGTGATAAACTGTAAAATGATGACAGGCACACGGCATCTGAAGCACAGACAAATGGGGTACACAGCATGTTGCTATAAGAGGCCAAAGAGTGATAGCTACAGTAGGGTGCCCTACACTATACTGTACATGTGGGAAATGGTCCACTGGAAAGAATCCCACTTTTATTTTGTATATATTACACTATATTTTCTTAATGTAAGAAGTGTAATGATTGAGAAAGACTGTTACTTTATCTGTGTGCAAGCATACAAGAATACAATGGCCCTATTATAATCGCAAACTGAGGCTGTTTGGGAGGCAAGCTTGTTACCGGAATAAGAACCAAACTGTGGAGATATACGCCTACATCCACACACTATACATACATTCACTGTTTGTGGGTTTACAGATGCACAAATACACGCACACGCACACACACACACACACACACACACACACACACACACACACACACACACACACACACACACACACACACACACACACACACACACACACCATGGAGGGAGTAAACCCTCCAGGTGCTTTTGATTAGAAAACACCCTCCAGCACATGACAAAGGTTTTTATCAGCAACAAAGCCGGTGCAATTTGGTGTCCTTGTCATTTGCAGTCCTCTTTTATATTCCCCATTTCAAATGTGTTCAGAGTTCACACCCTCTTCCCCATGTTAACGCAACTTCCTCAATAAACAACAGGCGTTTTATCTGCACCTACTTTCACACCATATTAGTGAATAGAGGCAGGAGCGTCTCTTATGTCCCTGGGCTATCACGCTGTGATAAGGGAACTGCTAAGTACTGGATGTCTTTATGTGCAGTCTGCACATGTGGATTATTTACAGGCTTTGGGGTTTCCTGCTGCTAAAGCCAGCTCTGGGTGTCGTACAAATCCCAGCTCAGAGCATTGCCACACAGTCAAGTCTGCTCTCTGCTGAATCCCTCGCTGCACCTCTTTACCACTTTGACCAAAAATTGACATGTTTCAGATGTCTTTTTTCCTCGTTTTATGCAAGTGTACTGACCCACAGTCATCAAAAACAGTGTCAACAGGCCAAACTTAAGTGTGTACAAAGGAGAGAGATCTGAGAGAATCACTCCAAGTGTGGCAGACACACACTGCTCACATCACATTTTCTAAATGACAGATAAACAGAAAGGGAAGGGGATAGAAGGGCCAGAGGAAACAGAGGTGATGTGCGTAAATGCTGAGGGGAAATGTTCAGGGGGGAATCATTCAGGGTGTCTCCATCGGGAGTCAGACAGTGAGAAATGGGCCAGCGCTGTTTGTTCAGGCCCATCAACAGAGAGACCTCTGTAGTTCTATAAACGTCCGGCTCCTCTCGCCACAGCTGGTGAAGACCTTGAACGTGAAATGGTTTCAAGCAGATTGCTCCTAATTGCTAGAAGATGTGCAAGCAGGTGTAACCGGATCCCTGCGGCCACTCAAGAGAAAAGAAGAGGGAGCAAGATGTGGGTCTGTTTGTGGGTTTCTGCACTGTGTGAGTATGTGTGTGTGTGTGTGTGTGTGTGTGTGTGTGTGTGTGTGTGTGTGTGTGTGTGTGTGTGTGTGTGTGTGTGTGTGTGTGTGTGTGTGCGTGCACACTTGCACTTCAGTGTATTTACTCAGTGGCCACATTTCACCAGTCTTTAATAGTCAGGAGAGCGTGGCTCAGAGAGAGCCAGCAACAACACGACTAATAGGTTAGCTGTTAATGTAGTCCGGCTCAGAAGACACCGGGCCCTCTGGTCTCACTCTGCAGCCTCTGTGGGGCTTCGACACCGGCGGCCTAAATGTCAAGGTTATCTGCTTGACTTTCTGACTGATGGCACGTCTCAACTCACCTGACATTTATCACTTGTGCCGTTTCCTTTTCAAAGGCAAGGCCCTCTGCTCCTGAGTGGTAGCCTAACCAAGCTGAGAGGCCAGGTTCTTCTCTCACCAGCTCCTCCACAGAAGTCCCTAATATGTTAAGCTAATGTACCGTCCTTCCACAGGCAGCCCAGGAAAGCAAAGTTATCCAATCATTTCATAAATGATATGGGCTATTGCAGCCCGTGGCACTGAACTCAGAGAAGCTGTAGGTAAAAGTGGTTCTTCATTAGGGAGGTGTTGACTACGCAAACATATAGCAATGGAATTCAGTGGGAATACTTGTCATTTTAATTGAAATGCATTTTTTTTGGCAGGGGGTGATTTTTAAACATGTAAGAGGATAAGCAGCAAGGATCATGTCTATTTATATTAATTGCATTTTTTTTTTCTTTCTCTTTTCCTCAGTAATACAGACGTTTATCTGCAATGCAAAGCAGGGAAAGTCTGGCTTCCCAGTAAGTATATAATTAATGCCATTTCCAAAAAGCCACTCCACATGGAAAACAGGCCCTGATGCTCAAACCTTGCGCATTACAGGGCCCTCGCAACAACACTCTCCAGTCTGTGTTTAGATTTCAAAACTAATTCATGTAGAATACATAAATAAATCAACGTTTTATACCCACTTCAAACCATTAGATTCCCTTCCTTTGCTGCACTTTTCAACTAATCTATTAATATTTATGACAACACTAAACATTTCAAATATCCACGTTTAAACAATAAGGGAGCACATGTACTTACATAAGACAAAATCTGACTTGAAAACCCCATGTGGTTTGTCCAGCACACCTCCCCCTGCAACCCCCTCTCTCCCCATAACAGGTAATGCGGTGCCCTGACAAATGTTTTTTGGAGAAAAAAAAAGACCGTAAGAAAAACAAGACGAAAGCAAAGTTATTAACTGGAGATAGAGGAGAGGGGGCTGTGAAGCAGGACTGATGATGGAGGGAGAGGAGTGAAGGGGAGGAGGGGGTTGGGGGGTGCAGACAGATGGAGGAAGAGAATGAGAGTGTGAACCACAGAAGAGAGAGGTAAAAGGAAGATGGAAAGCAAGGAGAAAAGAGGAGAATGTGGCAGAGGGGAGGCGGACATTGCAGGAGGTGCAGCGGGAGGGTAAACAGTGCCCCAAACAGGCGGTGCGGGCGCTCGGAGCCTGGTACAGAGGGGTCAACCCCCCTCGGCCCTCCCCACCAACCCGGCGAGGTCAGCTCAGCTATGCGGGCCTGACAGCTTCCGTTTGCTGTGTGCTCGCCGTTTGTTTGGATTCCCCAGCATTGCTTAGCCAGCAGCTTAACAACAGATGGCTAAAGAAGGCCTCTATTCAGAGTGGCCTGGATCAGAAAATCACACCAAGGAAAGCACACAGGCTGCAGACAAAACACACAGACACATCGCAAGCACACACATGCAAATGACATGGATTGTCAGAGTTGCACATGCTGCAAATGGGAGAATAGCAAATAAGGCTTTGCTTTCGTTTTGCCCACAAAACTGCATGAAAAACACACACGGGAACACATGCAACAACATGCAAGCGAGCACAAGCACACACACGCACGCACGCACGCACGCACGCACGCACGCACGCACGCACGCACGCACGCACGCACGCACACACGCACGCACGCACACACACACACACACACACACACACACACACACACACACACACACACACACACACACACACACACACCACTGTCTGATTATACTTCCTGGGACGATTCAATAACTGAGCAGATCTGAGTGAAAGCATTTCCGTCCCCCGCCATTATTAGACGAATACTGTGTTTATTACAGCTTTAGTGTGGTGTAAACTCATAAACACCCTCCCAGAGTACAAGAGGAGCTGTCAACTAAATATTGTTTCTCTCATGAGTCGCTCTTCCACCTCAATTACGCCTTTCAACTTCATAGGCTCAGTATGATAAAGTGGCAGTAAAAATCATTCACATTAATACTCCATTGTGCATCTGCTGCTAAAGGTAATTAAAGAAGTAAATGACTCATAAGAATAGACATATTAGCTGCAGAATGAAAGGCAACTGGGCTGCCTCATGAAAATATGTACCATTAAGATACTGCATTTTCATATTGGGGTAATCAGCTCCACTAGCCTGATGCTGATTTAATCCACTCCAGTGGAAAGTCTATCAGCGCACAGCCGCGTGTCACTGTCTCGCTTACGTCTACCCGCCAAGAGCCAGTTATTCTACTTTAGCATTGCCTGTGAATGGCTCTACTAAAGGAGGGAGGTCACACACAGGCAAATCAGTCGAAGAAGCAGTCAATGCTTAGGTGTCATTTAGAGGCAGATGGAGAGAAAGAGAAAAAAAGTATGAGACTGAGAGGAGGATAAAATGAGCTAAGAAGAGTGAAGAAAAAAAGAAGGCGAAAGCACAAACGATCTGGGAACAATGCAGTGGGCAGATCTCAGCCGCCCCTCTCTCCCTGACCTTAGCTTTTTGTTCTGAGCATATGATGCCTCAGGATGCCCACCACTGGATACGGCGATAAAATCCGTCAAGTTGATAAAGTGGGAGCAAAAGAGCAGAGGCATGCCAACTGTGCTGGGTACTTAGATGGACTGTTAGAAAACACGCGCTCCTCCTGATTGCATCTTTGTTGGAAGTGTTGCATCACTTTGTAGCGGGGAGTGTTGTGCTTGGGAAAATGGGCGCTTCCAAAAGCCCAGCGTGAGACCGAGAATACTGTGAGCAGATTTTATCATGCGTGAATGATATTGTTTAGAATGGGAAGATCTGTCTGCCCTGGTCTCATAGACGGAGGACTCAACGTTATTGATACACTCGAGACATCCGGGATACGACCAGTAAAACCCCTAATCTTCCAATTTAGTTGTAGTGAATATAGATGAATGTAGTCCACACACAGCTATAGAATAGTGCTTGAGGAGGGGAAGAGTGATCAGACAGTTGCCACAGTCATGGAGCGTCACAGTGCTCAGGGCCTGAACTGTGTTGTCAGCTGACCACTCTTCGGCCTCAGCACTGCAGGGCGTGTTGATTAACTCAGTATGGATGAAAAAATAACTCATGTGGATGAATAATCCCACTAATAATCCCAGTAAAACAGACAGGCCTGACACTGCCCAAAGCAAAATTTGACTGTCCCCTCCAAGATGGATTGGAAATGACATCTGTCCAAAGAGTCGACGAGTATCCTCTAAAGGCAGTTTTGTTAATTTCATTAATACGTTAAACCTAGAATCTCTTTTCTTGAAGTCAACACGCTTTCGTTTTCTCTGTCTTACATCTAACAACTGAACTGTTGCCTTTACGGTGAGGCTTTCTGTGCTTTTCGACTGTACATCTTTTCCCACTGGTGTTCACTGCCTTGAACTGTCCTGACCTGAGACCTAACACATCATGAGCTGCTGAGGAAGAATTCCCATTGTGTGTGTGTGTGTGTGTGTGTGTGTGTGTGTGTGTGTGCAGCGAGAGTTCCTCCGAAGGAGAGGATTTTCTATAAATCACAGGCCAGTCCAATTGGCTATGGATTGAGTTGCAGCGGGGAGAGACAGCTCCCTGGGAATAGCAGTGTCTCTGTTGAAGTCATTCCAAGATAGGTAATATGATCCTATGCCGCCAGGAATAAAGGGAGGGAAGAGAAGAGGAGGGGAAAAAAAATCGGATTGCTCCGGCCATAAAGAGGAGTAATCTCCAGCAGGGTCAGACACATCACCCGTCACACCGGACTGTAATGTATTATAGTCTCACAGGCAGATGATGTGACACATGGTAGGCCTCACTTTTTTGGGGGTTCAAGAACTGATTTTCTGGCTATTTTTTTCATCTTTTATTGACACAGTAGGAAGATGTGGAAGGTGTATGGGAAAACACAGGCTTGCCATTTCTGCTGCTGAGAATGAAATAACTGTTTAAAAAAGGGGGGGGGGGGGGTTCTGGCCACCAGGATGAAGAGCCAGCGCCACGCAACAAAACTGCCTCGTTGAGGTTCCTTTCATGAACCTTGGCGTAAAGCAGTCACGGCAACTGAAGAATCCCACAGCCAGAAAGTGTGTGTTAAAAACCCAAGATGTAACAAAATGGAAACTTTGTTGAAATGACACCTGCTTTATGTTACAGGCATTACAAGGATTCAACATAACAATAAATGGCAGGTTTGTATTTTGCAGTGAAGGCCTGAACTTGGGGCTAAGAGTGGCAGGTAATTTAGCCAACAGTACTGTAGAGCCACATAAAGCTGCAGCCAATTCACACCTGCTGCTGAAAAACACAAACAAGGCACTGCGTGATCATCACCAAATCTACAGCAAGGCACGTTCCTCTCCAGCAACCTAACCGATTAATGACTCTGACAATCACACATCAATGGCGAAGCCCTTAAGAGAGCAGTACTCCATCCCAATCTGTGACAAACCAATCGGCAGCTGTTCAGAACAGAGCAGTTGAACCAGGAATTAAATGTAATAAAGTTTAAAGAAGAGCAGGGAATTGCTGAACATTTGGTGTCATTTCCTGGAACCAATGGCAACCGTGACAAATTCATGGTTTGGAGTTTTCTGTGGCAACAACTGATCTCCAGTTAGTCTACTGATAGTCTACTGACCACTAAAGGTAAAAACCTACCAGCAGAAGTACTCATCGTTGTCTGGGACTTAAGATTAGATTGACCAATAACATTCATCTTTCACAATTCTGATGTGCAAATCCTTCTTCATTTGAGCGTTTTTTCTGGAGTGTTTATGCACTAACAAGTCATGAAAAAAGTCCTTTCAGCGTAAGCTCTTCTCCAAACCATCTCAAGCTTAATTAACATGCGGAGTGCAGTGTGGTGACAGAATTGGCCGCCCTCAATCTGCCTGAGCCACCTTCAGCTTTAGGCGCTGAGACCTGCAGTCTGCAGGCTTCAATAAATGTCGCAGGAGAAGATGATCACAACTCAAATTAAGTTATGCACTAAGCTTGAAGGGCTTACATAAACATGTGATGGAAATATTAACAATATGTAACAACGGCAAACTGAGGGAATAGACAGGGAAGAAAAAAAAAAAGAGGCCCTGATGCAACTTGAAAACCATTTAAAATAATGCAATTGGGTGAGTAATTTGCCCAGATGTTGAATTTTCATTGATGACTGAACATTGCATATACACAATAAATCACCACCCCCCGTTTTTCACAGAGAGGTACTTAGTAGCGGCTGGCGTGAATAAGAGGTAAAAGTAAAATGCAGGTGGCAGAAGTAGCCCAAACAACAAGCACTGCAGGAACCAAGGGCATGTGGGCTATAGAGCTGCTGGGGTGGTGGGCGGGGGGATGACAGACTGCTGTTCAACTCCATTAGCTGCTATGTGAGAGGGGTGCATCTAGCAGCACACGACCTGTGAAGAATCTTAGATCTCACTCTATCTTGGAATGGGGATTGCCGCATTAATTCTAGGAAACTGTAATCTCTCAAGCAAATCAAATTACTCTCATTAAGCGCAAGAAGAAAACTGCCTCTGTAATAAGTATGTATAAAAAGTATTTATTACCAATAATCACCTCTTTAATATGAGCTAGCTTACAACGGCTTTTATTTTTGCTGATTAAGTTTAAAAATGGGGAAACAAGGAAGGGCACATGCTGACGGACGCATATACATGCCATTCTCACACACACACACACGCAAACACACACACACACTAATACACACCTCATGGAGTTTATGAGAGCGGTTGATACAGTGATTAAAGGGGAGGGTAGAGGGATACAGCGCTTGAGGGCCTTGGAGAGGACGTGTCTCACCTAGTCATAAAAACACACCTCTGTCTTTAAGCCAGCACCAGAATCACTCTCAGTGGGTTCACCTGGAGGTGAATCGCTAAAGAATTTACATGCAAAGTAGCACATGTCATCACCCCAGACAGTGCGCTTGCACACGTAGTGTTGTACTGTAACTTGGCACACGCGTGCTGACCGCCACATATTTGCAACGGTTTGTGAGGTTGACGGCCTGACCCAGGGCAGGTGCTCTATGAACAATGCTATTTCTGAAGACACGCAGCTGCTGTGGAATCCCCCACCCTACCCCACCCCGGCCACTTTTCATTTGCATAGCTACATGTCTAACTATCCCATCGAGCAGCCAACAGTATGTTAATGTTAGGTATGGTTTTGAAAGAGTAAATAAGGCTAAATAACATCGTGGGAGGCGATGTCTTTGCTCTGCTTCCAGGATATGACATCATTACACAAAGCACAAGCTGCCAGCTATAATTGCCCTGCTGGTAAATGGAAGAGCCACAGCTTTCCTCCAACCCTGTTTCGAGTACTCCATTCTTTGCTCACATAGCCAATTAATTACATCTGAAAAAAACAAAAACCACATCAAAACTGATGATAAAAAACGATTTGCTCGACAAAAATCAATTAGGACTGAGGGTCAGTGGGTCATTCATTTACTGGTTCAGCATAATTACCTGTTTTTCTTCCCCTCATTTACTTCTTTATTCATCTGGGACACCGATGTCCCCGCAAACCAAAAGAACACACTTTTTGTGATTATTCAAATTAAACACCAATTCCTGAGAGAAAGCATCTGTCAAACGAGAATGCGGTAAAAAGCTAATATGTTCCAAAAACAAACTCCCCTGCAGCCAAATGAGGGAATTCTATTAGATGTCAGCCTACATACTGTAAATTTCAATTTGACTTGCTCAATCAGGTGCTTAATAAATAAATAAACATATAAAACCACGGAATCAAATTAGAAATTACAATTTGATCTTGTGGAATACGAATTATGAGGAAAAATATCCTCAACGCCTGCACCTAGGCCTCCTTCTGATATGAGTGCTTGGCAAGAGGCCACGTTACAGCAATACTGTTGCCCTGTGGCTACAAATCACTGCTGGTGCTTCTTTGACTGTCTATCAAAGAGGCCGCATCCACTCCTGTCTGTCCTGTCTGCTGTGATTCATAGTGGGTAGAAATGGGCGGTGAGAAAGGGAGGAGAAGGATCGTGGCTGACGGGAGATGTTCTCTCCTTCTTTTGGAGAAAGCTGTAAAGACATCTATAAAGACATCTGCGTTGTTCTTGTATAAAGTAAAAGGTGTTGGTCTTTAACCAGACATTGATCATGTTTAACACATAAAAGCACACTCAGTTAGTCCGCCTGCAGAATGTCACATTAACACTTTGTAAACATCCACCCATAAAGATAATTATTTTGATTGCAAGACTCTTGTGAGGCTTTACTTCCCCTCCTCAACATCTGGTTAAAATATGGGGCAAGTGATGGCTTCCTGGCTCCCGCTCAGGTGGTTAAAATAGACTGCACACATACGCGTAGAAATAGAGTGGTGGGTAACTTTTCTTCCCTCCTCTAGTTTACTTTTTTTTTTTTTAATACTTGCTGGCGAGTCAGCGAAAAGGCAGGAGCTGTGGCTCCCCACAACGCACCTGCCAGGAAGTGATCCTTTTCTCTCCAGCCAGAGAGGCTGCTGGGATACGCCAGGACATGCAGCTGTGGCGTGAGCATTTAGCTTGATGCTCCAACAGGCAGGGCAACGTGGAGGTAGAGAGACACACGCCGCAGATTTTCAGTCAGGAGTTATAGGGCTGACAAAGACCCGATGTGGAGTGAAGGTGTCTTTGGGAAAACGTTTCATTCATGGAAGGATCATCACTTCACTTCAAAAAATAAACCATTTCAGAAACACTTTATGTTCAAACCTACTGATGTTGTTTTTTCTCCCTTCCTTCCCGGTTGTGTCGCGGGCCAGACAGATGAGAAGAGGCCTCAAGAGTAGCACAGAGCAGAGGAGACTGTGATAATTGACCAAGATGCTGCTACCACTGAGTCCCCCGTCCCCTCACCTCCAAATCCCAGCGGCCCCGTTTTCAATTTAACACAGGACTTGACCAGATTTCACTTATTGCAGGGCTAAGGCACATCTTTGACACTTTTACATTAGAAGCACAGCTTTCTGCTGATTAAAAACCTTCCCTCTGCCTCTCTCTTTCTCCTGCTGCATGGCGAGAAGTAATGTGAGAGGGGTGTCCATTTCCTGCCCCCCCCCCCGCTTTCCCTCCAAATCAACCACAAATAACTCGCAGCCTCCTGCGCCTATCTTGATTTCACTCCAGAAGATAAGGACACCATTTATTGTTTTCATTGAGCTTGAGTGCTAAGACAGAGGGTACAAAATTGCTCTCAGATCGAGATAAATGCGCCACAAATCGCTAATTCAATCCATCCTCGATGCCGCGATGTTTTTGAAGAGAGGGCAATATCAAAAGATCGCGCCGTGAAACCGGAGTCTGGTGGTGCGGCACTGGCAAGAGACCTCATCAAATTGAGAAGAAAAGCGAAATGTAACTTGAGTTGGAATTCCCTTTGGAGAAGCAGAGAGCTGGTACAATACGTCCATGTATTAAATATGGAATGTGCTTTTATGTGCATCCTTCATAGCTGTGATGGGAATGGATTTATAAGGGAACGGACTAAACATGGATCACGATTCAGGCTCTTAGATATTCACGATGAAGGAGAGCTGAAAATGAATCCACAAGACGCCTCAGTGTGTGTGGAGAGTAGCGCTGCCCCCGGTAGTGACGGTGTGGTGGCGAGGGGCTGAAGAGTGGAGAGTAGTTACTGATGTGGTTATCTTGTCCTGTGACAGGCAGGACCACTCAATCAGCCGGCGATGGCCGGGCTCAGGCAAGCATTACACGCACATGCCCGTACTTCTGGGGAGGAGGCGTCAGCCACGCCAAATCTGATCAACAAATGCAGTTCCCCTGTGCCACAGCTATCTGAGATGAAGATGATATTATGTGGAAGTGAGCAAAGCGACGGAGACAGCACGGGGAAAAACGGAAGAGGACAGAACGAGAGAGCAAGGGAGACAGAGTGGGACCCGAACGTGGATCCTCCTCTCAGGCTCGGCTTCTTAAAGGCAAAGCGCCTCTCTACTGGAGAGCAGGGAGACAGCACGCTGGTATATTTTAATAAGAGCCATGTGCCTCGCAACACTCCCTTTACCAGATCAAAGAGTCAAGCATTTATATGCTGGAGACAGTCTCACATTAATTATCAAAAACTTGAATTAAAAAATAAAAACTTATCTGTCCAGTAGAGTTACATACCAATTAAAAACACAATCCTGGCAGAGTCCAACTGACATTTCTAATGATTCCTTTTAAAAATTACTGACATGTATATGTTATTAAAAGGTTAGAGAAATTTGCATTTAGCATTGAGGAAAAATAAATATAGTGTTGAGTGTGCAGATACGAGCTCAGTAATTAGGAGTAGGCATTGCGGTGGTGGAAAACATTTGAAGAATAAACCTGGACTAGTTTGCTTCTTTCCCTGTTGCCCTACAGATATTTTACATTATTCAATCCAAAATACCATCTTTCTGATTCTAACTTTTCTTTTGCATGTTAATGTTTAATAAGAGCCCTTGGCTATCTATGGGCACAATTATTAGATATCCGCAGAGAGAAATTGAAAAATTAATCATACTCTCAGTTTTGTTCTTCTCTGATCCATTGGAAATGGCTCTAAGAGCTGTGGCTTCTCCCCTGTCACAGGCTGCGCCTAAACACTATCAATACGCTACCAGAGAGGGGTTGCTAGTGCAATGGAGACAATTGCATCAATATAGTAATTAACTGATTATTTAGATTTTGGCACTTGTCCTGATACATCACAACACTGATAGGCACGTGGTGGTGATTACAGAGATGTTTGTCCCTGGCCTGACACAGGAACATTGAGTATGTGTTTAATTATCCAAACTATTATAGCGCGTGGCATGGTGGGGATTGGTCTGACAGGATGTTGTGTCAATAGGTGCAGACAGTGGGGAAATATCTGTCTCTTGGCCTTGAGCATATACTGTTAGACAACACATTAACACGCTAACACGCTCCCTGAATAACATATAGTGCCATAATAGGATGCATATTCACCGACAACAGTTGCAAATGCAAAATTGCTTAGGACCAGGTGTCCTGTGCAGTTTCACATCCATACAACTGAATTACTCATGCGTGGGCCCTGTAGGTTTTCAATAATCCTTGTTTTGGCCCTCGCCATAGCTGTATGCAATCTATGCTAATATAATGTACTGAGTATAAAATATGCTAATATGCAGACAAAACAGCATTAAGTTATAGTTGACAGAGGATGTATTCCACACACTATCAAGTTCCTAAGTGGCAATTTTAGTTTTGGAAAGGCACATATGTAATAAGGTATTATGCAGAATGACTAAAATGCCAGTACTGCTTAAATACTGCCGTGTGAGTCTGATGTCCCATACTTTCTCTAATGGCGTTTTACCAGGTGAAATTCAAATTTTTCATCACCTCTGGTGCATGCACATACGTGGATCAAAATATTTACAGTACAAGTAGAAAAAAGTGCTACTGTCTGTTATCAATTCTGATGTGCAAAAGCACTGACCGCATGCTGGGAGCCTGTTATTCCAACTGAGACACTTCAGCCAGCCTGTCCTCTAGTGGATGGTTTCCTTAGTTAATGATTATTAGTTACTAATGAGACAAAAGTAAGATAGATGCACAATTGAAGCTGTAATCTTCATACGCATGAGGATTGACACTTGCAAAAAGCAACATCGATTTAAGTTATCTTCAGTAAGTGCAGAGGCAGGGATAATGGTGTCTGATTTTTGTGCATTTTGCAAATGCTGAAACATGTGCTGCTTTGGTGTCATATTCAAGCCGATGTTTCTTAATGCATCATAGTTATATATATAGGAACTATGTTAACTGCAGCAGTGGCATCTGAGAGACATTACTGTGAGTGCCTGAGAATAAGACCAGTGATGGAGCTTCAGTGCTCTCCATCTGCCTCCCAGTCAACTCCTGTTGGACTTACTCAATTTCCCCTACCATGCTTCAAACCCGACCCCCCAGCCCACTCCATCCCTCCCATAGACACACACAAAGACATGCTCACAGAGCCCCCGGACAGTATGCCCTCCTCCCTAAACAACTCTTTCTTTAACATCTGCCCAGAAGCAGCACTGCTGCCTTTTGTCCACTCATTGTCTCCTAAGGCATGTCATCCAGCTCTAATCAAGCAGAAAATGGTCATAAATATTTCTTTCTGCTAGATTTCACATTCACATTTCACGCAGGGACATGATATTTTCCCCCTACCTCCAGGGAGTACCTAATGCAAAAAACAGTTACTTATATTCAAGGCTCATGTTCCTTCAGTCAAACGCAGAACATATTCCCCGTTTGCAAGGGAAAAACAAAAAAAAAAGAAAAAAAAGGGTGGGAGAAGAGGAGAAAAGAGGAGGGGGAAGACATAAAGGACCGTCTTATTTTCTGTGCCATTTACTGGCTAGTACTTTCACAGCCATCCCATTACATCATGTCAAAGATTGTAAACAAGCAAATAACAACAGCGCATCAGAGACCACAGTGAGGGAGTGGCACACACTGCCCTGCTCTGGAGGTCTCTCTGCCGCCGACTGAGGAGGAAAAAACATTTGTTTTTACTGTCCATTTCAATAATATATATCTTTTTTTTGTACAGAGAAAAGGGTTGCATGAGGATTTATATGAACCATTGTCTCTGGCCTGGCTAAGTATTTATGGCACATGCCATTCACAGGATGCGGAGGTGCCATCACTATTATTTATGACAAGACATCCCATCATGGCATATCATTCTCTAAATGGTATACAGCTATTCACCAGTGAATACCGACCTGTGCCATTTTTCTTTCAAATAGAGGCCATGTCACTGCTGAACGTGTAGGGGGGTTGTTATTAATCACGGATACATGCTTTGATGGGTGAATACGTGTCAAACAATCAAATTTACACTAAGAGACCTATACGTGGTGTGGCTGTCCATGCATATTTACTTCAATGAAGGCTCATTTGATCATCAGCATTGGTAATTTATCATATTCCACCCTGCGAGCCAAAAACAGAGCTGTCAGTGTTTTCCTGTACCACAGAAAAAGGGACACACACTGTTCACTGGTGCTGTAATGGTATCTAAAATGGTCTTACTGCTAGACAGATGTATCTATCATTTCCTGATCAATACAGCAGAAAAGGTACAGCTGGACAATCTGACTAAAACATTGTATCTTGATCATTTAAGCCTTGAAACGGTGAACATGAGGTATATAAACATGTATCATTTACAGACAAATCAAAATACATGTGTAAACCAAAGAAGAAAAATACTATCCAGAATGCATGATTAATTGAATATCAATGATCAATTTGAGGCTAAGAGTAACTAATTCTATCTGTACCTACACACACTGTGTAATGTCTATACATATGCCATACATACACATACTCAAACATGGTTACAAGCGTTATCATTTCTTGACGTTTTAGTGATGGCATTGTGCTGATGTATTCATTTTCTGATGTTACAAGAAAACTTACAGAAATAATAATGAACTGCTAAAACCCATCTGACAGTTATATTCACTGACATTACAAAGGTCAAAGTTCAGTTTCCTTTAGCTCCAGGCAGATTATAGTTTTAGTTTCCTCAGCATAAATAAATCATTGACTTACTTTGGCAAAAATAACATCAATGAAAAAAAAATATGTTCAAGCTGCCTCATCCTACTGTCAGCCCATCAGTAGGCTCATCAGTAAAACCTAGTCTTTAACTTCCGGTTCTTTTGGAGCGAGACACGGTGGGCACAGTTGTCTGTGGAGCAACATCTGCAGCCTGTGTGTTAACAAACGGCAGCAGGTGGCAAACAGGCATTTTGCTACCATCACCTAGCTCCACCTAGAACCCCGGCACTTCCCCCTCCGTCATCCAGCCTGGCCTGGGCTTCCAGGCTGACGTCGAGAATGAACACTGATGCCTATTACCCACATTGTGTCAAGAGATTATGAATAAGATATAAAAGCCAGACTCACTACAGGGTTTTCACATTAGCCTGGCTGTGTAGGTGATGCCCTCTATGCATACATGTATACAAGCAAGTGCACATGCTTGCATGTATCATGCACATACATGCGCACGCGCACACACACACACACACACACACACACACACACACACACACACACACACACACACACACACACACACACACACACACACACACACACAATCATCAACACTTTGCAGGCACATACGGAGTCTCCACAAAGTCTAGCAAGCAACTGTACCTTTGTAGCCATTCACATGAGCACCCAAAAGATGCCTTAATCTGCAACAAGGATTAGGGCTTATTGAAACAAATAAGTGTTTTAAGAGGAGACAGTCCCAGTTTCAATTTCAATAGCTCATTTAACCCTTATCTGCCCAAATCCTTGGGGTCCATTCTATGTTAATTGGATCTACATTGCACTAGCATTGGGGGTGTTAACAAGCACAGCCTATGAATATTAATTACCCTGAAGTTTTCTGCACAGGAAAGACTTCACTGATACATATTAATTCTATGAAGTTTTTAAAGTAGTGCTCTCATTAAAAATGAATAGGCCCCGCGCTTGAATGTTTTCCCAAGAGGAATTGTGCATCCTTAAGTCTATCCCTAATAAATTGGGTCAGATTGGCTATCCTTAAAGAATAGCTTCTCCTTAAAATGGCATTATTATTCAACTACACGTAAACATTCCATTCGGGTGAAGAAAGGGTTTTGTTGAAACAGTGTTTTGACAATGGCTATTAAAGCCAGTCATGTCTGAGTATGTACTTTCCCAACCACAGTCTCCTGAGGCCCTGTTAAAACGGTTACTTATTTACAACGCTAAACACACAAGTTGTTCAGCTAAACAGCGCAAAATTACTCTCTGTGTGCCTCCGTGTGTGTGTGTGATGATTTGTGTGTGCGTCTTGATGTGGAGCATTCAGAAGCAGTTGTTGGCACTACTTTAAATAAAACATTGAGGATGCATTAGTCCTCTGGCTGGCCGAGGCCTCTCTCTAAGCCATTTAATACTGAACTGAAGCAGACGTGTTTCCCTGTCTGCCTCCAGCCAGCTGCTTCAGACACCTGCTCAAAGTTTAGAGTTGCCCACTTCAGCACAAACACGCAGACCGTGGCCATCAAAGACCATCAGGGCGCCACACAATGAGAACCACTTCACTCTTCCTAATGATACCAGCATACTTGCAGCATTTACATGGGCGGCATTTGTACGTGCACATATCCTTGAGAGGTTTCCTCATCTACACATCGTCCACAGGGACACGCAGCATATCAGGCCTTAGAGGATGCAGAATCAGATTGTCTTGGACTATGTTTACACACACACACACACACACAAAAAAAAACAAAAACAAAAAAAAAACAGATTAATATGAGAAATCAGTTTGGGCCTGGGAATCAGATGATGCGTTTACATGCTCTGCAGCCATCTGATTATTCCAAAACCACAGTTTGTATGCAACTGGAGTATTAAGAGGTTTGTTTGTTTAGCCGGAGCGTTTTGATTGATGGTGCAGTGAGTGGACAGACTGTAGACCGTTAGCACAGTCTCTTCTTCACTGTGTGCTCATGTTTGAGCCTTTGACACATTTCTGTCAATCTTTCTCATGTAAATATTCACGCAAAAAACCTGATTAACTGATCAAAAACGTCCTTATATTAACTGGATCACTGACCTACTAAATCTGAAAAGGCATCTGTTTGCCTCCATTTTGGCCTTTTGTCCACAGAAAGCCACTGATTTTTTTCCTGCTTTCCTTCAGATTGGATGAATCATAACTCGCTGGCTTTGTGTTTAGAGTGGACAGAGAAAATGGAACGCTTTCTACAACAATGAAATGTGCCCCAGACACAGTCAGGTACTGAAGTTACATATCAAAGTCTGCTTACAGACCAGGAGTACTCCTACATTACAATCTTATCCAATCGAAATGTTTATATTGAGCACATTTAAAAACTGCTGACCAAATTGCCTCTAGTGACGTCACTTCAATCGGCGTCAGCTGGGGCTGAAGACATCTTTGAAAATGAAAAAGTCTGAGGGTGTGGAGTCAGATAGACCTCTGTTGCTGCTCCTCACCTCTACACGAGGCTATGTCAGCTGCTGCTAGCATACCACACCTGAATCTCCCCAGTTTGTGAGTAATGTAGATGGCAGGTTTGACAAGGGAGAAGAATGTGTAGAATAAAAAAGGGATTCCAATTTTAAACTGTTCATCGTGAGACCGACATGGAGCGCAATGCTGAGTCTCTATCATTGACTACCAGATGGTGACTCTCATGTTACTGTAAATGTAATACTCACATTACTTAAATGCATGTTAAGGCACTTTGGTTCCTTCACCTTGTGGTGGAATGAAATGGAAACTAGGATGTAAGATGAGTGTGTGTGTGCGCGCGTGCAAGTGAGTACTCGTCCATTCTGATTACCACAATGTCAAACAACTCCTGTGATCCCCCTCCTGCTGCCCACATAAGCAGGGTGTGTAAACAGGATGTCGACCAGAGCAACAGTCAACTATTTTAAACTATGGCTTCGGCACGCATGCAACCTGTGCTTCATCTCTTCCCAGTTGGGGAGCGGCGGCTGGAGGTAGACTCAACAAAATGGATGAGTTCATAGGCTGGCTGTCTTGGAAGGCCTCCATAAGACAAAGGAGAGGTGCTGGGTGGTTTACCTCCCTAAACCTCACTAACAAAACCTGAGTGACAATAGGATTTAAAAAGTTGCACCTAGACTAAACAGATTCTTCTTCCGATAAAAAAGATGCATGTAACTGTGTTCAAGAAAGCAATATGGTTCAAGTGAGAGAAACTCAAGCCCGAGCAAAAACAGTCCTGATATTTTCTGAGACACAGGCGGTGTTTTTTTTTTCTTCCTTTCATAATTATTTCCCCCTTTTTTCGACATAGCAGCGCATCACTGTTCAATTTTCACCTCCATCTGTGTGATTATTAATCAGATCACACATCAATTGCCAGAACCAGCAAAGAAATTCAGCCTGTAATAAAACTGTCATGTGCTGTGGTATAAAGACAGATGTTGCCAGTTGTGTGATAACATAATTAAACTGTTCTGTGAGGGATTCCATAAAATTATTCAAATTGGACGAGCACTATCATTTTACCAATAAAGCAATTTAGGGCAATATGCAGTGTCATAACACTGATGTTATCCTCTCCGCCAGATTTTCCAATAAGTTGGAGCCTCTGCTCGGCCTCCTGTGACAATATGAACAGTACACATGAAGATACCTGAGAGCTCCCGGAGACGGAGGAGCACCGCGTGGACTCGCATGCTTTCAGTGCGATCCACTCGGCGGATGCACACTTGCACAAACTGTATGTGTGCATCAGCTAGATGACATGGCTCAGGAAGGAAGCGCACACTCAGTTGGATAATGCACCACAGCTATTGGTCAAAAGGCACCCAGGGCAACGAAGCCTTTATCACACACGTCAAACATTCGGCACTGCACTGCACAGATACGCAATTCTGCAGTGGAGCAAATGCAGAGATTTTCTCATGAATTCAATCCAGAAGAGCAACGATAAGGCCGCGTTCTTCTTGTGAAACACCAGATTTCAGTCCAGGCAAAGCACTGCCTCCCTCTTGCCCTCAGCTGTGAGGCTGAGTACATGCCGATTAGGAGAGATCTGAGGCAGCAAATGCTCTCTGACCTCCTCTCTGACCTGACGCTGTTAACGCGCTCAGTCCGACCATTAACCCATAATGTGGACTGGACGCCGGAAACCAGCAGGCCCTGCGCTGGCAGGCCTGGCCTTTGGGCCTCTATTCTGTCTCAGCACGCAAGCATGTGCTCATATGTGTAGTGTGTATCTGTGTGAATCTCAGGGTGTGTGCCTGTCTGAGTGCACTGCGATAGCAAGGCTTATCACCTAGCACTTCCCCCTGAAGCTTGGCTGAGCAGGGCTCGGTGACGGTGGCTAAGATGTGCATTTCCACCTTCTCCAGCCTGCACAAGGGACCATGTAAGCCTTGCATTATGCAAACAGGAAACCTGTGCCCGCTCAGCTCTTTCTGCGGCCACTATTCTGCGTGTCACTCTCTCCTCTCTGCACACGCAACACGACGGACACCTCAACCACACACGCAGAGAGGAAGAAGAAAAATAATTGGATGGCCTTATCTTGTGATATGTAACAAAGCTTTAAAGGCACTTGTTTTACAGAATGGATGTATGTGTATGCAATAAAAGAGAAGCAATTATTCATCCCTGTTTAATTTTTTTCTTTTGAGATATTGTTGGGGTATATTTGTACAGTATCATTGAAAGGAAGAGACAGGATGATATTTTAGAAATTGCTCTAACTTGATTAAAAGGGCTCTTCTAAAAGACAGGATATTAATATTTAATGCTCTACAGTTGTATCAGTTGAAGCAAATTTCGAGTGAAGGAATCACTTGCATGGTTAAACATGTGAGATGTTATAAATGCTCTGCTGAAATTGACCATATATCACAGGAAATACGTGTGGGGAGTTCAGCGTCGTGAAGACAGCCGCTCCACAGCTAATACAAAGCCCCTAACATTACCATCGTCACTGCGTGCTTATTAGACGAGCACAGCGACACAACACAACTTCCTGTTGCAAAATCATTGTAAATCACAAAACAGGTTATTGCAAAACACTCCTCTTTCATACTATTGTTTTTGTTGTTTTTTTTCCTCTCCTACAGTATCTTCACTTCCTCATGAGGATAACGTTAAAACCACAACTTCTGCAACACAAACAAAACAGAGAAAATAAACATGCTCATGTTCTGGGGCCAAACACATATGTTGTGAAAGAAATACTCATATGGATATTATGCACAAGCAACTGCAAACCATCTGAGCACAGCTCGAAAAAGCTACAATACGCACAACAAACATTTCTAACCTCTACCTCTAACCGTTACAACACAACATGCATCACTCTGAGTTCCTCAAAAAGTGAAATCTGCTAAATTTCCACAGCATCTCAGAGAAAAAGAAGAGACAGCTCTCTTCTTTTCATCCTTTCTTCTTAACAGACAGTATTTGACTTACTAATAGAGATGCTTAAATCAAGCTTATGGTCCACTTCCCCCAAATCTGACTAGTCTACAAGATGAATTCCCCTGTCAGAATCAAGATGATCAAACAGATTACAATTATTTCATCCCCCATCTTTATTAATGAGGACTGTCTTTCATAGTTATGTTCCCTAATAAGAATAAATGATATGCCACTGCCAGGTTTGTTGTTCCCGCTCACTTGGGGGACTCTCAGACATTTGCACTTTGAGTCTGAGAAGATTTTAGATTGATTTTTGCATCACCTAAAGGGGTAATAGCATCTTGGATGTTGTGGAGAACAAAGAATGCAAAAAAAAGAAGAAAACCCCTCAGTGTGTCAGTTAGAGGCGTATTAGTGCAAGCTGCAAATAAAACTTAAAAGAAAGACTGTGAAATGCCACAAAAGTAAAAAGTTATCAAGTAATTGAGCGAAGATTGTAATGCCCTGGGGACAATTAACATGGTTCATGGTGCATGAGTGAAAATCCTGGGTTAGTCTAATGGGAGAATAAAAAGACTGCCTGCCTGCCTGTCTGCCTTCCCGGTAACACTACCCTGGTAAGTAGCCTA
Organism: Chaetodon trifascialis; assembly: GCF_039877785.1. Lineage (NCBI taxonomy): Eukaryota > Metazoa > Chordata > Actinopteri > Chaetodontiformes > Chaetodontidae > Chaetodon > Chaetodon trifascialis. The sequence continues at coordinate 23,238,346 of NC_092058.1, read as the reverse complement.
TCAAAGCCCAGTGTCAGCCACTGAGAGTGAGACATCTTGTCCTTCGTCCCCATCCACGCGCCATTTATCACATACAACAATTAATACGCCTCCCTCTGTTTCGACTCCAACCAGGGACCACAGAAATTAACCACTGGATTTGTTCAAAAGGCATAAAGCGCAAACCGCTTGCTATTTACTATGTAGAAAGCAGAGGGCAGAAAATGCCACTGTAATACAATGAATTGGGAAGGAGGGAGTTGCTCATTTTTCCTTTCTTTAAATGCCAAGGCAGATCCTGGAGAGTAATAGTTCTTTCTGGATGACTAGAAAACAGGGACCACGCTTAGACGACTGGCTCTGTTCTAGCGGGGAGGCTTTGTTTCCATCCCTTCTTGGTGTCAAGTGCACATCCATGACACTTTTCTCTCCCTCTCTCCCCTGCTTCAATTCATCAAAGTTGTAACCCTGTTGTCTTTGCAGAGCGAATCAGAATGTGCCCCTGGCAAAGAATGAAGGAAAAGTCAACAGGAATTAAGTTTCAGTGCAACTGTTTACTCAACTGTGGCCTGCAGTTATTGAAATTTTATCCATGGTTTTGTGTGACTACTGCAGTAATGAATTCAGTATGGCTGTGATTTTCTCACTGACGACATGCTCATTTTGAGCTGGAAAAAAGATGGGTGGGAGGTGGGGTCTGGGACTGGGGTCTGGATCTGGGTGAGTGGAGATGAAGAGCAGATCTGGTGAAGGCTAACGGCCTAACACTGAGACTGAGGAGCAGGAGGCGCACTGACACACCCTTTCTACTCACCAGTATGCTTACACTTCTTCTCTGGTATCAAGTCCAGTTCTGTCCCACTGAATACCCTGAACAATGCGATAAACAGAAGCACACCGCCTACTTCTAAGACCATGACATCTAAATCACGGCACAGATCTGCATGTTACGTCACACGCGATGTCAATGGCTTTTCAAAATGCTAAGCTATTCATGAAAAATCTCTCATACTTTGTGTTGTCAAAATGAGAAATGAATGGATTTGCTGGTTATCATCAGTTCTGACAACAGAACTGTGTATCACTGTGTTACAATATCCTATCATCACAACGTCACGATGATTCTGCTGAAAGATGATAAATGATAATGCTGAATTATTGCTCAGCTCTGTGTGCTACAGTGCCGCGTCCCCCGTGTTCCATGCCGCAGCATTGTTGCCCTCTCTGTGCAAACGCTGATGGATGTGCTGTGACAACAGACGGCGGCGCGGAGCCTGTGCATCATCACCAAACAGCTCTTGACAACAACCCTGGTCGTCCTGTCGGATAGACCAAGATAGCAGAAGACACACTGATCTTTTCAATGCTGTTTCCTTAAACACGCTGCCGTGTGCCACACATAACGCTGACACCAACAGAAAGAGCTTGTCTGTTTGCCTCAAGTCGCAGACGGTGAAAATGTTTTGGGCTTCGCAGACGATAACGCCGGCGTGCATCTCCGCACCTCATTGGCGGACGCAGCAGAGTGTGGCATTAGTTGTGAGTGTGAGGTGTGTTTACAATGAGCCAGGGGAAAATGCTGTCATCCTATTGGGCGCCATGGTTTCTTAACTGTCTACAAAATCCTGTGGCACCTACATACTTAAAATATGTCAGAACACCATTATAAATATTTGACCAAAATGCAGATGCTGCATGCTACGATAAACACGCTCACAACCAAACACAATCACACTGAGAGAGCACTTCCCCTTCTTTAAATATTCAGAAAGGGCCTCAATATACATAAATAATAATAATAATGTGTTTATGTACGGGATGTACTTCGAGGGGGAATTAAATATTAAGTGACACTAAGAGGGGGATTGGGCCTGCTGATGACAAGGCTCCATAAAGGGAAGGCAGGTGTGAAAGGGGGACTGGTCTACCTGGTGCTGCTGGAGATGCAGGAGATCAGCTGCAGTCACCTCCACTGATGGCGTGGCACTCTTGGGTCCGCCCTCCCTGGACCCTCCCTCCACGCTCGCTCCTCCATTTTGATTGGCTGGTCCGTTGCTCGTTGCCTCCGTCCCAGATTCTTGCATCATGACTTAAAAACCTGAGAGAGAAAACAGGGACGGAGACAGAGAGAAACAGCTGTTAAAACACACAGCAATGAGGTCGCATTTTAACTCGGGGCCAAACTATAAACATCTGTCAGATCCTTCCCACACAATTTCGCTTTTATTGCAGGTTTCCCTGTTGGTTTGTGCTTCCTTGTTTCTTGTTTGTTTGCTTGTAGCATATGCAATGAGGCAAACACACACACTCTTCCAGACTGCTTCTCCACAGTAATGAACTGCTCCTTTGTTTTGTCTTTTCCGGTGCGGATCCTATGACAAGTCCATACTGGGCAGGAGAGGACGGAGAGGGACTCAGGTTTTGTTTGTGTTCTCCATTATGGGGCATATGCAGGGGTGCCGCGGAGGGGCTGGGGTGCAGCGCACATCGGAGAGGAACCCAACCTGAGTTGAGTGAGAGCAGAGGAGCCCAAGAAAACACTGGACCTCCAAAACAAAACACTTTCTATGGAAATGGATATATTTACTTGCATGGCTCCCAGAAGAACCACTGCAGAATGGCTTTTTAATGGGAAACAGGGCGACTGTGTGAGGCCTGCCAAAGGATCTCCATGAGAAACATCCAATCTGAAGCTGAGCGAAAACAGTCCAATCCTTCAGGGGTGCTCAATTAAAGGTCCGGTGTGTAGGATTTAGTGGCATCTAGCGATGTGGTTGCATATTGCGACCAACTTAAAAACCCCTCGCCTCACCCTCCCCTTCCTGGAGTGCAGGAGAACCAACGGCAGCCAGTAAAATCCTGATAAATGAAGAAAGCCAACAGTATTTGGTTTGGCCGTTCTGGGCTTCTGTAGAAACATGGTGGTGCAAATGGCAGACTCCCGGGAAGGGGACCAGCTCCCTCTGCAGATATAAAGGCTCATTATAAAGGTAACAAATCTTATTTTCAGGTGATTACATACAACTGAAAACATATTCTGAATATGAATGAACCAGTTTGAGTTGTTGGAGACACTGTTGTCTTTAACCGCTTCATCTAACTCAAAAGAACAACATAAAAAGGTTGGTTGGTGGTGGTGACTGCAGTAGTAATCACCATTCAACGTGAATGCACAGCTATTTGCTTACATTTTGCATCTTCTGTTCTGCTTTTGGATACGCAGGAGCCAGACAGACATGCTGTCCCGCCTCCCCCTCTTCTCTCTGGGGATGTGCCAGTGACACTGGTGCATTTCTGTGCCTGTATTCCTCAAATCAGTGGAATGATTTACAGCTATTGTGAGCTGGTCACAGGCCTCAGTGGTGCAACGCGTCTAGCCTCCCAATTCCAGGGCGGTTAATGAAGCTGACCAAGTCAGGCAGAAGCGAATTAACTTGGCTGATTAATTATTTATATGAAGCAGAATAAATGCCTTTAAAACACTGGGCCTCATCATGAAAGAAGGTGAAAATGGAACTAAATGCAGATTTATGGTGTTGCATTTAAGGCGTGTAATAGGAGGGCCAATGCGAATTAATATGCTCTCAACTGCACGGGCACAGTGTCTCCAGAGATCCACATCTAAACAAGATGCAGACACACACACCCAGACACCACAGGGACACACACTCAGGCTGACAGATAGGAAATTGAGGTTGACAACTTGTCACCTAAGAATATTTACAGAGCATAGGTGAGATAATAATCTAGCCATTGGATTATTAAAAAATAAACACCACTGTAAGCAGCACTCTCTCGCTCTCCCAGCTCAGTGTCATCAGTAGCAGTTGTGGTGAGCTAAAACAGTACCACAGCAAAAATCTAAAGTTCACCATGGTTTACATGTCCTCTCCTGTAGAAGCCTCCTTGCAAGAAACATATCCGAGTGAGTCATCTGACACTGTGGCCTGTGCCGGTTCAGTTGTGTGTCACAACGCCCCCACTCTCAGGGGCCTGTCTGAGCAGCTTGGACCCGGCCTACAGGCCCTGTTCTCTGGGCTGGGGCTAGAGCCGGCCCCCCTCTCCCTCCAGACAGATGTTGACCCGGCTCACCCCTCCAGTCTGGCACAGCCTCCCTCCATAATGGGATTTTCTAAACAAGGAGTGAGCAAGAGGAATACTGTGGGATGGGATGCAGCCAGCCACAACTCCATCTACAGGCCCTCGCTCGCACCGACTCCCCTTCTGAGACACCAATTAGAAACACACATTCTCAGGCAAAATTAAATGCCATTTGAAATAAACCATGGGCTGACGTTATTCGCCCCCACTTATTTTTCAAATAAAAGACATTTTTCCACACGCAAAAAAAAAAAAAAAAAAAAAAAAAAAAAAGGAGACGAAGGGCCTGCTTTCTTTTTTCCAAAGCTACATAAAAGGGGGGGAAGTAATGGCTATTATACATGCACTGTCATTCCATGCAAAATTTTCATAATTATAACGGAAAGGCGTAAATTTCCAAATGCATGGCATCTCCAAAAGTAATCAAGAGAATGAGCCGCGGGGCTATTTTAATGTATGCAAAACTAGTGACCCACAATAAAGGAGAGAAAGGCTACAATGAATGCAAAGTAATGCGCGCATGCTTGGAACCGGCACTGATGAGGGGATGGCTAAAATTAACACCCAATTAATTTTCGAATTGACAAACAAATGAAACCCATAAATCTACTTTCTCATTAATTTTACCACAGAATAATTCAAAGCTGCAATATCATGAGCGAAAAAAATTGGAGGAAAAAAGAAAATGGAAAATGGGCATTATCCATCATAAATATCAAGCAGATAGGAAAGAGCCTTATTAGAGAGTTGGGCTGATAACAATGTTAATCTGTGAAGCACTGAAGCAGGGACGCCATCATCAGCTGGGGCCCGGGCAACTCTGCCACGTGACTTCGCCCCGTGTTTGTTTATCTATCTATTTATTTTCGCTCTGCTCAGGGGATAGCCTCGTCTGTGATGACTCACAAAGATTTTCCACGTGTTCCATTAATACAACACGTACAAATCCAGCTGTAATTACGGGTCAAGAGCCCTGCTAAAAGGGGTGTAGTTAGCGGGGTTAAAAACATATGTATCCCTGCTCCAGACACAAACATTTCAAGAAAAAACAACACACAAAAGGAGACACGAGGAAAGAAAAAAATATCTTTCTTATTATTAATGGAGCATGTCAGCTTCTTTTTTTCCCGAGCTGGGAAAAAAAGTTAAAAAAAAAAAAAAATCAAAACGATGGAAATTCCAGGAGATCAAAACAAGGCACCAACAGTTTGTACAAAAAGAACTGGCTGTGCTGTTGATTATTAGATGCCTGTCTGTTCTTTGGGGGGGAGTTGCTTGCAAAACAAAACAAGTGTTTGGAACAAACACTGGATAATAAAAAAGGTCAGAGTTTCTGTTTGTTTACAGTTTGTTTTGTTTTCCCCGTCTCAAATATGGGGAGTACAGTACAAACAAGAGTCACATGTGTCTCCCACCTGACCAGACAGGTTGAAGGTTAAGAACAGCCGGCGGCCAGAGCTCATCAACCCCCACACACTGGAAATCTAATGCCTGTCCCCCTGTCATGCTTGCCTGGAATTCAACAGCTCAAACAAGTCAGCAGTCGATTCAAGGTAGGGTCGGCCGGCGCAGCTGTGCTTTGACCCTTCTTCATGTTCTGTTTTTCTTTAATGCTCATGACAGTAAAGCCTCGGCGGCCACCTGCTTCGATTCGCCGAGTTCTCACACAGCCCTTGTTTACACAGGCACACAACAAAAGCACAACATTTCTTGGGCAGGAGATAAAGACACACCGAGGAGGAGACAATGGGGAGAGGTTCAATTTAGGGCTGTTTAGGTTCAGCTTGGTTGCTAGACTAGACAACACATCAGTGCCGTACCAAAGGTGCATCAACAAAATGCTTCTCAAGGTTCGTCTTCTGTTCTGATGTGTTTTGGCTCCTGATTCTCGGGAAAAAGTCTGAAGACAAACACAAGCTGTATGTTAAATAATCCATTATCACGGCCCTTATCACTGACAACAAACCACTTCAAGAATACGTCTGCTGGAAACATCCACTGGACAACAGACACAGAAATTGGGCTAAATCCCAGTAACCTTTCCAAACTGCAGTCCCACACCCTTCCACGTATTATCTGCAAACCAGAACCGCCTCAATCAGAGAGACTATCTGGACTCACTCGCCGCTCTGACTGCATTTCTCTGCCCGCTCTCTGCTGAGAGGAACTAACGGCAGGGATGACATTCTGCCAAAGGAGACTTCACAGTCAGACCAAACAACCATGTAATCTTGTCAGCCACTTCAACCAAGTCACAGATAAGAAACGCATATCTCCAGACTTCTGTGACAATATAGTACGAACACACACCCCGCCCCCTGCAACTAATACCTCCATTGCAAAGCCCACGTCCCAGCGCCACACAGAAGCCTTTTCCATGTTCTTCCCAGACCTTGTACGGGGTATAAGCAGACCACTCATGCTGGCAAACAAAGCAGCTGTTTGTTTAATAAGTGATTGCTGCCATGGCTACAGTAAACAGGGGGAGCGGGGTTTGTGTTTATGAACAAACACATCTCCTTGCAGGAGCCATTTAATATTAACCAGGTGGAATGATCAACCGATTTCCTAGGTGACACTCGGGGCAAGCATAGTGTAAACAGGTTCTGGGGGGGGGGGGGGGGGGGGGGGGCAGGCTTTAGGGAATCAAGGTCGATGCAAATGCAGCTTTCGGCTAGAATAAACAGCAAGGCAGAAGTCGAGATAAACAAAAAGTCATTCTTCTGACATTTGAAGATGCATTAAGTTGGTGTGTTGCAGCTGCTAGCAAGCCGCTGTGAATGAGAGCAAGATGGGCAATGGCGGGGTGGGCAGCCGGCGAGGTGGTCTCCTATGGAAACACATCGTTGTCAACCAGAGCAAGCGAGTGTTTCTTCCAGACCCAACAAACAGTGGCTCTTCACAACAGCGCAGTGAGGAACTTGTAAAAACATGTTAAACATTTACCTCGTTCAATTATTCAGTAACTGGGTTTGTGGAAATAACAAAGGATGTCTGAGGGCTCCGAGAGCTGGCACATCAGGGCACGGAGCGAAAGAACAGGGAGGGGAAAAAAACGTGGAATCGAACAGACAAAGATGTTACCGATCATAAATCAAAGTGCGCGGCTTCGATTGTGTAACAGATCACTCCAACAGCTAAGATCAAACACTTGATTGTCCAAAAATGAGCAGTGATTACGAGACAAGGTAGGTAATGTAGTGCAGGGACTTCCGAGCTGCGCGTCACCATGACCATGAATTTTTCATGTATACAACAACTTGCCATCTGCTGAGCTGAAGCCATCCAGCGAGCCTCCCCTTCCCAGAATACATAGGTTTGTCTCCACTTCCCCTACTGCTTCCATTTAGTCCCCTCACAAAAACAGTTCCCCCCACGTATGGAAGGCATAAAATATGAGCAAGGGTGCCAAACACATATTTAGAACACATTGGGATGACTATGATAGGATTCTCAAGCATGAAATCTAGATCCAAACCTATTACTGCACCACGAGCAGAGGAAAAGGCGCTCGGCATCCAAAGCAGTGGTGAGTATGATGATTCATATGAATATCAACCTATTATCACGCTACAAGCTCAGATAAATTAACAATAAGAAGGGTACAAGACGGCAGACTCCAGTGGAGAAGCTGAGTAGATCCATAATTTCAGAAAACACACAAACCAGTTTGTCTCCTTTGCATGGAGCCACCGGAGAAACACCTCTGTGTAAAGGCCTGCTGTGCACAGACAATGACGGAATGTGCCAAAGTAAGGCAGGCCATGGTATTTTTAGTCCAACTAGGGCCGATAGAGACTAAGTAAATAGAGAAGTCTAATGAGTTTAAATCTGGTTGTACATGAATGGAATAGTAATTCTGGGATGTGGAGCCTCTTTTAGGAGCGGTTTGCCACACATTTTCTCAGCGACTCTCCTTCATTTGACTTTGATAATCTCGCTCACATGTGGCTCATGCCCATTAACACTACAGCGAGAGGACAGACACCAGGAGACGAGGGGCCTCGTTTTCTGACCACAGGCTCAATGCGCAGGAAAGAGCGGGCGTCGCTTCCCTCAAGCTCGTCTTACCAATTAGACCTGTCAAACACGCGCACCCAAAGACAAACACAACTTCAATCTCTCAGCATCCTGTGGGAACTGCAAAATCACTTATTGTTTTAGCATTACTTAAACTGTGTCATATATTTTTAATCATTTCTACTACAATTCATGTAAGGGTTGTTCCCATGGGTATGGGGATGCAAACTTGTAGAGAGGAAATGTGTCAGATGCATTTTCCTGGGAAAACCAAGGTTAGCCTTAACGAACTTGTCTAATTAATATTGCGTACCTACACAAAGAGAGGACAATATTATTAGAACGGCTGTCTTTTGAGATGTCAACTCGCTGGAGTGCACACTTCCTCTGTGAGCTGACAACATGTAGCCTAATCATTTTTGGGAAGAGCTTTGCAGTTCTGTTAAATCATCAGGACAGCTCTACAAGTAAGCCGCTAATTACTGTTGAGTAAGTCTTCAAGTGTGGTAGATGCATTTATTATGATTCCTCTCTCAGTACCATGCGTGATAACTGGAAGAAACGCTCGGGTCTGGCCTAACCCCTGCTATTTAAACGATTCTCAGCACTGTTAAACATTTCCCAACAGACAAAAACACGCAGCAGGTGTACGTCTCCCACCTCTTCTCTTAGTTTAGTTACTCACATAGAGATTAAGTTAAGCTATTGATTTTCCAGACACAATCATTAACCTTTACACACAATTAATGGCATGGAAATACAATGGCTATTTTACTTTCATTGTATGTCACCTACAACTATGAGTGCTCAGCGACTGCTTACAATGCAGGCGTCTGTAATGGCCATTTTGCTATTAGGCGTCTGATTCACCGTCATTGCCGTGGGAGTGGTCTTAGCCACTGACCCCTCCCGCTGCTTCGGATGGAGCACGGTACCAGCGGGCGTTTGAGCCAAAGACGCATGCTATTATTTTAAAAGCCCCAGCTTCCCAGAGAGAGGACAGAGAGAGTGAGAAAGGAAGGGGCTTTGAGCCTTCCATCAAACAGTTAAACTGAAGATGAGAGGCAAAGGGCTAAATACCAAAAGACCTTACATGAATTTCTGCATTTTAATGGAATCAGCTTTTAACAACTCTTTTTTTGTTAAATACAGCCCATGTCAGGAGGATGCGTCCCACTCGTAAAGCAGCACAATGACAATGTACAGTGGCACTAATACAAGGACATAGTTCATCATGACATTTTCTGCAATTCCCAACTGATTAGGGTCATTATGTTGGAGGCCTGATTTATGTTGTCATTTCCTCTCACCGATCCTGCATCAATGAATCTTAATGAATTGGTAAATAAGGGTGAAGATTACACTGTGTGACACCGCAACATTTCTCACCCTCAACGGCCGAGATTTATGTAGCCAATTAGAGCCTAACAGAGAAAATTGGCTGGCAAAAAAATAATATCTTTATGGTCCAAAATGGAGGAGCATTCTCAGTGAAGGGCAAATTGTATTGTCAGTGTTTAAGTCCATAAACCACCCCGCTAACCCACCTTCAAAGCCCACAGAAAAGCCGGACTCTGTTTGCTAGCAGGGGACGTGACGGCAAGTTTCGAGCACTGTGAGGCCGTCCGTCCGTCCGCTGGGCTGTTGAGCCCTGTGGTGAGCCAAAGTCCTTAACATTCACCATGGTCCACCTCGCATGTTTGATCAGCATAAATACACCCCTGTATGACAAACATGTTTACCTTCTCACTGCAAACATCAGACAATCAGACACCATGAGGTGCTGCTTCTCTAATGAAGACACAGGAGCTTTTATCAAGGCCAGCCGCATGCCCCTGACAGAAAGATGCTGCTTTTATACGGACATCAAGAGGGCATTCGCACAAAGAAAAGAAGACAAATTATTTGCCCTAAACATACAATAAGGCATTATTTTTCAATTAATTTTTGGTGAGGGGAAAAAAAATCTTGGTTTAAAAAGAAAAAACACATTCAAACGCCCTTCATCTTTTTTCAAAGGAGGAATATGAAAATACAATGCCCTCTTTGAAGATATCTCTGATCAACACATAGAAGACGACATATACAATATGATTAGAGGCTCTTTAACTATTCCCGGGCACATCGTTACCACAACCATGATAGTTTTTATTTCTCATATGCAGATTGAAGATGATTATGGTGAGGGACAAAACTGTTTTTGTGTATAGCTACAAAGCCAGCTTATTAATACCAACTTCTTAAAAGAGCACTTAGAGTTATAATGAGAGCCTTTATGTATTACATATTGTGACTAGATTTAGTGTGAGGAAGCGGTTCTCCACATCAAACAAGCTGGCCTGCTATTAGGCACAGGGGCTGAGGGATGCTGTGTGAAAAGAAGTGGAAAATTAAAGCTGAAGCAACGCAGGAAAGGGCTTAATTTACTGGCATGTACAGTATGCAAATGAGATTACTCTCAGCTTAACTGCATCATTTATGTCCATAATAACAGCATCATCATTACAGGGCTCAAATTAAATTACACTGTAATTAGCATATCAAAGTGATTGGTTAAAGTTTAAAACAAATACCCAATTTTGTTAATGAACATCTGTAATCACCATGTAGACTCTCAGTGAAAACATCCAAAACAAATATGTGTTTTGGAGAAGGGGAGGAATATCCCTCCCAAACGTCTGTCTGTCTGTCTGTCTGTCTGTCTGACGTGTGTGTGTGTGTGTGTGTGTGTGTGTGTGTGTGTGTGCGTGTGTGCGTGTGTGCGTGTGTGCGTGTGTGCGTGTGTGCGTGTGTCATAGTGATGTTGGTAGGATGGGGATGTTTTACCTGGAGAGCTCCACACACTCAGGATATATTTCCCAAACTCCAGGAGATCAAAGATCCAATTTCCCACACTTGCCACTTCGGGAGCTCATCAATAAAATACTAATCACTTCACGCATGATTCTGAGAATGGCGCCGCAGCCAAAGGCTTAAGGAGACTTCCATATCACAAAAAAACACCTCGGCGCTGACTGTCTTGACTGTTGCTGAGTGTGCGCACACACACTCCTGCACAGACACACGTGTAATTTGCAGTCAGGTTTATTCAATGGCTGTTCTGCCTTTTTCCCTGATAAATATGGAGAGTTTTAACATCTAGCACTGGAGCTCAGAGAGCACTTCTTTAGACCTCTGACACAAATCACGCACACCTTACTTCACGTGCATATGCATGAAAGTCAACCATTTTTATGCAGCACTTTCATCGCCCACATATTATTGATTTAATTCAGAATTCATTATGAATTACACTGTATGAAAAGGAAACTTGTTTTTGTCTTTTTTTTTTTAACTCTCACAAAAGTTATACTACCGCCAGGCCCCATAAATAACTTTGTTTTCTACTTTTCATCGTTCACTTTCACCAATATTCCTCTGTTCTTTGCTATTAATTCAACAAAAACGCAAAAGGCCGCAGCGGTGTACATTATCAGAAATGCACTCGTCAAATTTTAAAGAAGTGGCATCTTATTTTATTCATTAAGAAATCCATTAAAAGGCCTTATTCCTTGCAACTATGTAAGAGATGTGCCTTTCAAGGTAGAGCTAGGGCAAATCCACTCCATCAGCTAATGACGGCACTCATTACACAGAGAAGCTGGCTAATGAAGGCGCGGTGGCAGGCCGATCCCCTCGCCCAGCATAAAGCCCTATGAAATGCTAATATCTCACTTCTAATTAAAGGATACTAAGTCCAAATGCACCTTCACGGCTAGTAGCTGGCAACATAAATTTTATTTTTCACCACTACACTACACCCAGAGATGTGCCTGAGCAACATTCCATTAATTCATATTTAATACCCCCACTAGTCCTCCGTTTGCCTTGCTATCTGCCTCTCCTCTCCTTCTCTCCCCTCTCAGCTTTATACTGCAAGTAGGCACATCATTACGCTTTCTAAGAGTAAATTTTCCCTTTTTTTTTTGCTTTTTGTGGGCGCACATATTACTTTAAAGTGCTTCCAGAAATAAACACATATGCACACAACAGCCGTCCCGCGTGTGTCACAAGGGAAAGGTCAGGGGGAAAAAAGAGGAAAAAGGAAAATGTGCCAGTGTCGCCACGGCTGCACCTGTATACATTTACAGTGTTTACACATCTTTGTCTGTAAATATGTTTACAAGAAAACCTGCTGCCCTTCTCAGAAACTGCCCTTGGAGCCAGTAAACAACCTTTTCACAAAGTTCATTAACGTCAGAGAGGGTATACGTAGTCTTTCTCCTCTGAAAGGGGAAAAAAAAGGTCAGTGCCGTTTACTTATCAACAAAACAGAACTTAAATGCACTGGAAATACTCTTCAACAAATACTAAAGTAATAATGAACAGTGCCATAGTTTGGAGTACAGTTCAAACTAAATGTATAAAATGATGGATTTTTAGCACTGTAATCATCTTGAGTTAAAAATGTCAACCTACAACTCATTGTTTGACCGCTTCCTTCCAGCTCCCTCTGTGTGCATGCTTCACAAATATCCAAGTCACTGTGACTCAGAATATGTATTCCATCACGAACCTTTTGATAATCAGATGAAAACCACGGATCTCAAATCTTTTCCAGGTATTCAGAAAAGTGTCTGGTTTTGTATGAATGCCAATGAATATTCAAAGAATTGGCACCACTGCTTTGATTCAGTCACTTCAAAACCAGATCACTGGGTGCATGTCACTGCACAAAAGAAATCATCATCACGACACGAGCAAGCTCTCTGGCACGTGACTGCATCATTTCGCAAAGAAATGACCACTTCAAGAAGAAGAGTCTTTCAAAATGCACAAATTATCAAACAATGTTTTCTTTGATTTGCGTTTCTCTTTCTCTTTAAAATGTTCAAATGCAAATTATTTCACATTTAGTGCATCATCTTGCCAAAGGGGAGCAGTACAAGGCATGAATTTAAAGGTCAGTGTTAAGAACATATCACATGACGTCTGTTTGATCCTGGCCCAAGTATTTTCCCAAGGATTCTCCGGCTCTGTACTGTGTAAATCACGCAGTCTGACCTTCTACATTCCTCATGCTCTGTCCTCCCATTCATCCACAGGCACAGATAATACTGGGCAAATATCATAAACGTGAGGATTTTAGGATTGAGGTGAGGCTGCCATCATCTTCCACCAACTGGGGAAAAGAAAGCCCATGCATCTAAAAAGAGCCCTTTTTCCACCTACTGCCAGACTAACCTGCGGTGAGGTTGCCTGACCCTAATGCCTAATAGCCTATATACAGACAATCCATGGAGAATACTCCCAGATGATTGGCAATTTGATGTCCGGCTTGAAGATTTTATCTGGATTTTGTATTGATAGAGGTGCTCATGAAAAGCTGTCCACCTCTGCTTGGTTCAAAAACAAAAAAGTTCAATCAACACTTTATTCAATCCGCTATAAATAACACTGTTTGACGACCGACGCTTCAGCAAACTTCAGAACAATTAAAATAAAGACGCCACAGCCTCCAGAATGCTACATTTCCTCTGCAGTATCCCAGAGTTTTCAGAGTTCATCCAAGTATCATAAAGGGCCTGTGAGCGTCGCCAAGATGTTTCCAGTTCAAACGCAGCGTCGGCTTCGGTCCAGGGCGTGACCTGCAGCTGAACTGGCCTCTGCTCGGCCACAGGGAGGAGGGCAACAGCGACTCCAAACACATCACCCCACCCCCGATAAATAACTTAACACAGCAAACAGAGGCCCATCAGTCAACCTACACATAGCTAACACCAGGACAGGGACAGAGATCGATGGAGAGATACAGACAAAGAAAGACAGAGGGAAGACAAGAAAGACAACAAGAGAAGGGGACAGAGAAGGAGAGAGGTGGGGGTACATTGTGAGGGCATCTAACAGTGGAGAGTAGATAAATATCACACGGGAGCCTGAGCCAAGCAGCGTGGAAGGCCAAGTACTGTAAGGCTGTGAAAGCCAAGCTATTTTGCCGAGCTGTGACATTTGTTTCTTATTGTCTAAGTGGCAGCTGAAAGCGTCTCCCTGCGAGGGCCCCTCGGCTCTGCTCCGGCCGCTTTGACAGGGAGGTAACCATATTAGGACGTGTATGGTAAAGTAAACAATAACATAGTTGCAATGAGATGGAAATTTTTCAGCTAATGGTGTTTGTCATTCCTGTTTTCAGTGCACTGAGCAGCCCTGTGTTTTTTCTAGCTGGCCAGAGAGACTTTGTTTATGAAAACAACGCAGGAGCCAAGACTAAAACCAGAGCAAAAAAAAGAGAGAGAGAGAGAGAGAGTAAAACTGTAAATAAATATGAGTTTAAAAAATGCCTCCACCTTTTTCATTTGATTACATAAATAAACCCACATTTGGGTAGAAAGAGCCTTTTCGCCTTTTCGTTCCTCCCAAGCCATGTCCACACTCAGGTGGCTAAATATGAAAAGCTTATTTACGTCTCTGGTTTGATCGTCCCTGCACACGAACTCACCATCCGTAACAAAGCGTACTCTGTAAAAACACCGCCCACAGTGGATGAAATCTGAAAACAATGACTTAAAAAAACTTAAAAGAAACAGACAAATATGTCAGTGAGAACACAGCCTGATATGGACTACACTGAAACATCATGCACAACGCAAAGCTGAGTATTCATTTTTCGGACGCCGGCAGTGATATGAGACCAAAATTTAGCTTTTTTCAACACCACTCCTTGAGGAAATTTAACATTCAATGTTGCAGCTAAACAACAACTTTACCTGAATAAATTTCCCGTTGTCCGATAGCAAACCTTTTCGATGTTACTGAGCTGTAAGGGAACAGTTACACTAGTCACTTTGGTTCAACCCTCCTCTGTCAGACTACAACCTGCTCCATGAAAGAAAGTTATGAATCCGGAGTTAATGATACAAATACATCTTTTGAAAAAAACAACAACTTGGCGGCAGTTTTGACTTTCTTGCTAACTGACTGTTAGCTAGCTAGTCAGCTTTGAGAGCATTTAACGTCTCTTTAATGAACAAAATAATGTACAACCCCGAGAACAAAATGCAAGGGGGAGTAAAAATTACTCTCTAGTACAGAGAAAACAGACAGTTCAAAGAGCTACTGTGACTGAGCAGCGTTAGCCCAGCTGGCTACCGTGTGTAAATTTAGCTAGTTTAGGCCGAAAGTAGTTCCTATGTCACAAACTGAGTGGGAGTTCAATGTAGACTGTAAAGGCTTTAAAACTGGATTCATCAGTCACATTTAGATTCGTACTCAACCAGCGTTGAGGTCGAATTCGACGCTAGTGTGGACGATGTCATTTTCTGTCAGATTTATCTGCTCTAATGTGAACGTAGTCTCAAAAAAGATCTCACGCGGCTGCATCTGACACAGTATTGGAAATCTTTGAACATTATCCAGATGATTCTCAGAGGGAACGAATGTGAACATAACTGTTAACAATATATAATGAGAAGAGCAAGAGCAATGGGCTAAGTCGTGTTTGAATGAAATATCTGAGATACTTTTTGATATGTCTGGTTTAAAAGTCTCCATTTCTCAGTTATTTCAGCAGCATGTTGAACTATTTAAAGGATTTGTGGAGCTCATTCTGCCTTCTGTTTCACTGGTCACTCATTCTCCTCCCTCTTCTCTGGCTCTGGTTAGCCCGCTATCTTTTCCAGGTTAAGAAATGGCATAACCGTGTGTTTTCGTAAGTGCAGATGTGGAAAACAAAAGACTCCAGAGAATTTTCCAGGCCTTTTGAACAATATCCTACTGCTGACTCACTGGTCAACAGTTCAAAAAAAAAAAAGAGCTTCACCTCAGCATGAAAAAAAGCAAAGTCTTACCGAGGTTCAAAGCTCACAGCGTGCCAATGCTCACGTACGTTCGCACAGACATAGAAAACATACGGTCAGCTATAGGGGGAAGCAGAGGCAGACTTCTGTCCTCTCTACGTGTTGACTTTCTTTGTTTGGTTTTTACCCACCTCACTCCAGCTCTCAGTCTCTCGCTCCCTCTCAGCCTCATTCCTAATCTCACACCAAAAATGCAAGCTGTTTATTTGCGTACGGCTGAAGCCATTCCATTAAGTAGCCCCACCAGGTGCTTTATCCCTAAAAGGGATTTGTTTTCTAAAATAAACGGAGAAAGCAAAGGACTGCCAAAGTGATATTTACCATGACATGAAGTGATTGCAACAAAGTCGAAACTATCCAAATAAGAATCACTGCGCCTTGTAGGAACTTTTTGTAATTTCCTTACATAGTCAGAAACCTTTATAGTGGAAACCATACACCACTTGTGTATTCTTTTTAAGTGTCATAATATAGAAATGTAAAATATTGATTGTGGGAGCAGGGACAGCATGTATATATCAAGCTATTTTTGATATTCCAGCTGGTATAGTACAGCATATTGTTTTGCAATAGAGGCAGTCTGACAGATGCCGGCCTGGGTTACAACAAAAAAGCTCTCTGTATAGCCATTTTGCCCAGAAGACAACAAATCTATCCAAGTTATTAGTTCTATTTCATCTTTTCTGAAGCAGAGACACAAGGCCAAAGCCAAAAAGGGAGCTCTGACACCTTTTCTCACTTTTGTGATTTTCTTTTCATCTTGCTGTACGACAACTCATCTGTGGATGGGATTTGCTTACTTCTGTCGCCTCAGTCAATCTCACACAGAGACTGTGTCACGTTAGCCGTCTGCACCTGGTAGCTGGCTGACATTATCAAAGCTCCTCACTCTTCTAGCAGACCAGAGTTTATACATCCGTCAATATGTTTCAGACCAAAAGAAGACATGTCTTTTTGATGCTGATAGAAAAAGAAATTGAAACTTGCCAAGCGCGTTTTTTTTCCCAAAAAAGACATTTTAAGTAGCTTCAAGATAACACATCTGTGATAATATTATCAGGGCAGTTCTTTCTACCTCACAGCTGAAGATAATTCACATGAAAGTCACGGGAGATGCAAGAGAAAGTAAGAATGTTGCCCTATTGTGTAACACAATATATTCAGCATGAGGCATGCATTTAACTGTGCAACCTGTTTAGCCAGACAATACAGAGGCGGGCGATCTGCCAGAGTGTGCTCTGATGCGGCCATGGGAGCAGAGCATCAGATAGGGAAAGCAGACGGCGGCCAGGTGAGGGTGTTTAGAAGGCTTTGACACATCCTGTGATCTCAATCAACAGGAAAAGGCAGAGGCACGCTGTCGCTTTATGTCTCTGCCTCGGTCTCCATTGTGACTCCTTCGTAGGGACGATAATTTTTCATTTTCACGCTGCCTTGCATCTATTCTGCCTGTCACTGTTTTTAACTACAGCAGCCAAGCCCAGAGAGTAGATTACGGTACTTACAGTGCATGAAAAACACAGCAACAAAACTGCCAGTGACAGAAGCGTTTAACTTTCTTGCTAGAAATCTCCCCCATGTGGCACTTTTGCTACAGCGAGTTGTTTATTATGTTCCTAGCTAGGCATAAGCGATTAAAGGAGCTCTTAAGAATCAAAGTGTTATAAATGCATGGAAACACAGCCGGCTGTAAATGCCACAGAATTAGAAGCTTACCAAGCCTAATACTAATACATGGCAATTTTCAGCTTGATGCTGATATAAAGAAATTACTTTTTTAAAGTAAGCAATAAATGCAGTCAAGGGAACTATTACAGAGGCCCTCTTTTCATCCCAGCATAAATCTGCACACGACCTTTCTGCGGGTCCAACTCATGAATCTACTTGTTTATTCTTAACACTTCCATAAAAAGTGGATTAAACAAAGCAACCTCAACAGCTAAAACTAAGGCAGTATAAACCGAAGCATTTACAGCAAAGGAAGAATTAAAAGAAACTGAGTGTTTGCATGATGTGTTCTTCCCTCCCTTACATGGACTCATGAAATTCAAATGAAGTCCAGCATGAGACGGTAACATTTTGAAGCCTTCAAAACAGAGAAACATGTTTTGGGCATCTGTGGATTCCTCTAAGCGGAGGCACTTTTTCGAGAAAGTTTGGACGTCATCAGGTCTGAATAAATTGGCCAAACAAGCAGCCTACATGCAGCACACATCAGAGTCAGCCCTATCACATAGACATGTCCATATGATGGTGAGTATTCCAGATACCTAAATGAAGACTTTTGCAAGACTGCTTTTAGACTTTGCCTACATTTCAAATTCCTGTTTCCTAATTTGCAGACAGTTAACGCTGGCTGGTCCACATCTAGTCAAAAATGAACACATGAATGAAACACATACACTGTATTAGAGTCTGTTACACTTTGAAAGAGCTTTAAACACCAAGACGTAGTAATCCCATAAGCTGCCACAGGGATTTAGCATTAGTGATGCAATCAAAATCACATTGGAAAGTTGTGTCAATAATTAGGCTGATTTTGCCACATTAACATTAATTAGCCAACCATTTGGAAGATTTCAGGGCTGATCTTACATCTGGAGCCGGCAGCTGAGGGGCCTGCTGGAGTGGACCTTGCTATGCAGAGAATGCACTCCAGATAAACAGCAGCTACATGAATCCTCCACTTCAGTTTTCTCCAAGTCTCTGTTTCCAAATGTGGGGGTGATTGTCTGAATCAAATAAAGGATGAATATGGGCTGTTTAACAGATTGTGGGGATGAGCACCTCCTCTTATAATGAAGAGAATCCTGCAGCCATTGCTGACTGTAACTATGACAGTTACAGCTGCTTTTGCTTTTTACAAACTCTGTGGCGAAGCTGCAGCAGTTCATATTTAAGATGAGAATAATGCATCAGTAATGGCTTTTTGTTAAAAATCAGACACTGGCCATAAGTGCCATCAACCCTTCTATCTAGGATGTCATTGGATTTGTTAAGTTTTTATGGCATAATTACTCAATGCAACCCGAATCCCCTCTGGGGTAAATGGAGAGTTGTAGGATTCACCTTTTTTAAAAAACTCAAATTCTAGGCAGAACACTTTACCGCTTGTACATTTTTGCTTTTTTTTGCAGAAGGAAAATTATGAAATTTAACATTTTGTTTAAACTTAACATAAAAGGAGAACAGCAACTTTTAGCACAGGTTTATGGAAATAAGAATATGGAAAGGGTTCTATGAAAATATGGATATTTCAAAAAGAAAACCACTGAGAATAAACTGTGTTTTCCTTCCTCATTTTCCTAATGTGTATGTCAGGATATAAAAATAATGTGGTGTAACCCAAGTCACACTTTACATACGCTGCTGCTTAGAACAGCCTTGTTGCTCTGCAGCGGCGTCAAAAGAGGGACACGCTGCTCCAATGCACAGTCGCTATTTGACACATAACTGTACATGTCGTACCCGTCTACCTACAAGTCACAGCGTGTTGATGCAGGGAGTGAGGGACCGAGAAGAAATGATACAGACAAAGAACGAGAATAACAGAAAGAGATGATGGTGAAGTTGAAGCTGTAAGAGACAGAAAACAGAGACGCTCCTCCACTGAAGCCCGAGCTCCTGAAGTGTTAACTACCCCCCCAACCACACACAAACACACACACACACACACACACACACACACACACACACACACACACACACAAAACCTCCCCACGTATACTCCACCTCACCTCACCGGTTGGCTCTAGCCAAGAGTTCGCATCCTGGGGGCCCCAAACTTCCTCAGATAGGGAGACGGGTGTGAGGCGCAAACACGAGATATCCACCAGAATGGCTGAGATGCCAGCGATAGCAAGACTGAGTGCGGTAAACCTCCCCCCCTCTTGTTTGGTAAACATGGCATTACCATATTTCAGCATTTCCCGACAAATGTCAACATATACAAACAGACAGATGTCTCCACACAGAGAAGCAAGTTCTCCAACAGTGTAGCATTAAGCTAATTCACAACCACCAACTTACTAACTCCACTTTGACCTTCAGGGGACCTGTCCCTTTCTTACTCACAATGTTAGTCTCAAGTCGGCATCTCCCACCCTCTTGGCCCGCACATACACACTCAAAACACAGCGCACAAACATGACAACTGCACTGCATTCAGTTAATTATTAAGCCAATTCGATACGGCATTCGCACACATGCAGGGGCTGGAGTCTGGTGAAGGATCGTGTGTTTACCTTCTGCAATGACTTGCTTATTTAAAGCACTCTTCAGTTCCAACGGTGGTGAAACCTCCTCGCCCTGCGGACACGAGATGGAGAATTATTTATGGTTATGAAATAATTACCACTGCAGACTATAGTGCATGTCATCAACACCTGCAGGTCAATTTACAGAAAGCAGCAGAGTACATGCATGTAAAGCAACACTGTCAATAACAAGTTGCCCACCAGTTGCTATTGATGAGCTAACAGCGTTCAAACAGTCTCATACCTGGTCTGAGGAATCATCAGACAGAGACCAGCTCCCTGCATGCCTGTGCTGTTTGCTTTGTTTGTATGAAGCTGTACCAATCTGCATACCTCTCTTTGCCGTTACGCACGTACAGCCACCATGTCAGCTCAGAGCAGGGCAGAAGACACCGTTCGTTTATGGTCCTGTAGCCGACTATTGTCACCGCCAGACACATTTCCATCTGTCTGTTAACTACAACTACACCCACTGATGATAACAAATGAACAATGGGGCTGTCTGATGCAAGTGAATGGTTTATTTGCAAGACAAAAACTTTTCATATAGCTGACAGCAGAGGCCCTTCTTGCTCCCCACCTGGTGGTGAACAGAGTGTACCTGTACCTGCTCTGCCCTGACTCAACTCCCCCTGGGCGGCCCTGATCTGCATGCACACAGCTTACCTAACTGAGCACTCAACCCAGGCGAGGAAAGACGGAAAAAAAAAAAAAAAAAAAAAAACGAGAGAAGGAAACAAAATCTTATTTTTATGGTAAACTGAGAAGTGACTGTGGGGCAATATCTCAGGTGCATTTGAATAAAAGCATTAAAGCATATCCAAATACAAAAGGGAAAAAAAAGAGCTCCAACTCCCTCTCCCACCGTTCTTTCTTTCCGTTTACATTTGGCAGTCAAAACTGCGGCCAGGCGTTTGTGCAAGTGTTTATCTAAAGCAGACTGAGCATAGATAAAAACACACCAGTCCAACTTGCCCAGTTTCAGCATTAATTATGTGTTAAATGCCCTTGTTGAAAACGCGAGTCAACATGCGGCTCGCTGTGAACTCTACTGAGGGTTGAACAATCATCGAAAATGGACCATTCCCACACAACTACCCTATTATTGTGATTCATTACACTTCAATTAACATATCATCAATGGAATCGTAAATCAATGGCGAGTGGTGACAAATGACAGATATTTTCAGTTTCAAACTACTAAACATCATTAATTCCCATCACCTGAAAGAGCCCCGGGAGCTAAATGAGTTTACCCAACGCATAACATCCATTTAGATAAATGTTCCATCATTTTAATGACGGAAAATTTGTATCGCAGAGAAAAGGCAACAACGGGATCCTGATAGCAGCTGTACGCCTTTTCTCCTTGTAATATAATGCCCATCTTGTAATGCCTAAACAGATAATTGTCTCCATTTCAAACAGCACAAGGCTGTAATATTGCCATTTAGAACAGTGGGGGTGCGGAGAACGTAGGGTGAGGATAAACAAGCACACGCTGCTTCACCCGGCTGGGAAAACCGAACCCATCACACACTCCCACATTGAGATTTTAGGGAATAGAACAACTCCTGGTTGAGATAATTACCCACCTAGGTGGGTTATGTGCATGCTCAGTAAGAGGCTGAGGCTAAGGATATGAATCAAAATGCAACAATTTCAAAAGACAGAGGAAACTAAGGAGCATTTTGCAAGGTTCTCTTGTAAAGTCTTGGGAGGATGTGGTAGGTGTACTGTGTTAAACACACTGGAAAATAGCACAACAAAGACTTTTGACAAAGAAACAGCTCGTAATAGTCACAAGACTCTAGCATGACCGTTAGCCTGATACCTTCATAGGATCAGGTGATCCAAATAAATGCTTCCATTCTCTATGCAAATACCACCAGCTTCATTGTAATTGTGGGCGAATAAAAAAACATGCAAACACCCTATTTTCAGAGGAAAAGGACAATCAGAAGGGGTTTTTGCTATGGTAATGCACTGCTGTGGTTGCATACGAGCACGAACAAAGACTCATTTTACTCTGTCCACAAACCTGTGAAGTGGACTTTCCTATTTGTGAAGGGGTCACGGCTTCACAATATGCTCTCTAGTCCCAGATATGTTATCAGTGCCTTTGGCTTTGTTGTAAGATTGCATGTTCAAAATATGAATTAATACCCCTCCAGTGAAACGCACCCAATCCCAACAAAAGGCCTGCATTCACTGTGGACAGCTCTTCAGCTCCTCTAATGGACAGGCTCTCCTCTCTCTTCACACAGTGCAGACAAAAAGATGAGGGCCCATGAATATTTACCACTAAGTAAAGTTATTCCATTAATTACTCCAAGCACGCTTAATACTGTATCTGTGGCTACTTGTGTGGCGGCTCGTTAATGAACCTTCACACATCATTACCATATTAATTAATGCTCAACTCAATGGTTGTCAATAGGAGGCTGCCACAGTTGTCTCTGGATTCTTCACAGCGCATGCGGGATGTTTCGATCACTTAGTATCAGCGTCCGAATAGATTCACGGTATCTATTTATCATGCCAGGGCCTACATGTGTATGATAAAAGAAAAAAAGATAGCGGCACTGGTTAACACGCCGGTGGATCCGTATTAACAGCATTGTGCAAATAAGAAGAGGGCGTAGGAGAGTTTTAGTTGTGGAGAGTCAGTGATATCTATATACAGGGTCACTGGTGTTTGTTTTTAGGGTGTGTGCAGGAGATTTTCCAAGTCACTGTCTGTGCTCTGAAACACAGGAAAATCTAAAGCATGACTCACTTCTCAACAAACGCAGCTGCTTACTGTATGATCTGATCTGCTAAAAGGGCTGACTGCACACTATTTTCTCCCTCTTTTCTTCTGGGCTTTTATTAAGAAGGACTGATTAAATGAAAAACATGGCTAGGTCTCGTAAAGACAAAAAAAAAGTCAGCATTTGAAAAAGTGAAAAAACAAGCATTGTTTTTTTTTCTTTTTGATGTGATTGGCAGGATCCTGGCATTATATTGTAACACCCACACAGACTGTAAACAACAGCACTTTCTGTCACGCAAACAGACTGAAAACCCACCAATTAAAGCCAGCTTCAATCCAGCCAGCCCTTATTCTGGGTGCTTTTTTCTAATACTTTTTTTCTGAGCTTAAAAGGCAACAGTGCAGTCTGGTGAATGTCAGGCCTGTCTGATCCCCCAGATTCTTTGGACCTGCCCTCACATTTTGCTGAGCTAAGAACAAAGTACACAGAGTGCACACAGAGAGCTTTGCTGCCTTAATACCAAGGAAGTGGAATTTCACTCCTAACCCAAAACAAACAAGGCCACACATTTCTTTACACTATTTAAATGAGCTCATTGAATACAAAAAGTCCTATCAAGCTGATATCCAGTGCACACCGCTCTGTGTCTAATGTATTGATCCATGAGAAACAGAAAACTGCACTTTGTGACTTATTGTGTCTGCGGAGAAGTCACAGCTGGGGCAGCTCAGGGTCCCCGCAGTTGAAAAAAGTCTCACACTTAGCACGTGAAATTAGATCAGCGCAGTCAAAAAGTTCAGCCCTGATCAAGCACGTACAGTAGAGCACGCACAAGGCCAACACACTGCGAACGTTATGCAATCCTATTTTTATAACCAACCCCTTTCCACCTTGTCGAGTCGGAGGATTGTCAATTCTACCCGGCCATATCAGGTTTCCACTCTCACCCAGGTCGCAGCTCCTCTCTGACCACAGATCCTGTGCGCTATTAATATCAATAAGCTGCAGATTCCATTTCCCCAGACAAAGACAAAGGGAGATCAAGAGGCGATGAGTGAGGGGAGGAACTAATACCCTCACGCATCACCGTGGGGTCGCCACTTGGTATCACCTCCAACCCCGCTGCACATGAACTCATGCACACTGTGCTTCACCCGTATGCAGGCGCCGATACACACACCCACAGCTAATATAAGCGAACTGCTGGCAGATGTTTTCCAATCATTTGTGATCATTAATCAGGTGAAACTGCGTGTGATTTTTGTTCTTATCTCCCATGTTCTTCGTCATTCTCATTGCCATTTATTCAAATGTGTAGTGTGAGGACACAGAGGTACTGGGCTGAACGGGTTCAGGCTATTTGAGCGAACAAGCTTCACCTATAATACCAGCGCTGAATGCATTTAGACACAACTGGGGCCACAGCGAACAGTTCTTTTCACCATTAATGACTCTGTCAATAATTTTCGATCAATCGCTTTGTCTCCAAAAATATCAGAAAAGAGTCAAAAACATCCATCACAATTTCCCAAACCCTAAGATGATGTCTTCAGATTGCTCATTTTGTCTGACCAACAGTCCAAAAATGATTCAAAAAAGAAAAGCACATTCTCAGCTATGTTTCTTTAAAGAATGACTCAAACAATTAATGCAATAATCGTTTCAGCTCTACACACAACTGCTCTCAGCATGTAGCAGTAACTCCTACTCAGGACTTAGAGTAAAACCGTACACCAACTCTGTCAATCACTTACAGAACACGCCTTTAAACACACCTGCACGGACATGCACACACATACATCCACCAGCGTCCCATAAAAGGCGAGAAGAGGAGGAGGAGGAGGAGGAGGAGGAGGAGGAGGAGGAAAAAATGAGAGAAACCGTGTAAAGACAATGAAATCTTTACAGACTCACCCATGAACAGTTAAACAGACTTCCCTCATGTTCATGAAACTGTACATTGATGCAGATTCCCTCCAAGCACTGTTTTCAAATCCACCTCTGAAGAAGAGGAGAAAGCTGCCAGTGAAAGTAGCAGGTATGGAGTAGTTGAAGTAGTGTGTGGTAGCTGAGTGTCCGCATGTGTGTGTGTGCGTGTTAGTGTGTGCATGCATGTACGTGCGTGTGAAGAGAGAGAGAGAGAGAGAGAGAGAGAGAGAGAGAGAGAGAGAGAGAGAGAGAGAGAGAGAGAGAGAGAGAGAGAGAGAGAGAGAGAACCAAAGCCCAGGCTGCCGTGTTGAGAGGGACTGGAGGTATGTGGTCTTAACACAACAAAAGATGGTGCCTTGCTCCAGATTAAATATGCAGGAAGAGGCCCCTTTGCATAAACACAAACACTCAGCAAATGAAGAACTGGCACAGAGCAGATGCCTGCTGAGAGCCCTACCTGTCCTGGCCTCTTTTAATTAGACAAGAGCAGGCAGAACAAATGAACATCAGCACGGTCACACAAGGAGGAACAAAAGGAAGGGGGGAAAAAAGAAAACACTTCTTCAATCCTCAAAAATGTCCTTAATGAGAAGAACAGAAGTTTGTAGAGAAGCTGTAAAAAAGGCTGCACAAATTTCATAAGTCACAAAGGTTTTTTTTTTTTTTCGCCTGGTATGAGCATTCTACGTTTAAATAAACTCTGCTAATTATTTTGCCAACATTACTGTGTCAGATTGTTGATAAAACTCTATCTGACATCTGATAAAAAAAAAAACCCTGTACAGACGGATGTAACCAGAGCATGAAGACTTCAACATGAAACTGTTTAATTACAACCTAAAACACTAATTAAAATTTAAAATATCAAATTTAATTAATTTAAGTAGGCCACTTTTTGGTGTTGGGTTTTCATTAAATTATGTCTTGGATAAAAAAATACACCTTGTGATCCTTCAATTCATCTTACATTAGCTTCTCCTCCACACACCTCCTGGTGGAAATGGGCAAAAATAATTGCTGAATTGAAAAAAAAAAGAGAGATTTATACCAAAGTCCATTGTCCTTGTCTTTCTTTCTGAGGTCTCTCTCCCTCTCGCTTATTGTCTTCATCTATCTGTCTCTCCCTACGTTGTTTTCTCATTTAGGACAGGAATGCAGAAGAGTGTGGTGTTGGAGGGGTGGGAGGTGGGGGGGCTGTCAGAGTTAAAAAAAAAAAAAAAACCCTGAGGAGAATGAGAGCTGTGTCCCTCCAGAAAAATCTAGAGAGTGGCGTCGAGAGATGCTGAGTGACACATACTGATGTGGCCAGTCAAATATGTCATTTTCATGTGAAACCCTCTCAAATGGATCAGGGGAAGGGAGAGGGGGCCGGGGGTGAGGTGACACTCGGTGAAGGGAGGCCGTAAGAGGGAAGAGAGGGAGAAATCGAGGGGTGAGAGGGAGTCAGAGAGAGAGAAAATGAGACCTCTGGAAAATAAACAGGGTGTAGGGTTTCAAAGGCGAGGGGGACACAGGCATTCCATTGTTCAAGCCAATTATCAGTGGAAAATAATAACAACAGATGGATCCAGAGCGGCCAACTTGTGCCGGAGCACCCTGGCGCTGGAGAACAGATGATGAAATGTGAGAGTCCTGTTGGATGGGATGGGGCGTGTGCGGGGGGGTGGGGGGGCGGTGCTGCCCCACAGTCACATACACACAGCTCCACACACCAGATGTGAACTTCCACAAGGACAGTTTAATATGTGCTCTCTGGCCACCACTTGTGCCGCGCTGCTCGGGCATACCAGACAACGGCTCGGTCAACACCTCCATGTGTTCAGAGGGGGCGTCTGAAGTCACATGACACATATGGCTCCCGTGTTGCCGTGTGATAAATTCAAATCTGTGCATTCCTTTTATGTTCAACAGAGCAGGGTCATTTGATGGCGAACACATGCTTGTTGCTGTAAGTGGAGCGCTTTAACAACACCACAATGTGGAGTAGTTACAATCAAGACATATTCTCTCTCTTTTTTCTTTGGCCCCAGATTTTCTTTTATTCAAATCAGCTCGCATCCCACATGACCTGTTGTGATGTTTTCATTTGATGTTTTCCAGCATGTCTGACGTTCGCAGGCAGGCAGATGCAACAGTGCAGCGGAGACAGACCTCACTGACTCAGACTTCATTCACAGATCCCTCATATCAGCCACAGACTGACAGGCAGCGGAGGGGGCTGCAACCTTAAAACAAAACCAATTCTCTGTGTGCCTTGTCAAGGGTGGGAGATGTCTGCAGATAGCAGTACAAAAGATCTGCCCTTCCTTTTCACAAGAAAAGAGAAGTTTTCGTTTCATTAACTCCAGACTAAAGTGTAATTATCTCCCTATAGACCTTAATCACCAACAGAAGGATAATAGAACAAAAAGCAGTTTCTTCTTCAGTCATTAAAGTTTTTTTTTATGTTGTTGTTCTTTTTTCTCAGCTCCGCACTTTAGATGAGTCAATCAAATAATGCAAAAGAACCATGGGGGCACAAGTAAAGTCTCATTTTCAAATCTAGCTGGGTGCAGAGGGCGAAAGAAGATAAAACAGGCTCCTTTGCCTGAGTATGCCAACTTTGGCTGTTTGGCCCGATGACCAGTGGAGGCCACTGAGAGCGGAGGCCAGCGTGCACACACAGAGACAACTGAAGTGGTAAATGACAATGAGTGAAAATGCTTGAAATAAAATCGGGCTGAACATCAAAACACCACTTTGGAACAGTACATAATCTAAATGACTAAGATTGCTTGAAGGTGCTTGTGATACTGTATCCCCAAATGATAAATCCCTGGAGAATTGCACATAAGGATTTCTATGGAAGAAGAAAAAAAAGAGGAATGGAAAACTTTGCCTAGATTTAATTAGCTTATGAGAAATAATTGCCATTAGCAAGTCTTGTCAAATGGGGTTGAGGCATTTTGCTGGGGAAAAAAAAGTCATATTTTTGGACGATGAGGAGACAAAGGGTTTTCAAACAGGAACCGGCGAGCCATCAGCCGTTTTAGTGCACTGAGACTGAGGTCGAGTTAATTAGACTATTGTCATTTTAATCAGGACAGCTCGGTGGCCATCACTTCCTGAAAGAGCCAGTGGACTTTAAACGGCTGAGGGATTTTTTTTGTGTGTGCGTGTGAACGTATGTGCATGTGTACCGTATATGTGTGTGTTGGGCCCGAGGTGTCACCCGGCTATGGGTTATGGAGTATGGTCTGGTTCTCTCACATGCTTAGAACATTAATGAGCTGGAGACACACCAAGGAAACAAAGACGCCTGGAGGATCACCAGGGGAAACTACTCGCCTCTGCTCTACTCATGTCTCTGTTCATTTGAAAATAATTTAAATATCAAATATTTGAAATAATTTGCTTCTCCCTGGCTATCAGATTTTGAATAGAGAGTCTTTCATGTCTTCATTATTATGTTCTTCACTGGCATTAGCATTTAAAACATAATTAATGTAACCATATTTTCTAGGTGCTTGCCATTATGTTACAATAATGGTTTACTTTTTTCTGATTTCCATATTTTATGAATACAATCGGCAGCTCGTAATAACAAACCAAAGAATGGCAAATGATATATCAAATCTTTGCTGAATATCATTAATCTAAAGAGAGTTTTAATCAAAACTGACAAAGAACTGGGTTTAGCCTCCCCTCGTCTCGCTAAATGAAATTTAGTCCGTGCCACCTTTAGTGACAAAAAACAAGGTAAAGACGGTAAAGCAGACGCCTGCCTGATCTGAGTTCAGCCACCAGCACACAGAGGCAGAGCAGAGGGGTGGAGCTGGCAGAGGAGCTCTGTCAATCAGCAGGGGTGATAAAAGGGCCGGCCCAACATTAACACCAAAACATCTTTGCAACTTTTCCCCTGGCCATAGTTCAGGTCAGCTGTGGACAAGGTGACAATTGTAACCTGCAGACAAATGCTGGTGAAGTCCCCCCGTGACACCGCCGTCAGCCCCGGGGCAGGACTGGCCAATGACATTAGCCAAGCGTCTGAGCACAAAGTCGACTCGTGCAATATTTCATATTCAGCGACCTCCAGGGAAACGGCATTAAAGGGGATTGGAGCAGTTCTAGCACATTTGACTCCATGCCACTTTTTACTGTGTCTGTTTATGATTATATTAATAGTTCCGTAAGTTCATCGTTTTTAACATTAGACATTAATATTTCACAGGGAGTTAATATTAATCTGATCAGAAATTATCTTCCTTCAATAATTCAATACGCACATTAATAATTCAGTAAAAAGAATGTTCAGCATATTTGAGGGAAAAAAACTGGAGACGTTCAATAACTAAATGTGAGAAAATGAAGTCGAAGAAGTCACATTACAGCACAGAGTTAGCTAAATACAGTAAAAGCTAAATCTAAATGCCAGTGTTCCATGAGTAACTTCAGCTGGAATGCAGCCTGTTAGCGAGGCCAGCTAACGAGCACAAGTCTTTCAAAAAAAAGACACCATCATGGAAAAAAAAGGCAAAGCAACCTCCCTGTTTCACCTTAAACTGCTTTGTAATCCAGACTTAAACGCACTGACTAACGCGGGCTGGCACGTTGCTGTATCTACATGTGTACATTCACAGATAGGGAAGACATGCAGACCGTGAAGCCTCTGCGCCATTAAAACCCCTGAGCTGCCCAAGTTCCTCCACAGGAGATTTACAGGGATTAGATGGTGAAATAAGGGCCTAATCTTTATTTGACAGGGAAGCCAATCTCTGGCTCACTGGTCAACCCCTTGCGGTAGGCCCCACTCTCACAACTCACTTTCATTGCTACATGCCTCAGGCTTACTTAACACAACATTTAGGATGCATATTGTGCCTTGTATGAAGTCTCAATTTAATTTTCACGCAAAAAAACAAAACAAAAAAGGGTCATTTTGCAAGACTGAAGCGTGCAGATACAAAGTGCTCCAAAGACTTATTCCATATATGATGTCTTACATTGGCTCACAGCCTCACCTGCATGTGAGTACATCTTGATGGCTATTTCCTTTAGTAATTTTCCCTTTTTTGAGTCTAAGCTATGCCTGATTGAAAATCTAACCAATTTCCATGTGCAGTTTTAATGGCAGATGGAAAGAGATATTTCATGGAGATGTATAGTCGAGACTGATAAACTATTAATCACCGCGCTGGACAATGACACCAGCTAAATTTAAACACAAAGTGAAAAGGGGCCAAGTAACAGCCTCCCTTATTCCTTCAATTATTCATCGCTGTGGGCTGTTATTGCACAGCATATAGAATTAAAAATTGGAGATTCCACTTAATTACAATGCGTGCTGATGGTGGCTACAGATGTCACAGCTTGTAGTGGTAATCCTTTACTATGCTTAACCCTGTCACACAGTGGCCGGGCCCTCTCCTGCCCGTCTGTCCCTCTTCCTCTCAACATCCCTCTGCTCAACGTTTGACCTTCAGAGTCACTGCCAAGACAATGAAGGAGGTGAGAAGGTGAAGAGAGTGATACATAAGACCAGCTTATTTAGTGTAATGTGTATAAATGCAGTGTAAAATACCCAAAAGGATGCCTTGAGACATCTGTTGATGACTTTGAACTGCATTCCAACATGTCGCATTTCAGCTGGCGGCACTATTTTCTTTCTTCCTGGGATATTCTTTTTTTTTTTTTTTTTAAGTCTTGAGCACCTTGTTCGTTTCTTTAGTAAAATACTGCTGATTTCAGTTCACTTGTGGTTCCACTGTGTCTGATCCCAGCACTAAGTGTTCTACAGACCAACAAGCAGTCTCCACTGTCAAGTTGTCTGTGTTTGTTGCCTTGTTTGTCCTTCATTGTGACTGGTTGAAAGCGGTTGTCACTCAGTACTTTCAAATTTTTGGAAAAACAGCACAAGGTGCACTACCATTATCTCTGCAGCACGGCTACATCAGAGGCTTCTCCTCTGTTTTTCCCTGTAACTGCAGCGAAGCAAAGAGATACAAAATAATGTTAAAATAGTTCATTACCAAAGAGGCAGTCGCCTATGTAAATAAAAATCAGATTAGACTGATATTGACGTATTATGTACAATAATGACACTTGAAGTAACGTGGTCTGTAGTTAAAGAACTAGCCCACAAAGTCCGTACAATTATCGCATGTCATTTTCCTACGACTGGCAGACAAAGGCTTTGTTTGTGTGCTCCATATCCTCCACTCAGTGCGTCTCCCTCACCTCACTATCTCTCTCCTGCTCTCTTCCTTGTATCACCCCCAGCTCACAGTAGCAAACAGAGTTGTACGCAAATACTAAAAGCCATAATGCATTATATTGTTTGGTGTTAACATTTGAATATTTAAATGGTGTGTTTTAGATCTAGATGTTCCCATTTCAATTTCCATATACTGTACATGCTGAAGGCAGACAGTTGAGTTTGCCCACATGGCAGGTTGATGACTTTGTGAGCATATTTGCATCTTTTCTACACACTATTGGTTTGACACGCCATCATTTTCATGATTATGTTCTTGCTTCATACTGATGGTGCTTGTTAACAATGCAAGTTACCTATGTTTAATAAATGACTACTGTATGCGGCCTGTGTCAGAGCCACAGAGCTGAATATGTGAATCACCCACGTACATGCCACTTAACCAAATTGGCAAAGCTGATAAGCCATATTTACATAGCAGTGTTGCTGGGCGTGATTATTATCAGTAAAACTTCCCCCCACGCTTTAATGGAAAGTTGGGATATAACTTAGTGTGGGTTACAGCTGCCCTCAGGAAAATAGCTCAATTACACCCGTGGATATAAACACTCATGTGGCTGTCGGAGTGGTAAACAGATGTGGGGTGACAGACTGTAGTACACGATCAGTCAAGCAGCTGTGGCTGTACCTTCATTCATTCACTTGTTCTGATGATGGAATCCTATTCTCCCCCCACAGCTCGACATGCAGCCACACTCTTTGCTTACGGGCCAGTGGCAATGGGCAGATTAAGCTGCTGTGAATATCATTAACATGTTCGCTGTGTAAAGCTAACGCCTGCTGCACTTTTACTGCCATTGTCAAACATTCAAACAGTTTGCATGAAGTGGACATCACGGATGGACTGAGTGGAACTTTAGTCCCTGTCAGCTCTGATGCAGAGAAACCACACTGCATTACCAACTTCTCTCCAAGCTGAAAAAAGACAACACAAGAGCTTTCACAATGATGTCATATGATGTTATTTTGTCTTAGCACACTGCGCATTTGTACTCACACAGTGTATTGAAAAGGACATCGCCTTTGGCTGTTGTCTCATTGGGAGCCTACCTGTCACACGGCTGATATGACGCTCTTTGAATGCAGCGTGTACATGTGATCAGAGCTGCAGCAAGCACAGATGACAAAGTGACTAGGGGTGTCAAAGCAGCCTACAAACAGGCCTGTCCTCTCCCAGACAGGAAGCTGGGAGCAGCAGAGGCGCTGCCTTGTCTCATCTGCCAGCAGCGCTCGCTGCCTCATCACAGCAACCATGTCTGATGGTGTGCACAACTCCACGCTGGACGGCTGTTTTGATTTCAGCCTGTGTGACACATCTGTTGCTTGTCACGTTGCGTTGCGCCTGTCTGCGAGCTGAGCGCGACCGGGGCAAATGCGCCTCTCATCCTTCTGTCCGTGTTTACAAACAGGGCTCGCGCTTACAAACAGGCCAGCATGGTACGCATCGCGCAGAAGGTCAGGAGGCCTTATGAGACACTACATGCACCTGTGCGGCTGGTGTCACAAGCCATCAATCCCGCCGCAAGCATGTGGTGTGTAGGCTGCAGAATGTGAGTGCTCTCTGTGTTAAAAGATGCATTATCTGCTAATAAAGCTTGGATGAAATCTTGAGTAGAAGTCAGAGGTAAT
Organism: Chaetodon trifascialis; assembly: GCF_039877785.1. Classification (NCBI taxonomy): domain Eukaryota; kingdom Metazoa; phylum Chordata; class Actinopteri; order Chaetodontiformes; family Chaetodontidae; genus Chaetodon; species Chaetodon trifascialis. The sequence continues at coordinate 23,205,591 of NC_092058.1, read as the reverse complement.
TGCGGTGTTGATTGTATATAATAGGAAAAGAAAAAAGGTATGGATCTTGGTTGCTTTTACATCTTTTAAGTATCCTCCATCATTGTACACTGTCTACTGAAAATAAATGATTTCCCTGCCATGTCTAATTGAGAAAATTTGCTCCAGCTGTAAATCAAATCTCCATCTAGGATGCATTCTTAACAATGTGGTCTTTATGGGCTTTTAAAGAGCTTTGCAAGAGCCTTTCGCAAAACTACCAAAATCAAGGATATTCTCCGGAAGACTCCCACTGTCAGCTGAAATACATGAGCAATGACCATGGCTAATTGGATCCATCCCATCCCATCCATCCATCTATGAAGTACACATGCTATATCAGCGAAAATCAAACGACATTGTTTCACTCAGTGTAAGGCAAGCCCAGCGCCAAAGAGCCAGAGAGGTATTTATTAATGGGTTGTTACAGTAGCTTAGCAGGGGTGCATTCACAAGTGCTTCATTTCTATGTCCTTGTCTTTCCAATCAATATTCAAAAGTGCCTCGTAATTACACGTTTAGGATTCATTTACATGCAAAGTGCCAGTATGGCCATAAAATGCAGTGGAAAAGTTCTGTCAGTGCGATTTTTTTTATTTTTTTATTGATTTTGCTTCTTTTTTTTAACTCTTTGCTATTTCTACTATTTTCCCCCCTTATTGTTATTTTAAATATTTTTGAAAAACAGAATTATTTAATTTTCAAAAGATAAAAAATAAAACAGCAAAATGAGAAAACTCAGGTTCATCTTCATGAACAATTTGCATGAGTACCAAGCCCCAGCCTGTTATGTAAATGCAATCCCTCTTAAGAGGGTGGGGAAAAATTTGAGATGGCTCATTTACATTGTCAAATGACACAACACTCATACTTTCCATTTACTATCAGACTGTTTTGCAGGCGAGCTAACGTGGAAACGATCAGTGTGTGTCGCTCCTCGCCACCGAGCCAATGTAACAATAGCGCTGCAACACAAACTGAAATCGCGCTGGATGCTGTACGACATGATCGAACACCGTGACTGCCATTTTGACCGGCCTCGTCAGACCACAGGATAACACGGAGCAGCGCTGGCACGGCAGGGAGGCACAGCGCTGCTATGGGGCCCTAATATATTCAAAGAGGGATCATTTACTTAAGGCTTGCATCCAAGGATCAGTCTGGCCTTCATTAGCCTCAATCTGACACGGATGTGAACAACATGTTGGCTTGCCACATGAACACTGCCCCTCCTCCTTGCAAAACCCCAAACACTCAACTCCCCTCCCCTCTCTGAGACCTGCACAGCAAATTCCTCTGGAAATATCACAGGTTGTTAGCATTCCAGAGAGAATTTTACATGGGTGTACACTCAGGCCTTAATTAGAGACACTATTTGATCATTCAGCAGCTGGGCTTTATTAAAAATATGGGATCACGTCGGCCTACAGTCACCCCCGGCTCAATGTGAAAGAGCTCACAGAGGCAGAAGAGTGCATGAAACAAGAATATGAATATTCATTACTGATACATAGGATCCCTGTACGGGAAATCTACACCCCATCAAAACACTATCTACACCCAGTTTAGAACAACATCTGGGGCTGCTGGAACATCTTGGCGATATTGGTTTTCATTTCATATCACCCGTGTCATCCACCTCTCCATATGAAGGAGGTGTGTTTATTTTCTTCTTCTTCTTCTTTTGGTGTCATCCGAAGAAAAAGCGTTAGTATGACTTCCAATCAGAGTTTTAATGTTTCATGATGGTTTCAATGCCAATTCAGAACCTTTTCTATCTGAACTCTGCAAAGGCCTTGATGTTTTTAATACGTTATATGTACGTAACATATAATAAACATCTCCAACCTCAATCCAAACACAACATTACATCCTTTCACAGACGTCCACTGAAAGCCTCAACCTGATTGTCAGCACAGAACCTGAGATACATCGGCTTGAATAGAACCGAAGAGATGTAAACTGTATCTGACCAAGGTCGACAGGGACTATAAAACAAACAGCGGGTTTAAGGTGAAGTCTTCCCTGCGTGAAGGTCAGCCATGTTTTGTGTTTACACTACACTGCAGGCTTTGAAATTGTTTTGCAGTGTGGAGTCTGCCCGGGGTCATTGTTTGTTTTTGACGTGTTTATACACCACACAAGGAGTAATGACTTCTAGGATAGTCAGGGGATGCGGACGCAATCCAGCACACGATCTGCAAGTTTCTTTACTTTTCAGGTTCACAGACGCATTTCAACATGGGCCCAGCCATTGTCGTCATGTCCAGCATCATTCAAAGCGATGTAAATACGCAGCTGCATCAGGAAGCGAGGAAATCGGTTACTATGCAAAACCTTCCTTATCATATCGAACTCACAACAATTTCCACATAATGGCCTTCTCTGAGAAGACATTAAAACACAGTTTGTCCACAAGTTAGGAAATATTAATGAGTGAATGCAAAAATGATAAACAAGTATTGTGCAATCTGGCCTGTGCTGTTTACTGCCGTGCACGAGAAGTACTTACTTTGATCTGTGGCTCCACAGGATGTCACCACTGGAGTCTCCTGGCTGGACCAGCAAGCGGCAGATAGAAGGGGAGGAGAGGAGAAGAGGAGACGAGGTTAGGAAGGAAAGTCAGGGGGTGGGGGTGGTAGAGAGGAAAGAAACAACAGAGCAACAGTGGAAATGTGACAGACAGAAAAGCAAACACAAACACCTTATTCAACAGTAACAGTGCAGTCACCTCAAACGCTGTTTGGCTGACGGCTGCTAAGTGTGTGAGTGTACACACACACGCACCTCCGAGTGTGAGAGCAACAGTGTACGGACACAAAACAGGTCGCTTTCAGATGAAGATTCATCACGGCAGAATTAAATAGGTTTCACAGCGCCCCCCCCCCCCCCCCCCCCCCAAAAAAAAAATCTATGGCTACATATTTAGCATCTCAAACCAGAAGTCCCCTGATTAAACAAATAATGACACATTCCACAAACTGTGACTGAGTCCAAATTAATTTGAGCATTGGACTAATTGCATTTAAACACTGCTCCTTCCTAACCTTAGATCAAACACTTTTTAATTACTGGCTTCTGAAGACTGAATCCCTACAGTGTTGATGGGAAAATAAAAATAGTCTTCTATTCATATATATTTTAATCATTTCGTACATAAATGGAGCGCCACCAGAGTGAACGCTCTGAAATAGCTTCTTCAGGGTATTAAACTGCCCTTGCAAATCATCACACGTTAGCACTCAGCCTCTCACAGCTGAGCTCTGTCATTCAGTCCCACTGCCCCATGCCCCTTAGCCTTAACTCCTTCCCTCCGTTTGCAAACACAGAGGGAAGAAACAGCAAAATGTGTTTCCTGAAAGGGAGGAGAGGTGGAAAAAGCCCATCCTGCCCCGAGAATCACCGCCGCCCCACCAGAGCCGCCGCCACTGGCCTTTCTGCAGAGGCAGCAAAAGTTCCCCGAGAGGGGAGTGTCTGCCAACTCAAACAGGGCTCATTCTCCTCTCTGTGGGCCGCCAGCCGCCCATGTGGGCCCGCGCTGGGCTTCCTGAGGGCTCGCTGCAGCTGGAGCACTTTCAATAAAGGTAACAGCAATGTCACAGCTACTGTAAACTTGCTAGGCTGCTCCTGTCAGCAGGACGTTCCCAATCAAAGCAGAAACAACCCCACCTAAAACACAACAGTTCTTTTTTTCTTTTCCACCGGCCCCGAGTCCCAACTTCCCACGACTCACAAAGAGAGCGCACAGGCGAGAGGGCAACCACTGTTCCCTGATCTAGCCAAACAAAATGCCAAGAGACCGGGAGTGACATTCAGCTCTGGGGTTTAAAAATATGAGCAATTTGAAAATGATTAGAGTCTTATTTTATTGTTGAGCGCCTGACACAAGAGAGGAAACCAGAACAATCAAGCTGGGTGACTTTTTTTTTTCAGCTGAATTTAGAAACACTAATTAGTTTTGCTCTCGTAAAGCCAACCTGAAAACGACCAATTAGAAAGTGAAAATGAGACGTGCAGAGGAAACAAGAGCTTGTCATTTCCACCGCTTAAGTCCCATATGCACAACTTTACTGTGATGACTTTCACGCACACACACACACACACACAGGCTCGAGATGATTGGCATGCCGCCTACTAAATCTGGTGTCACATACACACTCTGACCAGTTAATGGCACTTTAAATCAAATGGCATTTTGCTTAGTTAGAAGGAAACTATTACAGATCTGTATGGCCACATCAAACCCAGGCTGAGCAGCTTGGGCATGCAGATGTCTGAAGCACCAGGCTGGGGAGAGGATACAGCCCACCAGGCTGACCACAGCACCAGCTGGTTTCAGCTATAGACCTACCAGGGCCAAAATATTACCCCTCGCAGGTGCCTTGTTTCTATGAATTTCCTCTTTCAAGGGTACCAGAATAATTCCTCTGCATGTCAGATTGTTTCAGACAGACCTCTGGGACTTGTACCTACCTTTACTGATATCTCATGAACATCTAGTATATTTCACCTGCTCCGTGGTGTTAGCCACTCATTAGAAATGAACGTAAACTTGTGTAAGTTATCTCCAGGAATTTCACTGCTATTCCCTGAACGACAGTGGCTAGTGTTTCATCACTGTCTGACTGAAGACGGATGGCCTGTCAGTGCCTTCCCCTGTTCAGGATCCAGCTCCTGGGCTGGGAAGTGGCTAAAAAAGGCCCGGGCTACACTTTCCAGGCCTGCGCCTTTTACTGGGAGTAATTCTCAGATGCCAGGTCGCTGCCAACGTCCTTGCAGCCAATGGCAGAGAGGCCAGCAAGTTCACATTAACTGCAGAGTGTAACTGCGCTGAACATCTGCTCATGAATGAGAGCGCTGCCCACTAACTCAGCGAGTTGAGGCCCACTGATGAAAAATTCAACGTTCTCCTGGCTGGCACGCTTGTTTTGCACAATTCTCTTGAGCCCCCAGAATTATATTAAGAGAATTTCAGCACGGCCTGGTGTATCTGAGAGAACAGCTGGCACAGAAAAGGGATCTGCCGCTCGGCGAGAGCTGGGGGACTTCACACAGGATCTGCCTTCTCCTACAACATTTGTCCTTGAAGGAAAAAAAATCTCAGTGTTAAGCACCCAGGTAATAATAAGAAAGCAGAGGCTACATTTAGCTGATTACACCAGCCATGTGTGCTACAGAGGACGGAGCATAACCGATGAAGACATGAATCGATATGGAGTGGAAAGAGAAGACAGAGGGGAAATTGTGACAATAAGTAGCTCCCCCAGGAGACCTATTCACTACACTTGTCCTTTGTTTGGCTTGTTTAGCTCATTAGATTGTTGACTAGGAAGGATCTGCCCCCAACCCCACAATATGGAACCAGTCTAATCAGAAACAGAAGCAGCCTGTTCAGGGGGCGACTACATCAAAGACATTGGAAAGTATGAAAGCAGTCACACAATCGTGTCCTTCAATTGCTGCAATTATGTGCCTCATAAGTTTATGATATTACTGGAGAGACAAAATGGACAAAATGTATCATCCATTCTTAGACAAAGACAGCGATTTTACTATAAGATAAAATCTCAAACTCTTAACTCAACGTGTACGTGAACTGACAGTCTCTCCTCTGAAGATGATGAAATAGTTTCCCAGTTTAAAAATGTTAAGTTTAAGGAAGTGATGACTCCTAGCACACACTAAGAATAAAAGATTACCACACTCTGTAATTTCACTTCTGTCTTTCTGTGAAATACAGTTAACAGATTTCTATATGTCAGCACAGAACACAACCTGAGTGACTCTATGAAACTTTGAGCTCATTGTTGGTTCGATCTTAATCTAGGCTCTCTCGCACAAAGTACTGAATCATGTGGAAATCCTGGCAATAACCCCCCCCCCCCCCCAAAAAAAAAAAGATCTGTGAATGTAATATTGCCACTGAAAACCAAGGGGATGTCTGGAGAGAAGCTCATTTAGCTGGTGACAAATGACAGCACTTTGTCTTCCTGACAAGATCCCTCCTTCATCAAATGTCCAACTTCACATGGAAATAGGAAATCACACATTATCACACTGACAAACAATTACAACCATGTCATTAGCAGCAACCCTGGGCCTGAAACCATTAACATAACACAACGTTGCACACCACGCTAACCATCAGAAGAAACACAGGATGTAGATGAAAAGACACTGACAAATCAATCATGACACAAACAACCTGATGCTTAGACTTTAGGAAGGATCTAAATGTTGGGAATGAGGGGCGATAACAGTCCTGTGTGCCAACTAAATAAATCACAAACTAATCTCAGACAATCAAAAGTTCCTCATCTCCGCATAAAGATTTATGTCTACGCTGATGACAGAACAGTGCTTGCTTTATATTAAAAGTCAACACTTTAGAGGAGTTTCTCTCCAAGTGACTTAATCAGATACAGAGCATTAGTATCTTTTTTAATCCATCTCCCAGTGTCAGGCAGCAAATGAAAAAGCTAGCCTCTGTAAATATGACTGCTTACTTCTAACACAAACATTGTTGACACCTAATGTAATTTCAGCGGGACATCCAACTGGAAGCACACCGGGGTAATATAATGCTCTTAATGAGAATTCCTTCCAGCTTGAGACCTTGGCGAGATAGCCATAATGCATGGCTTCTCTTTTTAATAAAATAATTGTTACAGTTATTAAAGATGAATCTCATCATAGTCGAGATGACAAAATAATTCATTACCAAAACCAAGGCTTTAAATAGCTGCAAATTATAAAGCCCTACCCCCCACCGCTTGAAAACACACTTCCAGATAAATGGGTTCGTTATTTCATATAAATATTAGATATATGCTGCCCTTGAAAGGAAAGAAATATTGCAACTGTCCATTAAGACGTTTGCAGGCACACAACGCACCGTGTACATTAAATCAATACAGAAAAATCTACCAATAAACAACAAACATCAAAAACAAAAGCTATGATTAATGTGATTCCATATCATTCGTCACAACCCTTACTCTGGTTATAAGTTACAGGACGGCGTCTGCACCATCATTGTTATTTTCCATCTATTCTTATATCTACTGTTGTCATTATTATTATTCACAATAATGATTTACTCGACAATTTGTTTCTGTGTTAAATGATTGGCTTCATTTAATAACTATCACTATCATTATCTATCATTTACAAGCCTGACGGTGGTTCCTACAGTACGCATGCTCCCGCACACACACACACACACACATGCTAAATATAAAGCCATGTCTGCTTCCACTTTGCTTTCTTCCTCATTTGTTTTTTTTTATGCTTTTATTGTGTTGTATTGTGTTTCTGATAGCTGTATCTTCTGACCGGCAATTCAAATGATTAATTAAGCTGATTTTTTTATTTCAGCAATAAATACAACCACATGCTAACGGCGCAACAGCAGTCTGCTCCTGCCTACACGATGCTGCACATATTCCAGTCCATCTCCTTTTGGAGCGTGCAGAGATCCTCCTCACAGGACTTCCATGTGTGAAACAGAGAAGGCACTGGAACACATGTCTGTGCAAACTTGCACCAATTGGCCACCCCCTTCCCGTTCACAGCTCTCTTCTAGCTTTATTTATGTATTCAAAAGAGATCATTTACAGTGATGGCATGGAAACTTCCCAGCATGCCTTTTAACCTGTCGTTTTTCACTCTCTCCGCAGCAGGATGTCCAGAGGAAATGCTTTATTAAGATCCTGCCGACATGAAGAGCTGCTGTGACTTACTGGTGCATTACTGTCTAAAAGGCAAAGTTATTTAGACCAATAAAAGGCTAATATATTGTTGGAGTGGAATTACACAGAAGTTATCTCTGCCTTAATAACATCACCGCAACCCCTGATGTTGTTTAGATCAATAAAGCCCATTAAAGTACAGACCTCAAGCGCAGATAAGACTGCACTGCCACAGCAAAATACTGCTCGCTGGCATCTGAGAGAGCAGAGGTCTTTCTCTGGCAAACAAAAAGTGGCCAAAATGAGAAAAACACTTCAAACTTAATACCATAAAAACTTTAAATCCAATGAAGTTCATTGTCTGCCTTATGGAGCCTTCGGGTCTGCCGGCAAGGCAGATAAACAAGTGGAAAAATGCTAATGGATTTTAGATATTGGTCTGACAAAGCAAAGTAAAGGTGTGTGTGTGTGTGTGTGTGTGTGTGTGTGTGTGTGTGTGTGTGTGTGTGTGTGTGTGTGTGTGTGTGTGTGTGGTGGTGGTGGTCGTGTGTGTGTGTGTGTGTGTGTGTGTGTGTGTGTGTGTGTGTGTGTGTGTGTGAGTCAGGGTGGGGCTATCCACTTCTGATGTTGATGGAGTAAAGGTGAAGCGGCCCTCAGCTCCTGACATTGTCCATTCATTTTTAATCAGTGGCCCTTATCATCATCATAAGCTGGTGGGATGATGTCATGCTGATTCTGAGACATCTTAGGACACGGAAAAAAAACAGCTAATACTATATATAACAAGAAAAAGCATACACAAAACCAGAGAGAAATACCACTGTCTAAAGCATCGTGCAGTGATATGCTCACCAGGCTGTATTTCCCAGTGTTTTGGAGGTTTTCCCATCATGCTGTGCTCATTCTTCGCAGTGTCCACCAGGTGATGCACTAAATCATCTGAGCGGCAACTGTCCATCAGGCCTGAGGCGTGATGACCACAATCTGGCCACTCCCCTGAGGCTCCGCCCCACGTCATGATGACACCACAGAAAAGAGAAGACTCTGGAGTGTGTGTGTGTGTGTGTGTGTGTGTATGCATATGTGCACATTCGCTTTTGGGAGTGCAGACAGCGTTCACGTGCACTTGTAAATTGCAGCACACAGAGACACCACAGTTCTCCACAGGAAACCACAGGAAACAGAGTTTTGACGCTATCTCTATAAGCATGCGACAAACAAGATTTTTTTTTTTAAGTACAGCGTGTCCCCTATGGCTTACATGCTGTCAATAGGAAGTTCGCAGACACCGAGCTGCTCGGATGGGGGAACTACACTCAAAACATAAACAATGTTAAAAAAAGAGAAAGCTTTTCAAGGGTTTCTGTGCTTTTTGCGCCCTCTCACCTCACTGTGTATTTCAGAGAAGCACTCTGGCAGACACTGAACCTTCAGCCCTGGAAAGCAGCACTGAGACTCTCCCAAAAAAGTTTCCATGCCCTCTCTTTTTATATTTGTGTTACGCCTCACCACTCCTGCTGTCATCATCTAGCTGCCATACTGTAGTCACTGTAGCACATTAATGGTTGCAGCAAGCAGGCATTTCATTTGAAAATAGGAGTGAATGACAGTTCAATTCTTTGTTTACATCAGATGAAATTTGAGGAGCCACAGCTCCTGTCAGCTTGTGGCCTATAGGGACCTGCACTTTTTAGCAACAGGCAGAATATCAGTGTGACTGCAGGCGTACATCTCCTATATATTCAAAAAAGTTGTTGAATGTAAAGTAAAATTGAGCTAGAAATGAGCTGCATCCAAAAAGTGTAAGAACTTAAAGAGGTTGAGACAATTTCATGTAAATCATTTTAGGAAGCTGCAACAGTGAATATAGAGACAGCGCAGATTCCTGTGTGTAACCCACACACGCACACACACGCGCACACACAGGCCACAGTAATGATTATGAATAATATCATTGCGAAATGATCAACCCAGACAATGTAATATTACCCAACAATAAATACATCGTAGACAAAAAAGGAGAGAAGAAAGAAGCTCTTCTACCAGCTCCAAGTGAAAGCATAAATAAAGTGTGGCACATCTTTTACCTTCTTCAATTATCTGCCTTTTGACATGCAAGCTGAGCACAGTGTAATTAACATCTCAGGAGATAATGGGGTCGCTACTCACTGATCAATCTCACACATATATTATTTGCCTTTTACCAATCCAACCTTCTGTTATTCTAGGGAGGAAATATTCCACAACGGATTTTTTTTCCTCCTTTTGGGTGGGGGCATTTAATAAAACTCTGGTAATAGGCCTAATGACTCATCCAATTGAGCTCATCTTCCAAAACATCAATTAGGCTAAGACCCAGCTTCCACTCAAATAGAGCCTTTGCTATGACAATAAATAAGAAATCTTCTGCGATTCATGCGCGATGTGACCATGTCGTCATTATCAATCACAGACACTGTCACAACAGAGAGATGAATAAAATCAGTTGAGATTCTTTGATGGTTCCCGCTGTGCCTTCAGCACTCACAGGTGTTACAACCTGGAATTTATTTGACCTTCTCTGGCTTAATTCACCTGCTTTTGAATATGGTTACTTCTGCTTATTAATGGAATAAGCTTTAAGGTACATTCAACTCATTAGAACTGAAGGCATGTTTCTTCACTACAATATGTAGAAATATTATAAATTCACTCAAATCTATCAGATCAAATTCACTTAAAATCAATCTCTGCATAAAGTACATAAAGTCCACAATAAAGCAAGAGCATTACATCAGGTGGTGCTATACTTTAAAGCTCTTACATTTGCTTTTATATAAAGGAGAAGCATGTATGACATGTTCTCCTGAACAGAGTTAACCCATACTGACCAATTAATTACGGCCGTCACAGGTAATCCCTACTTGTCATCATTCACAGACATTCCAGCCTGCAACTGCACCTTCATATGCAGCTAAACCAGTAACCAATAATCAGGAACTAAAATACCTTGCCTCTGATGACTTGCACAGTTTGCAACATCATCTTTTTGATCTATAGATGCTGGATTTTGTATATAAAGTGATAATCCTCAACATCCACAAAACCTTATACACGACACGACACGACAGCACCACCAAACACCCAATGAAAGTTCAGCCAGAGGAATCATATCCATGTAAAACATTGACAAAATATACTGTAGCTGCAACACTTTTTAATAAAACAAACAAACTGACATTTAGTTCTGTTACTACCCTCCACGAACCAACAATGTCTGCATGTCACGGCGATTCCAAGCAAGCACCTACACTGTGTACACGACAGAACCACATAACAGCTCTCCCTCAGGTTATTTGCCTTTGAACAAACCTCAAATCAGCCCTGAGATTTATGTTGTTTTGTGTGTGTGTCCCTCCCTCCCCCAGGACCAAAGCTAAGCATCTGTCCCTGCTTTCAGGGCCCAGACGGGAGCAGGCAGGGCACAGATCAACATACAGGACATTACAGATAGGAGCAATGATTGAATACCTTAACAGGAGAAACCACACTTCCTCTTTAAGAGCCTGAGCTGCCAAAAGTGCGTAATAACTGTATCCCTGTAATGACAACTGCTGCTCAAGTTGCATCACTCACCAATCTGTTAATAGTACCTCATACACTGGAGACTGAGCATAATAGTTGCCATTATTTGGTAATGCTACTAGGCTGTTTAGCGGCGCAGCAATTCTCTATTATTGTTGGATTTATCGCTACTTGTCAGTCATTCTATCTCGCAAAATAAGGCTGTTTAATGGAAAGGAAGTGGTCTGCCTTTTCTGTAAAAAAAAAAGCTCTTTCTGACAAGTGTTCAGTGTGAAACACTGCAAAGACAAAAAAGATTTTAAGCAGGTGTTTACAAGGAGCTGTGTTTACTCTTTAATTAGCAAATGTGCATTTCAGATGGGATGTCGCTGCCTCAATCAACAGAACGGTAAAATGAAATAGGATACGAATAAGGACTCAATCCCCTGACAGTACCTTAACAATCCTGGCTTTTCACATTCTTTTTGGCTATATAGACACCTTCTAATGTGCAGCTGCAGCAGAAACCGTGCATGCCAGAAAGATAATAACATACACTCTTTGAAGGTCAAAAACTCTGAAAAAGACATAAAATTACAATGGGCAAAAAAGATATAAAAGCTGATCAAAAGAAGTGAATGTAAGACAATCACTGCTGCTGCTGCTGCTTGCGGGGAGTGTTATAAGTTGTGCTCTGAGTGTATTATTAACTCAACGCTGCCTGGACACGCGGGGGCTGTTTTACAATTTAGGCTTTAACAGATGTGCGTTTTATGTGGCAGGTTCTCCAGAGTTTAGATGCCGCTGTCCACACAGATGAGGCCGTAAGGCAGGTCATAAAACCTGCCTTTGAAACTTTGGGCGGATTAATGCCGGCATGACAGCCAGCGAGCAGAGATCTGAACGGCTCACCTTTTCAGTACACCCACGTGTTTGCTACCCAGGATCCCCTCAGATGAAAGCAGGGATGGCAAGAAAAGTTGTGCCTGCTACATGTTCAATCTCATCCGACTAATAAATTCAGATTTCCTGTACATCTATTCTTGGGTGGTACGAAATAATGTTGCACACACTTGCAACCTTAAAATGCGCAGTTTACCGTAATGTGAATACTGTATTGTAGGGTGACGACAAAGGTAATTGTACTGCAACCACACTGTACAGTGTAATTACTGGGATTTACAAACCTTCAACTCCCCCCAACCCCTGCTTTACAAGGTGGAATTCCTGGCAGGGCGCACACACACACACACACACACACACACACACACACACACACACACACACACACACACACACACACACACACACACACACACACACACACACACACACACACACACACACACACACACACACACACACACACACACACACCATTTTCCTTTTTCTATAACACCTAAAGAGAATTTCTGAGACACACTGCAGTCTTAAAGCGTCACACTCCTTTTTCTCAGTGACCTGTGTTGACTTTGATACCTCCTCCTGGGCCAGGCAGGAAGGCATGCTGAGTGAGCTCTCTGCTGGCTGTATCCAGACCCAGCCTCTTACACAATGCAGCCTGCCTGGCCCTGCAGCAGGCCAACCCCCCCTCCCCAATAACCCACTTCCCATTCTTGATCAAACCTGGGGATTGTAGTGTGAGGGTGGAGATGAGAAAGATGGGAGGAGGTGTGTGTGTGGAGGGGAGGCTGGGGGGGGGGGAGGGAACGGCACATCCTGCGTGAAACCGCATCCTGAACAAGCATCGCTGCATCTCACTGTAAATAAATACTCTCTCCTCCGCGCAGCTTCCGTCAACTGTCACCGCCTTGGCTCCCAATCACCTTCAAGTCCAAACAGGAAAGTGCAGGGAGGCGAGGGAGATGGCAGATATGAGCTTTAATTTGCTTCTCGCTGCACTTTAGCCCGGGTGCACACCGCTTCCTATTCTCCTGCTCCGACCAGCTGCCCCGGCTTCGTTCCAGACCCTGAGTCCTTCCTGTCACCTTTCATTACCACATTATCCAGGAGGAGGCTCCCTGCGTAGCCGGGAAATCACCATTTGGTGGTAGTCCCCCTCCGTTTATGTAGTATTGTGCGAGACATTCAAAGCCACGCGCAACATCCTCAAAGGAGCGCTGCTGCCTTGTTACCTGCTAATCCCCTGAGCATTATCGCAGGAGATGCAACTGAACAACAGAGCATGACGAAGGCAACAACTGAGACATGACAAGCTGCGAGTCCATGAATTGCTTTGTTGCAAGACTCTCATCAGACAGGCTTCAGTGTGTGAATATTAGTGTGAATATCTATGATTTGATTAAGTATTAAAGGCCTGCTTGTTGTGATGATGAACCGACCTGCATATTACATGACAAAATGTTTTTCATTAAAGACCAAACCAGGAAGAGAAACAACCACTCAGTGAAGGGACTTTACATGGAAGCAGCTTCGCATAACGTTTGTGCCGTTGTCTTATTTCCAATTTCAACTTTTCCTTCAACAGCGAGAGGAGCCGGGCCCACAGTCCTCCAGCACTTTTTGCATTGTTTTATTACACTTGAATGAGTTGAGCTGAAAATTGCATGCAGCTGCTGACTGCAGCGCATCAGTGTATGGCCTGGGCTTAGCTTTGCCCACCAGGCTTGAAAAATCATTCAGTAACTGATCTGTCAAGACTGAGCCACATCTACGCTTTCTGTACGGGCGCTTGTGAGTTGTATGGAAACTGAATGGTCACTGACATCAAATTGGTCACATGTAAATTTGAATAATTTGTATTTACAGGACACCAAACGGGGTGAAATGACATTTTATAAAATTGTCAGTTAAATGCACATTTTTTCCACTGAAAAAACTGCATTACTCAACTGGGATTAAGAGGGAGACAACGCTAGCCTTACACTGTTTAATCCGTACACAAAACCTTTGTTATAACAGCAGTAATATTTAATTCTAAGCACTACTGCTTTAACAGTGATGACACTCTACGTGCAAAGGATGCAATGCACGGCCACTTCTATTCACAACCATAGACACAATGATCTGAGGATAGAGGATGAAGGGAGTAAGACTAAGCTAAATTAGTCTCACAGTTATCCATTCTGTATACAACAAAACATAAGCTGCTTCAGTAAAGCAGTTCCTCACTGTTTGAAACAGGAAGAGAAGATAACTGTTATTATTTTCCAAGCAAATTAGCAGTTAAGATCGGCACTTCATGCAAACTCATTCATGGGAATGTTTTGCAGAGAAATACAAAAGCAGAAAGTGACAGATATAAAGCCAAAGATTTAGTGCCATCTGTCCGTAGTCTTGCATTTTACATCTTATCAGAAATCAGCTGAATGTGATTAAGCGAGTTCCTCATGTATTAAAGCCTCTCTCTCACTCTCTCTCTTTGTGTGTGTGTGTGTGTGTCTCTCTCTCTTCAAAGCGCCAGCAGTGTTAAGCGAGCCATTCTGCATGGCTGTTACATTTGTGTTAAGTTGTGCCATCGTGATCAGACAGCTGCAGGCGCCCTCCTCTCTGCCTGAGGAGAAGGCTCACTGGCCAGACACATTACTTTAAAGAGCGGCATCTCACTGAGCATGTCACAACCTGCCTAGGGGGAGTGTCTGCGAGTTTGGGTGTGTTTATGTTTTATCCTCAGGACCCCCGATTGTTGTTCATTTCCTGTACAAAGGCAAAATAAGCGCACGGGGGCCAAAATGTGCTCTTCCTCGGCCTTCACCCACATCACAGCACTTTTCCGCACAAGTGGCTAGCCACAGATAATTATACAATTAAAACAATTTTCCGCATCTATCTGTCAGACTGATCTAATTCACCATTCGAATGACACTAATGGAGTAAGCCTCTTTCGCTCTCCTTTTCCTTTTCCTCTGTATCACACAATGCAGCGAAGCCATCTGCAACGGAGGAAAACAGAGAGAGCCAAGAGGAATGGTGTTGTATTTGTTCAGCAGGATGTAAGTGAATAAAGTTAAGACCCAGCAGTTTTCATTATGACCCATAGAGCAGTGAGGAAATAGGGAGGTTCATTTGATTGTTGGTTCAAATTAACCCTTGGGTGAAGAAAGAAGAAGAAACAGAGTGACCCTCTTATTTTCTGAGACAACAGTGCCTTCAACCAACGCCGACATTAATAATTCATCGTGACAAAATACATTACCAGTGAGGCTGAATGTGAAAAAAAGGGCTGAACATGAGAGAAAAGCAGTCACATTAAAGCTGGGTTCAGACATTCAGCAGCAGCATGTGAAAAATAAAAAGTAATCTGCCATTGTTTAAATGAACTGGAACATGCATTCCCAATTCAATATTGATACTGAGCTGTGTGTCCAGTGTCTGGTCTGAGGACGAGTGTGAAATAAGATTGTGCCATTTGGACAGACCCACGAAGGGTGTGAACGACACAGGGAGGATTTAGCCAAGCCTTGACCTGGATATCCTGCATGTCCGTCCACCCAGTGTGGACAAGGAACACCGATAGGAACCACTCCTACACAAGTTCAAGGGAAATGCTTGCATGGCGTGGCTCTGTCCTTCCCAAACCAGCTCCACCAAGTACAATGGCAGCAGAGATTTTTATGTTTATGAGCTATCCTGATGGGGATACACATATCCATTAGATATGAGTCCACCTACAGAGGGGCTCTAGTATTAACCCACAAGCAAGTGCCCCATCAGCAGAGAGGATAAGGCTGCCTTTTATGGCAACAGATCATAGACTCAAGCCATTGGCCACAAAGCCCACAAATGAGGCGTTAAGTGTCGTGGCAGGGCAGCAGAGAAAGAGGAGTAGAGAGATATGACCCTCTCCTCAACCATGCATGAATCTGCCCTCTGCCTCCATTTTTGTCCTCTCTGACTCCACGACCCCCCCCCCCCCCCCGCAAAAAAGAAAAAAAATAACGAAACACCCTTAACCATCCAAAAACAGTGACCACAAAATCACAACTATCACCTGCAGCAGAATTCTTCAAAGCACTGGTCATGCAGCAGCCCTCTAATGTAATTTTTATAACTGAATATTAATTCTTATCCAATATTTAGAGAGATTCTATAATGGATGTTTTCTGTAATTAATTGCCAGATAGAGGCAGGGCTAGTGCGACAAAGCTAAAAAAAAACACAACCTGACATGGAGATTGGGAAAGAGAGTGCGACGAGGGGCCTGCTGGGAAGGTTTCATCATCGCGCCTGACCCCCCCTGCTGCTGGCAATGGCAGGAGATGGGGGTAGCACGGAGGAGACAGACTCCTCTTCACAGTCAGAGATTTAATTGCACGCAGATTCCATTACCTCTGCACAAATGTCACATTCTCTTCTGATCAGGGGGCACGGCAGCCACTGGCAGCATGGCTGGCAAGCCGCCAGACGATAGTGCAGAAAGTGTTCAGCCAATCAGGGCTCGCGGGGCAGACAGAGGTGAGGAGAGGGACA
Organism: Chaetodon trifascialis; assembly: GCF_039877785.1. Lineage (NCBI taxonomy): Eukaryota > Metazoa > Chordata > Actinopteri > Chaetodontiformes > Chaetodontidae > Chaetodon > Chaetodon trifascialis. The sequence continues at coordinate 23,188,909 of NC_092058.1, read as the reverse complement.
GAAAGACTACAGTACGCCAAAGATATTAAAAAACAAAGGAGAGTCACGAACACAAAGCTGCTGACGGTGCAACATTCAGGGAGAGGGCAATATGCTGCACACCAACAGATGTCAAATGTTTAATTGATTTCAGGTGTCCAATTAACTCTATATGTGTATTATTATTGTTTTTACTATTATTATTATAGTCTCATCACTATACAGTTTAAGTTGAAACGGTGGCAAATACAGGTGCAAATTATTTCATATTCATATATTTATGAAATCATACTATAATGACGAGCTCATAAAAATCAGGTTAATGTGAAAATAAGACTTGCCATACTGCATTAATAGCTTCAAACGAGAAAAACTTTATACTACTACTTTCACACCCCAAAAAAAGGTCATGTATTTTATATTCATGAAAAAAAAACCTAGGCTCATCATTATAGCTTAGTAGGGCTGCAATTAGAAGTTATTTTCATTATTGAGTAATCTAACAATTATTTTCTAAATTAATCAACTTGATCGGGTCTATCGAATGTCAGTAAATGTCATGTTCAAGAGGCCCCACGTCAAACGTATTCAGTTCACTCTCACAGAAGACGGAAAAAACTCCAAATACTCACATTTGAGAAACTGGAACCAGTGATTTTTTGCAAATTCGACTTAAAACATGTAAAAAGAGCTGCAGATTAATATTCCATCAGTGAAAAAATATTGACATGATCATCTTAAAATACAGAGGTGAAGGTTTTAGCCAGAAATCCTCCAGTTCAACAGCTGAAATTGCAACTTTACCTACAAATGTAAGTGTAGCTACTGTTACTTCTGTACTTCTTACTTTGATATTTGAAGAGACAGTGGACAAAAGAGTATTTCTCTAAATATGCCTTCATCAGTTTCCTACAGCTAGCAGCTAGCCAGGTAGTTAAAATGAGAGATAAGAGAGCACAGATAGTGAATCTCTATCAGGATTTTCAAGGTAATTATAAGAAGATCATGTTATTGTTTCACGATCACACATTAAAGAACTTCAGGACCTTCAGGACGAGGGCTTGTGAGGTTGCTCTGATTGGCCCTGATGATTTTTAACTGGGAAAACAGCCATTCAACTGAGCAGTCCCAGACCTTTTTAAACTGCTGGCACAATTAGACATATGGGCAGCAATTCAGAGGCCTGGAAACAGTCTACATAAATACTGTCCTGGAGTGTAATTTATACAAAATAATTGCAATATTGGTCAGTAAAATTGCAATTTGATATTTTCCCCAAAACGTTCATCCCTATTCTGAACTATTAGTGTCTTTTCACATCCATGCTCACTGGCCTGAACAGCTGAAGAATTTAACTGATGAAAAGCTCAGAATCTGCTGCAAGCTAATTATGACCTGAAACAAAAAAAAAGCCGAATAGTCAGACGTAACAGTGTTTTGGAGTCACTTCACAGACAAACAGCACACACATTACTGTATGAAATAAGAGACGGCGAGTGGGAGGACTGCCACATACCCTGATCACTGGTGCAGGACAGACTGGCACTCCATTCCTCCAATCAGATTTCAGCTCACAGTCTTGAGGGCAGGACCACAGGGGTTTCACAGAGGACACTGACAAACAGAGAGAGAGAGAGAGAGAGAGAGAGAGAGAGAGAGAGAGAGAGAGAGAGAGAGAGAGAGAGAGAGAGAGAGAGAGAGAGAGAGAAGGAAGGAAGGGGAAAGATACAACTATTACAAACAGGAAGTGAAAAGGTGGGGAAAGCCCCTATCCTAGTCCATTGAGCCCACATGTACAGAAATGACATAAGAATGGACAAAAGTAAAAGTGATCATCGACAGTCACAAGTCTTTGATATGTCATGACACACTGATTCCTGCTGGTATCTCCTGGCCTACATGCATATCAAGCCTTCTCACACCTGAACATGCAGATAAGCACCTATGACGGACACGCAAGATAAAATACTAGCAACAGTGTTTGCATGAAAGTCACTGAGTTTCTGTGGTTCATCTTTCACCATGAAAAGGTAAATGTGTTATACAGTTGCCCTTTAAAAACGTGTTAGAGCACTTCTGCAATACCCACATAAAATAAGCTACATTCGTTTCATACAGTTGTATGTGTTCTCAGTCACATTTCAAAAACAGCCACAAATGTTAATTAAACTGACTATTTGTTTCCGCTGACTACAAGATTCACAAGTTGTATATGTGTACATATATATTTCTTTCTCTTTAAAGTTCCCCGATAAGAAAAATGATGTGGAAATAAAAAAGCGATAACTGTCACTTTAAATATATTAGTGATACCACATAACCAAATTCAATTACAACAAGCTAACAACATAAACATGATGAGATAGTTGCTACAAAAAGGCAATTCATCCAACGAGTGTGATTGCATTCACATTAATACAGTGACCTACAAACCCTTCAGTAGTCTCTGCCTCGGCAAAATAAATAAATAAATTGTAATATTACATGGTTTTTTACATAAATGATGCATGACTTACGACAACATCCGAAACAAGCTGGACATTTTGTTTATTCAAAAACCTGGTGTTAAGCTCAAAAGCATTCATCTGTAGCCAGATAAACAAGTGGAAAGATGCTAATGACTTCCAGATACGGTTCAGATCATGCAAATGAGGCAGCGGAATGGATGGCTTCTGGTTTTGTCCCTGTCACAGAAGTCATAGCTGCATGTGTGGCTTGTTGCCCTATGATATATGTGTGTACCACTTTGCTGTTTAATGTGGCTGCGTCTCCAGCAACACAGCAAAGCAATTCAGCTCCCACTTAATTGGCCTGTTCTGTGAGAGAGCGTGTCAAAAACCAAATCTATAACTGTTTCTGTGTGTAGCCGCGTAGCTCTCCAACCAGACACAACAAACCACAGCCCCGACGTCCCAACTCCTCATAATTCACCAGCGTGGAATTCAACTAACCCCATTAGTGCAGCCCTTGTTTCCACAGCCCGTCCACATTCCTGGGCCTGCCATCGGTCCCAGATAAGACCCCTCTGATTACTTTGTTGCATCCCTGTCATTACTCCCAAAAATATGTTGATCCCAAAAGACAGCTCCCCCCCTTGGATTTATAGCTGCACTATTGTGTCTCCATGCCCTCAAAAGAAGCACTGGCTTCTAAACGTCCTCTCACTTTCAGATCGACGACAGAGGTGCTTTCAGTGACTTGAGCTCGCCGCCATGTCTCCCACATACGTCTTGCTCAAGCACTCGATGAGAGGATTCAAAGACGATAGCATTTATGTGGTGCCTCACAAAAGAGATGTTAAAATAGCACAGGAGAGCGCACACTTAAGGAGGTCGCTCAGAGTCTTTATTGCAAATTAACAAGCGCTGGATTTTAAAAAGTGGTTGCATTTTATTGTGTACCCTGTCTATAAAAAAGACTAACTAACCAAACACTTCAAGATATACTGCATGCGCAGACGCCAGCGTGAACTTAAGGATTTTTACCTCTGACAGTAAAGCATTCTCACTTTGTGGCCTTTTGCATGCCAGCTGCTCAACACTCAGCTCACTCCTTCTCTGGAAACATGTGGTTGTAATCCCCCCCCCACTCAAATTACAAACTATGTCGGTTTCTGAAGTAACTCCACATCCAGCCACTTTGCAGCATGTGTTAATTGCCACTTATTTGTGAGTTTCCAGGCAAACTAGACAGGCATTTGAAGCTGTCCATCCTTGTTGAGGAGTATGAGAAGGGTCAGAAATTAGCACCCGTCAGGTGGCAAATGATGGCTTTTGCTATATAAATCGTGATGGGCCGCCTGCTGCACGCTTGAAAACACAACATATTTGTTGTATACAATCATTGACAGACATACACTCCATGACGGTGAGACAGTCACATATCAGCCCAGCTGTTGGGAGTCTTACTATAAATTATAAGCGAACCACTTCGACAGTGACTGAAAATGATTTTAGTAATTTCAGATGCAAAGTTTTAAAGAATGGCTTTCACTTACTTACTTATAAAACTATTGTTGCTTGTCTCATTTGCATATGTTCGGACCTGAGTGTGTCCAGAAGTAGGGGTGGGCGAAATGGCACTAAAACACAATATTACTGCGGTGATATTGTTGACCATTTGACCAATTACTGAATACAACTTGCTAAAGATGAAGATTCGGTGATGCTATGCTGAGCGAATGTAATTTGTCTGCTTGGTTTAGAACTAACAAAAGCATCTGCTTGAGGTGATGACTGAAGTTTTTTGTTGGCCCCCTTTGGTTGTTTGGTTGAAGATCACCACCTGACCAATGGTGACAACAGGAACTGGTCCCCGGGCGCCGGTCGGCTGGCAGCCCACCGCTCCTGGTCCGGCGCGGAGGAAGGACGATCCAAGGAGGGGATAAAGGCGGAGAATAAATTTCACATATGCATGGCATGTGTAGTTTCCCCTCCTAACTTCGCATGTTGTGTGTAAAATGTGATTAATAAAGGGATTTCTTCTTCTTCTACTACTTCTTCTTCTTCACGCACCTTTTTACTTATTACCTTGGTTTGTTGTCCGTCGGTTGGTGTTGGTGCTTTGTGACAACTTCCATCACGTCTAGTGGTGTGTGGCGCTTGATTGCATGGGAATCAATGAAGAAACATGTATGGTGCCTTAAATCTTTGTCATAAAAGACTGCAGACTCGGCATCCATAGAGTCCAGCAGCCTAACGGACAGCACCTCGATCAGAGTCAAGCCGGTGATCAGGTATTGCAGAGACTGTGACTGCACTGGGGGGCGTTGGTGCTGTATCGGATCAATGGCCGGACCCATTAAGTCACACCACTCCCAGTACCTCATCTAATAAGAGCCGGTCTCTGGGAACACCCACGGCTGACCCATGCTGCTGGGGACAATTACAAGAGAGTGGTCTTTCAGGGCCGACGCCCACTTGACCCGGTAGCGTAAAGAAACGGAGGAGATCCACATGATTTAAACTCCTCCCCAAGACGTGCTGACAAGGTTAGAGGGTCAACGCAGACATTAACAGGTCAGTGTGTGGCCCACTTGGGAACAATTACTCCCAGTCACAGCTAAGTGGACACTTGATTGAACACGACGGAGGCAGGACACACTTCCCACAGATAACAATCCCCAGAGCCATTTAGGATAAAAAGCCCTTGTGATACAGCCTTTATGGGCAAAATTCATCTTCCTTTTCCCTTTTAAAAGAATGTGAGAGTGTGATAGAGAGCCATTCTCTGGGAGAGATGACTCTCTCAAAGCATTACCATTTTCTAGCAATACTAATAGCTGCTTATGACACAGAAACAATTACAAGGTGACTGGGAGAAAAAGCTAAACAATGGGACGAGCTGTTAAGAATTCATTTTTCATTCATGGAAAAAGCAGACATCTCACAAAAGAAATTGTTGTGTCTCGCCACAGACTTTGACAGAACATTCATATTTTACAACGAGGCTCAAAACAACTGCAGCAAAGCCAAAGGAAGTGAACACGGTGACATAAATATACCATTCCCCAATAAATCTCTCATCTCTAATTAGCTGTGTGGGCGCTGCAGTTTTTTATGCTCTTCAACCTTTGACCTACTGACAGTTTGACCCCTTTCCAACCACAATGACTAAAACTTTGCCATGAACATCTGGTCAATGCACACCCAACTCAAGTCAACAACAAATAGTTTATGTGTTTCATCATAATGTGTGGGTTTTACATGTACTGCAGGAGGAAAAAAGTGAACAGATGTTCGGGGGTAGCTACTGCAGATAAAATAGCAAACTTAGTAATGTGCATCTCTGTGTAAAATGGTCACTCTTGTCCTTTAGTCTCTTCGTACACAAATAGGGCTTATCGATTCGCCAACACATTTCCCCAGCATTTGCATAAGCTGTGCGTTGTTTGTGGCATTGTTTCTTTTTTTCCAGGGGCTTTGTTTATTTATTTCCCCGCGTTAGAAAATCAGTTTCACATTGTCCCTCGATCTGCAGCGGTGGCTGGTGCTGCAGCTGTCGGTTGTTAGTGGCTGGAGATGACACAGTTCACCACTTTTCCAGGAGAAAGGCAGCCCAGAGAGCAGCACAGCTGCAGAGCAGGAGGCAGACGGCAGAACGCATGGAGAGAACAGAGGAGTCTGAGGGAGACTTTGCCTTTTTTAAGATAAGACGGTAAAGAAATCACTTTGCTGACAGACTTATATCACTCTCGAGGCAAAGCTCATCACTTGCCTCTTAGCTCTTTCCTGAGGAATCAAGACGCACTACATTAGCAGAGCAAAAAAAACGAACTCCTGCAGAGAATCTCTCTCCCCTATCTGTCTATCCCGCCCTCCTCATTAACGGGGCTCTTTTCCAATTTAGGACCCCTGAGAAACAACCTTCCCAAAGAATTCAGCAAAGTGACACACCACATTAACCCTTTTGCACACACAGAGTGCGAAAGCAACAGGCTCACCAGCTGACCCATTGGTTGTAGTGGCAGTCAGCTTTATTTCCCAGGACCGTTTTGTAACCAAGTGGGCATCATGTGAATACCATCTGGGTACCACTTATTTAAAGCTGGCAGAAGTCCCGTGGCAGCCAGCCTGGCAATGAGGAGAGGGGAATAAATTGCATCATTTACTTAACATGCATTTACCGTTGTGCCTGTTAAAAGCCCATGACTAAATAATTTGGTTTTTTCGGGTGCCAGGTTCCGCTGTCAGCCAGACTGCGTTGCATGTGCAACTAACAGAGCAACTGTCAAAGGGCTGATAAAGGAGATATCGAGATGTTAACCACATGAAATCACATTTACCACCAAGTATATTAACAGCCCTGAATCCATTTACACCAAAGAAATCTCCCAGTGCGTTATGCACTGCACAAAACCCATAAACAGACAATAAACACATTGTAATTATAATGCCAACTCTTTAATTACGTGTGTCATTTGGGGATGGTCGGGCTCACTAATTGTCAGAGTGATGTGAAAGGATTGGGGGAGGCAAGAAGGAGATCAAGCCTCGGGCCCAATGAGAACCATATTCCCCACTCTCCAAGCGTGTTAGAAGGCAGAAAATTCAATTGGCATGGTTCCAAAGAAGAACAGTCCAAACAGCCTTAATCAGCAGGGACAAACTCCATGCAAATCATTTACATTTGCACAAGTGGAGAGAAATATCTAAGGTTTCATTTCCAGAACATGAAAGCAAGCAAAATCTTTGCCTCCTGTAACCTCACTGCCAGATGTCTTCATACAGAAGAGAGTTTGGTTCAGCTGCCACTGACCGAATCTTACGCTATCTGAAGAGGCACGGGAGGAAAAAAGCACCGAGAACTCTTAGCTGGAGTTAGAGATGGGGCACATTACACTTGACTTAGTCAGTTTGTATCTTATAGCAATTCTCCTTTATTTTCTATAGCAGAAGCTCGGATGACACGCTTTAATCCTATTACACTGCCAGTAAACAGTAGACTTGCTGCAGAATGTTTAAACCAGCACAATGCCCCATAGTTGGTTGTCTACATAAACAGCTGACCCAGTGTCACTGTTTGATATGAATATAGTGTATTTTCACCCTGCTGACTCTCATTAGACCGTTTAGGTTCAATTTCTAAGCAGCAAGTTTTCTGTTATTTATGTTACCTTGCATTGTATTATGAATTATCTCTGGATACTTATAGAAATTACTCACATTATTAAGCCATAGATGAAGATGAAATCCTCTATCGCTCTATGTGCAATGCTATATTGCTATACATTGTGATGTATGGATAATGATGGCCTATAACACTCTAAAAAAATTCAACTGGCAGTAAAATCAGAACAATAAAACAGAAAAAAACTCTGATTGGTCACAAATTTTAATCTTGGAGATACAGAAATATGATCTCAGAGTACATATGACTCTATCGCCCAACCCTGCTGCGTACATGGATAAACACTGGGCTACACTGCTGGTGTGCTGTGAAACTGCTTCTGTGGAAGCATTTTTATGCTTTCTTTGCTTTGCTTTGAGTCGCCATTGGAATCTATTGTTACTAGATTATTCTAACTATTGTAATTACATACTAAAATGCTTTTTCGTGGAATACACATTTAAAAACACTGAAGTTATTTTGTATCAACCAATTCTACTTTCATAGGAGTATTAGGAGGCATTTTTTGACTGCAGATTCTCAGTTTATTCACATTTTTATCACCAGTTGGATCCATTTAGAGCAGGTTTTACCATCAATTATAGAAATGGGACATTCTATGAGAACAGACAGAAAAAACAAGCTGCACAGTGTTTTATCTATTTATCTATCTTCTGCAATTCGAGGGTATTTTGGACATGAACAGAGCAACTTCCTACGCTCAGCAGACAGACATGATGTGTTCATGGGTTTCCTTGCATCTTTCGACAAGGCAAGGAATTGATAGTAAATCAATATATATCACACACAGCTATCTACTGGAGTTGACTGTGATCATCTCCACAGAGAGTCTGAACCTTCAGACTCGTGTGCTGATGACAATGCAGTTGACAACAGTATTTTCTGTTTAGAGAACTTCTTTTCCCGAGTGTGGTCACGTGGTCCGGAACATGGTCGCTTATTTATGGATCAGAGTCCAAACAACAAGTGAGTGGCCTTGAATAGCATACAACATTAGCATACAGTACCTGTATATGGCAGTGACTGTGGTGGACAAAGATCACTGAGTGAATTATTGAAACCGCCATGCACCCTGAAAACACTCTGTGAGATGACATCTCTCAGATGAATCATCAGCCAAGCAATGAGAAATGTCAGTTAGGCAATGAGAAACTGTCTCCGCTATTGTTTACATATTGACTGGTACTATGTGGTTGGCCCTGATGAGAACAACACACAGCCTTCAATGGTATGATCTCACTCAGTGGAAAAAGAGCTGTCACCGTGAATCTGGTCGGAGGGTGTGGCATTGCAATCAATGAAGCTGGAGAGACTTAAAAACAAACAAAACAAATCTATTATTGGTTCCACGGCATGAAATCATACATTAGCTAAGCTGGTTCTCAAACAGTCGATCCTACGCCAGCCACTCTACAATTTACTGCTCAAATTGTTCTCACCTCTGCTTTTTCCATTCCTCTGTCTATTTGAGGTTCAACTGAACACTTCACTGTGGCCTGCAAGGTCTTTTACACAGGACCACTATTGATGAAAGAGATCAGAGTGACTGAGTGAAAGAGAAAGAGTGCATGAAGGATACAGGATTTTCATCTACTATCCATCTCATATTCTAATGTAGCCATTATGCTCTAAAAAGAGACTGCTCATCTATTCATTTTATGGGGAATTTGCAAAAAAAAGATGACACTGCAAGAGGGTTGGTCGGAGTGATTAAAATTCTTTGAATTAGCCCTTCAATCACTGCATACAACTGTGTGTAAATTACACAGAAATGCACTCAAAATCCTGGCCCAACTCCTCTCTGTAGCAGGATATGAAAAGATTGATTTACTCATTTCTAACCGCGAGTTGTTTTCGGTGCATGGAATTGATTGGTCAACACATTAAAAGCTTGTGCATCATGCACTCCATATAGACAACATGAAAAGGCTTTTAGAAAAATATCCAATAACTCAGGACAGCTGATTGCTTCAACCGCACCATATTTGCAGCATTTACAACAGGTGCTGTAAATTTCCAACAAAGGCTGTAAACAGTAAATAGTAAATGGTTAACAGTAGAAGGCTGGGAGGAACGTGTGGAACATGTGCCTGGAGCAGAAGGCACTTTGATGTCACTTGTCAGTGTCACTCTTTTACTCCTAGAGTTCACAAATTCTGTACTTCTACACCACATTCACGTTGCAAGAAAACACTGGAATAATGTCAATCATTTCAAGGCAATGTGATTGTTCATGTGGAGTGAAAAATACAGAATAGAATGAAAAGGTTCTCATGATGAAGTTAGAAGGACAGTTTTAACAAAACACTGCAGTTAAAATATTTTCAGATATTGTCTATATACATTCACGATTAAACACCTGAAAGCTAACTGAAAACTGAAATACTAACCATAAAAAAGAATAAATAGATGATGTGAAACAAATTTTGGTCCCTTTCATATACGACCTCCATGTGTGATGTGGTGTAACACACACTTTCTACTCGTTTGACCAATATATAATCCACCGCTGTCGCGGGCTAACCTCTGGTGCGACTGGTCGTCATCACCGTTCACAGACACTCAGATCTGCAACCGACATTCAATTCACATCACATCATAGTTTTTTCTCATGCTTTTTACTACAGCACCTGGAACAAAATAAGTACCAAATAAAGTTTCAGTTCCAGTTCAGTTTCTCTCTCTCGCTCTCCCACTCATACACTCTTCTTCTTTGTCTTTTTTTAGGCTAGTCGGGTATTCACTAAGAGTCTGGTAAGTGACAATAACGTTTAACAAAAATGTCCATCTCTAACATAAACGTGTTTTCACCTATTCATGAGCGCTGTCAGGGTCATGAAGTTAATGAACTCATTCAGATCAGCTGCAAACGCTGGTTAATAAAGAGACATTCAAAAGCTTATGAGTATGTTTGCGCTCCAGTACAAAATCTCACCTCTGAGCTCCGTAAAGGCAACTTTTTCCCTCGCCACTGTCAATCCTCGTTTTGTTTCTGACAGATCACGCTTTATACATGAGCTGTTTTTACAGCCTGCTGTTATGTCACCTGACTACCAGTGAGCATGTTGCACTCTTACTGTCAAGAGGCGAAGCACACTGGATCTCACTGGAAGCAGGGGAATACTACCAGCACTAGGTTATCAAACAAAATGCTACTAAAGCATCTCCTCTGATCACTCAAACTGAATCTGAGATGAGTTAACAATGTTATTTTTGATTTGATAAGTGCTGCAGTTATGATGGATTCACAATCACTGATTTTACTGTGCTGAAGTTTTGATTAAGTGTGTCTTTTTCTTATATAACATGCAGTATGGTCGAGTAAATTGCTTCACAGCTAGTGTCTGGGATTGACAACTGCATGAACTAGTGAATGAAAGAGAAATGAAAGAGCCCTGCATCAGGTTAACACATTCATTTTGTGACACTTAACCATATATGACGGTTAGGGTTGCAGCGGTATACCGTGGTATAAGACTTGATGGTTATCACGTACAGTACTGAACTGTACCATGTCAGTGTGACTGAAAAAAATACAGCACATAATGTTTTGTGAAATTATGAATTAGCATTTATTCAACAACAAAAATTTTTTTTTCTTTCATTGGGTATTTTAGCTGCTAATAATAATAATAATAATAATAATCATAATAATAATAATAATAATAATAATAATAATAATAATAATCATAATAATGAGAATTGTGTAAAAGCACGTCCTGTTATACTGTGAAATGATCTGTGAGACAGTGATCCTACACTGAAAATCTCATACCACCACAACTTTAATGATAATATAGAATGCTCTTGTACCATAATAATATTTAGCACTCAAGTGAGGAGTGGCAACTGTATTTAACTGGCTGTATGAACGTAGCCTACGCAGCTGCTTCCCACCCATGTTTTCACTGCAACGGTAACTCTGCTGCAGCGGCACAGCTGGAGGATGCAATTCCCACTCAAAAACTTGGACCCAGACCTTCCCACTTTCCACCGCTGACCATTTCAAACTCGCGGCTTGCTGCGCGTCTCGCAGCTGACGCCTGTGCTCGCTGCTCTATGGTTCTGGTGAGACCTTTGCAGGATCACATGCAGCCTCTGCGGCTGTTGCCTCCCGTCTAAAAGGGACTTTACACACATCCGCAGCCTCTGATGCCGAGCCACTCAGTGAAAGCCAGAGATGCATCATAGCTGACAAGGATCTTCGTGTGGATGACACCTTTTCACACACGATCAACAGTTGCCTCAAGTACTGTAAATGCTGCAAGTCTGTGCGAATCCAAATATAGTCCTAATATTACTTAGAAAATCAGAAGTTGCAGCAGTCTCATCATCAGAGGCGTCAGCCTGCGTCAGAGGCCGTAGCATTCCGAGCCATGGGTGTGATTTGGCCAATTGACTATAATAAACAAAGGCGTTGTTTTGAAAACTGGGCTGGGACTTGAATTCATATGAATTTTTGGCATTTAACTGAAATCTTAATATTGAAATTAGCTCTGATAAAACGGCATCTGAGGACAACCTTGTTCTTTTCCTCTGGCAAAGACGCGAAGTTAGTCAGAAAATGATGCCATGACCTGAGGAAAGACTTAACTGAAAGTACCAAATATTATCCGCTGTGCTTAGAGCAGGGGCACTATTATCTCACAACATGTAAAATCTTTACATTTTAACTGGTGACAAAGCCAAAATATATGGCCAGCCAGAGGGTGGAAAAATGTATATTGTAATCATCACTATCTTGTTATTGATCTGTTACAGAATGTCAAAGAAATATTCAAAATAACCTGGCAAAAAAAAAGTTTACATAATGTCAATGAGATTACCTAACAAAATTCATTAAAAAATGTATTTTCACAAGATTTCACTGTGACACATTTTGGCAAAATATTACATATTTGTTTAAAATTGAGAACTCAGAAGTAAAATTATAATTTAGGCCGTCCACAAAAACAACAGTGACAAAGTGTTTATGTAGTCAGCACGGGCAGCACATGGTTAGCCACAGTGTCTGCTTCAACACATAATTCCAACCCAGGCTAATCTATTGACCGAAATGATAAAGAAAAAAAATAACTCCTGTGAAAATAACCTTCTCCAACTGAGCGGTTTGGGAATGGAGCCCCACCCTGTTTACAACACTGAGAACAAAAACAAACTCCCTCCAAGGAGCCCGGGCAAATGCAAGTCACACACTCCAACCAATGCAGGCAAACAACAACAACGTCTGAAGACCTACTGGGAGAGCGGGCTATCAAACAACAGCAGCCTGCGCACAAACAAGGTGTGCATCTCTGCATGTTTGAGGGAGTGAACTGGAGAACGAGAGGAAGTGTGTGTGAGAAAGAGGGAGGCAGAGAGAGAAAGCGAGAGTCGGTGTGAAAGTGGAATTGAGTAGCAAACAAAGTCAAATACCACCCCCACCACCCAGTCTCAGGTCAACTGAATCATCAGGAGTCAGGGAAGATACCGTCACCACCCTCCATGAATAGCTCACAAAACCACATCAGTATGACTTCACCCTGGCAAACCCAGTACTTTGAGAACATTCTCCCTCAATATCCAGGGGACTCTGAATGAAGAAGTAATGAATCTCAGTTAACAAGGCCATTATCAGTGAAGGAACTACATCATCAGGAGGGACTCAAATCCACAAGGCCCTCACATCCACTGGCCTTTTATTGTTGCTATTAACTGCTCAGGTACACTGGTAACAACTGGACCAAAAAAAAAAAAAAAGCACAAAGATAAAAGTATCCTGCGTGTGATCTCACGCTGCACATCATCACAGTAAACAATGAGACTATATACGGGACACGGGCCCAATTAGCCATCTCTGCTCTCCGCTCTCAAGTATTTAAACAGCCTGCGAGGATGATAATAGTAACCTGCATACTTTCATCTGTGCTCCAGACTCATCAGCATGGTAGCACCTCTGCTGAAGCGCTGCACTGCATCTTGGGTAATTACTGCTTCCCAATTACCACCCAGCTGGTAAATATATATCAAATAAACAAGCAACAACCCGTCAATTAGGAGCACGCTTTCATAATGGGGGGTGCAAAATGATGTTTTATGTACAGACAGAAGAAAGCAGAGCGAAAACGGAGCACTGAACTTCAAAGTGAACTTGTATCAGTTAACCGCGGTTAAGAGTACATCTGAACGCAACGGTTTGTAAAATAATGAAATCGCATGTGTTTTTTGAGCCAATTAATATGCGCATCTAATTACAGGTGTTATAATTGCCAAGAGGGCAAAATACACAACATGGGAATGGCGCTGCTACACAAAGAAAGGCCTTTTCTCGACGGACGGGTGACGATGGACAGTAACATTGTTGAATTCAAAGGCAAAGAGAACAGCTGCAGTAACAGTCTGTCAACAAAATTTGCATTGCTGCACTCTCCTCATCTCCATTACTCTCTCCTGTCTCTCCTCAAGCCCACAGAGCTGCCGGCTTAGATCTGAGTACTCTGATGGCTTATCACATAGCGAGCAGCAGGCTAAGCCGGAGTGATGCGCCCAAAAGACATGATCAAAGCACACCAACTTTCCACCAAGCAATGATGATGGAAGAGCAGGCCCTGCCATGTTATGTTTCTTATTAGGCTGGGACTGCCAACTGAAAACACAGCCAAGAAGTCAAGGATGAGGCCCTTAAAGATGTGCTCCTGCAACCTCGTTTTACATTACACCGCCTACTGTTAACAGGGTTTAAGTAACAGTCAGTGACATTTTCACATTAGTAAATGTCAGTTTTGTTACTTTCATTCTCATATTCATGTAGCATAATAATGATTCAACCTACACTCAGATTAAGAAAAGGTTTACAGCTCTAAGCATTCAGCTGTGGACAAGATCTAAAACTGAAAGACAGAAGCTGTGAGATAGCATGAGCAGCCACTGCATCTTCTAGTTCCACCACTAGAAACCAAAATTTCACAAAGAGACAAAAACAATATATCCAACCACACTGCTTGAGTGAACGGTGATTTCTGGCGAGGGCAGCACAAAAATAGCAAACCACACAACTTGTTATAAAAATATCCAAAAATGTGTTTAACCTTTACAAACGCCAACTTTGAAGTGATGCTTCCTCTTACTATCTAAAGTCATATTGTCTATTTCAGGTAATTATGACATCCCACATCAGTAAGGCCACCTTCTCATCATGAATACCACCATGACAACTCAAGAACAACAACAGTCCAACATTAGCTGCTCCAGGAACTCAGTGGTCAACACATTATTTTTCTCTTCTCCTGACTCGTCCAACATCGCCAGAAAACAAAATTACTATGTTAAAACTGATGATAGAACATTATTAGGATCTACATCACTTCATGCTGTGCAAAGTTTTAGACTAGACAACAAATGAAAGTGAGAAATATCTTTCCGGAGAGCCGGGCTGCAAATCATACGTTACTGTCGGAAGATAAACTTTTGAAAATACTGTTGACGTTCAAACAGAGAGAAGAATCACTTAGAGCAAAGCAACGTGCGAGCATGTCACGTTATGTCAGAGCAATGACTAAACACTAATCGATGCATATTTGATTGACGATTCCCAAAAAATGAAAGCTGCGTCATCCATCGGGCCACCGGAGCCGCATCATAAACACATGCAGACTGACATACAGACTGGACAGCTGATAGAAACAGGTGCAGAGGTTTCGCCTGGCAGCTGAGCACAGCTTGCAGCATATGGCTGAGCCCCTCATGTCTGCAAGAAAATGTTTGTAGCTTACCTGCATCATTCCCGAAACAGACGATAGCTGCGCTATTTAAGAAACTTACACTGATTTTAAGTTACTGCGTGCTGAGGCTCTTGCACACACTGAGAAAGGGGAATTATGTGCCTCAAAAAACACAACCAGTATAGTATATAAAGTACAGGAAGTACAGCAAGAAGACAGAAAGGAAGAAAGAAAACTTGCATTTCGTCTACCGTTGACGCAATTCATCTCATGAATTATCTAAGAATTTTCTAAATTGGCATTATTTTATGTATTTTGTTATTTAAATAATGCATGAACACTTGTCGAACGTCTGAATATGAAGATGGAAAAAAGTACACGTATGCATCATGAACAGGTTTCACAGTTTCACTACACTTTCTATTATTACCCGAATAAAGGGGTCAAATCTCAAGGTAAACCACAGCAGTGCTCAGTCTGTGTGATATGAGGGTACACATCGTTTGATGATAGAAAAACATTGATCGTTTCACATTATGCTCACATTTATTTCGTTTTGTGTCAAATTTCAAATTTTTCATAATTTGGACGGCGCCGTCCGTTCTTCTGCATGGATGCAGGAAGGAAATTTATATGAACGCAACACAAACAAACACTGAGGAAAGCGAACGTGACACAGAATGAGGTAATTCTGAACAGGAGGACTCTGACCAGCCAAGACAAAACAAAGACATCGTAGCTAAAAGAGGGACTACTGTCGCGTGACGTGATTTAGCTGTGAAAGGTCTGACACAGACCAGTAAACTGTACTTAGAAAATGACGGTGCAGACCGGCCCCCACAACAGGCCGAACACCACTAACCACTTTTACCACCTACACAAGAATTATGTCCAACAGTATGGAGAGAGTCTATGGATAATGCCACTAATGTAGTTAAGTAAAAATCTGCAAAAAGGTTCTAATTAAAAGAAGAAAAATAATCAAATTTGAGCACGTTCCTTTTATTTGTTGAGTAAATAATGCTAAATGTAATGAGATATAGGCCTTTCCATGTGGTCATTTTTTAAAAACTATTCATTCATTGAATTTACAGAAAATGTGCAATATCGTGATACGCATCTTTATCTGGATATAAAATGACTTGAGCTGAATCATTAATGGAAATATTATCAAAATCGCAACATGGCCGAGCTCGATATCCAAATCACAGCAGCTGCAGTTTGCTGAAGGTAAAATGTGTCACAACATACCGTAAAAATGAAGTGCTGCGCTGCTGCAGAGATGTCCCAGCCTACAAACTGTACGCTCCAGATGTAAGGGAACACTCTTGTTCACGCGCAAAAAATCATTCCCGCGAAGATCGTGACTCATATCGCAATCGCATTATTTGTCAAACTAATTGCAAACCCAACATGCTGCAATTTAATTTGTTTTTATCTGTTGTTCTCACACATCTTCATCCTGTTTTGAGAAGACGCAATCAGCAACATGCTCCGTCAAATCAGCTGATTTCTGCAGTGTTCTCAAGAAGCAGATGAGCACTTAGAAAAACATGTTTCACCTCCATTAAAATCCAAGGTAAGATATGTTGATATTCCACTGGGAAAACACTTCAGTACAGTACAGTAATTGTTTTAAGCCACCACACAGGGAAAGGGACTGAGCAAAATGTTGTTTACTGGTACCATTGCAATAAAGCTGCTTAATATAGCAGAGGCCGTAGCTGGACGCTACGCAGCCCATCAAGCCTAATTCAAACTTCACTGCATGTACAACAGGCCAATTATTTATTAAATAGCAACAATACATTTATCTAAAGCCAGCACACCCTCAACTAATGTAACACACCAACTTGACAGATAGAAAAAAATACACAGGATACTTTGATATTTTCCAACAAAAGACGATCTGCATCCCAATGCTGTGCAGAATTCCTGAAACAACAACATTAGCACTAGATTTTTGGAGCTTAATTGATCGTAGTCACATTCTCCCCTTTCCTTCAGTGCAGACAGATGATGTTTTTTGTCAGCATCCCTGCCTTTATTAAGGACAGATGACAGCAGAAGACAGTAATTAATGGCTACACGAGTTAATGGTCATCCTGAGTATTTTGCTGTCTCCATAGAGACCGAGGAGCAGCGCAGAGCACACCTGAAGCTGTCCACTCTCTGACCAATCGCCTTCCCTGGCACGGAGAGCCGTCTGCCTGGGCACACCACGGGGGCCGGGACACACTAACCTTTACCCTGGAAATATTGTTCTGCTTTCCTTTGTTATCACTTCCATTCATGTAATACAGCACTAATGAGCGCGCCGCACTCGCATTCACATTGCCACTACTCTTCCCCTTTGTGCGGTGTGAATCAAACATGCAAAAATTACATGACAAATTCATTTGCCAGAAAACTCCCTTTATTCATCTGTCACTTGTCTTGCTTTGTGCAAAACTGTTTCAAGCAACTGGTTTGAGGGCGCCTTGTATCTGAAATCAAATGAGGGGTGAAGCCGGCAAATAAATCTGAAAGAAACAACTCAGCAAACGCAGAACCTTATTCCCACACTGGACCGAAAATAACTCTCCTTATCATTCAGCTGCAAGCAAGGGTGCACAGTCAGTTTACAGCCCCTCCGTACCCAGCACAGGGTATTTCAATGTGTGTTCACAAATACTGAGCCGTCAGATGAAAGAGAGCGCCGCTCCACTCAGGGATGGGAGTCCCCACATTGAATGCATGAGTGACTGATTACTTTCTTACCAATTGAACCTCAACTCTCTACAAAGAAGAGCCTTAGCCCCAGCCTGAAGAGGCCAAACTAGAAACAAGGGCTTTCCAAATAATACAAAATCACAGATTGGTGTGTTAAGGATCTTGCGTCATTACAATGCATACAGCTGCTCTTCCTCAAATTTCAAGCTTTTTCACTTTCCCCTCCTGCCAACTCAATTTATTCCGTTGCAGTGTGGGGCAGAGAAAGTACAGCCACTCTTGTTTCTCAAAGCAGACGCGGGGGACAGCGTTAGCTTGTTCCCATTAGAAACAGCAGACGGCTGACTGTCTGTATGTAACAGCCGTGTCAAACGGCAGGCCTGGAAAAGTTGCAAAGAAAGTTCATCCTGTGTTTTGAAACCTGGGTCAGCATTTGCGAAGGTCCATTTCTGCATAAGTGAGCACACAAACCCCAGTGCCTGTTCAAATAGTCTGCAGCTCTCTCTCAGGCAGCTCATGACAACAGCCCAGCAGCAGCACTGTTTGATCTCCAATGTTTTCCTTAATCTGGGTTGTCAAGGTTCGCTTGTTGGAGGCTGTTTACTTTACTTCTCCTACAAAAAAGTGTTTTTTTCCCCTCAGACAATGACTAATCCAAAGACCAAGAGGAGGGAGCACTGCCAGCAATAGTTGTTAAAGCTGCAGTTTCCCTTTTGTAAATTTTCAGATGGTTTCAGTCTTGCTGCTGCCAGCTGCAGACTTACTGTAGAAAATATTGGGCTAATATTTCATTCATATGTGTATGCAGTTCACTCTCAATAGATATAAATAATCTGTATCTTTTTATACAAAATTATGGGTTTTTTTTGGAAATATACTACTTCTGTCTGACTTGACAAATTACTAATAAATCAACAGGGATTAAGTCCAAGAGACATTTGTTTATAGTACGTACATATACATTAAAAAGCTGCATATTCAGTGTCATGTGGGTGGCTGGTGTCCATTACTATGTGATACACCTGTTATAAAATGTTCATGAAAGAAGAAAATACGTTTAAAATATTTTGAGTGCAGGTTTGCTTGATGGCTTTGCTTTCAATGTATTTTTACAGGGCAAATAGTTTTGCTCCAGCACATTCCTTTGGACAGAGCTTAAGGATGACATGAGTAAAAAAAAAATAAATGGACAATTTACTCCACATCCACTTTAGAGTAACAACAGGTAATTGTTCATTGTTAATTTAACAAAATTCAAGCAATTTCTTTTCAAAAGTGACAATAAACTGCTCAGCAACTTCAGCCTATTTACAGTTCAGAAAACGTCAAAGTGGAGCTCATGAACACATCTGACTCCATAACTTAGCTCGAGCTAAATAAGACTTTGACTGTCACCTCTATAATTAAAAAAGGTTTTCACCAAATCCTTTGTGTGCCGTCCAGGTGGACTGACATGAGCTGAAGGTTTCAAACTGACTGTCTACAGCCTCCTCTGGACGAGACGAGCCACACAAACAGCGTTCAATAACGCAAATGACGGACAGCCGAATAAAAGCTGACCTGCCCGTTCGTTGGCGGCGTGTTACAGCTCGAAGCTGAGTTCAGGGCTGCTGCGATGCCTTCCTCCGTCCTCTCGGAGTTTGGAGGACAGCTAACACGTGGGGAAGAGCTCCTTCCCTGGTCTTCCTCCAAAGAAATCACGGCACTCAAACTTCCCTTCCACCGAGTCAAGTTAAAAACTTCACGGCTCTCTTCTTAGCACGTATGCTGCCAATTGCGGACTGTTAATGGCTATCGCTAACCAGCACTTAATAACCAGCGACGGTACAAAGATGCATTTCCCTCCGGGGTCTCATGAGTAGCCTCAACTAAGTTAGGAACCCAACTTTCCCAAAAAGTAGAGGACACAACACTCGTAGCATAGTAACAAAAAACCCTCTGGTGACAGCCATTCGTTACAGAGGCGTTAAACAGCGCTACCGATACACAATAATAATGCAGGTGTTTGTTTATTTGTTTATTTCGCTAATTGTAACAATTCTAGAGAACAGCACCAAACACCGAAGACAAACTCCGTGTGTGTGTGTGTGTGTGTGTGAGAGAGAGAGAGAGAGAGAGTGAGTGTGTGTGTTTGAGTGCAGCAGCAGCAGGTATCTAGACACGATACAACAAAGCTAATGTTAACATCATGATAATAGTGAAACTTACCCGAATGGAAAACGCTTTACAGCAGCTAAGGCGCACGCGGAGGGTACCGATTCGCTAGTATGAGATAACGAACCCGTGCACGCGAGCCCGTGTACCGAGAACGCGTGCAACAAATCACACCATAAACACCAATATTACTCCGCCCGCACTGGTGTGGGTTGCGAGGTGGTGAAGGTGGGGGGACTAACTAACTAACTTAACTACGGGGAGAAAGAGATAATCTTACCGAGGGCGTCGAAACAAGGCAGAACGTGGAGTTTCACACTCGCTGCTTCCCAGTCCGCCTCGTGAGGAAAGGCACGAGCTCCTTTCTTAATGTTGTTATTAGATTTTAACACGCCGAGAAAAGAAGGAGAAAAAAAGGAAGAATCGCGGATTTGGATGTTGTTGTTTTGATGACGTCATATCCACCTGCTGTAAACAACGTTCATTGCATCGCGGGTCCTTCATAGAAACATCATAGTCACAAGTACAATTCAGGAGCACTTAGAAGGTCCTTTCTATGGGGAAATGTAATGATATGCATTAGTTTTAGCTGTAAGTGTGACAGGAGAGAGGGGGCTGTCAGAAAAACTAAAATGTCTAAGCTGACTAATTACAACTGAGGCAGATATTTCAGAAAATTATCCTGTCCTTTTCTTTCTCTTTTTTTCTTTCTTTCTTTCTTTTTTGGATCTGAGGTTCATCATAACTATTCCAAAGCCTTACAGCAAAAATCAAAATGAAATGAAATATGTCATCAAATATGTCTGAATCTTAACTGTGAGGAGTTTTAACTATTAGGGGGTTATTGTGGCTTAGAAAATGACAGTGTAGGCAAGCAGAGTGCAGGTTCTTTCAGTTTGGTGCGGTTATATTTTCTGACATGTTGGCCATTTCTTCACAATATTTTCAAGGGGACATGACTACATCTGAGCAAAGTTATTCAGAACTTGTGCTTTTGCGTGGCTCAAAAGATTTGCTCACTCCTAAACACTTTTCCCTCAGCATGGCTGTCACAAGAAGTGCAAAAACATTATGGCAGTAATTAAAGTCTGTCGCTTGCTCCTGGAGATGAGAATGATCACGGGCCAGTTCAACAGTCCAGTTAACGCTCATTGTAAAGCAACATTAATTTAACCTCAAGAGAAACTATTTCAAGTCGGTTTTTTGCCCTTGATCAAGGTCTGAGAAGTACAGCTCATTTAGCAGTGAACGACATTGCATTTATCATGGCTGCATCTGAGGGGAATGCTGCCGATGGGGCCGCTCAGGAAGTCTGTTTCTTGGTAGAGAGCGCCACCCTCTGACCATGCGCGGTCACAGGAAAAATACTGGAATATTTCCACTGAATAACCTTCGTTGTGTCACTAAAATGTTTCTTACCTGTGTTTCCTCTGGAATCCCATTAAGCCTTCAGTGCATGTGTGTTTTTCCAAGCGCTCTAACACACCTCAGGTCAGACTCATGACTTGTGTGTTACAGGTTGAGCTTCAAGTTAAGATGCTTGGAAACTTTTCAGAGCATGATACTAACAATAATAAACCCATTAAAACAAATTTGCCCTTAATTTTATTTTTTATTTATTGTCATTATTTGTCATTGTCATTTTCATCAATTTTATTGATATCTTGCAGCCTCATTATATTCATGTACTGTGTTATTCATGAGCTGCTGTTACCGCTCATTGACTGGCACCAAAAAAAATAATACAGTAGTCACAAATCAAAGCCACCGTCTTGTGGTCATTACAACATGTCTGCACTGCACGCAGCGGTGGGCTGTTTTGCTTCTTCATCAGGCTTCAGGCACAAATTCATATTCAACGTTCAGAGGCAAACTTCTGCTCTGCTGTGAGCCGGACGCACCAACACCAACGCTGTACCAACTGTGACAGTAAACTGCGACAAACAGTGAATTAATTCATAGCAACAGCGACACAAAATGAGGAAACAGGAAAAGACATTATCTACTACTTCCTGTTATCTGCATGCTGAGTTAAAAAAAAATAAAGGCGCACATATTCACCATTAACTAGTTGCTTATTATTATTAGCATGCAGATTAGTAGCATATTGGCTCTTTATTAATGAGAATAATAATAAAGCACTTGCTAATGCTTTATTCTGTATGCCCATATTGTACAGCTACCATTAACTGAGAGTTTTCCCCCCACTGACCTCCCAATTGCTGCTTATTGGCAGCAAGAAAGTTCTTGTATAAATTACGATTTTAGTAACCCCAGAATAAGACATCAGAAACTGCTTTGTAATGACCCATAAGGAGGCAATAAGCTACTAACATGCATGCTAACAAGCAACCAGCTAATGGTGAACATGTGTACCTCAATATAAAGTGTAACAAAAAACACTTTTACACAGCTTCGATCTTTAATGGCCTTAAAACTTTTCAGAGAAATACATTTGGATTGGCTTCACATGAAATGTATTTCAAAATATATTTCTTATTTTTTTAAATCTTACAGCTCAAACTTGGCAAGCAAGGGGAAAAAAGGCCATATTCCCACTTTAAAGATGCAGTACTTATGCTCTAGCAAGTACCCTGAAGGTGTACAGACACCTATCAGTCTCTGCATGGCCAGCAGCCACAATGTTGTGTTTAATGACCTCCAGGCCCATGAAGCCACAGCCCCACACAGATGTCCTCTGAGTCATTCAACTGATACAGTACAAAGCTGCAGACACACACATTCATAGACAGCCATGGCAAGGACATACCCTAACTTCATAATTAAAATGTATGATTTCAAAAATAATTACAAAGGCAAAACCAAAAAAAAATAGAAATGCAAGACTTGACCTTTTGACATCCCTGAGAGAAAACAATGATGACGATAATCTTATCTGGCTTTTGAATGTGTCTGTGAGTGATTTGATAATCTGTACATTGAGCCAATTTTACAGTGGTTTATGAGATTGATGCAGTTTTTTTTTTTTTCACAAGGTTGTAAACATGATTGTCTGCTGTAATTAATGAGAAAGTATCAAATGTATGTACAGTGTTATGAAGACAATCTAACACACGATCTAAGCTTTGCAATTCTTCCGTGGCTGGATCTGCATGTCAATACTGGATCTATGAGCTCAGCGGAGCCCAGCAGCCGCGTGTCTGGGTCTGAATTTATTATCATGTTTTGTTGGTGTCACGCTGGTGATGTGTTGTGTGGATTCAGGCCCTGACTTGATGGAGTGTAGTTACAAATTAATTGAGGATCACTATCAGTTACGTAACAGCCTCTCCACACATACACATGCACACAACAAAGTAATTAGCTTTCTGTTAATTAGGTAATTAAGCAAATGAATAGGGGCTCCTCTTGATTCTCAAAGGGGGGCGGATGGCTTTCATACGGTGTTTTTCCCTGGCCTGTAGCATTCAGCGCGCAATGAAAGGGAGAGGACTTCTGGAGATGTACAGATAATGAGCAGTGAACTATCAAATGAATGAGACAGGGAGAAACTA
This sequence comes from Chaetodon trifascialis, assembly GCF_039877785.1. NCBI lineage: Eukaryota > Metazoa > Chordata > Actinopteri > Chaetodontiformes > Chaetodontidae > Chaetodon > Chaetodon trifascialis. The sequence goes on along the minus strand of NC_092058.1, from coordinate 23,165,220 downwards.
AGGAACGTCACACCGTGTGCACCATTCTGCAGTTGTGCATATATTTACAGGTGGTTTCCTTTCCAAAATAAAAAAATAAGTAAAATAAATCAAGTTTTTTTTATATGGTAAAGCTTTATCAGGACACTCAAAATTGAATTGCACCATTTCTTTTCAAAAGGCATCAGCCAAGCATGAAAACGCTTTCATGGTGTTTGTATAATTTAATTCTTTAAGGAATATATCATGTAATCGCAAAGGAGTAAATTTTTCATCTTATTACAAATCATCTATACATGCTCATTCGCTCTTCTAGGTATAATTTTTAACAATTGTACACATTTGTCCATTGCAGTGGACTCCATGCGCCTCAACAATAGTACATGTAATGCAAAGCAAATTAGCATCATTACTCAGGGTGAATGGGAACACAGGTCCAGTCTCTTTAATGTTCAGTGTCATCACATCGCATTAACATTTACCTTTTATTTCTATTTTATCTATTTGCATTGCTTGGAATATTCCCGATGTGTTGGGTTTGTCTCTGTATGGATGTAAAGACATTTAATTTAATATAATCTAAATGTAGAAAGACTCAAGGGAATTTGCCACATGTTGCTATAATATATCTCAAACATGGCTTCTTTATATTTGAAACATACTCCATATTTTCCTTTATGACTCAGCAGTATTCCACAATCAGCACCTTTCGCTTGCTTTGTCATGCCAGACATTTTGAAGAGTTCAAGCGAAAGCTGCGTGTTTTATCATGAATGCAACAGAGTGCCAGCTCACCACCAGGCCTAAACTGACATGAAGCACAACTCGTACGTTCTGTTATAATTTTCAACATTATTACTGACTGGAGAGCTGTTTGATAAATACAGTCGATTCTAACAGACCAGCCCTCTTATTGCAGGTTCTTCACCGAACACATGGAAACAAGAGCCTTGAAAAGTCAGCTTTTTTTTTTCATCCCACTGTTTAGAATAAATACGTCTGATGTCACTGTTACCATGGTAATTGCTAATAACACCCCACCCAGGTTTGACCCACATCCTCTTTTTAGCATTTGAGGAGTGAAGTGTAAAAGCATGACACTTACCTCATTTTAAAGCCATGCAGGTGATGATGAACCTGTATGGTTTCGACAGCATCACTGAAAACCAGGTTTTTATGGTCATTAAAAAACATATTTAGAACATTCAACAAGTTGTTGTGCAAGGGTTTGTTTAACTGAGAGGTTTCTTTTGAAACATGGCACCAAGACTCTAACAATGTGCATGTCAGTGCACATCGCAGAGGAACAGGAGCACTTCCCTCAAGATCAAGAGGCTTTTTTTTTTTTTTTGCCATTGCTGCGAGCAGGGCCAGCTTTTCTCTTTGCCTATGATCATTAGAGCAAGGTCTCTGAACAGCACAAGCCACTGGCTGCTGAGTCCTTGTATTGTTTGACTGGGGATACAATCAGGTTTGGGAGATGGTGAGTGTGCTGGTCCATAGCAATTTTTGTAAGTCTTTCAATTGGCTGTGAAAGTGCAGCTCAGCGTGCGCACGATCAGCACAGAGTGGAGGTAGATGCACTGCTTTTCCAAATTACTGGCGTGCCATCTCACTGCATTGTCAAATAACCACAGGGTACATGATGCAGACACACTCTGAAACCTAAGCAAGCTGTCCATGTAATTGCTCACCCTCGGTTCCTGCGCAGCACACATTCATATAAGATCTTGTATATTTGGTCGTCAGACATGTTAAGAGATCAAAACAAGTCGTTTGATGTGGTTTGCTCTGTGTTACAGAGTTCGCCGTGGACAACAACAGAAATGTCGTCAGGTTTCCTGTCGAAACATTTCATTCAGGCTGCACACTTTTTGTAATCCGATTTAATCCTTTTTAAGATCAAATAAAAAACAATTCACCAAGACATCTATATGGATACTTTTACAATATATCTTCATGCAAAGTCATATCAAAATATAAGAATCAAAATGTCTAATTCAATGAACTGTGTTTGTCTGTGGGCATTGCATCTAACACCACCTTCCACACATCTGAAACAACCTTCAGTAAATCATTTTAGTAGCTTTTAATTACAGTTTGCTTGAAATCCTTCATTTGGTCAAGAGACATTTGTAAAAGAATATAATAATATGCAAGGCCTGTCAAAATCAGGCCAGCCTAAGACAGAGCATAGACTCGTCCAAGAGAAGAGCGAGAGCAAGAAGAGCAGAAGGTACCGTTTAATTCTGTTATCTCATAGTTAGATACATTCACTGAAGTCTTAAGGCAACACACAGGTTTTAAACATCTGTGCAAATCATGTGGTTGTAGTCTGAGTTCTGCAGTGGAGTCAGATGAGACCATAAAAAAACTATTCATATTTAAATGTGTTATCATGAAGAGATGGGACTTCACATGAGGTGGCGTCAGATCTTTCACACACTTTTTAAGACATTTCATTTTATAACGTCTCTGTGAAGCTTAGTTTTAATTGTCAGTGCATCTTTTTCAGTCCCTGAACGCCTCAAAATGAACTTTGTCTTTAAAGCTGCAACAAAAGCTCAAATTACTGTGTGTCACATGAAAGACATTGTTGGTGACGAAACCACGAACAAACTAATTCAGCAGTTGTCTGCACTACAAACCATTTGTCAGCTAACTGTACCGCTTTTACACCCACAACTTTACTGATCTGGTTCACTCTCACTGCTGTCATCACACCAGTGACTATTTTTAGCACAAAACTCTCACAAACCCACTGGCCAGCACCAAAACTGAATACATTTTGACATGTCACGAAGGGAAAAGCGAAGGCGTCATTATTAAAATGAATGATGGCTGAACTCCACGTAGCTTGCTGCTTCAGTTTCAGGGTCCGTCACGTCGTCACAGCTTAGTGGGACACCTCAGTCGTGTTACTGTTATTAGTAACAGCTGTGCTTTTCTGACTGTGACAGGTCAAGATGTCTGCTGCGAAAAGGTCGAGTGAACGCGCTGATCAAAGCATCAGCACATCATCAGTCCTGTATTGACTGGAAATTCACAAACAGTCATAATTGCAGAGCTATCGCTACTCGCTGCTTTCCTGACCTTTACGAGAGCTCTTTGAGAGGCGTTTCCCATCTTACCTTAGAGGACATGCCAGTAAGAGCATAAAGTGCGACTGCGACATTAAAATGTGACGAATCAGCAGTAAATGATTGGCATAAGTGAAAATGAGGTATTGACACACATCCTGCATGACAGAATGGTGACATTGTCCTTTCAGATATTAGTCACTGATGATTGTGCTGTGCAAGAAGGAACGCGGATAAGAATTGTATTTTCATTTCCATTTTATTTAATTTGCCCATGTCACTGCAAAAATCATGTTTACAAAGGAAATATCGTCCTCGTAGAAGTCATTTATCAACCAGTCCAAAGGTGACGTGGTAGAAAAGTGGTGTGATAATAATACCAGAAGCAGTCAGTTTACTGTAGCCTACGCTGTAATAAAAGAGCAGGTTAGCTGTGTTAGTGGAGATATCTCAGCATGAGTGATGAAGTCTCAGAGCGTTTGTAAAGGGTTCCAATAAAAAAATAGCTCTTTCTATTTCCTCTATGAACAGTGGTGGTGTTTATCATTATGGACACAGTCACACAGGTGAGGTCAGTCACTCACGGTTTAAAGTGTCCTTTTCCTTGGAGCAGCAGTCGACATCGACTCAGTGACTACTGAGAGTCACCACACGTCTTACTTGACTTTTTCTCTATGGGCAAATCTGACACATTGTATCGACAAATCATGTGAAATATGGGAACAGCACGACCTCATGCTGCTTCCTCTGAAGCAAATAATGCTGTATTTCCCTCTGTGTGCTGGTTAGGACATGGTCCAGTAAGTCCACTGGCAGGGGAAACAAGCACAGACAAGTATCGAGGAGCACCACGAGCTGAGCACAAAAATGAGCTGTACGTCTTCAGAGTAATACACTGAGCAGTCTGTTACTCCATTTAGAGCGGAGGGTCGACTTTCAACACGGGTGTGAAGAGAGAGCAGAGTGGCTGAGGACATTCAAGGAGACAGCTTTCAGAACGGGTTTGCTCTTTAAAATGACCGTCAGAAAGCAGATCTTGCATTTCTTAGGGCCACATCTGTGTCGGGATGTCTTCTGATTCCCTATGATGGCTTTAGAACTGAGGGACACTGTGATTGGAATAGGTAGTCGTGTGCAATATTTCCAAGTGTTACCCTGACTTACGTTTGATGTACGGTCGGTCAAGTTTCAAGAAACCAAGCAGGACATTCAGTCCATCCTCCAGCTGAATAAAACACCATCAGGATACAAACTACAAGACGGCAGAAAAGTGCTATGGCACTAATTAAAACAAGATATGAAGTGAGAAGTGGTACATATCGAACAGTTAAAACACAGCATGTAGGGGCTGCCTCTATACCGGGATAAACTGTGAGGTTCATAGGCCATGCAGAGAACAGGACCATGACAGTGCAGTGCAGTATAAGAGGAAGTAAACCCACATGAACTCTGGATCTATGCTGGATATACACTCTCTGAAGAGTTCAGAGCTTTAGGACCCACGGTGAAAAGAAACAAGGCATCAGTCATTACAAGTTATAAAAATATATTGACAACATTTGTTGAATGCAAAATAATAATCCTTGATTAGGTTGTGGACAGCGCCTTCACGGCGAGGCAGGTACAGAGTTCAGGTTGAAGTTTAAAAAAAGTGCGTCACAATCTAATGTCTTGAGCGTCCTCCTTCAAAGGCATGATGCTCCATGTGAGCTGCAAAAGTCAAAGCAATTCATGGTGAGTACAAACCCTTCAGTTCGCCATTAAAATGGTCATTTTACATGCAGGACACGGTTTGACTTTTGTGTTGTTAAATATGAACAAAGTGCACACCCATGTCCAGGTTTCAAAGAGAAAACTGTTTAGAAACTGGTCTAATGAGTCCACCAGCAGCTCCTCTGCCTGCAGGTTGAGCTGTTCAAACAATACAGTTTCACCAGTTTAACCTAATCGCTTCACACTGTAGCTCATTATCATAATTTTAGGAACAAAAATTCAGCATGTGGTAACAAGACTGGGCTATGTGAATGTGCGACTGTAAGTGGGGCTGGTATGAGGGCAAACAGGCCATTTGTCTTGAGCTCCTTTCTGCACTGTCAGTACAGCCTAGCCTAAAGCCATGTTCGCTCCTTAAATTATCCTCTGGCATGCCTGCATGCTCTGCTCTGGCCTTCAAATGTGCAGCTAGATCCACTGTACAGATGCATGCTTTTTTTCAAAAGGTACAATGCATCTAAGTGGGAAAATGGGCATACTTACACTTATAAAAAACAGCTTTAAAAGATATGTACGGGAGGAGCTCATAGACTTTCCCCAAGATATTGGCTTCGTTAGCCAGAGATGCATCTCTATTCCAGATTTGTACGACGTCCTCCCGATCTCGAACGCTAACACTGACGCCAACGACCTCGTCCTCTGGAAAGCAGACAGCAGACACGACAAACAGTGAACAAACAGCCATCAGCGGAATCGCTACGCTGGGTAGAAGCAGATCTCTGTGCAGAGGAATGGAAACATATGAAACTGGACTTATAGCAGCTCACCTGAGGCACAGTAATCTGCAAACTGCTCCCCAATAGTAGCAAGTAACAATTCTTTCCAAACTGTAGACTGAAACGAGAAGAGCACATGAGAGCTCATTAATAAATCAGCTTTTTCTATGATTATGTGATATTGCAGAGAGAGAGAGAGCAGAGCACACCTACAGCGCTTTCTTTTGGTATTTTCATCTTCCATACTCCTCCTTTTGCATTACTTTCTTCTTCCCTGTCGGTGTACAAGATTAAGGGAAACTTATTATAATGCAAACCTGACCAAGCGATCAGTTTCACACAACATTTTTAATTTTAAATTTTACATCCCTTCCATGTCAAGTGGGAGTTACATCCGAGACGACAGGAGGAAGGTTTGCATTGAAATCGTTCTGACATTACGTGTCAGCTCCTGCATGAACTCGAGTCATAATGTGTTAAAGGATGACTGCATAATATTGGCAATCGTAACAGACTCACCACAGTGGCCTCCGCTCTCCACGCATTAGGTGATAGCTACATCTCAAAGGCAGGGCTGTGACTGGAGGGATGTTGTTGTATACGCTCCAGAACATCTGCAGACAGGAGAGCAGACAGGTAACACCTGCAGCATGCTGGAAAGAGCTGCCCTGCTTTCATAGAGCTCCAAGAGAAAGTTACTGTGATACGGGAGCAGAAATCTCCCTCCTTTATCCAGTTTGCATCTGGTGTATTTACAACACTGTAGTATACTGACAACGGCAATAAAGCCAAATTCAAAAAGTGCCTCTGTGTTAAAAGAAGCAAAGCATTTCAATAAGTGTTCTCTATTTTCACACATCAAACATAAGCCCAGTCAGATCACACTTTGCTTGTTCGTGTATTTCCAGGTTTGTTATGGCTGAGGGTGATGTGTGATGTGTGATGTGTGTTATGGCTCCCCTTGAACCATGTGCTCCACAATCACTGCTCTAAACCTCCCACTGTTGTAGAGACAGGCTGTGAAAAGCTTTGCATTTTAGCTGATCAACAAACACCTTCACGTGTAATCTATGAGTCTGATTTTCTGTGCTTTGTGTTTCAGCTTATTCAAACTGAATGCACAAGCCTGTTTCCTGTCTATTTTTACATGTAAATAAAACTTCAAAACCACTGCAGAATATCACTGACTCATATTTGGCTTCTTTGTATGTAAAGCCATCAGTGCGTCATACTGAAAGGCAGTAAAATATGCACAATGTTTCTCAAGAACAACAAACAAAACTGTTTGGATTTTTTTCCCACCAAACGTGCCAGCTGTGGCTTTAAATGCCACTGAACTGCTTGTTCCCTTTCATCAAGCGAGCTCTTCTCAAGCCAAGCGGACCCTCTGCCAACTCATGCATTTGATCTCTTTGCTCTTCCAGGTGATGAAGCTCCTTAAGCCGACACCGAACCTCACCTGAACGCTTTGCACGGTGTAGATCTTCTTCAGGTTGGATTCACATTCTGCAGCCGTCGTGCCCGGTAACGACCTGCAAGGACAAGTGGAAACTCTTTCAGTCCACCGGGATGATGCGATGGCAGAAAGAAGGGCAGAAACAAGCCGATGGTGCTGCTCATTCTACAGTAAAATGGCTCATAAACAGCAGCCTTTTAGGGTCGGTGGATCACATTCCTTATTTTTCTCTTCCAAAATGCTAAAAACATGCACTTTTACAGGGTCATAATTCCTATTTCAGTCAACAACAGCGCTCTATTAACTGTGTGATCATTATTATACTCTTCATGGGGTCTGTGGTCTCTTTATGGACATTTGACCTCTTTCCAGTCACCTGGCTGAGCAGACAACACGATCAAACCTTTGCTCCAAAACATAAAACAATAAACACAGCAAAGCAGAAAGAGAAAGAGCGGCAGAGACACACTGTCACGTTCAGCACGCAGTTCAATGGCAAGTATGGACACACTTTGCAACTATGTCTCTTATTTTGACTGGAGAGCGTCCCAGGCTGGAGGACGAGGCATCACAGCCTCCCTGTAGTCTAACAGCCTGCGTTTAACTCGTGAAGGAGGTGCAGTCTGTGTTCTTTAACTGTGCTTCTTTTTAGGAAATGGAAAAGTTTGAATTCCAGTCCAAAGCCCCCCTCCCGGCTCCCTGCAGGGACACAGAGCCACAGTCACCTGACCTGCATGTTTGAATACCTCAAAACATGTCGAGTCACTGTCTTAGATAACAACAGGCGCGTGAAAATGGAAACTTTTCTGGGGGGACAGGGCAGTGAACTGAGGACGCTCGTGTCAAAGGCAGACTCTCTCCCGCTACACTGGCTCCTGGAGGCCTGCGGGGAGCCGTGGCCTTCGGTCATATTTTTCCTCCATCATTCCTGTCCGTCCTTAAAGTGTCCACTCGCGGACAACGCGGAGGACGGGACGAACATTACCTGTCCAGCCAAAACGTCCACGGTGAGTGTAAAGGCAGCGCTGTCGTTTCGTCTTCTCGGTGTTTCTTTGTGATATTTTCCAACTCTTCCTCGTCGATGTCAATGTTGTTTTCGGGGGAAACTGTCTGTCCGCTCATGGCGCCTCTGTCCCTCTGTACATCCGTGTGACCCGCAGGGACCGCCATTTCAGCAGCCCGACAGCTAATCTTTGAATATCTGCTGTATGAGAAGCCTTAACAAAAACACCCGGTTTGGCTTTATCTCGAGACACAGACGCACACTGCCGCTTTTCCGCCTACCGACTGGTGACGTCACTGCGTCACCGAGCAGAAACGTCGTAGTTGGTCCATTCCAGAGAGCGGGAAAAGGAGGAAGAGGCCTCACTCTGACTGTTTTTGTGGGAGCAGAAACTGACCTGAAGAACATTTCAAACCAGGATAACTGGTCTGACAGAAAAAATATATTAGAAAGACCAGCACGAGACCGTGATCATGCAGGAGGTAAACTACATCTGTTACTGACATTTGCAGCTGTATAACTGGAAGAATCTGGCTTTAGGAAGTAGGTTACTTTTAGAAATGTAGGTTACCACAGGTTCTTTGCACTGCTGTGCACTTCTGTACTACATCACCAACCAGACCACAGCTCTGTATGCACAGAAACAGTAGCAGTCTACTGTCTACTTAGTCTACTTATCTATAGGCTTACATTATAGCCTGACTGATAAGTAGGCCAGGCCATGAAATCGCTGATATTTGCTTATCACAGATACACGGGCATAGATATCAGCCAATAAGTAACAGGGGAGTCATATAATGTGTCACCCAGAGAGCACAGTCAAGTTTATTTTTCACCCATTAAAGTGTCTTCCTAATACCAAAATTAGCATATGCCTAAAAAATCCATTATCGGCCAGGCTATGCCGTAGAGATGCTGTTTGCCATGTTCACTCTGATTCTGAGTCAGAGCATCATTTTGTTGCCATTATTCTTGATATTATTTCAATAATGAGCAGGATTTTTTTTTTCTTTACACTCAAGTGTGTCTTGGCCTGGGATCTACTGTCTCAAGGCCAGCCAGAGATTATTTACAGCGCTCATTTAATGTTCTAGTAAGGCTGCAACACTCACAGCACATCTGCAACCAGAATGTCTCTTTCTCCCCGTGGAAGAGAAGCTGACCTGAAGCTCAGTGTCCAGAGAGGTGGACAGCCCACTCATTTTTTTGCAGAGTTTCATGTGACTGCCTCCTGTCCTGATGACAAACAGAGAGTTCTGTCCTGCAGGAATACGATCTCAGGCGACATGACACTACTCAATGATGTGAAGCCTACAAGGAGAGGAGAGACAAAGACAAGACTCTCAGCTTTGGACTATATGTAGCTGAAATTTCTTGTATCTGATTGTTTTTTCTTTCTTACAGCCCCACTAGGAGAGAACAACTCAGCGTGTTGAGGGCCAGAACTTCTATTTTGTGCTGATAAACAGTTGTTGAACTTCACTATTCTTGTTGAAAATAACTTTTTACTTCCCCTACCTCAATATAGTCAAGAGGGGCACGGAGAACTAAGCAAGAATGTCTTCTCTGAGACCCCGGAGAGAGTGACGCCCATTTGTGCAGACCAGGAAATGGGCAAGTGACGCATCATCTCATCACACTATCTTCAGTTTCAAGCCCACTGTTGCCTGTTTGAGGGCACTTTGGCGAAAGTACTCTGTAAGCTCCAACAAGACAATTGTTAATGAGTTTCCATCCCCACAGAGATGTGTCTATGTGAACTTGTCAAGCTTTAGCTGCAGAGCAATTCTCACATAAGGAAAGACAAATGTGCATATTTGGATCATACGCTGTCCGATTAGGGTGTAGATATTTTAATTTGTGTTGTCCTGTTATAGTATTTGTTCTTTGGACATTTAAGCACTCAAGCAAGCAAGAAGTGAGATTTCAAAGATCCAGCGCTCTAAATACCAGCAAATTTCAGCTGTTAACCATCATAAATCTGTAAGTGTAACTGTACCAAAACCATTGTTGAACTCACCACTTGTAATCTAATACCCAAGCTTACTATTGTTGTATGGAATTATGGTTTCATAAATAAGAAATAAATGTACTATTGCCACTTTCAACCATCAACACCATTACAGTATTACACTGCCAGCATATGCTAAACCTAGCCAATCTGGAACTACACCTGCCCATTTGATAGCTGCAACCATTTGATTGGTCAGGTGGTGTTTCTGGGATGTGTTATCTGAGCATGGAGCTGACCTCAGGCATGATCGTTGTGGGTTTTGGTCAGTTGTCGTTTCATTTTTAGGTGTGTTAATTTTCCCGGCAAGGATAATCTTTAAGACAGCAGTGGCTGCTAATATGCCTGACATATTAAATGTTCATGATGCTCCATGGAGCTGGCTGCAGGGGGTGCTGGTGAATCACTGCAGTAGCAGGTGCAGTCCGTCCATATGATGGCAACTGTAGTTCTACTGAGAACAAGATTTTATTATTGAGGGACCTTTAACATATTGACATGACATATTCAAGACGATTTATCACATTTTCCTGAAAAGTCTGCTTGCAGTCAAGCAGTGCTATTTAATGAAGAAAACATTAATTTCAGTCTGAGTTCAGACTGCAAAAGGTCTCCTCAGCTGTTTTCAAGCCACTTGTCAAACCCTCTGCCACGTCTCTTAAAGGCATCGAATACAGCCTTTGTCAGATCCGCCTTTCCTCTGCAGAATTAGCTTCTGAGGTACCACTCTGCACACCACTGCTGTATTATGCAACTATTTACCTCATTTGAACTCACACTGTTAGCTCTGACTGTGTCATCCTGCAGCCTCTCTCATCAGCTACCAGCTGTGTGATGCCTGTCATTCCAAGTTAAAGCTTTGTGTGTTGACTGACAGTTGGTCAGTGTAGCCTGACTTACATGTGCATCATTCCAGACAATAAGGACAGAGAGCAGGGTTATACGAGCTCTGGGGTAGTAGTCTGGATATTGGTGATAATCTTTTTGTGTAATAGGTCAGTGTTCTGTTTTGCTAGGTTTATTTAAGTAAGTTATTTCCTTCTGTAACATCAGAAAAAAAAAAACTATATCTTTGAAGAGGCTTAAAATAACACAGATGTGTGTTGAAAACCTGGAAATAAAAAACAAAAAAAACAACAATCTGATAAAAACAGAAACCCTCCAGTTCAAGTATGTTTTAATATATGTTGAACCTTATAGTGCATGACAGTGAGCTGAGGTTATTAAGAGGTTAAGTGCTGTATTTTCATCATTTGCCACTATTCTTTATTTTCATCTTTCAGTAAAATAATGTTCTTAAAAAGATGTTCTCACAGAATTATTATGGGCTGTTTCCATCTGTGTGTGAGAAAATTATGTGTTTTTGACTCTTCTAATATTAATTATCATATATTATATAAATGCTTTTGTTTGCATGGTATTTTATGTCTATTTTTCAAATATTATGTAATGTCAGAGGACATCTCTGTCCACATGTGCATCTCATCAGTGCGTGGAGACAGACTTCCTATAGATCGCATGAGACAAGGACCCGGCGGATGAGTCTCCTGGCTGATCCCAGGCCTGCTCTCTACATGCAAGCGGACGTGCGTCGCATAGGCTGCTGCGAGGGATCCACCGATAGACCCACACTGGCGCTCTCACCTCTGCGAGCCTCCAATCCTGCTCTCAGCTTTTCCAGGACATGTTGGCCTTAATTCGATGTTGTAGCCGCCGCTGATGAGACTGTGGATGCGTAATTGCGCCACGCTTCCGCTCAACACCGTCTGCTTCTTTATTCCTGAAGACGACCGGGAGACCTCCGCCATCGGTGGAAACTGAGATGTGTTTTCTGAGCCGCTCGGCTGCTGAGCGGATGCCTTTCGAGATGGTGTTTGGACCCAACCCGGGCTGCCTCCATTCAGCAGAGAACACAGCAGCGGACAGGGATGTCTCCCGTGCCGGACACTTGTGAGATGAAGGACAAGAAGAAAAAGAAGAAATGCTGAACGCCTTTTTGTTTGTTTTTGGTGGGGATCACGGCACATTGGGATGGATGTGAAGCGACGTTGAACGGATGCTTCTGAGTGGATTTTATTCCTGAGTGTGGGTTTTTTCTGTTAAAGGGGCGGCGGATCGTGTAGATTTTGTTTTCATTTCAGCCTTGGCAGGATACTACCGCTCGTCGATGAATTGATGTGGGGATACACACGACCTCGGCTGCATAGATGGCGAACACAAGTGAGTTTGGGGGGAGCAGCCCGTCCTTACAGAACTATGCGTCCGCGGCCTCTGCGGTCAAGCTGGCCTCCCTGGGACTGATCATGGGCATCAGCCTGCTGGGCAACGCGTCGCTGTCGCTGCTGCTGCTGAAGGACAGCTCGCTGCACAAGGCTCCCTACTACTTCCTCCTGGACCTGTGTCTGGCGGACGTGGTGCGCTCCGCCGTCTGCTTCCCCTTCGTGATGGCATCGATCGGCGGCGGCTCCGCCTGGCCGTACAGCGCGCTCAGCTGCAAGATCGTCGCCTTCATGTCGGTGCTCTTCTGCTTCCACGTCGTCTTCCTGCTCTTCTGCGTCAGCGTCACCCGGTACATGGCGATCGCCCACCACAGGTTTTACTACAAACGGATGAATCTGTGTACGTGCGTGGCGGTGATCTGCATGGTGTGGACTCTCTCCGTGGCCATGGCTTTCCCTCCGGTGTTCGACGTGGGCACCTACAAGTTCATCCGTGAGGAGGAGCAGTGCATCTTCGAGCACCGCTACGTGAAGGCGAACGACACCCTGGGCTTCATGTTGATGCTGGCCGTCATCGTGGGGACGACCCATGTGGTTTACATCAAGATGCTGTGCTTCGTCTACGATCACCGCAAGATGAAGCCGGCTCAGCTGGTCCCCGCCATCAGCCAGAACTGGACCTTCCACGGCCCTGGAGCCACCGGGCAGGCCGCCGCTAACTGGATCGCCGGCTTCGGCCGCGGACCCACCCCGCCCACGCTGGTGGGCATCAGGCAAGCCTCCCACCTCGGCAACAGGAGGCTGCTGGTGCTGGACGAATTTAAGATGGAGAAACGGATCGGGAAGATGTACTACATGATCACACTGACCTTCCTCATTCTGTGGGCTCCTTATATAAGCGCCTGCTACCTGAGAATATTTGTGCGGGGGGCTCCGGTCCCGCAGCTCTACCTGACGGCTGCGGTGTGGATGAGCTTCGCCCAGGCGGGAGCGAACCCCATCATCAGCTTCATGTTCAACAAGGAGCTGCGGATGCGCCTCCGAGCCTGCGTCCCCTGCTGCCTGGGGACGCAGACACCCATGGAGCCGTACTGTGTCATCTGAGCCTCACTGGCCCAAAATACTGCCAAAGACTCACCACGTCTCGTTTCAGAATGTACACAGACTGGTCCTCAGAATGTGGGGGGTGATGGAGAGTGACAGCACTTCACTTAAAGTTCATTTGTGGCAAAGATGTTACCCTCTATTTTCATTTGACAAAAACTTGAATATGATATAAATTCTACTATATTTTACATATCAGAGTCAGACTAATTAAAACTATATGAGACTTATTATAGAAACATAATCTGATGCTTTATTTAAAAAAAGTGTTATGCGGTTCACCAACTGGATATCATGATTAGGCCACCTTTTTATTTCCACCTCTGCATGTAGGCCTGCTGTAGGTGACATTCACTCTACATAGAGTCTCCATGACAGCCGTGTCTCATGTTATGTCCTACCTTTGGAGACAGTTTTTATGGCCCGTTGAGTATATCAACCTTTTTTGCTGATTACAATATTGTACATGAATGTCACTTTGGCTATTTGTTTGTATATTTTGAAATTATCTCCCAGCACTCCCATTTGAGGTCGTTTGCCTTTTGCTGAAACTGATGACCGAAACACAGCAGGACTATTTTATGAGCTGACGGGCGTCAGTTTCTCTGGCATCTGTGACACGCTTGGTTTCTAATCATTTGGATACCACAGAGATACAGATCTCAGTATATTTTTAATGAGGACAATGTCACATTTGTAAATACTGTAAAGCCCTTTCCTGTTTCCTTCTGCTTTTTTAACCAGATATGTTGTATATTTCATAATCTCTTAAGATTCTCCGTGTTGAAAAGGTGTTCAAACTCGCTTTTAAGGTATTTTGCATATTCTTATTGTTTTTCATGGATCAGTTGTGTTGAGAAATGGGTTGATTTGCTTTCCCTGCAGAATATACAGGTATTCTTTTTCTACGTTGGGACTCTGAAAATGTTAACAATATGGTGCTTTGGAAAGGATGTTTGCATTGTTTGTATTTCTTAGCAAATAAATGAGAAACAAATGATGAGTTGTTTGGACTCTGTACTCTGTTAGATGTCTCTACTTGATCTGGTTCTGCTCTTGAACGCATCTCATCTTATGTATTTCTTGTGTCATCTACTTTTGTCAGCATGCTCACTTGCCCCCTCCCTGTCTTGTGTACTCTGGTCAGTGTTTTCTCACACAGCCCCCTGAGAACAGCTGTGGGATTTAAATGGAGAGAGTGATAGACATGTTTAAAGATTTTGCAGTTGAAAACATCAGAGTTGCACCAAGTATTTCAACAAACTGGATCCTAAATCAATACAGACAACAGTCGGCTGTCTTCATGTTCCTATTGTGGATTTCTCCACCTTCACAGACACTGACGTCATGGTCTTGGTGTTTATTCTGGGACTTCAGAGGGCTGAAAGAGGCACTCCAGATGTTGTAGCACTCTGTGCCTGTGCCTCCTATTTGTAGTGTTCACTTTGTAGAGTCCAAGCTAAAATGACCCTGGTGACATCATCAGTTTTTTTTTGTTTGTTATTTGTTTTTTCAGACTTTAGAAAGCTCCTCCCTTTCAAAGACCAAATAAAACTCCTTGTGACCAGGTAACTTCATGCGTAAAATTGACGATTCCCTTTAATAACCCGAGGGGACTTGCGTTGATTAAACATGTGCACGTAGTCGGGACCCTATATTTTAGGCTGATTCAAGTATTTTTAGATTCAGTATATTTAAATTCTTGTCTGTGTGGAGAAGGCTTTATAAGAGAAGGCTTATAAAGCTTATAAAGAGAAGGCTTTATAACAGCATTTTCATCCTGAGAAATAAGATAGAAAAGAACAGTTAATGGCATCATATGAAAAATGCAGATATTTTAAAATAGCTAGAGATGTGGGGCATTTAGGGGGCTTAGGAGGAATAATTAGCTCAGTATTTCTGAATTCCAAGGGTGTGAACCCTTTCCCCTGTTCCCTGCACACCTTGCTGTTTGCTTCTGACACCACCAGTGTTTCGTACGACTGGAAAATCTTCTGCTGTCAAACTAATTATAGCTGTTGGAAATGCAGCGTGTCACTGTCATGTCACATTGCACAGCACCAACTAGCAAACTGTGACCAGAAATACAATGGAAACTTTACAAGTGTTATATTCACGGTTTAAAAGAGAGCGCTTACTAAAGCAGGTAATTCGATTTGTTTCAATAGGCTGTTTGCGTGCCTCCTGCTTTTTAATCAAAATCCCTCAAACCACCGATCTCCCCCTCCCTCCTTAGGCCAGTAGCAGGCTATTGATTGCGCTAACTGCCATTGCATTCATTGACACTCGCCTCAATTAGACCAAACGCAGATTTTAAAGAAAGGATGGGCAGTTTTCTCTTGTACACACTATAATCACTGTGATTTAGTGAGGTGTTTCTGAGCTCCTGGCCCTCCATCACTTTCATGTGCTACACAACACTGAACTCCTCAACACACTATCTGACCTCAGTACATCCATAACCATTAGCATCACAACATGCCTGCTTGTTCCTGACATCTGGCCGTGCTCTGCTACCAGCATGCTGAGGTCTCACGGTGTAATTGCTGTGGCTCCTCTGCTGCAGGAAGCCCCTCACCTGCACGTGCTCTTGTGCGATGCAAATGCAGGTCAGGTATTTTTGGTACGCCGTGTTGTCTTCAGGGCACGCAGGCTCCGTTGTGATGCTAGGGAAATATGACTCTCTTCACTGGCTTTTAATGCTGGTTCTTTTACTGACTTTTTGGGTCTTTCTGACCACTGAGCAACCATGATGACCTCTGTCCTCCTTTCCTAAAATACAACTAGGGGAGCTGGAAAAGGAACTTTTTTTGTGATATCATATGATAAGATTGGATTCTGAGCTGTACTCTGAGAGTACTCCATGACTTTATTCCAAACATTCGTCTTCCTCGGCACCTACATTACCCACAATGCTAGTCTAACTGAAAACAGTTAAGTTGAAGATTCAGGTGTGCTATGCGAGTAGCAGTGTAGCCTCTAGCCTCCAGCAGAGATGAGGAGTGGGATATGGACATCTGGTAAACACAAACTTTTCTAATTTCACACCATACGATTTTTGTCACATTCAAACTTGTAGTTTTAAGCCCCAGCTGATGCTGACTCAAGTGACATCACTTGAGGCAATTTATCAGACTTCACACAGCTCTCTGGTGCACCAAAGTGCAGTAAACACACTTTGATGTATAAAATTGATGGAGTTCCCATTTAAAGCTGCAACTAATGACTGTTTAATTATTGATTCAAGATTATTTTTTAATTAAATGATTTTTCTCTATTAAATGCTCAATAATTGTGAAATAATGATTTATGGCTCATTTTACTCGTCATATTTCAGATTTTGCATGTTGTTACATTGTAGATTTGAACAAATTCTGTTACTGAGATGTCTGTTCCTGGAGGCTTTTTATTCTTTCATGCACTCTCGTTAACGTCCATGTCAACTTCCATTATCTGGGGCATTGCCTCATCACAGATCACTCCGCTGAGGATTTTAGGCTGTTTGAATGCTCTCATGTCTTGAGCCACAGAAGGCCAATATCCATTTCTAAAGAACAAGATTGATGTGAGTCATTTCTTTACACATTGGACAAATCTAATTATAGCTTTGAGCCTTGAATAAATGCTGTGAATCATAGCCTGACAGTGATTAATTTCAGAGCTGTCGCACTGTTTCCTGGTGTCATAAAGATGTTCTGCCAAGGTGAGTGCGAGAAAAGGCCAGTCTCCTCTCGTCTTTTAACCTCAATTAAAATGTTCCCAGAGTTTTTCTTTTTGTACTTTGTGATTAAGAAAGCAATTAAGCAGCAAAAGATACTGTCACATGCATTTTGGTTATGAGTGGGATAATGAAAGTGTAACCCAGCTTGCACATCTCACTCATCATGTCATTGGAATAACCAGCCAGCACAGTATAACCCTGTGTGACATAGAGCATCTTTGGAAATCAAGATCGATCTTACTGTCAAAAAGAGAACAAGGCACATTTCCACGTGCGTTTTGATTGATGAATTCAAAGATTTTAATAGCATAAATTTTCAATAACAAAACTGAATGAAATCAAATCAGTCAGAGAAATGACTCTCGGTGAGCCGCATAAAAATCTCATCTTCATCTTCCTTTGGTTTATCCTTCACTGTGAGGTGTCTGTATTTCACACAGTGCAAAATATCTATTTTCAAACAAACCTTTGATGTGCAGAAGTAAAGAACATTCCAGTATGTACGGTGGAAAAGCTGTGCATGTTTAGGTTGAAACTACAGTATATGCTGCATTCTTGTAACATCTGCAACACAACACTGATCAGTGACAGCAGGGAGCAGCCATCTTCCCCCAGCTGGGATCACACTTAATGTTCTATTGGGTGCAAAAATGAGGAAGTGGAATTTTCCCTTTAATTATAGAGTTTAATTAAAACTGAACCAAAAATGATGATGCATTATTAAATATATATCTTTATTCAAAATAATAATAAAAAAAACAAAGTGGAAACAGGCTTTTAAAGACAGTTGCGGTACAGGTAGCAAATAGTGTAACTGCAAGTGTTCAGTGTCCTCAGAGGTAGTAGTCTGGATACTTGTACGGTGAGAGACATTTGGATCTCCCCTCCTCTACGGTGATGCACGACAGGTTGGGCAGACAGGGGCAAGTGTGGTGCAGTCTTTTCCCAAAGAAAGGAACCTGGAGGCAGAAAGAGAGATGTCTTTGGTATGAGATTCAGTTCATTTTCCTCAGGCATAATGCAGGCAGTGGAAGGCTGTTTTTCTGGTCACTTGTGTGAATTTTGAAAGGGAGGAGCTCAATGCTGTGAAAGTAATTGCACAATATTGGCTACCAAAAGTTTAATGTGGCAATAGGCCACAGGTCAAGTATAACCTTTGTTCACTGCTGCTGTGTGGAGACAAATCAATGACATGTGACATGTCACAGCAGAGGTGAGAGCACCTCTGGAGATGACCTCACCGTGTGGCTCATAGGGTGACAGTCGTCTCCTTCTTGTCCCATAGGCGTGCACATACGCAGGCTGCGGATCCACAAACTCACCGCACAGCACATCCCCCCTCCACACTGAGAGTCCTTCTCACAGGCCTACACACACACACACACACACACACACACACACACACACACACACACACACACACACACACACACACACACACACACACACACACACATGCATATTAATGACTTACACAGACCAATAAAAGACTTATTAGTTTTATGGACCTGTAGTAACAACATTTAAATCTTAATGCAATAGCAATTTCTTGTAAACAAATGCTGTACTCTAGTTCATGTAATCAATTCCTTATTGATATGATTAAAGTTTATTGTTATTATAAAATTGCAATGTGTTGAAATGCATTGCAATACACACTGCAGACTGCTGCTACTTTAACAGTATATTGTGCCTGCTGTTATTATGCATGTATATGATGCTCAGTGTTATTACAGCATTAGTCACATCAGACCTCAACAAAACACTTCAGGATTGCTGGTGATTTATTTTTATGAGTGTCTGGATGAGAAGCTGAGTGACAGCTCTCACTTTGGATAAGATGAAGGGAACACAATGAGGAGGAACAGAAGTGATTTCATGTGACAGACGTGGATGAAAATCACTTTCTGTTTTATGGCTGCATGCTCCTCTCTCAATTCACATCAGCAGCACAGTGTGGGAGCGTGGTTGTGACAGGGATGAGTGTTTTATTAGCAGGTTATGGCCATGATTTATGCTCATGGAATTATGTAAATCCTGACTGTGGATAGGGAAATGATTCAATGATTCAACCCACTAGTGAAGTATTTCTATCTATCTATCTATCTATCTATCTATCTATCTATCTATCTATCTATCTATCTATCTATCTATCTATCTATCTATCTATCTATCTATCTATCTATCTATCTATCTATCTATCTATCTAATGACTAATTTTGAGTCCAGCATGTTTTTACATTCTTCCTTTAAAGTACATTAAAATTCAAATATCTTGTTCATTTTATGTGTCATCATTTGCCATAAATTTTAACTATGAGGGGGGAAAAAATGACAGCTAAAGCACAAATGTGACAGTGACGCTTTGGTCTCAGTACAAATATGACACACACGAAAGTCTTTATGCTGCAGTGTCACTTTATATACTTATTTGATATATTTGTCTTTACTATAATATAGTTAGGAAATTTTCTTTTGAGATCAATTTCATATCAAAATATCATCCATTCAAGGGTCCAAAAAACAAAAACAAAAAAAACCTGCATTCTTGATGGTATAGCTAATGCTAGCTTATTTTAGCCATTAAGAGGAGGCGAATACTAGCAATGCACATTAGGCAACATTTCCATTTAAGAAATTAGCAATTTGAAAATTAAATACCCCTGTGATGACTGCTGAAGATCCATGGGACACCAACAACAGGGAGAAGAGCAGCAGGCAGATGGACCTCATGATGAAGAGCTGTCTTTGCGCTCCTGCGCCCTCCAGGGTGAAAAGTAAGGATGCTGAGGCTGTCAGTCCTTGCTGCATGTGCATCTGTGACAGACCGCAGAGACAAGTGGCCTCTAGATTCATGTGTTGAGGGCTGGCGGAGGTTTATAAACCCAGCCCGCCATTCAAAAACTCTGACTCACTCACACCAGCATCACCTCGCAGAGGCTACAAAAAAAAAAAAAAAGACCAAGGTAAACTTTAACATGACAATGCCCCTGCCTTTCATCATTCAGACAGTTCTCTTTTCCAATGTAAATGAATTCATGCTTTCATACCAAAAACAAAGTTATTTTACACTAAGATATGCTAAAGCATCCTGTTATATCAGCGCCGTCGCCCCCCCCCAATCTTTTCAGACTCCAAGGCCGTACTTTTGAATACATCTTTTCAATCCCACTCCCCCACTCACAGCTGATGAATCAAGGTTACTGTATTCCTGAAAATAAGTAGCATGAAAGTGGTGCAGGCGACTGATTCAAAGACTCAAACTGATTTGTGAGCGATATGAGTTACAACAATGGTCATTTACAAGAGTAATGTAGTCCAACACTGTGCATGGAGAAGATGAGCCTCATTACAGATTAACCATATCAGCCCGTTGCAGAGTACAATGTTTATTCCACGTCATTTCAACTCATACTGAGCCTGCATGCTTGTCCAAGTATAAGTCTAAGGATGAGTGTGGTGATCTTTCCAGTGTCCCGATCCTAAAGCAGACTAATCGACCGACAGAAACTTATAAATCAACAGTTTTAGTAAGCTCATTTTACTAGGAAACTTCTCAAATGTGATAATTTGCTTATTTTCACCGTTTCGTGTCACTGTAATTGAAACTCTTTGCAGCCCTCCATAACAGTATCTGACTTTAGCAGCAGTTTAATAGCTATCATGTGTAGAATTGCAGAGATTTCAAACAAGCATGTTTGTATGTTTTTCTCCTGTCAGATGATAAAAGATGATAAGTGGCTACAGAAGAAAACCTGACATGAGTTGTTTTCAGTGAGGATCGAAATAAATAATATCCAAGTACAATAACTGCATATCCTTAAATCTCTGCTGCCTCTGCGCTGGCAGTAAAAGCAAAACTGCACATACATACTATATTACTTATTACTAAGGTGATATAACAATTATGAGTATTTTAGTGAGCTGTATCTGGTACACCACCATTGCTGCCGCTGTGCCAAAATCTTTAATGACTTGGCATGCATAATCTAACTGGTGCAACTCTCATTATTATGCATTGCTGATCACGGCACATTTTACATCCCTGAATAGACAGGACACTAAATAACTGGACAGCTTGCCTTGACCGGCCCTGGACAGAGGAACACTGAAAAGAAACAAACATATGAGAAAATCCAGTGTGATCAACAGCTGATGAAAAGGTTCTAGCTATGTAAGGACAGACTGTCAGTGTCACCATTTACTTCTTCTACATGTTCAGGTGAAGAACATGGACATGGTTAAAGCTGCAGTAAGCAGTTTTTTGTTTTTTTGTTGTTGTTGTTGTTGTTTTGTTTTTTTGCGCCATTGGGCAAAGACATCTAAAATAACCTTCCAGCATATTGCAATTCAAGTGGTCTGAGAGAAAGCTAGACTTCTGCACCCCCGCTTTGTTTTTAGGCTTTAGAAAGTCTTAACCTGAGCGCCAGATGTTCGTTACACAGAACCATATGGGAAGTCGTCCCTGGAAAAGGTTTGGAAAAGGGCAGGTACTTCCAGAAAATACTTGGTAGGTGATTGGATAAACCGTCGACTTATTACTGTCTATCACGGGCTAACTTTAATTAATCAGATCAATGAACTACATGATACATTAAGACTCTCGGCAAAGAATATTCCAAACATCTTTTCCTTGAGAAAGGCCTTCAGTGTAGTTCTTTGCTCTTCTTTCAGTTCTGATATAACTGATGCTATACAGTAGCAGCTAACCTCCTCAGGCATCAGTAGTGCTGTTTTCAAATGACTGGTGCTTCTCTTGCTTTCGTCACATCTAAACCATGCCTGTAGCTGCCAGTCGCTCCCCATAGGACCAATGCCAATGCCTGCCTTGTAAGGTATAGAAAAGGTAGCCCGTGATAGGAGACTTTGGCCAATCACAGGTCGTTTCAGAGAGAGGACATTCCTATTAGCTGTTCTACAAATGCAGATGTGCATGCATGTTCCATCAGGAAAATCCTGCAACTTGTGATACAAGTCCAATACTTGCCTACAACAGCGCCTAGAACAAAACCTCTGTGTGAACACGTCCCGGCTCCACGCTGAGCGTCGGGCTCATTAGGTGCGATGCTGTGGTGCTCATATTGATTAATGACAAAGAGGCATGATGACCAACAGTGGGGAATAGCTTTTGAGGGGTACAACAGTGGTATGTGTGTGTGTGTGTGTGTGTGTGTGTGTGTGTGTGTGTGTGTGTGTGTGTGTGGTCTGTATGTCCATTGTCCTTTTACTTGTTATTAGACGTTAGTGTAATAGTCCAATAATATGGCGCCCCCTTTCCAGACAAATCAGGTCTGCCGTTTCTTGTCCCTCACCACCGAAGCAGAGTGTTGCTGAGGCAGTCAACACTGATGTCTGAACTATTCTCTCATCCTGCTGTTCCATGCTGCTGCAGCGGCCTATGAGCCCTGGGGTGATCTTCACTGGTGCCCGTGGACAGGAGTCTTTGAGAGGACAGGCTGCAGCGACGAGGACCGGGGTCTTGGTGAGGCTAGCGGCAAGGAGAACGGGCTGTTCGAGGCATGAGGTTTCCCAGGCCAACCGTCTCTTTTTGCTGCTGTTTGAACTTGTTGGTTTGTTGGGAGGGGCTTAGCGGAATGATACGAGGCAGCAGAGATAGAGCAGAGGGTTTTGCATTGTGTGTTCAAAGTGTGTACCGCAGCTTTAAATCAAAGAGCAGAGCAAACACACAATAGGAGCTAAGGGCTTTAAAATAGAGAGACTGTTTGAACAAAATAGATCCGTCCCATGAAGCAGTAAAATCAAGTTTGTGAATCATCGGACGATGCCACTTGTATGTAGTCTCCTGAAAGAATTTAGTGTATGTAATTCTGCCTTGTCTTTTGCAGATCTTCAGTCATTCCTAGATTGATATTGCCAAGTTGCAGCATAAGTACTGAGAGAGGAGGAGTGGTTGACAACCCTTAGCGGTGTTTTGTAATCTTTAGGGAGGGTGGGGTTGATGGAGGTGGTTGATGTCAGGCAACCTGACAGACAGGCTTGACATCCTGGGCTCACCAGTGCGTCAACAGACATCACTGGCTCCCAGGAACCCTGTTTTGGCAGCGTGTGTTTTTACACTAATGGTTATGATCTGACAAAGGAAGAGAGGCATAACATGACAAAAGCCATTTCCCTGGGCGGCTGACCCAGCAGAGTGCAGGAGGATGAGCCATGTCCCACTAGAAATACAGAGACATGTTGGATTTCACACACCACAGCAGAGCCAGAGCGGCTGTCATTCACTCATCCACTGATCCTATTCTTCTCTGCAGTCTCGTTTGCTCCACATCCATAAACATGTGAGAAGGACACATGCCTCTAGATTATGGTACTGTGGCGGCCATCAGATTCTTTCTGCCAGGGCATGTCAACAGAGCAACAGACCAATGGATGACATAATGCCGCTGCTGTTGCCACGTCATGCTCCCAGTGGGCCCCCTTCCTTACTTTGTGCCACAGGACATGCCAGCATCCCCCACACACAGCATAATCTGCTGGTGTTTTTTTCCCTCTCTGTATTACATGACCCTCTTGTACAAGGTTTCACGTTGGCTGGGTCTGGGAGTGCTGGGCCCCCATCTGCTGGAACAATCCCAGAGAAGAGATTAGGGAGTATGGGCGAGCATGTTGTCCAAGCCTCTTTTTTTTTAGTACATAAAACCTTACTGTTATGAAGGATGTGATGCAAAAAAAAAGGAAAGAAAGACACACCCCAAAGGCTTCAAATGTAAGCCACAATCATTAGAAATTTCCTTTCTTTGAGAAGTACCACCATCATGTCGTTTGACTATGTAGAAAATTAACAACAAGCAGCTCAGAGGCCGCTAACCTCGCTTTGCTTCACTGTTATTAGTCTTTCATACAGTCGCATCCTGGCAGAGCATGAATTTTGTCCTTGGCTGTTGAAATAACAGCTGAGGACTGGATGTGCTAAAACCAAAGGACACAAAAACAGCTACAGATAATGGATCTGGGAAAATAATTTTGATCTACTCACTCATGTTGTAAGAAATTTTTCGCATTCGCTGTTCAAGTGTTTGTCTCCAGTCCGCTCCGGTTATTTTCAGTTATTTTGCATAAGGGTCATTGTCACACGTAGAGGAGCGTCACCACATTATAGAGAAAGCATTTCTGCACAATTTCAGTCTTGAGGTGTATTCATGCCATCCATAAAAAGGAATAAATAAGTAAATACAGTCCAAGTATTACATGATAATAAGAAGAATAAGAAAAGCATATAAATACAACACTTGTTGTCATTTGCTTCCATCATTTTTGAAAAAAAAGTCATGCCATCTGCCATCACCCTACAAGGTCATAGCTGATCCATTCTTGGGGTTGTCCTTGCTTTGCTTTCGTGCCTTCCTTGCACAAAGGCTTCCTCTCATGGCCATCATCTACTGCTGCCTCATTCCTCTGTGACAGTCTAAAAGTAATTTTCATTCTTTATGTCAGCCCACACTTTTGCATCATCTACAAATTCCATCATACCTTGACAAGAAAATGATTCTTTGCTATCATTGCAAAGACTTCTGTATATTGTGAGGTTATTGTGTTACTGTTCCAGGTGTGTGAAGACTGAGTGGAGGGCAGTGGAGACAGCATCCTCTGTGGATCTGTTAGTTCTGGATGCAAACTGAAGGTTCAGACTGGCTGAAATCTTGTTTTTGATGAGTGCTGGAGGACCAGTTTCTCAAAGCACTTCATCAGAATGGGGGTGAGTGCCACTGGGTGTAGTCGTTTAGACTACATACGAGCACGTGGGAATGCTCTCCAGACAGTGATATGATTAAAATGTCAGAAGTACCACCAACTAGCTGACAGTGATGTTATGATTAGCTGAAGTTCTTGGTACACAGTCAGGTAGGTCATCACTCCCAGCATCTTTATTCTTCATCTTCATATTCTTCTCACATCCACTGTGGATACTGATGGTGGCAGGTCCTCTGGAGGCAGAGTAGACTTGACGGCTGACTCTTTGTTGAGGAGATCAAAGTGAGCATAAACAGTGTTAAGCTCATCTGGCAATGTGACCTCACACATGATGGAGGAGCTCCTGCTTTTGTAGTCTGTGATGGTCTGGATTGCCTGCACGTATCTTTGGCGTTGTTGGTTTTGAGGTCTCTCTCCAGTTTCTCCTGATGTCCCCACTCTGGTGTTGTTGTATGCTTCCTTGTCATTTGACTGAAAGTCAGCTTTCTTTGGCTCTGCATAGAGCCCTCACCTCTACATTCATCCAGGCTTTCTAAATGGAGAATGATGTTCTTCAAGATCGATGTGGTTCACTTGTTGCAGCCACTTAAAGAGTTTTTTTCTGATGGTTTGACCCTTTGATCAGCTTGAAGTAAGCAGGCAGGAGACGCAGGGACCAGAATGGGGTCGGAGAGCTTTGTGGCTGAATGTCGGTGTCAACATGCTTCAGGTAATTGTTTCTCTCGGTGGGGATGATGAACATGCCGGTGGAATTTAGATAAAATGGTTCTGTTTGATGAAAATCACCAGCTGCAATAAATATACCATCCAGATGTTTTGTCATGTGACTGCTGATGACCTCATATAGTTCCTTTGGTGCATTTTTTGAATTTGCATTTGTGGGAAGATAAACAGCAGCAACGACAACACTGGAGAATTCTCTGAGCATGGTCGACATTAAAAAATCAACATCTGGGAAATGAAAATCCCAGTAGCTTGATACGGGATGTTGTGGTGGAGCAAGGTCTCTGTGAAGATGTTTCATTTCTCATTGTTGAGTCTTATTTCACTTGTTTTATTTTCCTGTGACTGGACAATTGTCAGGAGTGGGCTGGTGGTGGAACAGCCTTAGGTCCAAGCTTATCGCAGCTCTCCTCCCTCTCTGCTCGGGGTCATCGCTCCACTTGCGGTGGCATTTGGTACAGCTGGTCTGGCTGGGTGGTTGGAAGATGTGGTGGGCAGTGATCGTCTCAAGGTCTGCTAGACCTAATCCAATCCCGATGTTGATGAGTGTCACATGTAAAGTCTGTTTCAGTAATAAAAGAGAAAAAATTATTTAAAACAAAAATATAACAAATTTTGAGGGTGCCACTGGTCACTGCATCTGCACTTCCGTCACCATGGTAAATGTGTGTGTATGTGTGATGTATCATACATGTTGTACAGTGACGTGTTATGTGTGCTGTGGATGTAATCTGTATATAAATATGATGTAATATAGTGCCATATGTATGATATTTTAAGGATATTGAATCTTCAAGGTCCAGTATTTAGGATTTAAGAGGATCTATTGGCTGAAATTGAACATAATATTCATAATTATGTTTTCATTAGTGTATAATCAGTTGGAAATAAGAAATATTACATTCTAATTACCTTATCTACTGAGAGAGCAGTTCCTCTTCCATGGAGTCCGCTATGATTCACCACCATGTTCCTAAAGTAAACCAGAACCGAAACAAAACACTGGCTTTAGACAGGACCTATCTCATATTTCACATATTTATAGGCCACTGTAGGATCCTCTACATGCTTGGTAGGGAAGGGTGACTTGAGGTGCATTCAGTTGGTTGAACCTCACCATGAGATAGCACTAAATCCTATACACTGGTCCTTTGATTTCCTTGTGTATAAGGCTTGTGTATGATATGGCCATAAATCAATAGAGACAATGTACACATTTGAATTGGCAGACATGTTAAATTTAAATCTATTCTCATTCATCTACCTTGTTTATTGACATGTTTTAGTGTCTACATATAATAGAGAGGAGCGATGCTGTAGAGAGTACAGAGAAGGACTTGCAGTTATTCCTTGTGCATAAAGCATCTGCTGTTCAACATTCAATGTGAGTAGGGTCTGCAATTATCCTCTGTCCGTCTGATTAAGGTTTTTCTTTTTTGCAGAGGGAATGTGGAGTGGATGGCGCTGCCACATTCCAGTGAGGTTTGTAGATGTCAGGGCGAGTCAGTTGATTTGGCCCTTTAGCAAAAGACAGAAAATGCAAAATGAAACCCACCTTTGTGCTAGTTTGATGTAGCTATTTACTGTTAAGGAACTATGACCAACTTTAGGGAGTTTGGTCATCTAAGTAAATTTGTAAGAAATCTGTTGTATGTAAACACTTTGTGCTTGTGTTGGATTTTATTCTATAGCCAGGAGATTGTACATAATGTTGCTCACTAACGATGAAGACATCATTAGTGATATAAACAAGTAAACAAGCCTGGCTGGCAGCTTTAGATGTCTCATTAAGTTAAAGAAGACAGCCTGTTAAAGGTACAGATACATGCAGCAGATACTCATTATCTCACAACCGCTACTTGACATGCTGGGTTTTAAAGTCTTGCCAGCCAGTGGAGACACAGAGGTGATTTTGGTGCCAATCCTCTCATTATATGTTGTGCGATGGGACCAAAGGGCCAAGCTCAAAAAAGCTGTAGTTTTAACAGACACAACTTCAAAAAACTTCCAACTTTCACATTCTTGTTTTTGTTGTTTCACTTTGGCATCAATCTATGACTTCCTGTGCATGTTCAAGAGGATGGAGAACCAGCTGTATCCTACCACTCACCCGCTCACACAGAGCAAGTGAGTGGGGTCAAGTCCTTTGTATCAGTAAACCCAGCATGGACATGGCACACACACAGGATGCTACCGAGACCGGTGGATACATGTTGTGTTTCTTTGCGCTGCAGCATGATGCTGATGCAGAATGGCATGGGAAGCTTGGACAGCTCCAGGGCCTGACACGTCATCACATGGGTGAGGTCATTTGAGGGCCTGAGCAAGTGAACTGTCATGGCAGATCGGTCCTGACTACGTTCCAGGATTCATAAACCCTACTATCATTACAGTTGGTGAAAACATGGCTGGGTCATGACCTGATTTGTAAAGGATCCTACAGAGCTGCTACATGTGGGAGGATTGATAAAGGGGGTGACTATGTAACCACACATTTTAATGTCCCTGGGCTGTTTGTGTAAATGACAAATGCTGCATTACACACAGTTCAGTAAAGGGGTGCCACACAAGCATAAAATAATTTTAAAGATTCAAATTGGTAAAGGATTGAATAAAGAAAAATATAAATCAGGTTAAAAGCAGAAAAAGGTGGCACACCAGAAAAGCAATCATTGTCTACAGAGCGTCATATTGCTGATTCATGCTCTGGCCTTCCTCAGAACAGGAATGAGAAGACGTGGAAGGCCAGAGAGCATGTGTTATGTTAAAAAGATAACCTCTTGAGACTCTTGATGGACTGCACAGTGTGCATTGTGAGGATCAAGTGACCATTGAGGTTAGACAAGCCAGCTCTAATACTAGCAAACTAATCTGCTAGCAAGCAAGCTGTCTCTCTAGCAGACACTGCGAACAGGGCTTCCGAAGGAGGAGGTGTGGGATACAGTCATTAGCAGCTTCAATCCCTTTTTCAAACATGAAAATAAAATGCGAGTTACACACATAATTGTATTTGATTTCTGAATAATTATACTGTATTTACCCTCATATAACTTGTATATCATGAAGTTCACCGCTGAGCCATTTCATCAAGGAAAAAAAACTGTTAGTGTTCATAAATGTTTGTCCACTTTCTTGTCAATCATCCTATTTACGACTCATTTTTGGTAAAGGTTTAGATCCGTGGACACGCTCCATGATCTTCATGTCGAGGTTTGCTTCTTCCTTTATTTTCATGTCGACATAACTGTCATGACATGTCATGCTGTACAAGCATTACTTAACCATATTTGTCCTCTGTTGAATTCTCCTTGTGAACCTTATTGTGGAGCTGAAACTATGTATTCCTAAAGTAATTCTTCAAAAAGACATAAGGATGCCCTGCGACCCCGAAAGGGATAAGCGGCATAGAAAATGGATGGATGGACATAAGGATGTTGAATTAGCATTACTTAGTCATCATTAACCATGCATCTGGGTTTCTTCTGTAGATATAAAGAGCTCTTTGTAACATAACAAAACACAACGATTCTCATTTTCAGCTAATTATATACTAACGAAAACACAGTTCTAAATGTTATACAGTATTCCATTTCTACCAATAGATGCCCCTAAATGCTGCACATGGGACCTTTAGGTAATGTTTATTCACCATTCTTATGCATTTATGAAGTGTTACTTAAGGAATGCATGTTTTCAACTTTCCAACAGGGGCTACAAAGAACATTAATAAAGGGTTAATTATGATTAAGTAATGTTTATTCAGCACCCTTATGTATTTCTGAAGAGATGCTGAAGGAGTACACGTAATGCTTGTGAAGTCAGTTAAGGAACAGATACATGAAGATAAAGGAAAAAGCTAATCTTTACATGAAGGCGTGGAGGGCCTCCGCTGATCTCAACCTCTACCAAAAACAAGTCATAGGTTGGAGGAAGGACAATAAATATTTATTTAATGAGCAAATATAAAAGAAATATGTATAGATACCATGTTCTCTTAATGAATTGGCTTTGCTTATCAATCACATACTACTAACAGTTATTATATCACTTAACACTGGCATGATCTGAGCAACTCATATTTATGAGGTGGTCATTATATACTACTGTCTATGCACAGCTGCAACACTGTATTAATGAAGTTAATATCATACCCTTACCGTTTCTGGTGCATTATTAATCAGTTTTCATTATGCACATGCAGGTTTCTGAACTTAATTATGTTGAGCACATATGGGTGGCTGAGCTTTATATGGAAGATGTGGATGATGTCAAAGCTGACCCATACATTTCTAATGAAGACTAATTGTGCCCAGGGGTTCCATGACCGCATTCTGTTACTAGTGAGCATATACAGTAGATATGGCATTGTATGGTTTCCACATGCTGTAACTCTGCTTGGGAAGACACATAAGGAACGTTACAACAACGCAGGGCCACTGCAACCTTGAAACTCCAAACATGTTTTTCTTCATTATACTGTATAAGCCTCATAGAAATGGTTTTCCATGTCCCACATCTTTTTCCAAGAAGCTTCAAGGCTTTTCTCCAGTCGGACTTTTGACAGAAACGACCTAACATCAGGCTAGTCAGCTTTGACTCCAGTGAAGACACACGTTTTCAGTTTTAAGAAACCTCACTAACTCACTAACCCCTAATAGAGTCTCTGAGGCACGCACTAACACAAGAACAGCATGTCCATTGTCAGAGGGGGCTAAGTTTTCCGGAGCTGCAGAGAGATGTCGGGAGAGTATTTAAGGATGCAGACCAGACACTGTGTGACCCAGCAGCAAAAACCGGAGCAGGAGTGCAGACACAGGTCAGCCAGTTCCTTCCATGGAGACAATCGTGGCCTCAAATGCCTGTTATCTTAGCACGAACATTGGGTACAACTCTCACCCCCTTTTCCTTCCTGGTTTTATCCTCTGATGATGAATCTTTAAAAAGATAAAAAAGAAACTAAATAGAGGCTTGATACCTGAGGGATCAACTTTTGAATTCTAGCACTGTACAAGTTTCACATAAGCTGCTAAAATACATTTTTGACAATAATTAACTAATCTGTGGCTTTTTTTTTTGTTGTTGTTTTTTGTTTGAGTTAGTATTACTGATTTTGATTGATCAAGATTTATTACATTTGAGGCCGTTTCCTAGATTGACAGCTTTCTCTGCCTTGTACACTCAAATGTGATTGCCCACATTTTGATTTTCTGGTTCCACACAAGTGATGAGCATGAAATCCAAATGTCGGCGACATCTCTTAGGGAAGCTGTAGATGATCTTGTGGACATTGTGTCCTTGTTTTTCTACTGTCTGCAATCTCAGATTAGCTCTCAGGTGGGCTCTGGTTTTCATGAATGCCACATTCAGGCTCCATTTACACCTGATCTGAACATGGGACCTGTATCTGTACACATTATCTGGATAATGACATCTGATGAGTGGCCATTACAATTACACCTAATAGTTAGATTACCTATAGTTAGATGGGGCTGATGGACATGAATGGATTTATTTCTAGATCACTTTTTGTGAAGGAAGACTTGGTAGCTTGTTACTTGCTACATGTAAAATGTTTCCCTAGAAATAAAAGGTCATGAAACAGAAATAGTCAGAAAAAGTAAAGATACCTCAAATTTGTACTTTAGTACAGCACTTGAGTAAATGTACAGGAAATGTTGGAATGGAGGTGGAGACACGACGTGCAATGAAGGTCCCCAGCCAGAATTAAACATGGGACATTGTGATCATATGATATAAGCCTTAACCATGAGGCCACCAAGAGGCCCACAATGTATATACTGTACATTAAAATGTTAAAACACTAAAAGAGCTATGGCCCTTGCTCACCCCCATCCTTAGATTCCTACCCAAGACAACTGCCCCAGGGTAAGAGATGAATTGCCTGAATCCTGGACAGCAAGGTGCTCCCCTTCATGCTCCCCATGCTCTGTATATTGAGGAAGATTTCCCTCCTCCATCTCTACCCTCCAAAGGGTCAGGGTCTCTGATGGAGAGCATGAAACTTCTGCGAATGGGTGATATTTCAGTGACTGTGTGTTTCGTCTTTCTTCGCCTGGGAGCTTTGATTTTTTTATATATATTTTTTTTATCCTGCTGTGGCATCTTGTAATCCCTCCTCAAACACATTTGTTGGAGGAGGGATAGAAACACGATGCACAGCTATATCCTGAAAGGTTGTGCAGCATGTCAAACAACCTCAAGGAGTAAACACACAGCGTCTGCGGGGAGAATTGGAGCAGCAGTTACTGTGCATAAATATGCAGACTGGTCCACAGATAGCTTCACTGGGTGGTAATGAGCGCTGTTATTCACATACTGAATTACAGCAACTCGGTCTGGCTTCTTAATTACAAAGGAGACACCATACTTGACTGCACAGTCACTTGTGAAAGGAAGAGAACAACACAGCAGCGTGAAGAAAAGCTGCCTGTATCGTGGTTTGATGTGTTACCTTTAACAAAGAGAAACTCTTCTGAGAAGACTGTCGCTCAAAATTAGATTCAGAGCTTTATCTTATTTCTGCTATTAATCTTAAAATAGGAGGAGCTGCTTGTGATAATATCATATAATGGGTCATATCATATTATGAGTAGTAAACAGCAGTCTGACTGATGGTGTGGCTAAATGTAGCAGCAAAAACATACAAATGACCTTAATACTGTGATATAATAATCGTAATACAATACTGTAACACATTAGAGCTTAATTAAAGATGCAAAAATCCATAATTTTGTGATGTAAAAACTGACTCCATCGAATGTGAGAGAGACTTAGACTTCTTTAATGTCTATCAAACTTTACATAAAATGGACATTTGTTTTTATGACAGTGTCATAAAAACACACAAAAACACACACACATCACAGACAACGCTATGCACAATAAATATATATAAATAGAAAAAAACTATGAAATCAGTTCAGTTTGCTCCAGAGGAGTTATAAATAAATATAATATTTATATACATTGAATATATAAACATATAAATAAATAATTAGATAATGTGCCTAACTGCATACATCTATCTGACCATGGGCACTTCTTTGTTAAGAATGGTCACGGCTGATGGCCATTGGGACTGCAATTAGGACCGCAAGTCTCCGTCCTGATGGCAGCAGCTGGAAAGAACAGTGGAGGGGATGAGTGTGGGAGTTATTGTTTATGTCCAATGATCTTTCTGGCCTGGTTGACCATTTGTGCCAGTGTGTTCTTCTGTTTGACCGAGAGGTGCCCATACCATGACGTGATGTTGAATGTCAGCACACTCTCGGTCAGTGATTTGTAGACCATGGTCATTATGCGCTGGCTGGTGTTGAGGCTCCTGAGTTTCCTCAGAAGGGCCAGGCGCTTTCTCCCTTTCTTGTACACATAGCCCACATGGTTTTAGAAATTTAACTGGTTGTATATTATTGTTCAGAGGTATTTGAATTGAGTGACCTGCTCCACTTCCTGACCCTTCGTGCTGATTGGCTTGAAGGTGGGCAGAGTCTTTGTTGCCTCCTCTCTTGCTGCTTCCCAGCCACATCTCCTTAGAGATGCTGTGTGTCAAAGATTATCAGCTAACTCAGAGGCTCTGTTGCATGTTGTAGTCTTTTTTAGTTCATTCTGATGAACACATGAAATACATCTGGATTTATGCAGTAATATCTGAAGCCTGATACTGTGTGCCAAGAGAGCTTTTCAAGACGTTTCAAATAAAATGTATCTTAGTCTGGACCTCCTCTCTCAAATGCCTATGCATTAAAACAAATGATGCTATTATGGCCTGTTTTTTGTCAACAGCTTTCTCATTTTTCATCATAGACACTTGAGACCAACTTTACGTTTCTCTTGGCCTCCTCCTATAATTTACCATCCCAGTCTCATGCCAAAGTGTGTAATAGACCCGCTAATCCATGAGAGGATAGTGTGTTGGTGTGATGGTTTGCCTCGCCTATGTGTGAAAAGTGTGTATGTAGGAGCAGTACCAGAAGGGGGTGATAAAGATGGTAGTGAAGAGCAAATGTAGCATAAAGTTCAACAAAAGTTCCTTTCTTTTCCTCTTTCTTTTCTCCCTGTGTGAATCCAGTGCTGATTGTTTTAGGGAGGTGGCTGGTAAAGGAGAAACCAGGAATTTTT
The DNA here is from genome assembly GCF_039877785.1 of Chaetodon trifascialis. Lineage (NCBI taxonomy): Eukaryota > Metazoa > Chordata > Actinopteri > Chaetodontiformes > Chaetodontidae > Chaetodon > Chaetodon trifascialis. The sequence goes on along the minus strand of NC_092058.1, from coordinate 23,131,583 downwards.
TCCTAAACCTAACCAAACTGTGACCGTCACCTAAAATTTTCTCAGCAAGATTCATTTTGAACATGTAACCAAATGTTGCTTTTTTTTTTTTTTTTACACACTTTGTCTTGATACTGGGCTCCATATACACAACCTCCAGTTTTGAAAGGAAATCATGCAGTATGGTCAATATGGTCAATGGCTTTTCTGTATTTTCCACTAACGTCCTGTTCTATTTCCTTAATTACCAACAGGAGCACTATCGGCTTTTATTAAGACTCAGTGTGGGTTTACATGTTGTTTTTATTTTTGTTTTCAAAGAGGAGAAAAAAGGTTCAGATATGTTGTATTATTGCATTCATTCAGGTACATGGTTAAAATATTACATAGACAGTAGAAAACAATTAATTGCAGAAAATGAATCAGTCAGAGTTAAATGAATAAGTCGCACCCACTGTCGGTATAATCCAAATACAGATATGATCACAGATACTTTTGACACATAAACAGATATGGTTGGTAGCTCGGGTTATGCCCTCATTCTGATGAAGCTACATGATACCAGACATCGTTGTATCTGTTACATGAACTACTCATTTTTTTGTGTCTCTGTGAATGAATCATACAATGAGTGAGTGTAAGTTCACAGTCAGAGGTGCGACTGTGCTAGCTCGGCTTCAGACATGACTTCTCCAGCCCAGCATGGCTCCCTAATGTTGGCATTACTGTGTCTGAACTTGTATGCTGCCCAAAACTCATTATTTATGTACAAAATAATTAACAATTATGAAATCCTGAATGGATTTCTTAAACTTTTATCACAGCAGTATTACACCATGTTATTGAACAAGCACTTAAGCTGATATTGAGGAAAATTATTGTACATGAAAATAAAGCTTTCAGATTAAATGAACCAAACTGAGGAGAATATTTTTCAATGTTTTGCTCAATCTTCAGAGCTGAGTGAGAAAGAACACATCTAAGTTTGAACACATCTAATTTGACTGAATCGATGACAAAAAGTAAAATAAAAACTCTGCTTCTATAGTGGTTATCAGGGGTGTGCAGTTATTCCCAGCTGCCCCTTCAAACACATTTCCCCTCATTCCCCTAATATTTTTAGAAAGACAATTTCCGCCCTGTACAAGGGCATCACATATATTATGCACGATGCTGTGGAATAGTACATTGCCCTTCACCTTTTATCTTCGCAGCCAATTTGATTATCCTTTCATTTTATTCTATTTCCAGGAAATCAAATTCTTCACTTTTTGTTCATTTGGCAGGAAAGTGTCTTATGAACAAAACCTTGTTTTTCACAAGCAGAACCTTCCCATCAACGGACCTGGCTCCTGGGTGGGCCCCTTACACATGCAAGGTCGACTATGGATGACTGATTCTTTATTGCTCAAGGTGGTCCAGCTGAAATACAGCGTGTAGTTTAGTTTGTGTGACCCTGAAGACACACTGTTAGCCTGAATACATGTGAATACACGTGTGCCACGAGGTGAATATGTAAATGTGCACATCATATCTCATTCCTTAATGATGTGGGGTTTGAACATCCGCATGAAAATGAGAGATGTTGAGGTTGAAATCTGAATGTTTCTCAACTCAACAGAGACTGAAACTCCAGTTTTCAACAAACCACATTTAATTAACATACGGTATATCAATAATTAAACTACCACCAACACACAATACTTTCACATTCCAATACTGACATATTGTCATGTCCCTCAGCGTCTCTTACAGATGCACAAGCTATACCTATAGTATAGCTATAGAGGCACCACTTTCAACTAACTCCAATGTGAACCCATCCATGGGAAGATTAGATGCTCAGAATAATGTGACGGAGTACAAAAGCATGAGAGTCCACATAGGGAGGAGGTCAGGTGGAGGGACGGGTAAAACACAGGGCTTTGTATCCCCTTTGAAACCAAGTCATCGACTTATCTTAGCTTCTAAACTCAACTTACAGAACATACATAAAGGTGCAACTTGTAAGAATTTTATTCTAAGATATTCTGAATGTACCTAAAATTAACTGAATGATCAACATAGCGTGAAGAAAGAACAGTTTTGACGGTATGCCAAAGGCATCTATGTATTGTGGTGCAGAGAGATTTACTAAAGTTAGCATGCTACCCACTTATCCCCGACCTGACCCGCCTTAATGCCTCCTTGTACCTCGAGAGGTGATGGTCTGATAGTTGGTTTCTGCTGTAGTGTCAGCTGGGAGATGTACGCAAGCAGCGAGTTCACTGTGTTTCACAAGCTCTCTTGTGAAATAAACTCACAACATGGTAAGAAAGGAAATAATCTGACATATTTTCCTTACTAAACAGAAAAACACAACCATACACTTTCTGAATTCAAGTTTCCCTCTTTTACCAAACCAAGAAGAGCTTAACTGCCTTATAACCTCACCATGAAACTTGCGTCATTCATGCTCAACAGAAGCAAAATAAAAGTCACAGGGATCATCTTTGTTTGTCTTTCCACTGTTCCAACAATCACCAGCTCTGGTTTGGTGAAAATAACCCCTTAATTCACAGAGCTAGACATGAAAATATTCCGGCTGTACACTCTGCCTTTTCGTGCTGGTGACCGTCCTCTTGTTCCTCTCTCACTTCAGGCCTCTCCTGTGCTGTGTCTTCGTCATCAGTCAGAGTCTTGGTCAGAGTTGCTGTAAGTCACCTGGGCCTTGTCATCAAACCAGCCTCTTTAGGTCTTGAAGGCTGTTTGGTCACGGTCTGGCTAACTGAGCTAAGCAGCTAACAGAAGCCAGCAGTCACAGTCATAGCTACAGCAAAAAGTACAGTGTCCAGCATTTAGTGGCGACTCTGGTGATATGCTGTCCGTTTGTTTGGAGTGACCTTCAACAGGTGGCCATTTCTCACGTCACACCTTAAAGTTAAATTTAAGTATGTAACTATAACAGAATTTTACACTAATCTGCATGAACCTACATTTTTAAAGACTGGTTGACATGAATTATTGTTCTAAATCCAAAATTGTCATTTCATGAAAGATTGAAATTGATTGATTGAATTGATTTTTATGCTGGTACAGGGGTTCATATTTAGCCAGAGGAAGTCCTCTACCCATGATATCAGTTGCCAACTGTTACACGTGATTTTGGATCTGTACGTTCAATACAGTTAGAGAGAATTGGCTCTCAGCCCAAGAATACAAGGCAGTTTACAGGTTGTGATTTCCACTCCCTTCATCCCTCAAATGACTTTAAATTCAAGTGTCCAGTATCCGCCACACACAGGATGGACTGTGACAGCAGCGCAGTGGGGATCAAAGATGCTCTGGAGGCAAACACTGTCCCTGTTTCTCACACTCACAATGACACATAGCCTACAGCTTTGTGTGTAACACTGATATAAAAACTCAAAGATAGCTCGGCGTGTACATGCCCACAGGGAAACAGCTGACTGCTTTGTCCTGATTCTCTGACAGACGCTGCAGTCTGTGTGGCAGATGTGCCAGTGTGACAGTCAGGAATATGAATGCAGACAGAAGAAGTTTCACGAAAGGGAAGTTGTGACAGTTATTTATATTTTCGTGTCTGCGCTTAAAGGTTGAATTGCATTTCATGCTTTTGGGCTTAAAATGGGATGAATCAGAATAGCACTATATCGTTCCTGACAGACATCCCTGGATCTGACATGGCAGGACACGCACACACACACACACACACACACACACACACACACACACACACACACACACACACACACACAGAGTGTCGTGTCTCTATCACTTTTGGGGACATTACATTGAGTTGCAATCATTTCCTGGAGAATTACCCTAACCATAACCATAACCACTACTTGCCTAACGCTAGCCTTGACCCCAGTCTACACCCGGAAATTAAATGATCTACATTGAGGGGACTTGTGTTTTGTCCCCATAAGGAAGGCGAGTCCCCACAATGTGACTGTGTATATAGATTTATGTCCCCATAACGTCTCTCTCTCTCTCTCTCTCTCTCTCTCTCTCTCTCTCTCTCTCACACACACACACACACACACACACACACACACACACACACACACACACACACACACACACACACACACACACAGCTCTAAGTTGCTAAGGTGATGTGACACTCAGAAACATTTCAAACCAAAGCCTTCGCTCTGTCACTCTGCTTAATGCGTGGAAAAAAATGTTCAAGTCATAAAAGTAAACAGTTGCTTTTTTAGGTAACGCTAAATATAAACAGCTCGGCTTGTAACATTAAAACCATATAGAGCTTAGTGTCATTATGAAAAGTCGTGGTAAATGAATTTAACACACTTAAACACATTTTTGACACATTTGAGGCTATGCTAGTGTCATTGCACACCTCTCTTTTTAGAGAATAGAAGTTAATAATACAGTATTGTTAAAATAGAATGACAATTAAGGAAATGGATGGAAAGATGGTGAAAGATACATCTTGCGGATGCGCTGGGACACATCATCAGTGATGTAACCTGGGGTCTTTGGGTGTTTCGGGTCTTTCAACATCAGACACCCTCGCCCAGGCGACCTGACCGGGGCTGATCAGATCCCAGCCTGTGTCCCAGCAGCGTTTGCCCACAGATCTGCCCTCTTGATCCATAGTCACCTTGTGGCTTTCTCTGCGGCTTCAGTTGCAGACCTGATGGCCTTCCTCTTTGGCTCCCCGGTGAGGCCCAGCACTGTGAATACTTTACAGAGGGACTGCCCTGCAAATCCTCGGCAGCCCACCTCCAGAGGTTCACAGTGGGTTTTCCAGCCTTGCCTCCTGCTCTAGTCCACCAGCTCCTGGTACTTGGCACGCTTCTTCTCATAGGCCTCATCCATACGCTCTTCCCAGGGCACTGTGAGCTCCAGAATGATCAACTGCTTGGTGGAATCTCACACAATGATCATGTCTGGTTGGAGCCGTGTAGTTTTCCTGTTATCCTGGCTGGGAACTTTAGCTGCTTGCCAAGATCCACTTCCAGTTGCCAGTCAGTGGCAGAAGTGAGGAAGCCAGACTCCGCCCGTGGTTGACTGTAGGGATTCTCTCCGGCTCTGTGGAACCTGATGGTCTTTGGCTTGTGCTGGCCCTTGATGGTGTTGATAGCCATGGCTATGCTGTCAGCAACTGCCCTAAGCACCTGGTCGTGACGCCAGCGATAGCGCCCGTCTCCAAGGGCCTTTGGGCAGCTGCTGAGGAGGTGTTCCAGGGATCCCCGTCCTGGACACTGGGGACAGGATGGTGTTTCTGTTTTGCCCCAGATGTTGGCTGGACTTGGTAGGACATATATATATATATAAAAACATATACATAAACATATATATAAACAGCCTGGTGTAAAAACCTGATGCGATGGAATATAAATACAAATAAATATTGTATTAAACAAAAATAACAATGAAATAAAAAAAAATTAAAAGATAAGAGAGTAGAAGTGCTGACAGCATTTCATAATAATGGGCTGGATTTTAAAAATGTGTAATTTCATTAGAATTTTTATTACATCTACAATTTATTGTGTAATTCATATATTCTACACCCATGTACAAAATTTTTTTTATTTTGAAAAGTCCTATTTATTTATTTACTATTGGACACTCCTGACATGGCTCCATTCTATATCTAAAGATCTTAAAAAATGTTGCCAAATACATATTTTATATTTTTAATTCACAACCTTAAACTGCTGGACACAAACACAAACAGGAGCAAATTGCACATTTGTGCATTTCAGGACTATTTTCAGCTGCGGTCTTGGCGCACTAGTTGTGTTTATGGCAGCAGGAGGTGTGTGCGGGACTGAGTCAAAATAAACTACAGTGCGGGTGTGTGTGTGTGTTCAGGACAATGAAGGAACATAACACCCAGCGCAACAGTGTTGCTCACCGAGAGGTTTTTAATAGTCATAATATATTATTCACACATTATAGTTATATATAATATGATGGTAACATTTGGCTGTGGATACACATATAATACTTGTTTGATGACAGTAAGAAAATATTGACTATCACCAGATTTATCCTATTAGAAACAGTGCAAGCCAGTGTGTGCGTGCATGTGTGTGCGTGCATGTGTGTGCGTGCATGTGTGTGCGTGTGTGTGTGTGTACAAACATGGCCATAATTCACAGGGATGTGGCATGCATGTATGTAGCTGCAGAAAGTGCAGGCAAACACATATGGTTTATTTGTCTCCTCTCCAGTCACACTGCCTCTGAACTGAAGTGATTACATCCAAGATCTCTGCACTTCACCTGCCGCAGGCCAAGTATCTGTAACGCTCTGCCCAGATGATAATCTGACTTCCTGCCTTTTTGTCAGTGTCACTCGTGCCGTTCATCAGAGTGCCTTCCTTCCATGTAGAACTCCTCTTGAGCATAGCGTCCACCTACAGCCTCTCCCAGTCCGCCTTCGCTCGCATCTGGCATCTCTTGAAAGAAAGACCCTGCTGTGTTTGTTCATGTTCGGCATAAGGGGAGTGCTCTTCAAGTACTTCCTTATTCCAGGGGTAAGTGTTCTTTTTCAAGACGCTCATGATGATGACATCTCAGTGCTGGATTCATCTATTTGGAGCAGGAAGTCAAGGACAGTTGAGCACACTGACCTATAGATACTGGTTCTCATTCAGCCAACAAAAATACTTACAATGAAAATAAAGTAATCAACATAATTGGTTCATTAAGGGAAGAACAACATTATTTGTTAATTGTATTCTGATCAAAGAGGAGGGTCTTGCTTTGCTTATTGCATTTTGTGTGACTCAGAAGGCCTTGATCAATAAATTGGATTAGACACAAGGTGAATTCACATGTTTCATGCAAATTCTTCTTCTAATTAGGAGATTAATTGAGCTTGCTCCCACTGAATTATAGGACACAACAGGGTGTCCATTTAATTAACCCAGCCTGGCTTAATATAGTAAAGCAGTTCAATAATGGTGAGCCTCAGACCAAGCACTCCCCATGAATGAGATGTCACCATATCAATGCCTCAGATGCTTTGAGGTCTGAAAATATAGGCTACATACACATACAATGGGGCTGCACGGTGGCGCAGCAGGTAGTGCGCGTGCCTCACAGCAAGAAGGTTGCCGGTTCGATCCCCGGGTCAGGCGGGGCCTTTCTGTGTGAAGTTTGCATGTTCTTCCCGTGCATGCGTGGGTTCTCTCCGGGTGCTCCGGCTTCCTCCCACAGACCAAAAACATGCTCATTAGCTTGATTGGTGACCTAAATTGTCCGTAGGTGAGTGTGAGTGTGAATGTTTGTTTGTCCTTGCATGTGGCCCTGCAATCAGCTGGCGACCGGTTCAGGGTGTACCCCGCTTCTCGCCCATTGTAGCTGGGATAGGCTCCAGCCCCCCGCAACCCCGAAAGGGATAGGCGGTATAGATAATGGATGGATGGACACATACAATGTAAATGTGATGCCTGTAGTCAACATCCCACCAGATCACATGGAAGCAAAAAAAAAAAATGCAATTCCAGCACATTGTTCGGCTAAATTGCCAGAGTGCTCCTCTAAAAATAGGGCACACAGCTGAGAGCTCCGGGGGATGTGGCACATGGCAGGAAAAAAAAAGGGCTTTCACAGAAAAGCAGGCGAAAAGAGTCTTCTAAAGCTCCAGCAGAGGGATGATGTAAACAGTAGGCTACACAGAGAAACAAATTTTCAAAATGTGTGGGGGGGAATAAAACTGCCAACAAAGCTGCTCTAAAAACCCCTACTTGCCCTTCGTATAGTCTGAATTTAAAAAGGATGGAGGTGTCCCACTGAACTGCTGGCAGGTAGCAGCTCCGACGCAATTTCCTGTGAAAAAAGATTCAACAAAGCCATCGGAGAGCACGAACATAGAGCGACAATGGTCTTTTTCTCTGAGTCAATGTGAATCAAAGGAATATTTAATGACGACTTCTAGAGCTGAGCTTGGCTCCACACTGCAGCTAATTCAATAATCACCATTAGGGGGGAGTAAAAGAACTATCTAAGAAAAAGACGTCTGTCAAAGTGGTGACAAGCATCCAGGGAAGTGATCTGGCCTACAAACAACACACAGAATGAAGAAACATCAATGTGGAAATCCAAATGGAAAAATTATTAATAGAAACAGCTTTTCTCATGAAGTTCTGCAAACAAGCTAAAGAGAAAATGACATTGGACAAGTACACTAAGATGAAGGAATCTCCAGTATGCATCAGCTAACTGTTAGCTGTTTTCATGAAAACAGTCTCCTTGAGTCTGATGAAGACATGCTTTAGTTCCAAAAGCTTTAAAAAGCTCTTACTATAACCGTGTGCTCCAGATCTGACATTATTAGATTCAGATCTTACTGACTCGTAGACATGTTAGACCTAATGCCACAAAAAAAAAGTCTTTTGTGAAATGTTTTTTTAATCTATGAGAATTCATACACTATCTGAGGGTGTATGTTTTGCTATTGGGAGCATATTTCATCCCATAAGCAACAATGGAAATTCTGAAGGTAGTGTAGTAAAGTACTGTCGATCACAGCATGGTATAGTACAGTATGAAGAAGACAGAAAGAAGTCATCGTCATTGTTCATCAATACACATTTCTCATCTACATGTGTTTCGTTTGACCAAATGAAGTCACCTACTGTGCTAATGTCATGGGGGCACTAATAGTTCCAAACACTGAATATTTCCAGCACTGACCATTCAGTTTTAGCATTTCCTAGCCTTGCTCACTAGTTTTTAATTTGACTATACTTGCAGTTAGCGTGAGCAACACTTAATTAGCCACCATATCCAGATGTCAGTTGGCCTCAATTTACTTGAAATTGCAAATTGTTGTTAAAGTTACCAACACATTGTTATAAAGAACGCTAGTTATCTCAACTAGATAATGTGACTAGCAACTAGCAAGTTTGTGCCTCGGTTAAATCAGTCATTAAACACATTGTTAGACACTGCATCAGTGATGAGTGTTAAGATCAGGAGCATAAATGTGGATGATCACAGAAGGCCTAAAAAGAAAAGCATAAACACAGATAGCCGGTTAATTATCAATCATATTTTTCTGTTGAAGAGCTGACATGTGACACCAAACCATACATCCCAGGGGAGTGTACATGAGAGACTGACTCTAATGACCTTGCAAGTCAGTTTTCTCCAAAGGATCCAAATAGCAGTCTGGTATGAAGATGTCGGAAACAGCTCTCTGTATCCTCAAATAATCGACCGTCTCATTCCTCCCTTCTCGTGGTGCATTCAGTACTGTAGTGCCATGCCCTCACACCATCACCTCCTCCAGAACGGGCAGAATAGAGTAAGTTAGTGTGTGGACACACACTGGCAGTGATAAAAAAGGCGTCTCAAGCATCAGTACAGCTACAAACATGCTAAACTGGATGAGCTTGGATAAAGTTAACACTCCTCTGTGGAGTTTGGGAGCCCAACGCACACCTTTCTTGAGACCACATTCTGGCAAAGACAGTGTTCTGCAAGCCAGTTTTGTGGTGAGTGAGCTAATTGCTATGAAGCTGAAACCCCATTCAGAAGGAGACTTTGTGAAGGAGTGCCTTGTTGCTTGCAGTGGAGCTGCTAGCACCAGATAAAGTAAAATTGTTCCAAAGAGTCTGTTTGTCTGGAATAATTCATAAATGAAGGAAATTCAGTGATAGAAAGTGTCTGTGTGATTTGGCCTTCAAGGCGAACATTAGCACAAATCCAAAATCTCAGAAACACAATAACAGGAACATTTGAGACAAACGGTACAAAGACACCAGCTTAAATACACCAGGGAGGGAGGACTAATCAGGCACAGGTGAAAACAAATGAGGGACAGGTGACACAAATCAAACAATCACAAGGGTGGGAAAACGCAGGAAGTAAAGCAAAAGAAGACACATGAAGTAAACGTTCAACATAAAACAGGAATTTCCAAAACGCAGCACACTCAGCACCATGACGAGTATAGCATAAACTAGTATGGGTTACTATAGTATATATAATATATAGTACTATAATATATCAAAGCATGGTATAGAAAACTATAGTGTAGTATAGCATAGTAAAGACTGCCATGGTATAATATAGTTTATTTGTGTTTGTGGTTTAATGTTGTTCTATGCATGTATACATCAATAAAGTTGATCACCAAAACATAAAGTCCAGATTGAGAGTTTGCTTTCCAAAACAGAGCCTGGGCCATAAACAGAGCACCTGCTGAAGTGCCACAGATCATTCTGAGCTCCAAAATCTGACAGCATGCCTCTATCCTTCATATACTGTACACCTGTCTATTATTCTTCCTGCTATTCATTCCCAACATCTCAGCTGCTTCCTTGTTATCCTCACAGTCATCGCTGTGACTGTGTTAGAGCTTTGCATAGCTTGTTTGTTCTCTCTTTATTGTTTGGAGAATTGTTCCTTTTTTGTCTTTTGTGCTTGTTTTTAGTGATTTATTCATAGACGGAGCTCACTTGGAAAATAAACTTCAGTCTCAGAGGACTTGCTTTGTGAAGAAGAAAGGATGAATAAACAAAAACATCTCTTGGATGTGATGCAACAATGTGACACAGCACAGGTGACTTACTTCTTCTAGTTCAGATAGCTGCCGAGCAATACATGTGTATTAATGAAATGTAATTAATGAAATCCAAGCACTGAGCAGACAGCGAACCTTCCAGTGGTGGACTATTTATTCTGATTTATAGTATGCCAGAGGTTTCTGTCATCCTTGAAATACTCAAACACTCCAGCGGTGAAGCAGACCATAAAACAAGTGAAGTTTTATTCTGGCAAAAAGCAACAAACTGAAAAAAGTCAAACTGCCTGAGTAGAGAGGATGTAAGAGGCATTTCCCACCTTAACAACTCCTTTATTTAGCCGAACAACGGAGTTGCACTCTGTCGAACACTGTGGGAATCGCTCTTCATGTTCTTGTGAGGATGCATTTCTCTTTCATGGATCTACCTCCTACTCTTGCCTTCAGTGTGCGATTACATTGTTCTTGGCTGATTCCCATCTCCTGTACTGTAAAGTGATGCATATACAGAGAAGTGACCACAAGGCATGACCGCAAGCCTTTGCACAGCACTTCTCTGTCTGCTGTTGTCCAACAACTGGCCCACTGTGATATCTAGCATCACAGCTGGACATTTCACAGCGAGAGGGGAAAATGAGATGATATGGAGCAGAGATCCCCTCCATCCTCTGGAGGTCTGCGTGGTGAGTACAGCACACGATTAAAGAAATGCTTGGTGTGAAACCTGATATGCATCAGTTTTTCTGTTTGCCAAAGTGGAGTTGTGCTTACTGTCTCCATCAAAAGAAGACACTTTGTTGAATATGACTCACATCTGCATATTTATTGCTTTGTTGTCCACTCACACACAACAGCTATTGCATGTCTGGGGTCCCTTGGGGTTTAGCGAGGGTCTAAGGGTAGAGGTTGTCAGACACTGCACAGATTGTAAATCCCTTTGAGGCAACTGTGTGATATTGGGCTGTATAAATATAACACACTTGACTTAACTTAAGCCTCACAGAGTTGCTGGCATGGCTGTAAACACTTTCTCTGCAGTTATGTTATGGTTACCAGACTTTTGCCTCAATTTTAATCCAGGATGCTTTCAGGACTCCCACTCTCACCTGGGAAAGCAGTCACACAGTGGGCCTCATTCTCCCCTCTCTCTCCATCTCTGTACACACTGCAAATGTACCTTTGTGTGTGGGCAATGAGCCAAAGCTGTGAGTCACTCAAAATAGTCCTCTGGCTTCCCAGGATCCTGTGCTGCTTCATCTTGTCTGCCTCTGAGGTATCTTCAGGGAGGCTGTGGCGTCAGCATGGTTAATTGAGCCGAGGATGTATCGTCAGAGAGCGCTAACGGCAAGCGTGTAACAACCATAAATGAAGCCTGACCAGCCTGCATGGGCTGAGGAAACAGACCACTCGAGTTGCTGATGCTCTCAAAGAACCACAAAGGACAACAGAGTGAAAAAACGTATGTAAAAGTGCTTCTAAAGATCTTTATTTCCTTGTTAGAATGAGGATTATTTATATGTGAATTTAACAGCTTGATGCACAATGGAAGTGGAGGTACCACTATGAAAACAAGTGCTGATACAAGGTGACTTATCAGCCTTCACAGACACACTTTTACACCGGTTTTAACAATGTCTGGCATATATTTTGATCTTAATGACTATCTCAGGTGTTGAGGAGTGAAGGTCAGGACTAAAAGAGACGATATATCTGTAACCAGGCTTGTAGCCACTAGTTTTTCCTGCATTACATAGTGTACCACATGATCAGAGCTGATCATGAGTTTGCGTGAGCACACTCAAGTATTGGGCCCACCCCTACTGAGGTCCTCTACTTCAGCCTTGTATCATTAACAATTCTGCATGTTGTTTTATGATTAAGTCCAACCAACACAGGAAGCACTGTACCCTATATGTAGGAAGGAAGGATGGATGATGTGTGGATGGCACATCAGACTGGAGTTTGCTTTCTGTGACAGATTTTTAATCAACATTTATGTTTTTAATGACCCTAACCATCTCAGCCGAGTGTTTTTGCAGCCTAACCCCAACCACACCTTAATCTAACCACATTTACTGGAACTGCAACCTTTCCCTAACCTTGACCATACTACAGCAAGGGAACTTAAAAAATATTGGCGATGGGATTGACTTAAAAGAGAGAGAGAGAGTAGGTAACTTAACATTGATATATTGTGTTTTTACTTTATTTCATTATTTATTTCTGTTAACATAAAAATGTGCAGTGACTGTTTGCCTCAAGGCCCTCTGAACCGGCTGCAATGTTGTTTTGTCATTTATTCATTATTTTTTGCATTTTTAATAATATTTTATGTCATTAAAAAACAAGCTGATATTTACATCAACTACATTTTTATGTTATGGTTTCAAATCTAATTAAATGGAAGAAATACGCCATAAACATGAAAATCATTGTAATAAAACCCTGTAAAGTTTTCCAGGTACAAAGGGGTCAGGAGTAGTGACTGTCAGAACAAAGTATTCAAAGATTTGTCACTATTAAGAAACACAGATACATCTCAGCCCTCAACACATCTTTGATGACCGAACCTGAGCGAGCAAGCTGCAAACTCAGAGAAGTCTCAGCTGCGAGAAAAAACTGTGGCAGTAACGCCAAAAGAGTTCATTCACAGTTAGCATACTTCTTTTTTATTCATTGTTTCTAAATTCTGCAAATCTGTGTCATAAAACAGCTGACCTCTTTCTGACTGTGGCTTCATTTAATATTGGTATTAGTTTATATGTCACATGTGACATATGAGGAGTAAAGGTGTACGGAGGGATGCAATTAAAAAAAAAATCTATGAAGGTGCCATAATTTCAAAGTTTGGGAGTCACTGGTCTACAGAATATCAGAATGAGGCATAAAAACCCAGAATTTGTTTGTCTGTGGAATCTAAGTTTTTCCTCAGGTGATCAAAATCTCCAACTTTTCAGCAACAATGCAGAGGACACGACCTTTGTGCTGGATGGTACAGCCCTGATCACTAATGCTGTAATGAACATGCCTCATCTACCAAGTGATGACAGGAACCTGCACCTGAGACCTGAGGCTGTTTGAATCCTTTCAACCTGTCACCACGAGGTAGAGATGAAGGAGCTTCTCTGTGGCTGCCACACACCTGGATCCCACCCCCCGAGACATGACGGTTGGACAGGAAACTGAAGAGCCTCTTAAACATTTATCACAAAGTGACGCTCCAGCACTCATTTTCTCTGTGAAATTTCATCTGACGTTACCTTCCAACACTGATCCTCAAGCAACCTCCACTACGCTAGCCTTTACTAGACAGTGTAGCTCCCTGCCTGCCACCAACACTGCCAGCCAGGATTAAATGTTTGATTTGCTGCCACGCTAAAAATTCAAGCTCTGACAGAACAGCGAGGGACTTTGAATAAAAGCAACCACCAAATGGCAGTGTGTTATGTTATATCCACATCGAAGAGAGGAACAGCAGCCGGTGTAGTGCATATTTACTCCCTGAAAATTTCATGTTTCCTTAATTGACTTGGTTTCACAGCTTGCTTCACAGCTCCAGCTGACGCTTTCAGCCACTTACATCTGACAAAGATTGCCACCACCTCCATATGCTGCATTTGCATGTGTGCATCTCGCCCATCGCACAAGTTAACATGCATGAGATGAGTGCATGTGTGTGGACGCTGCTTAAAGTTTCCATGCATGTACGTCTGCATTTATAATGCTGGTGATGGTGCACGCTTGGACAGAGGGCTGATTCCACCTCAGAGGCAGCTCAGCCAGTCAGAGAGGCAGAAAGCAGGGATGAGCAGAGGGGGAGAGAGGCAGGGGGAGAGAGAGAGAGAGAGAGTGATGAATTTGACTTGAGGCAACAGATGCCCAATTAACATATCCCCATAATTAGGATGATGTGGAAGGATGAAGATGAAGATGTAAGGGCACAGCTGTTGTTGTCCATCTCAGGCAGCGCAGAGCTGCCTGAATATTCATGTGACATTTTTATTACTTTTCAGTTTCTTGCTGCACACGACAATGATGCTATGTTCACACGACCTTGGTGCTTATGTTCATTAAAGATGAAGAAGGGGATGTGAAAGGGGCTGCCAGTGGTGAGTTGCTATAAGGGAGTTGTATGGAGCAGTGATAAAGCATAAGAAAAGGCAGGTAAGCAAGGAAAAGGCTTTTGCTTTTGGACTGTCAGGGGGATATACTGTACCCTCTCTATACAGTTTCATGTTTGCATTGTCTGCAGTGCAAATGTTTGACTCATTTCCAATTCCCCCTACAGCAATTTAATATGTGCAAATGTGTGTAAATTTATACCAACGTGCCAGAGTTCAAACATTTGTAATAATGTGGTTAAATGAAATTACGCTCCAGAACAGCGGCTGTGATCTTTAGCACACATAGGGGAGAAAACTGAAGAATGAAAGGAGCCAGCCAAACACAGCCACAAGCTCCAAAAAGCTGTGAGCTAGCAGCGGAGAGTGGAGCAGAGTGCTGCACTCACTCTTCTGTCTTTGTCAGAAACTTCTGCTCCAGTAACTCCATCCAGCACAGCTACCAGGCTTTTCTTTGTGCCCTTGTGACGCACTGGCCAGCCACTTCAACTTCCAGATCAATTATTCAGATGGCTCTCCTATAAATATCAGGACATACCCATCTGAGGGTCTTTGGAGTGCTGTGTGCGCCAAACTTAGACCAACTATTTCATGTTATTTCAAGCGGCAGATTACAGTATTTCATCCGCTGCACGACACGTCGCTTTTTGAGAGCCCACATTTAATATACAGTCGAGACATTCCAGTTATTTTAAGAAAAGCAATAGTGTGTTAATGGTGTGTTTTAAATTGTACTAATGCGATACAAATAGTTAAAATTAATGAGTGAAATGCAATTTATTCACACAGCCAAATACCACAAATCATAAAGCTGCCTCAGGAAGATTTACAATCTGTACAGCATATGACAACCTCTCATATGCTCCTTTGACCCTCGATTAACCCCTTTGACCCCAAGACATGCAATAGCTGTCATGTGTTCAGAATGGACCAATATAGCTGTAAAGCTGTAGCCTTATGTCAGCATGCTCACATGCTCACAGCGACAATGCTAACATGCTGCTATTTAGCAAATGTAACATTTGTCCTCTCACCATCTTTGTTTAGCATGCTAACATTTGCTAATTAGCACTACAATATAGTACAGCTCAGGCTGGAGGAGAGGTCCTGTCATTTTGCACATATTTGTATTACACACATGCAAAAAAACATGTGACCTGATGGCGGCGCTGCAGGATGATGGTGCTGGGGGATGACCGAAGTTGTTACATCTCAGCCTGAGGGGGGCACACATGTCGTGGCAATACAGGCAAAGTCAAAGTTGACATCTGTTTCATGCATCATGTTCCTCCAATTTGAAATAAAGTTGAGTGATTTCGTGTGCTTGTTTGCACAACATACATTTGTAAGGATGAGACTGTGAGGCCTTGATTATTTCAATAGCACAGAGCTAAATTCAAAAGGAAACCTGAATATGGCTGCAGAAACATAATGAATGCAGATGCTTCCACACAGGACACAGGGAAAAAGAAAAAGTTTCACAGTCACAAGATCACAACCACCACCGCCATCAAAAAACTGAATGAGGGAATATCTGTTGGATGAATGATCTTCACCCTCGTGACTCAGCACCTTCCTAAGTCACCTTATGTGCTGTAGGTCTTTCCTTCAATGTGACAGCATCTGCAGTCCATCAGCAGAAAAAATGGAGAATATGTGCAAAATTAGATCAAAAGGGTCTATCTGAAGGTTCCTATAACAAAAAAAGTGTTGTTGTTTTGTGTTTACTGTGTGCACATCATGATGTCTGACAGGAATATTAGTGTTCAGAGATCTTCCCTTTATTGCATCTTCAAGGCTCATTCTACGTCAGGTTAGAAAGCAAGAACGTCTGATTTTCTCTTTTGTAGAATGCAGCATCACAGCAGGCCTGTTTGCTACTTTTTGCACTCTTTATATATGACCAGCTGTAGTCTGGATATTTCCAGCAGGCAGCAGGAGACAAACAGTGGGTGAAATGACACTTCCTCTGCTGGTGAGAAAAAGGAAAGACAAGATGACAGGAGTCTGAAGAGCATCTTACAGACAGAAGTCTGCACTCCCCGATGCTCGACCCCCAGCTGAAGACAAACCCAGCCCAGCACAGTGGACTGTCTGTCAGGTCAGCTGGTGCAGAAATGAAGAGATAGCTTTTAATAAACTTGCTCTGTCACACCGAGACAGACTTGAGGAATCCTTTTTGAAACCAGCAGCACTCTAACAGTGTTGTTTTTTCTGGAGGTGCTCAAATATTCACAGCCTGTTTGATATTATGGTTTGATGATGAGGCATGGATCTAATCAAGTGAGTATGGGGAGCCTCAAAAATGACGCTGAAAAAACGGCACCATCTGACAGCAGCTCCGGTTTAGTGCCAGAGTGCTGTCGACAGACTCATAAGTGGCGCCTAATGATAATTAACATGCCAATTAGACAGCTGCTGTATTTCCAACGCTGTCTTGAGAATAATGTGTTTACAATTAAAAGGAGAGCTGAAATGAGCAAAGAGGCACACATCATCTCCCCTTAATGGCCAACGTTCAACAGGACGATGGACCCGGGTGCGACGAGTCGACCAGTCGCCTGTGATTGTTTTGTAAGTGGATGCCTGGGGAGGTTGTCATATCTGATTAAGTGGAGGGAGATTCAGGGGCCAAATGAGCTGGATGGAGCAGCAAGCACCAGGAGCGACGCATTACCACTGGGTGTCACCACTGATCACATCATATCATCACTCCCCTCCACCCATGACAACTCAATCAATGGCCTAATTGACTGGGACCGGGGCCGCTGTCACAGCAGGTTCCAGCGCTCAGGGAATAGCCAGGCTGCAGCTCTGATTTACGCCAGGATTAAAAATGGTTTAGAGCTCAGAAGCAAGGCTGGAGTTCAGGAGAAACTTCTTTTTTTCTACTTCTACTTTAACCACAAGATGGCATAGTTGGACTATAAAAAGTCACAGGCTCCTCTTTCTTTTCCTGCTGGCTGTTTTTTTTATGCATTTGTTTTATCTCACATAAAATTTTAATATTTTTAATCAATTGGTGTAGGATGGTGGTATTCTCAAACCAGTATATCAATAGTCCTGTATGTGAACATGATGCCTGAAGCAGCTGAGGTTCTGTTTTCACTTTGTGGAGAAGCATCTCTTAGCATAACGTCTTGTTAAAATTCACAGAGATTAGATCACTGCTGGCCTGCCAAACCGACACCAGTGAAGGGCTCCTCCCTTAGTTCTTATGGAGTTAAAATGCATTTTGACCTGAAGAGTACTCTATGTGAAATACGTGGCTTCCTTGAAAATTGTGCATGTACTGGATGTTATTAGAGAAAGGAATCTAAATGAAAAAAATGGATACCCAGTTTCTTCTGCAGTATCAGTCTCAAAGTTTACGCCAACATGGACAAGAAGTCCTTCAAGTGACCAATTAATTAAAACACGAACCTCTACATTTCCACAACAACTGGACGACTCCATCTACAGGAAAATTGTGCGATATGATCGCAGCTACAGTGAACTTTGTGGTGAGATTGTTTTTGCCAGTTTCCATCTCTAATTTTGACGGTTTTCACACTTTAAGAGTAGCAATAATTTGTCGTGAGTTTGCATTGACTAACACAATTTTCTAGCACCTAAAGCTAATAAAACCCTTGCAAAATGCTTGATTTAGTCCAAACTGCAGTGTCATCCAGACAAACAAGGCTAATTTTTTCAGACTCAGATAAGTCAACATCTTGGAGATACACCTGACAAGAGTGCTGGCTGACAAAATGACAGAGATGGCTCCCACAGTCAGTGGGAGTCCGACAGTTGCATGTTACCCCTAATTATTTTAGAAAGAAAATGTTTCCAAACATATTCATCAATAAAAGGTTTATTTAGAAAGTTATCAGTGTAAATCATACGGTTTATTCTGGCTTGCTTGTTGCTGGTGGTGCATGGACAATCTGGCTCTGGTTGCAGACTTAAGCCCAAGTGAATGTGTTTCCAGCTCTCCTGCTGTGCAGGCGAGAAGGAGCCTGGATTTCCACTGGTTGGCAGTGAAACAGATAAACGGTATTTGACTGATTTAGCCTTCCCTGCTTCTGTCTGCATCCTCCTTGGAAGCTTGATGGGCAGATATCTGCCAGCAAAGTCATGTTCAAGGAAAACTCCCCATCTGCCAGGTATTCTATCTCGGTATGCATATGTTTTTCTCTTTAGTAATGGCCAAAACACCAAAACACAGACACAAAGGCAGATACAGGCACGCACAGACACTTAAATGTCTAGAGAGCTAATTGTCGAACGCCTATTTTGAGGTTACTAAAACCAAATCAGTCTCTGTAGTGGTTTGCCAGTGTAATTTCTAATGATGTTAAAAAACAATTTCTTTACATACATTCTGTAAAACCCAACATGACGGTACAGAGAAATGTGCTGAGGACAATTTACAGTGTAAAATGTGCGCTCTATCTGCAGACAGCCAACAATGGACAAGCATGAATTTTTCAGGACTGTCTTTGCTTTAATGAGGGTGTCCAGGGATCACACTGTTAAGCCTCCTTGGGCAAGCCTATGCCAAAGTGCTGCAACTGAGACCGATTTGCACCTCAGATGCAGGAACAATCCAGACTCTGCCCTAAAGTTCGAGGAGAGTGGACCAGCTTTGGATGCACTTGGATGATGAGGAATTGGGGCAGTTTGTTAAGACTCCATCCATATGGCTGCAAGGCGTGCGGTCTCTTACAGTTGCGTTGGATTTTCTAACATTAAATGACATATGTTGAAGATCAGTATTGGAATGTAACAATGATGTGCCTTGTCCCCCTCTGCAGGTTATTAATTCAGGGTGTCCTTGCAGCCGCAGCTTCACCAGACTTGACTGTAATCTCCAGTGTGTGTTAGAATAATTTGCCTGAGTCTATTTGAAAGTCAGTAAGTCAAACTCTGAGGTCACTGTTCTCTGTGAGAAAACAGCAACCCCTCCCACCCAGGTGAAAGCAGAGCAGTTGCCGTACTTCAGTGGCCCAGGTTTGATTTCAGCCTAAACCCTTTGCAGCATATCATCCCCTATCTGTCTCTCCTCTGCCTTCCTGTCTCTCTTCAGATGTCCGTATTCGATCAAAACATCTTTAATAAAACGAGATACATAAAGCAGAAACAGAGATACATGAGATCTTCTGTGTCGAGCTGTTGCTCCTCCATACTGACATGAAACATGGTTTCTGTTAAGAAAATCCCTGAAGTGCTTCCGTTGTAGGAATTCCATGCAAGACCTGCTGGGAGGCAGAGACCTCAGGACAGACCTAGAAGCTACTGAGGGGACTACATCTCCCAGCAGGCTAACAAGCAAGCTTCCCTATTAACCTGACCCCAGGACTCATGAAAATAATGCATGTGTGGATAGTCCCTGCAGGTGAATCTGAATGCTGGTTCTAACAATGAAGAGCCAGAGCAGATTAGGATGGAAGAAAATAAGAACAAATGCTAGTCACTGGGAATATTGATGAGGACATAAAATATAGTGAGAGGAATGAAACATTTTCACCAGAAATGCAGGACTGAGGTTGATGAGGTTTCAGTTTGTGGTACATCATTATCTGTTGACTGCCCACCTGTGCAGGTAAAGGTACAGTTCAACAGTTTGAGGAATAGGCTCAGATGATGATCAATATCAATCTCATATCAACTCATTGGTCTGGAGTACGGAGTGAGGAGGTGATTAGCTTAGTTAAGCATTAGCGTTTACTCTGTCAAAAGTAAAAAAAAAAAAACACCTAACAGCTTCCAGCTTTCCAAAGCTCACTAATTAACACATCGTATCCTCTCTGTTTAATCCAGTGTTAAACACAAGTTGGTGTGCGCTGAGCAGTGACTTCCTGGAGTCTGCGCAGGTTGCCTGGCAACCTCCCAAAGAAGACACGCCTCCAGGAATTTGTGTTTCTGTCGTGTTTCCGTTTGTGGACAGATTAAACAAAAGAGACGCAACGTGTTCATTAGCTAGCACTGATCAATGATGAACCCTGATCATTCTGAAATGTTCCGTCATTGGCAAGCTGGTCCGCCAGCTTCCAGGCTTTATTGTCTCCTCTAATCACCTCCTGGCTCCAGCTCCATACTCAGCAGAAAGACACAAGAACAGTATCGACTTCTCATCTATCTCATCTCTCAGCAAGAAACTGTTCATTTCAAAGTGACAAGGACACCAGCGCAGGGGAGTGGGTGCACCAAGCAATGGACCCACTGACGGTGACATTGAATGACATTGCTGGCAACCTGTTGCAAAGTCAACATCCAGCAAGTGTCTAATATAACAACCCACTGGTTTGGTTGACGGTATCTCTCTATGCATGGAGCACGGAGAGAAGGAGAGAATCTCACAGGACAGACTAAAAGCCTCTGTTCAAGATTATAGATACACTGCAGTCAAATTAGAGCAACTGTTAATGTAAAAAACATAAAGCATTACAAAATCGCTGCAGACTCACTAAGATGACAGCAGTATATTAATGATTTTTGGTTAAGTGTCTATCTTCTGTTGCTGGCTGCCTCCCTGTTTCCACGGCAGCACGAAGCAGCAGAGGTGCATAACAGCACAGCAGCCTGCTTTCACATTCATAGAAATCCTAGCCATTAATTCCCAAGAATGGAGGTGAGTTCCAATGCTGATGAAATATATGAGAGGAGCAGAGGCAATTTCTATCTTTAAGCCAACAGACACCCCGTCCACTTCATTCAGGCTTGACTGGTTGGGGTGGTGTGGTGAGGTGTAGAGAAGTAGAGAGAGTGGGTCGATCATTTTTTTTTGGCGGGGGGGATTTTTTTTCTGCCTGTGAGTCTCCTGCATCTCAATCAGACTGTGAAAACGTCAGTCTGAGGCTGAAGGGGAAGAGAGTGGAGGCTGCCTGGTTGGTGATGTAAACAAAAGTGCAATTCATGACTGCCGCAAACAAAGCTGAACCACAGCATTCCCACTCTGCAGATATATTTGTCTCACCCCTAAATCTCCTTACAGTACATGGCAAGAAGTGTGTCATACAAGCGTTGGCAAGTTGGAGCGTGAACATAAATGATTCACTGGCTCGCCAACTCCGAGGGGCCCACGATGCTCTGTGGGCGCTGCAGGAGAGACACTCAATATGCAGTGCCGGTCGTGCCAGTTGGCAGCAGGGTGCCGTCGGTTGGCACCGCTCACAGCCCTTGTAGGTACTGACATCTTCAACAGGATTGTAACATCCCATATGCCCCCATTCTTCCACCCCCGCTCCTGAATCCAGACAACCATCCTCATCGGAGCCTGAAATAAGACTGGGGCTCATATGTACCACGTTCTATCTCCTCTCAACATCTCATTATGCTCCCTGCTGCAGAGAAGAAGGGCTTCCGCTGTTATATATAAGCCTTGGAATATAATCAGGCAGCAGCTAAGGCACTTTTCAATCACACCAGTGCATAACAACCACTCACTTGTGAATTAAATGTCGCTGCAGAAGCACCTTTATTTTGCTTCCCCTTAGATTTCAAATCCCCCTCCTCCTCCTCCTCCTCCTCCTCCTCCTCCTCCTCCTCCTCCTCCTCCTCTTCTCCTCCTGCATCGTCTTCATTATCAGTCACTGTTGGGAGCGCTGCAGCTGCAGCAGCGCAGGGAGCAGCTGCTGCCTTCATCGTCTCCTCCATGAAGATCAGAAGCCTCCAAATCTCTGTTTAGAACCTGTACACAGATAAACATCAGGGTGTTATGAAGAACTTCACAGGCGCTGACAGGTAAAATCCCTCACAGATTATGTTATCTGTGAGGTGATAACGTTGCACCCTTCTCCTGATATGAGGTGTTTATGAAATACTCTCCTTATGTGTCAGTCCGAAAGCACTGCTCCTTCAGCAGTCGGTGCATAAAAACGAACAGTCTCCTGCATTATTCACACTAAACAAGTCACCAAACATTTATCAGCAAGGCCACATTGATGCCTTAATCACGACTGGACATGCCGGGATTGTATTGTAGTGACAGTAGAGTGTAGTGATGTGATGAAGAAGAACATCTGCAGACTTTGGGGGTGTTTTAAGCATTTAATTTGACAGCTGCAACAGCAGCAGCAACAGAGGTGTAGCTGCAAATGTATTCTGGTGGCACAGTTGGAAAAAGACTTGAAAGTAATGCTCTCAGCACCTCATTATCTCGTCTATCCCTCAAACACCAAATGGTAAAGCTGTCAGGCTGTGTTCTTTCAGCCTAAGTAATCTTGATGATGAGTATTTTTCTGTGGATTCCCTCTCGTCCGCTGTGATATTTGGATTAGAGGGGAATTGTTCTCCTGAAGCCCAGGTTTGTCCAAGTCAATGAGTTCGAGTTAGCCTAGCTCAGGTTCCCTGGATCACTCATTAGGGGCTTGGCTGAGCACTCAAGGTTTTGTTTGGATGGCTCCCAAATGGAAACACGCATTTGGAGCCGTGCCAAGCTGTCAGCCTCGTGCATGATTTGCAGTGTGAATGATGGCCGGCTGCTTTGACAGAGCACTCCTCTGGGCCTGTCAGTGGAACAAACTTTGTGTCCGAATGAGTAAAGCACTAATCACTCAGAGCAGCTTGTTCCTACTCAAATAATCGTTAAAATTTGACACAAAACAACAGCTGAACATCAGGTTTTTCAGATATTTTGGTCAATGCCTGCAGATTTCCTGTTTACAACTGTGGGTGCAATGGGGGGTGGACAGGCGCTTGCCACAATGTCATGATGGTTTATATGTGGGCTTTTTATGTATTTAGAAAGGAGAAACGTCATAGAAACCAGTAAAGTGACTGTGGTGAGAAAGGGCAGCTAGATGCAGAGATACTGTAGCTAAAGTTGGCTCTTGCAGGTAGTGAGAAATGACCACCATCACCAGGCAGCACGAGTTAAAAGCACAGAATCCCACCTCACAGAGTATAACATAACAAAAGATTAGCATTAAGAGAATTCTTTAATGCACATCAAACTGAGCACTGAAGCACTGATCAGACACTCTGATAAACTTCTTCCACTTGTCACTAAACAGCCATAAACACACGGTAACGCTTTCAGCTGTCTTACCTCAAAACGCCAATGCAAACACCCGATCGCTCAGACACTAAAAGGCAGGAGGTTTTCCTCTTGGCGTATGAAACATTCCACATTACTTTTATTGCAGTTTATGTTTTACCCGCTCATGTGTGCGCATCTCACAATTATGTAGCTCGGAAACCTGTCAATGCATGACCCGTTTGGCAGGAAGAAAAACGGCAGCTCATATCGTTAACATGTGGAACAGGTAGGTTTACCACAGAATATTATCTGCTTTTTCCACACACTTATTTCACTATTCAGAGATTTGCATTGGAAAGTGTGTTGCTGTCCATCACATTTTGTTATAGCAGTCTACTTGGATCCGCTCTGGTTCTCATTCCTTCATCCTGGCTCCACTTACCTCTTTCTCCTGTCTTCACTGGGCTGTGCAGCCGCAGTTATTTGGAGCACAGATTAAATGGATGGCGCATCCCACGCAGTTTGGTCCTATTAATAATTAAGCAGGGCCAATATTATACAGTTCACATACTTAAAACATGGAGTTCAGTGAGTAGGTCAAGAATGATTACACACTGCAGGCTGACAGGCGGCGAGAAACCATTTATTCTGCAGTAATTAGCCTAAATGATCAAGTAATGCATCCCCATTAAGGGAGAGAAGGCAGAGCGTTCAGGAGGAGACTGAAACTGCCGACCAGCCACAACAACACAGGCAGCAGCGCAGATCGAGATCTTATGCGCCAAGACAACATAATCTATTCAATTCCGTGTTTATTCTGGGGCTGAAAAACAATGCTGATACATATGTCTGCTGATCTGAATAAAACCTACACTCAAAACCAAATAAATCCCGTGGCAGTCCTGTTTAATGTATTTATCATCTAAGTATGATGTCTAAATGGTGTCAGAAAGCAGCGAGCAGGCCCTGAGGGCAAGCTGTGACACATATCACAGGCTGAGTTTCTGACCTCCAGGTGAAGCTGCTTTACAAGCCTCTCAAAGCTCCAACGTTCATCAATAATTTACTGCACCGCCGGTCATGTTAACACTATCCTTAAGCACGCTCATTATGTACCTCTGAAGTGCGCACACACATTCAACATGCATGCACTGACTCAGACATTAAATCACTCCCTCCTCCACACACACATGCACACACAGACAGTGGACTGAGGTTCTAAAATGATCCTCATTATCCTGCATCATGTTGACGCACAGCAGATAATAACAGAGGGCAATAGCTCTTGCAACGTGGTCCATTCACAATGAGGGGGATTTAATGTCAAATATTCCAGGATGCATCGGATCGTCTGAAATGAGCTTTTCTTTTTCTGTATAGCTCTTGGCACAAAATAGGAAGAAAATATGCAGCAGCTGTAAAAGAAAAAAAATGTCCTCCCACAGACAGGCTGGGAAAAAAAGAGGTAAAGTTCTTCAACAGAGATTTACTGTTCCACTTTATGAGCACTGAGGTTGCTGCTCAATAAATCCTTTATCATTGTGCTTTTATTGGGAGATTTGATCTCAGCAGACAGATGGGGGGCAGCGTTAAAAATCCGTCTGACTTCTCTCTGGTTCTGTGTTGTTTAAGCAGACGGGCACAGGAGAATACACAGAGCACTCAATGACTAGAATCCTACATTGATTATGTCGGTGCGATGACGCTGGTGCCTGAGCAATGCTCACTCATGTGGTGAGTAATCATGGCTGAAGCTGGAGCGTCCTCGTAGACCTGTGAGTTCCCACGGCTCATGCCTGAGCTCCAGTGGGTTGTGGTGTGACATGGAGCCTGATTGAGATATCGCCTTCATCGTAATCACGTCAATAAAAAGATAGCATGGGCTGTTTAGTCAGATGTGTGGCTATAAACGCACACTCTGAAATGAGCTATCACCACCGCCTAGCCACAATTACACAGCACTGTTAGCAAAAAGAGAAATTCATTCCCTCAGAGTGGAGCTTGATGTCATATTGATTGATGGGCACAAAATAAGTGGCTCTCTCCATTGTTTACAGCTGTAAAGGTTAAATAAGGACAGCTGAGGTTTATGTTTCACAGTCTGCTTTTTATATGAAGCGTTTCCTGCCCTCACGAGCTTGATAACAGTGTTCACTGAACCTCAAGTTCAGTATAAAAGAAACTCTAGCAATAATCACCTAAGCTCAGTTTGTACAGCTGATGAATGTCAAAATGCTGCCAAGACGGCCTCGTTGCTATAATGATAATACTCGTTGAAGGGGAGATTTATCACAGAGAACAGCATACAATGGGAATTTGTCTTTATGAATGTCGAAAAGTTCCTCAGGCACAGGCTTATTAAGCCACTGCTGGTCCATACTGACTTACAGGATGTGAACTTAGATAGTTCTTTCTATTGATGGTGTGGTGGGCGAAAGTTCTTAGCTCAAATGAAGGTCTATCTGCGGCGTAAAAAATGTACAGTACAAAGCTAATCTAAAAAGATGCGGCCTTCATTTGCCAGTCATCATCTGAAATGACTCACTGCCCCCTCACACAAGTCCACTGCTTCCCCAGCATTTTTTAGTAGAAAATCGTAATAGTTTAAACCATATTATCAGTCATTTCCCAAAATAATAACAAATAAGAAGCAGGAGATTTTCTACCAACAAGCAAAGTCACCAATACAACATAATAAACATCCTCTGCTAATATTTGTGAAAAACAGGGTGGTATATGGAATGTTTGTTGGCAGTTCTTTATGGTCAACCTGTGTTAAATGACCAGGACCACCTGCCTGTAGCCAGTTCCACCAGTTCAAACATAGCTTGGGGGGGTTGCACCTTCGTGTTTCAAAGCCAAGGCTAGCACCTTCAAATTCAAGTAGCCTATCACATTCCTATCTGCCATCATTTCAGCAAACATCCCGCCAATCGCAAGCAAGCTACTTTTCATTCATTACTCAGCACGACAAGGGTAAAGGGGCACTTCAAGAGAAAAAAACAACATGGTCAAAGGCTGCAAGTCTCCTGGAGTTCACGATAGAATGCCTGGAAAACATGCGGGCCAATCAAAAGTGAGAGGACATCTGGGTTGAAATCCAAACATCAACAAGTCAGCTGGCATTGTATAGACGGTTGTCACCAGCACTGTCAGCCAGAGAGAGCACCAAACCAGCTCAGCAGCACAGAGCATGAAATGGAAGAGTCAGATACAATGTACTTTGTAGTTTTGGATATACTTCTGAGAGAGTATTCAACAAGGTTGTCGAATGCTGTCAATGGCAATGGCAAACAGTATGGATGCAGTGTTAGAATATGACTGTGGAGGTGATGATAGCCTGGTCAGACAATATGCAAGCCTCCTCCCCATCAGCCCCAAACTTGCACCGACAACAAGAATGCCAAGCATGTCCACTGAAAGAGTCAGAAGGGAACTCGTCTCTGGACGTAATCCAAACCATCAGAAATGTTTCCGGATGCCTCTCTCATTGCCCGCAACGTGTAAGAGATCATTCTCAGCAATGGTATTGATGATGATGATGCTACTCGCAGCTGGTTTCCCAGGATTGGGTCAGTCAGTCTTGAGCAGCAATTGGTCTTTTTAAGAGTCAGTTTTGAAAAGAGCTGCTTTCAGTAGTAGGTCTTTGCTTTGCAGCTCAATGATTTCATGTTGTGGTTGTGTGTTGTGTCAGCAGGAAGAAGGAGGTAGCAAATATGCTCAGTTCCCTTTGTTTACTTTTCTTGTCCTGAAACCCCTCACCAAATGTTTTCACACTCATATTCAGATGTCACAGCAGCTTAAGAAGAAGAGGAAGAAGAATTCAGAGGGACAATCCCCTTTATTTGTCACACACACTACATACACGATATCACACACCATGCATTGGTGAAATTTGTCCTCTGTTTTGACCCATCCTGGTCGTCCTTCCCTGGTGTTTCTTTTGTCACCATTGGTCAGGAGTTGATCTTCTTGCATGTTTTTAGTGTTGTTGTTTTTTTTTTATGGAGGATACCCCGGGTGAACACAGGGAGAACATGCAAACTCCACACAGAAAGGCCCCTTTTCCTCGAGCAGCAGGCACTGAAGGCATGGTGGAGGACACACCACCAGCACCCACAGCGGGAATCGAACCCGGGTCCTTCTAGCTGCGAGGCGACAGTGTTTCCACCGTGCCACCGTGTCACCCTACTTTTGCTCTTGCAGAGTAGAAAAATGCAGTGTTATCCCAAATGATTTCACATTTGAAAGCAGAGAGCTGAGAAGCTGGCTGGAGCTTGAGGTTCAGCTTTCCTTCATCTCTTCATCCAGTTCAGTATGTTTCAAGCTGTAATGATGCTTGAGGTTGGCCTTTGTCATCCCTTCAAGACACACTGGCTTTCCATTTCCTCCAACAAAAAAAATAACATGTCCATTTCTCTTGGAAAACAAGACACTCCACATTCACTGAATTCTTGACAGTCACCATAATGTAATGACATATCACTTAAGCGCACGTCGCATTCAAGGACCACTCAGATGGACATGTTCGTCTACTATTTGATGTTATTCTCCTTTATTGATGAAAAAAGTAATCGCTGTTTAGAGGGTTTTGTTTTTTGTTTTTTTTTTATTTCTGAGTTGCTTGTCATGTTTTTATGAATTGCCTCATGGGCTGGATCAAACGGTCTCAGGTTTCCCACCCCTGGGAAAACACAACCGAGGCTTGCTTATAAATGTGACGGATTAAACTCACTTTCTAACCACCTGCTGCTGCCACTTAATATTAGACCATTTTCTGATGAGCCTACGCAAGTAACTTTAGTGGCCGGCCTGCTTTTACAATGTCGTATTATTAGCTGTGTGTTATTGTTTGTGGTCAGTGGATAGAATTGCTGTTATGAACCACTGATGGACTGTGTGCACGGCTCAGTGCAGATCAGTAACTGAAACCGCTGGTTAAACTGACAGCCACTATGAGCTTATAACAGCTTCATAACAAATGATGCACATAAAAACTGATAAAGTGCCTTCACCAAGGTTTACTCAAAGTAACTTTGGGAGCTATAACTTTTGGAGCTGATTATTTTTTTAAATCAGTACCACAGGCACACGCACATTCAGAGGCAGAGTGGAATTAGAACACAAATCAAAGCTGATACAGCCTTTGACAGGACTATCATCTACATCAATATATAGTATTTTCTGTTCTTGACACATGTTCAAACATTGCTGCAGCTAAACCAAAGGAAATCAATTCAAACAGCAGGACCAGACCAGCAGTGTTTTCATACCTAACACTGCTTACGGGGAGTATGTATTCTTTAAGTGTGAGGCCAGAACAACACACACACACACACACACACACACACACACACACACACACACACACACACACACACACACACACACAGGCAGAGGCAGAGGGCAGAACAGTGTTGTGAGGACTATGGCCACACAGACCCATTAACAGTATTTAAGAAGCATTTTTTTGTTATATTTGTAGAAATTCTCTTCACGTCCTGACAGCAATCAATAAATCAAATGCTCTGACAAAAAAAAAAAAAAACACAGAGAGAGAGAGAGAGAGAGAATCCAGCATCTGAGAGTGTTGCCCATCCAATCATTTCATTCTGCCTGAATGCATTAGAAGAACCGGTCTCCTCATCACTGCTCCTCTCTCTAACGCTCTCCTGGACTCATCCTCCTGCAGTAGCCAGGCAGTGCACATGTATTTGTTTTGGGAGAGTGGCTTTGGAGGAAGGCCTGAAGGGAGGGGATGGGATTTTTCAGTTGGAAACTTTCTGTATCTATCTTATTCTTGCTGGTTTTTCCAATGTCACCGACCCCAGTTTTAAGCTAAACTTCATTTGATCCAGGGAGATGTTATCCTCAACCCCTCATTCACCAGCGTCAAAGCTCTTTTCGGACATGGTTGAGACAACAGGTCTGTGCTGCCCTTATGGCTCAGCGTGTGCATGCAAATTTTCAGTGTGCAGATCTATAATGATGCACCCACAGAGCCCCGGTAGAGAGCTGTGCATGTGTGAAATAGAACATCACTTTTAGCATCACTCTTTGCCAATGTGTCATAACCTCCATCTAGAAATGTTACACCCCAGACCGGCTCAGTATGAAGACTGCGATATCTTCTAAAGCTCTGGTGTAAGTGAGCAAGTGGACATTGAGTCGAGACTGTCAAAAATAAACGACCAAGCTCAACTTTGAAACCAACATAGACAAGAAGTCTATTATTTCATATTATGGAAATGATGTATCAGTGTGTGTTTCTGTGTGTGATTTGTGGTTTAAGTCTTCACATTCATGCATCTTTTACTTCCTTTTGGTAGTTAGATTTTCCTCTGTGAAGCACATGTGAAACATGATATTTGACTTTCTCTCCAAAATGAGTGATGTTGCAGATGGAGGAGTGTTGTGAATAAGAACTGGATGTAATGACTCACCTGAATTTGCCTCTTGGTGGCTGCAGCTCGGTGGTGAAATAGACATCGCTGAGCTGCAGTTATGATGGCACACTGCTATTTAAACCGCCTCTCTGTCTGACTACTTCCGGATCACCAGCCCCACTGTAAACACCACAGAACTTGTGGTTTGAAAGGAAATATGGCTCGCTTCACCTGCTGCTTCACACATTGCCAGTGTTCCGCATGACGCCTCTTGATTTCCTTTTGACAAAAAAACAGGTGGTTTCTTATCTGCAGATGTTCAACCCTTCCTTAATATGCAGTGTGGGCTGGTCAACTGTAATGAAAGAACATGACCTGAATGGAAATGTTCTCAGAAAAGCTTTCCTCAACCTGAGGAGGGGAGTGGGGCTCAATTTTGCTGTTATATGAACCAGAGCCACCAAAATTAAGGTCTGCATTTCAACCCCCTCCTCATAATTATTTCATAGGCTCCCGAACAATACATGAATGGATTACTGACACCCCGCCTGCTCTGTTTGGATACACTTTCACAATATTTGAGGAGGGACTTTAGGGACATCATTATGGAACCTTCAAAGCAAATGCCAACTTGTTCCATTTTCACTCCATCACATCAAATTGCAGTTTTACTTTATGGCTTTAAAGGTACCTTATATGTTAGGATTTTGCCCTTGCTACTTGGCAAGTGACCTGAGAGCAATTTTCTTTTTATGATATACTTCTTTTATCCCTCAAGGGGGAGATTCTCTGTACTCCCTCCTCAGCAGCCCTGGAGCTGGTACAGGTTAAGTATGAGGGATCAAGGATACCTGGGGATATTTAGTCAGAGGTGGGAAGAATATCAAAATATCCTGCTTGGGCTGAGGAACTATTACTTTGATGATTTTTACTCAGGTAAATTTACTGTCATGAAATTCCAAAAGTTGAATAAAAACTGGGAAAAGCACTTAAACAGTACAACTTGTGCATTCATCATTGCTTCTTCAGTGGTAATGATGCTATAAATTCCCTAAATTAGCATCTAACAATTAGCATCTAGCGAGCCAGTATAGCTCTGGATTTTAAAAAGGTGGCAAATTGTGCACCGAAACGGGTGAAGGAACTCAGGAAAAAGAAGAAGATGAAGAGGAGCCAGGATGAAGGAATGAGAGCTAAAGCTGATCCAAGTAGTAGAGCAGAGTTAACTCTGTTGTCCCCGAGGGGACAGTGATGCGGTCTGTTGCTTCACATGAAAAACATCACAACAACATGAGAGGCGTTTGACACAGTGCTAAACAGTTGCTTTGCATGAAAACATAAAAACACGTTCAGATGTAAACTTCCATAACGACAGGGGATAGACACACTACCCAACGCAAAACTGTGAATATGAAAATAGAAGTGTGGAAAAGCAGATATTATTTGCTTTCCCTCATGTAAACAACGCAGAGTGCCATTTTTCCTCCTGCCAAAAGGGTTTCGTCGCAAAGTTCTTGCGAAATACACAAAGGGGGAAAGAATTCACTGCTCTGACTGAGAGCTTATGGGGCTATGAAAATTAGAACTTTTTCCAGACAAATCGCAAAAGTTATACAGAAAATGTTCTATATACCAAGAAAAAAACTATTAGCATCCAGCGATGACTAAAATTCAGCTTCCTGGCTGACTAATACCTGCACCGCGCAATGCACTGCATTAAGCATTTCCACCGAAAGCATATTCTGTTTGGTTATTCATTTAGTTCTTGTGACGAGCTACAAAACGGGCTCACTAACCACTCTACTTGCAGTCGGTTTGTTTGTGGTGTTGTGTTGAATTGCTCTGGTGTTGATGCACCAAAAACTGAACTTCATTGGTAGTCTGGTCCTGGCTGCTTCACTTAAAGCTGGCTGCAGGCGAGATCTAGTTTTTCTGTTGCACATGCCACATGGTTAGCGTCGTTCTGCAAACCTCTGGTTATGAACATATCTATCTTTATTTAAGAAGATAAAGCAGGTGAGTACATCCACAGTCCCATTCAAGTAGCTGTGATACACTGTTACTGGTAGACACTTCCTATAAGACCTAGGTGCTGCAGTTACCCAAAATTCAATTACTTATAGTATATGAATAAATATCAAAAATGATCTGACAGGAAATCAAGGTAGCATATAAGAGTCACTGTTGCAGCCTGTGGTTCATCTGCCTGCCAGCAGCTGTAGGACTGGCCAAGTCCAAATGCCGAGACGCAACAGGGGGACAACGTCCTCTGAAAGATGAAGACTGCTGAGGTGGAGGTTCTGGATGAGGTGCAGTCACATTATTTCTCCTCATCATTTTCATGTCCAGGCTTTATGGTACTTTTTGTTGAGCTATTAGTGTTGAAATCCAAGGTGCGTGAATGTTTCATGTGTTTTGTGTCTGGCTGGAGTGTCGATGCAGCTCTGTGCTGTTTGGGCTCGTCCTGCTATGGTTGTCCTGGTTGAGATGAAGAAAGATGGAGTTCATCCCAACAGCAACACATGACCGTGAAGGAGAACGCCCTGCTGTGTGTGTCAGGGTCACAGCTTGAGAAGCACTCGTAATGGGGTTTTGAACCCTCGGCGTTGTCTATCAGATGATATTTATCTCTGTGAAGTGAACTCAGTTCTGCTTACCTTTTTGTTACCTGTTACCTGATTATTGGTTGGATTGACTGTTAAACTGTTGGCTTCTATATTTCAAGTGTCTGGTCTTTGGCTTGATTTCATATCACCACCCCCACACCAGTAGCATAAATAGCATAGTATTGGTGGATAAGACCCCACCCTCATCTTGGAGCATTAAACAGTGTAATTCCAGAAGATTTCTCTCAGGGTGGATGAACCCAAACAGGCACTCCTGAAGAGTTTTCAGATCCACTCTTCTCAGGGATGAAACTCACTTTTGTCAGTGCCTGGTACCAGAACAGACCTGTGAAAGGCAATGCCGCGTGCTGCTTCCCTTGTTCACAGTTTAGGGCTCATGCATCTGCAGATTTAACGTTTGCAGTGAAAGACTGTGAGAACTCTTTTTCCACTTTGTAAAACATGTTCACTGAGCATGAAGAAGCATGTCACACACCCCCAGAAAGCTCACTGAATTTAACTTGCTTTAGAGAAGAACCTGACCAAGAAATGCAAGACAGAGTGGACAGACAGTTTACTGAGGAGAGTCTTTTCATCTGGGAAACGCCGGCTGCAGCTTCATTAGGCCCGGCCTAATAATACGTGCAGTTAGCAGGCCACAGTCATATTAGTTGTTTCATTTTTGTCTTTCAAGTTGTACAACTGACTTGTCTTTTAGCTCTTAGGAGGATGAAAATATTGGGTCTTTTTCACTGTTTATTTGCAAATATCCAGTAATGGATATGTGAGAGTGGGATAAAATGTCCCCTGAGCCGCACGCTGTTTGTTGTCTTGCTTGTTTGATGTGTAGTGCTGTCCATGGTGCTGATGCAATAAAGCTGCTGTTTTAGTGACTTTAGGCACTAATAACTGTATTAGAGCTCACAGTGTTTGTGTATGAGTTGTTAAGTTTCATAGTGGGATGAGACTGCATGACTATAGCTTCTTTTACCATTCTAATTGACAAAAGGCTGCAAGTGTCATCATTCACATATACAATAAATAAGCATATCATTTCATGGCAGTCTTTTAACATATAAACCTGTATAATATTGGACCATTCAGTATGTATGCATTGTTGCATATCAGAAATAATTACTTTGCCAGTGGCCGCCCATTAAACCAAATGCCCGGCCAGCTACTTTCCCCTGGTGCCTGGACAGCCTACTGATGGTCTGACACATACAATTCATTTGTCGCTGCATTTGAGAGCAAACTTAGTGTGGGCTGGGTTAGCATGATTACTGCTACCAGCTGCTCTTATATGTCATGCCAGTCAGCTGGAGCCAACAGATGAGGCCAGCAGGAAAAAAGAAAGGCAAGGACAAGTGCTGTATACAAATTCACCTCTTAATAGTACTTTTACGGTTTATCAGCAAGGTACATGTAGTACTGAAAATGTTCGTGTATAACATTTATAGCATATTACATGACAGAGTAGGAAGGGCTTTCATTTCCCTGCTGTGCACACATCCTCAGGGGGACACCTGTCAATAACAATTAGACCACCAAAAAAATAAAATGAGAGCCCCGTTTTGCACAAAATGAATGGTAAAAGTGAATGCATCATAGGCTAAGTCTGTGCCAAGTCTGGATTCCAGGATAAGCTTGTGCCAGGCACGGAGTGGCCATATGGAAGTTTGGGAATTCAAGTGATCATCTGGTGTTAACTGAGTGTATCGCCCGATTTATACTTCTACAACTGCTTTTATCTGGATCTATAAAGTAGCAAAGGTATGTCTGAGCAAAACTTGTTCTTAAGACTTCTTCTGATTCATTATTTAAAGAAAAAGCTTTATTATTCATCACATTTCTTATTGTGAAATATAGATCAATGGAATTCAAAAGGGAAAAAATCCAAAATCTATACAGAATGTTTTGGAATGAAAACCTTTAAAAATGTGTTTTTAACACTGGAGCAGAAAAGGTGTGTTTGGACAAAGTGTACTAATGAATAAACCAGAGAGAAAGGGACTATCTACACCCCCCGTTGGTGAATAATGTCATCAATGAAGTGAATCTGCATCTAAAACAAAAGTGAGCAATAACTATTCTCCTCTGAGGACCTCCGTGTCTGCAGAGAGCACCAGTGGCGACAGAGGAATGCAGTCATTGGACGGAGCTTTTAGACGGCGCATCAGTGGGCTGCTAACCGGCCTCTGGAGGGAGGCATGATTGAAAGCTGTTGTCAATATGAGGGCTCCCTCATGTCATGTGTCATTGCCCTGTGGAGGCATCCTCTACTATGAACACACACACACACACACACACACACACGCACACACACACACACACACACACACACACACACCCCAGGACATCTCAATCAATAGTCTGTCGTCTCAGATCCAAACACACTTCCTGTTATCTGATAGCGTCAAGCAACAGAACACTGAGCTTGCATGTACGTGTAAATACGTGTGTGTGTGTGTGTGTGTGTGTGTGTGTGTGTGTGTGTGCAGATGAATAACAGCAATAAAGGACACAAAGCAGCCAGAAGATAGATAACTTTAACAATTTTATTTGTGAAAAACTACAAGCAAAATTCATAAATAGACATTTCTATTTGAAGCGGAGGAAAATGATCAGGTTAGCCTATAAGCGCAAAGTCGTGCACATGCCAGAAACATGTATTATTTTAACATTATAAGCTAGACAAGGAGCCGTGATCTGCTGAAAATGCTGCGTACATTTCCACACCAGGAACATAATGTGACCATTTCACAAGGGGAAACAATGACACATCAGCTATAAGTTAAAAAAAAAAAAGAAAAAAGAAAGAAAATAAAGAAAGAAATAAACAAAGAAACAAAGGAAAACTAAAACTGTATTAAACAATGAATGGATTATTGTACTGTCCCTAAAAGTTTTTTTTTGTCATTTTTTTCTTTAAACCGAGCAATAACTTTAAAAGCATTGTACAAGACATTGTTATAGGAAGAAATGAGTTTGTATAATACACTTAATTGGAAATTCACGGTTAAGGTTATACAGTCAGTAAACAAGCCTTCTATATTTGGGTCTCTGACAAACAAAGCTAAAAAATGTAACCATCTTTACACAGTAAATTAAGGTTACTGGTCGCACACAAGAACAGAACTGCTTGCGCGGAAAGGAAACAGGAAACAAAAGACTTCAGCTCCAATGCCATTATTCATAGTGTTTGCTTTTGCACCTTTTTAAAATTCTATATACAAGCAATAATTCATATACTCAGCAAATGGCCATTTGTCAATAATTTAACAATGAATCCTTTCTGTTGGAGTACTCAGTCAAGTGAACGTGGTTGCAGATAAGGCAGGTGAAAAGATGGCTTTTTGGGCCCATTTCTAATAGATTGCATTACAAAGCAGGCTTTTATTCTCAGTACAAATTGGACAAAGTATTTTTCCCCTCTGACCCAACAGTCCCACTTTTTAGTTTTATTCACATTGCTTTTCCTCACTTTGAACACTGATTCCATATTTGTATGCAATAAAGTACATAATTACATATTAACCATAGCCTAAGAGCAGAAAAAACCTCATGAACACATATCTCTTGGGCTTAAAACATTGCTTATGACACACGTGATTATCGTCCCTACGTGTGAAACTGCAAAGCTTTTAGTCGACACAGGTCAAAACCTGCCCCTCGGATCCAGAGGTTTTCAGGGCTTCTCACCCTCACCTAACCTGGTTTTAGTTGCTCTGGGAGCGGATCAATTGGCGAGTTGGCACCTCTGTTGGCTACATGTACTGTGGTAGTCCAGCAGAGTGAAGAGGGGGCTTACTAAAGCCAAAGGCTTCGACCCAGCAGACCCAGAGCTCTTCTCGGCTACCCACTCACACCCAGTCTGCTTCTCAGCGCTTGCACAATGTGGCAAGATCCACCACTGGGCGTGGAGCCGGTGGAGTTCTTCGACTCGGCTCACAGCATTGACAGCTCTCTGCCCCAGTTTAGCCGTGCACAGAGACAAGTGGACAATAAGAACACCATTTGCATGGGTTATATTAGTCTTTATTTAAACTGTTATTCATCTCACACATTAGATAATTGCATTTCAAATTGTTATTTATCTGTCTATTTATCATGTCATTATGAAATTCCTTTGGTCCTTCAATAAATAAAACTAAGATATCATATACACATTTATTCTTTATACAATTTCATACAGTTAAAAAGTAAATTATGTTGGTCTAGTATCAGCTAAGGTGAAAGTGAATTAAAACCCTTAAATATGCCTTGCTGTTCTAAAAATTGTAAGAGCAATTGTGTTCTATTATCTACTGCAACATTTTTTGCCTTCAATGACAGGAGTCTTAAATTAATAATAAAAAATAAAAAATAAGTCAATTGAATTGTCAATCTTTGCAAATTGTTCACGTCTTGTTTTCAGGTTGAGAGAATGAAGATTCAAAGTTGTCTTCAGGACCACAACAAAAGAAAAATGAAATCGATTCACAACAGCTTGACACAACAGGCCTATTTTACAGTTCGATATGGTTTTACCAAGTGGAACTGTGTGTAACCATCCTTCAGTCACAACAGAAAAACTCTGGCTCAAGAGCTGAGAGGGCAGCTCTACCTTCAGCCAGAAAACTCAATATCGAAATACGGAATGCAGAAAATATCAACAGCTTTTAGTGTTTTACACAACAGCCTACACTGTACAGTTAAGGACATAAGATACTGTATAAGAGAGTTGCTATAGCATACTAAATCAGAGACAATCTAGCTGAAAGAGTCAGGTGTGTGAACCTCAGGTGACCTTCTTCTGATGCACACTGACCTGTACAGAACAAGTAGACGGACCAGACTGAGGTCCTGACAGTGTTCAGAGTGAGACAGTGTTGTTGAGAAAAGTGAATGAGAATTTGATTCGTCAGCACTTTGTCACATTGAGTGAATGGGCAATCCCAGATCTGCAAAACCGCTTCACAGTGTATCTAGCACCAGTGTGTGTGTGTGTGTGTGTGTGTGTGTGTGTGTGTGTGTGTGTGTGTGTGTGTGTGTGTGTGCGCGTCTGTTTGTCTGTCTGTGTGACTCGTGTCTTGTCCTATCATTTTCAAACGGTAATAAAAACACTGAAGGAATGATCGATCGGCAGAGCTACACAGCAAAGCTTCAACATAAAAAGGAGAACATCAAAGTATACAGGTGCAACAGGTAATAAATAAGGGTAATAATAGTTTAAAGTTATTGAAATGATGGTGGTTATTGTGCCCAGCGGAGAATTCTTCTTTACAAAAACAAAAACAAAAAAATGTCGACTTGGCCTCACATCCACGTACAAATATAAAACAATACATACAAGTGTCTGGATGCTACCGCAGGGGAGGTTGGGGGTGGGGGCATTATTCCTTGTAGCCCAGCTCTCCTCGCCTGTGCCACGGGTGTCACCACAAGGGAAGTTCCCCCAGCAGGGCGTTTGTTTCCCCAGCAGGGGCACCACACTGTTCCTCTCAGCCAGCCAGCTCCTCTCAGCATCCAGGGTTGGTCATGGAATGGAGGCAGGGCAGCAATGGGAAAGGTGAAATCTCTCCCCCCATGGGATCCATAGTGTCCAGAAACGTGGGGAAACGGGGAGTGGAGCAGGGTGAGGACGGGGAGGCAAAGGGACAGGGGCCTCAGAACGACTCGTCGTGCCCCACAGACAGATCCCCTTTAGGTGTGGAGGCGCGTGACGAGCCCTTGTCCATGCTCTCGGAGCCGGAGCTCTGGTGCTGTTGTTCGGAGCCCGCGCTGGACGTGATGGTGGACGAGGACGTGGAGGAGGAGCGGGTCTTCTCCTTAAAGTCTGTTATGATCACTGTCACGTTCCCTACAGTGATGGCCAACTGCTGGGCGGTGCTCCGGTCAATGTTCTTCAGTTTGGGCCTGAGAGGCAGAGACGAGAAAGCGTTAATAACCAGAAATGGCAACCACAATATGTGTGTCTCAGCAACAACAAGGGGGAGGCTGCCAGCACTGTGTGGGCAGTTACACTAAATTGCTCAATTCATCGGGTGACACATGAACAGTCAGAACAAGTGTATATAAAGTGAGAGTGGGTGTTTAGTGTAAAAGATCATTTGTGAATCATTGAGGTTTCCCACTAGCCTTGTGCTGCATGATTCTGTGCTGTGCAGTCACAGATGTGAAACCATGTGTTCTGCCAAAGAGATGTGGAGTATGAGATGGTGCTACACACCTGGAAATGTGAGAGTTCTTGTTGGTCTTGGTTGCTGATTTGCCAGACTGTATGCTGTGTTTGTCACTGGGTGGGCTCTGGTGGTTGTCTGATTTGGGTCTGGAGGAAAACAGACACACCTGTGAGGATAATACCAGCACAGACAGCATCCAGAGACACATGTGAAGCCTCGACGTGTACACTGACCTGGTCTTTTTGCTGCTGGGCTTCTTTGTGACGGCTGGGCTGATGTCCTTCTCTGTGTCAGGTTTGTCTTTGATTGGCTGTTCCTTGTCGCTCTTTTCCTTCTCAGGGGTGTCTACCTCTGGCCTCACACTTTCTGGACGCTCTCCCTCTGGACGCCCCTCTCCGTTGGCGCGCTCTCCTTCGCCATCCGGGCGCTCCTTGTCTGTGCGCTCGCTCCTCTCCCTCCGCTCCTTCTTGGGCGGGGGAGGCATCGGGTACTGCTGAGCCACCTGCTGGGCAACCAGCTGGGAGTTGATCCTGGGTTTCCTGTGGAGGAGATCCAAGGCACAAACATGGATTAGCCTCGTAGTGGAGCTGTGAGCTGACTCTGGCTACGCACCAGCACCGTCACACTACGGCTCAGGAGAAGAGGTGACTGGATCTAGAGGCCGGCGGGGAAAGGAGCTACAGCTCCCGGCTGCTGCAAAGGTAGGTTAGGTTTACGCAGCCCCTTTCTACTGGAGAAGCTCTGTTTTGAGGGATAATCTCATTAGCTCATGGCTGTAATAAAATGAATGCAGAGGATCACAAGGTGGGACATTTGCAGCATGTCACTTAGATCCTCTAATCTGATTACTGCAGGGTTGGCCCCATTTGTCACAGACTGAGATTCAGTTGGACATGGTGTAGCTGCTACGCTCACTGAGCTTACCAGCAACCATAGAGATACTCTGTCCTTTCATTTGACCCATTTTCAAACACAAACATAAACATCTCATTGAGTTTGATCACTGTCATTCAGCAAAAACAATTAAAAGCAAGGGGGATACATGTCAGGTGCAGCATTCAAAAAAATCCCACTGATTTACTAACAGAGACAGTTCTCATGAAACCATCCTTTTCTGAAAATGTACTTCCCAATGTGGTGCACCACCACTGTACTGTTACAAACATGCATGGAGCAAGAGCAGCATCATAGTTCATCAGCTGTGCACATGAACAGGGCCTGAACTTTTGAGGCAAAACGCTAACCCTAAGTCAGACCGCCTGAGCCAACACACACACCTGCAGCATAATGGACACCAGCTGGCAGCATCTGGGGGAAGCAGAGGACCTCGGGGGAAAGGGAGGGACTACTGTAGCCTTCCAGAGACTCCGACTCAGCCGAGACCAAACTGCAGCCAGCAACGTGGATAATCACAGGCCAGCACTGGGCAAGCATGGTGAGGAGTAAACCACAAGTACACTCACACACACAAACATGCACTTGAAAAGCTTAGCGTGCAAACAAACAGCCTGGCACGGCTCGATGGCTGCTCAGGAGGCCTTTCAACAGGAACACAAGTTATACTAGCTAGCTGTGTATACACAACTCTTCCAAACCCAATTCTATTCTTGGCAGGAAGAGTTTTTGTGATATCCCAGCAGTGGAGAGCTCCGATATGCAGGACTGCTTAAGGGGACCTGTGGTCAAGCAGGCAGCCTTGAAAGTTGGAGACAAACTGTCAGTCTAAGCATCAGGCCAGGTAAACTGTTGGTGCTGGGAAATAAAGCGCTCTCACTAAGCTAAAAACATGTTTTTAGCTTTGCCATGGAGGTGGGCTTTAGTGAAACGAATGTGAGAGCAAATGCACGTGGCAAAAACAGAAGAAGCTCAATAGTGTCTCAGGCTGATGATGCTGATTTCAGTAGCTTGCTGTGGAGAGTGGTTTTCAGACAGCTGCTTAAGTGGCTAGCCTCAGGGTTTCAATTTGGCTGCATCATATTGCCAGTCCAGTTACTCTAATTTCTGCACTTCCATCCTCGCACGTCTTTCATGACTGACAGTCCACTCCATCAGTCCCTCTATCTTTCAGAAGCCAGGCACTTTTAAACTCTAAACAGTCCAATTCTTTTGCAACATTTTTTTTTGACTGCTCCATCAAACTCAATTAGTCTCCTCCTGCTACTACATACACACGGAGAGGGGGCGAGAGCAAGAGAGAGAGAGGGAGTGGGGGAGAGAGAGAAAGGGTGAGAAAGAGACTCTCCTTGCTGGGGGTTGGGGGGGATGCAGCCGATCAGAAGACAATCAATCGAGGCATAACAGAGTATCATGTCGTAATTCTCGCACTACGCTCCAATCAATACACCAGCTGTGGTGAATGCGGAGGAGCCCCGGGCTGTTGATCCAGTATCTATTAACTGCCTTGGGTCTCTGGAGCCTGGGGCACTTTCTATTTGCTGCCCTTGTGTGAGGCACCCTCTGGGGGGCTCCAGTGGGTGAAAGTTAAAGGGTGATAGAGGAGTGAGATTTTTCTTCCCATGCTATCCCAGCTTCATAACTGCCAACCCTGTTTCTATCAAACTGATCCCAATTCCACTTCAATCTGGAGTAATTACTTCCCGTGTTGAGCATTAAAGCACCTATTCATAGTACTTGGGTAAATCTAACTATGCTCTGCAATGCTTTTAAATGCTTAAGTGATTATGTTGATAACTAATTAATTAGCGAGTGATGGTGCTGAGTTTATAGCACTGGACTTCATCACACCATTTTGTCAAAGCACGTTTATACACAGACATGTAAATGGACTGATTTTCTACATTTACAGAGCAAATAATATACGCTATGGCTCCATGCTGAATTGGCTGTGACATTTAAAACGAATTCTGCTCAGATAAATTCCTCCAGACTTGTGTACACTTCTGAGCCGTGGTTTCCCCTGCCCTGTCACTGTCCCAATGACACAACATAGCCCTTTCCATGGGAATCTTTGGATCCTTAGAGTACCACTTGATTTCCTCGCTGATGTCAACAAGTTGAAAATCATCAATATGCTGCTGAGAAAGTGTGACAAAGAATTCAAGCTTTGGGGACACTGCTTCAGTTACAAGAGAAACCAGCTGTGAGGAAAGCTGCAATGATGACGTGTTCACTCACACATACCCCTTGTGAAAATATAAATCTAACCCACAGCCATGTGTAAACAGATTGTGAACACAAACAGCTTCCAACAGGACCAGAAATCACTTTGTCTGGCAGTGAGAGCTGTTAGCCAAGGAGGTGGTGAATGAGTGATTGATTGACTGATAAGCTGCACGCCTCTTTTGCCTGTTGCAGAGTTGGAGCCCTGGTCAGAGCCCGAGATTTGTGGCGGCAGAAGCAGCCCCGGTAGTTAAGTAGTGATTCAGTGCCAGCTGTAAGTCAGCCATGAGTTTTTGCTGGCATGATAGAATTGCTGCTCTCTTATACATTATTTATTTACTGACCACCCATCATGGTTTTGCACAGCAATGCTCTGTGGCTCATTAACATGGCTGGAAATTTTGTATGACACTATATGCATGTGTCACTTGCACATACTAAATAGTGGGGGTCCTGAACAACTGGAAAAAGTCTGCCTCTGCTCAGAAATATGCTTCATATTTAAAATGAATTACAGTTCATATTTGAATAATCTGTCAGTGTTGTTGAGCACAGCAACCTAATTAAACTACGACATTGCTGAAAATGACTCTACATCTGAACCATATCAATTTGCAAACATCCAAATCAAATAAGAAACATCTAGATTTCACAAGATGTACTGGAAATGATCCTGGGAGCACGACCAGGAGTGAACCCCAGGGTCCAATTGCAGAAATTGCTCCAACCTCCCACTGCTTCCAATATATTCCTGGGGAATCTGTGTGTGTGTGTGTGTGTGTGTGTGTGTGTGTGTGTGTGTGTGTGTGTGTGTGTGTGTGTGTGTGTGTGTGTGTGTGTGTGTGTGACTGACTGACTGAGTGTGTCAAGTGTGTAAATCCTGCTGTCGAATCATGTCCCACTGTGAGGGCTCACAGCTTATTACCTCCCCTTCGCACAACAATAGGCCATGATTGACAACTCCTCCTATGCTTGCCCCTAAATTCCACTGTCTGGAGGAGGGAGGAGTGGGGAGACTCCCTCCACGGGATGCCCTGAAATAACTATCATCATGCTTAAAAGCTCCTAATTCAGTCAGACTGACACCCATAGTTAGACTGCTCCTCTCAGCCTGAACCATCTGAGACAGACACATCTCTGCTCAGCTGGTGCTCTCACTGGCCAGGAGCAGCCGATACCGCAAGGGAAGAGCAAAGGCTGAAAATGCTGTTTCAGAGGGAACTCTTTCGAGAGAAAGCAAAAACAATGAGCCTGAGCATTTCGTGGAGAGGCAGAGTAATGAAGGGAGTGAGCAAGCGATGGAGACTGTGATAGAGTGAGAGAGAGGCACAGGAAAGCCCTCATTAACACAGCTCTTTTATTTGAAGTGCTGTGTGGAGGACAAGCAATTATTTCCTGCCAGGCTGAGTGAATGCTGTGGCGGACAGCTGAGCGAAGAGGAGAGAGAGACTGAGACAGACAACAGTATTCTTCGACCATGGACAGCCCACTGAAGAGCTCAGACTATTTATCACCACCCACTCTCTCATTCAGACTTTGTTAATAACCGCATCTACACAGCACGAACGTGGGCTCCTTGTCCTCAATGACGTACGAAGTTGCTGAGAAATATGAATCCTCAATTCATATGCATTCAGCAATGACCTGGTTTCCCCCCACACAGGACAGACAGACCATCACAGCCTCTGCCTGGAGCACCTCTCTCAGATGCAGCATGTGAGAATGCCGCAGGGCTTTAGTTTGATCACAGCACCTCCCTGTGACATGCTGGCAGCCATGTAATCAATGATCTACATGCACTCGTCTGTGTCAACACTTGCTGTATGCCTTGATCATTATGCAGAAACACGTGATGCCCCCCTCCCTCTCCCCTACCAGTATGGTGGGTGATGGAGCAGAGCCCAGAGCTGCCTGCCTGCGCTGCTTCGAATTTGTTTACCAGTTCATATATCTGTATGCTATTGTTCTTTTGTTGAATGTTGGACAATCTTTCACACAAAGATTTGAAGTATGTCTGGGAAGACCACCTCGCAGTCCCTGCCTAACCCAATTCATGGGTCTAACAACTGACAAAAGTTTTCCTGACTCGGCACAACAACAGACGTGTTCCCATCAATGTAGTTTTTGTAGAGCGTTTTGCAGTACAGCATTGGAAAAGTTTGATGGAAACAGTGAAATCTGAAAAAAAAAAAAACCCTCCAACTTTCCAATGAGGATTTTACACTCACTTGAGGAAGAAGCAGCTTTTTTGATAGCCAATAGGTCATTGTTTAACTGAAAGTGCCAAAACTTCACTGCTTCCACTTTCACAAATCTGAATGTTTGCTGGCTGTGTCCTCTCATATCGAACAAAGTTTTGGGGTGGGTTTGTACTATTGGTCACGATAACAGCAATTTAAATGCGTCAACTTGGGCTTGGCATTATCAATTCATCTGTTAATTATTTTCTTGCTTAATTAATTAGTCAAAAAACATGAAAACAATGTCAGAAAATAGTGCAAAAAAGTCCATCACAAGTTCCCTGAACCCAAGGTGACATCTTAAGATGTTTTGCTCAACCAACAGTCCAAAACCGAAAATATTCAATTTATTGTGGTGATAATAAAACAGAGAAAAGCAGCAAATCTCCATATTTCAGAAGTTGGGACCAGCACATCTTTTGATTTTGTCTTGATAAATGACTTGTTGACTCGAATTCAAATCCAGTCTAACTCCGTCATTAGCCTTTGGGCTCGTCATGAGTTGCAGAC
Source organism: Chaetodon trifascialis (assembly GCF_039877785.1). Taxonomy (NCBI): domain Eukaryota; kingdom Metazoa; phylum Chordata; class Actinopteri; order Chaetodontiformes; family Chaetodontidae; genus Chaetodon; species Chaetodon trifascialis. The sequence goes on along the minus strand of NC_092058.1, from coordinate 23,086,977 downwards.
CTCTATGTCTGGAGGCATAACCTTGTGATAACCATCCAAAGATTGAGACATCAATCTTAAACAAAATCTTTCCTAAACACACCCCTATCAGTGCACGTGAACAAGCCTATTCATTTGATGTTAAATTGAAAAGTGTCAAATACAAATACCACTGGAATGTGGGAGTTGTTCTCCCTGTGAGGAAGCTCTTGACCAGTTGCAGTCTGAAGTGACTGGAGCAGGGTTGTCTCCTCCAGCCATCCATGGGTAAAGTAATCTGTGTGAGTGTGTTGTGGAGGCTGAATGTGGATAGCACCTGAAGAGCACCCTGCAGCTATGGTGCTTCTCAATTCATTCCCACTGCCCACCAGAGGCACTGAGCATTCATCGCGTCGGAAGTCCCTTCCAGTCAGGGCTTAATGTTACTGTCACATCCCCCCCTCACTCCCCTCCACCGTACACTCCTTGTGGGGGTCTGTGGATCCCCAACACGGTTTCAATCATATTTCTTTAGGTGCTCTGTATGCACAGCAGGCTCCCAGAAAGCATCTACACCCCACACATTTTCTTCCAACAGCAAAAGAGCCCAACAGTCAGGCATGACATTTAGTTCCCATGGTACAAAGTACTGACAAAACTGGACAGAGAAAAGGAATTCAGGGAAATCTCTAAAAGATATCTTCTTTTATGCAATAACTGTGAATCTTATGCACCATGCTGGCTGCTGGGGTGTCTGTTTTTCTGCTTCTCTTGACAGGCTAAAGGACTCAGACAGTCTGACTTATTGTGTTTTTGAGTGAGACAGGCAGAAGCAAGAAGAAAAGGGGATCTATGGCAGAAGAATTAAAAGAGGATATGTCTGAGTTTGTGTCTGCTCATGTGCAGAAGAGACTTCATATTCACACTGACAAGAATTTCCATTCCATGACTGACCTTTCAGACTATGAAGGACCTGGCATTGGGCAGACTGACAGCGAGTCATTGCAAAGGCACTAAGCACATATGAGCTTCTTCCATCAGCAGCAGTGTGTCACAATGCTTAGCATCACTCATCTGTTTTCCTCTTCTCCATCATTCTCTCTTTGTTGTATTCCCTGTTCTCTCTTCACTTTCTCCCAATGCATTCGGCCTGACCCCACCACCCACCCTTTTTCCCCACTGGCTTTAAGCAGGTCTCTCTTCGCACTTTTTCCTGCTTTTTGCCTATGGTGTGCGTAAGTGATCAGTAAGGCAGACCCTGCCATCTCAACTTGCTGCTGACTGACATCCTCTTGCTCATTTGCATTTTTATAAAGGGAGCGTGGTTTGAATTTGTTCAACAAATCATCAAGCAGTGCTGCCAAAAGAAACACTGCACCTTCACAGAGGGCTCTCATGTTCTATACAAGGGGAACAAGGTCAAGCAAGCAAACAAAACATCAAGTGAGGAAACCTGACACCAAGAGGTCAAACACGAAGCCTCCACTGTCTACTGCAGCCACTATTCCAACCTAATAAAAACTATTTGATTTTGGGTATATAGCGTCTCAATAATGCTCAGACAAACCATGGCGCAACAGGATCAAAACCTTTGACTCTAAGAATTAATTTTCCAAAAGATACCTAAGGAAAGTGGTCAATTGTGATTTCACTCCTAATCTCATCTGTAGCGAATGTCAAACGCTCCTGTTCTTTCCCCATGCATGGATGGTGGCGCTGGTAGAAACAGAAGAGCCTGTCCAGCCCAGCTCTCTCCCTCCCTGGGTAATGATGTGCTTCGCTCTGCTGTAGCCCCTGGAGACTCTTGGTTGAGTGAGCACATCCCCCTTGCAGCCATCCATGCCCCCCTTCCTTCAACACACACAAATGTCCAGACGCTACACTCCTCTCTGTCCCTCCTCTGCTGTTTCTCCCCTTGTCCTCTCTTGCCCTCTTCCTCTCCTTACTCCTCAGTTTGATACGACTTCACAGTAACTCCCTCACTCCTTGTCCTCATATGCCTTTTTCCGAGACTCCTCGCTCCCTCACTGTCACATTCATTTGCTCGCCTCATCTTTTTCCTGAGTGGGAGGAGCCCCGTTTCAACAGCTCTCTCAACATTTCTGTTTTGTCAGATTGCCAAATTGGCTACTGTATTTAATCACTCACACCCTGCCAAATCCCATGAAGTAATTAAGAACTTTTAAATCCGGCAATTAACATGTAAAGATTAGGGCTACCCGCTCGTGCTGAGGGTTTTAGTGCAGATGCTGATAATGCTGGATAAGCAAAAGCAGTTTCCTCTTAGTGGGGGCTGCTGTGGGGGCATGGGGTGGGCGAGGAAGTGCAGATATAAATTGAGCGCCAGCATGTCCCTCTTATGTAATTCCATTGTCCTAGACAATTTGCCTTAATGTGACAGTGGTAGAATCCACGGATTATAATGAATCTTTTCCATCATTATTAAAGACTGACACTCGAGACACACAAACACACACTGCAATCATTTTCTAATAATTGCGCAGCCTCCACACTTAAACAAAGAGAGAAATGCATTTTTACTTTTTTAGCCCCACTACTCACTCATGGCTCTAGGGTCGGGCATCATTTAGAATTTATCCATTCTCATTCTGCTAATCCGTCCTGCTTTATTTATCTGTGTATTTATGGGTTACCCATATCATCATTATGACCACAGACTCAAAGCGAAAGACATCTACATACGTAAATTAACATCAGTAAATATTTGCGAAGTCGTGGACAAATGACAGTAAGTTCCTATGGCTTACTCACGCCAAAGTTTGCCAAAGTGATAAGGAAGATATCCCGTCCTCTTAAAATCATTCACACCTGTGACAACATTTGCAGATGACATTAAATCAATCATTACAAGTTACAGGTGACTGGAAAAAAAAATGGACTTGTCATTTACAGCATGGTCCCACCTATCAGCAGAGTACAATAAAAGCTGGCTGTTGTACAGCGTGGTTGCATACACATACACAGAATATAAATGATGTGCAACAGATTGTCGTGTGCTATATGATTTAGCCCAGATCAGCATTTATTTTTTTTTTTAGGAGAAAGACTTTTTTGATAGATCAGGCTTCGTTTCGCTGAGTAATCTGGACTCCACCCTTTGAGAACAGCTGGCAAAAAATGAAATCAGATCCATCCATTTTTTCTTTTAGCCCACCTACCTACATTCATTCTATCTTAAATATAAAACTACACCACTGTGTGATCAAGTGGTAAATTATGTTTGTATAAACATTTATGAGTGGACATTCAAAACTGTAATATTGGCCTTATATCTGACAACTTTTATCTCACACTGCTGTATTCACAGTATGTCAGCTACAATGGTTCACGTTCTCTGTCCTTTCAGCAGCCTGTGCTTCAGATAAATTGGGAACAGTGTTAGTTTATTTCTAGTCAGAGCAGTGAAATTTGCAATCAAGTGAGAGACACCCAAGTGTTCTGTTTTATATAAAGCACAGATGGAAGCTACTCGAAATGGTTGACAACAGAGCAACAGCGCATAGATAACAGCACAGCAGTCAAAGACTGAGGTACCTCAAGACTTCCTGTGATCCCCACCATCAATCAACTTTAGAGGGCTCCTAATGGTTTCTCCCTAGGCCCCGAGGCTGACAGAGGTGCATACCAAACACCACCACAAAGCAAACTGATGTACAGCAACACGGTGTCACGTTCACACAGCGATCAGGTTCAGATGCCAGAAACATTTAAATATGATAGCATTCCCTTAACAGGGGATGCTAATGCAAGCCCTTCTCCAATTACCAAAGAAGGAGCCACTGAATGCAGAGGCTGAACACTTGGGCTACTTGGACTTGTAGATCAGCAGTGAGGTCAGGTGCAAAAAGCAGAGTGCTCTCTTGTTTAAGAGTCAAGGTGGCAAAGGCTAGATTTAGCCTACTTGGGTATCATGTTACATCAATGAGCTGGACTGGGTCAACGGGTTCGTTAGGCTGCGCTCGGATCAGGAGAACAGGCCTCTCCCTGCATGCTGATGCCACAGCCTCCTAATAACACACATTATTGCCTCCATCTTCACAAATCAGAGATGCATGACCCAAAGTTATCTGGCATACCCACTGCTGGCAGGAAACAAGGTGCAAGCCAAGCCTCACCAGAGTGTAAGCCACTATCTGTCAAGCAACATAGATCATGTTTATTGTGTATTCTTCATCAATAGTGGAGAAACAGCTGGTGTCTCAATGACTCAGTGCAGACTGTGAGGGGCGGACGTAACATGCTCAAGGGGATGGAAAGAGTCATCTGATCCTGAATTTCACTTTGGACAGGTAGGTATAACTCAAACTGCAGCTAGCAACCACCACACTAATGTCTGCTGACTGGTACCTGTTGTACCAACAGCTTTCAGGAATGGATGGACCTACGTGTGATTGGCTGTGATGCTGCCAAATATTTCAGCTGCATCCACCTTCTCCTTACTACACTGAAACACAGTCAATGCTGACTGACCTTTGTCTCGGGACACAGGAAAAGAAAGCTATATTTGGAGACTGTGACGACAAAGTGTGTGTAAAGAGGTAGCTTCCAGACCTTCACACCACCTAAAACAAGCCATTTCAAACATAAAGAAAAATGAACACAATTATGTCACACCGATTGCACAAATCAATACCTGAGTTCACTTCGTTGGTAGTAAACACAAATTGAAGATCGAAATCAAGCTTCGACATTGAGAAAAGAAGTGTTTTGACTCCTACCAGAAGTGAGGAACTATAATTAGTGTCCTTCTGAATAAAAGCACATTCAAAGTAGAGCCCCAGATAAAAGCAACAAGACAAACATCCACACATAGCCTTAAGTGTGAATCATTTAGCTACAAGCATGCTGCTTCATCCCATGCTTTGCTAGAACACATCAAACGGTGAAGAAAAGACAGCTAATTAGTACTCATTAGAATAAGAGGCAGCCCCACAACTAAACAACTGCATTAATCAAAGGTTAACTATTCAGATCAAACAAGAATGTGTGACAACCACTCCTGTGATGTCATGTGCTCCCATTTACCAAATAGAGGCAACTGGGCTGTTGCCAAAGCACAGTGGCAGGATGGCTACAACACGCTTGTCTCTGCTTCCTGTATTTACGCAGCAGGCTCAGTCTGCATCATCAGCTGTGGTCTTGAGCTACACGTTGCAAGGAAAAGATCATAGGGGGAGGGGAGCCAGACAATTAAGACTGAGCTCGATCTTTTGGATTCTCATCAAACCAGCGTCAGTGTGGTCTCCCCGTTTGTGGTGCGCCAGGGGTGTCAGCCGAGCCACTCATTGTAAAACCACAGCTGGAAAGGTTAGAGTGCAGGGGACTTGTCAACAAACCCACAAATGACTCATCTATCTCTCCATCTCATCATGCAACGGATGACACAAGTAAACAAACTCACACCATGGCACACGGAACTTCTCATCAAAAACATTCCCCAGAACAGAAGGAGGAGGCGTCACCGTGCACAAAAGCGAAAGGGAATCCCGTCATGACATTGAAGTTACACTGTGATTTCATCTCTGTTTCCAATAAGACACAATCTTCTGCTGACATCACAAGATGTTTTCTGAATTAACCTCAGGGGAAATGTCTGGAACATACAAGCCTCTTACTATAAATGCTCTTGATGATGATTAATCTCGAGAAATTTTCTGAGAGCAAACATGAGTGAATTCACTTGTAAACAGCTTCAGGAACAAAGCAAGTTTATGGCAGATTGAGTTTTGAAAATAATGCATCACAGATAAATGTGTGGACTGACATTTATAAAATTAAAACAAATGATTTTTTGAAAAACTGGTGAATGTGCTCTTAACACTCAGTGTCACACCAGGTTGGGCATGAAACGACATTGGCTTAAACTACATTAAAGAAGGGAGGGGGGGTCTGATGGACAAAGAAATATGAAAATGCATCTGTGGGGATTTTCTCTAACCCTGATTACGACCACTTCTCTTAACCTAAGAAATATAACCATACCCTTGCTGTACATCCACCTCGTGGACAATAAATCTGACTCATCAGAGCATTAAAAGAACCTCTGCAATCCTACAGGTAGGTGAAATGCACACACCTGTTTTGCACAGTGGAAAAAAAAGCAGCCCCTTCGCTATTGCTCTGTTGATGCACTGTAGCTGTACAGCCATCGTGAAGTATGGTCCCTCTTCCCCACCCCATCCCCCCCTCTGGCTAGTGAAGCAGCCAGCCTACCTAGACGAATGCATAAAAGCAATGCAATGTCAGTCGCATAAAATGAAAACCACGGATAATCCAGACAACGGCAGGAGATGTTTGCGAGATTGTCCATCAACAAGTCCCCATTCGCTCACAGACAAATAGGCTGTCGATCAAAGTTGTCATTCCAATAAATTGCGATGCAATGCTGCTGCAGCCAGCCAAGCAGGGGAAAAACGAGACGCTCAGACGAGAGGGAGAGAGAGAGGGAGCGCTACGTTACCTTGTGGATGTGCCCTTCCTCACATCGCAGATGCTGCATTTGAAAGCCTCGGCGGTGTTCCTGAAGGTGCAGACGCTACAGTCCCAGTAGCCGTCATCAGCGCTCTGTTTGGCTTGTCTTTTTGGCCTTACAAATTGGACAAATGTTAAGGTCAAGTTAGTTTTAGGAATACCACGAACACATTTCATCAATTAAGAAGAAAGGAGACCGTGACAAATGTAACACGGCGTGTAACACACAAGCTACTTAGTACGGCACAAATGGTGGTGGCGTTGTCATTAATATTGGGTTCGAATCCCGGCAAGTAGAGCTGCTTGATTAATCAATCCCCACAGTGGCGAAGCTCCACACCGTCCGATTGTATCGCCAGCTAACGCTCGGCTAGCAGGCAGGGAAGCATTGCTAAAAATTTCGGCATCGAAGCTTAGCATGTCGGCTAACAAAAGCAATATCAAACAATGTCCATTTCGACATTGACTCTCCAAAAGGCTTCATCGAGACGGAAGAGCGTTTCGGGGAATGCCAGGCGTATCCTCTGAAAATTTTCCCTTTGTCTGTTAAGTGACTGGGTTATAGGGAGCGAGAAGCCGCCATAGTGACTGCACTATTCTAGCTAGCGGTGGCATACCAACTGAAAAAGGGAGAAACGATCCCTGTGTGAGGAAGACGCATCCAAATATCGAGCCCAAAACGCACAAAACAATTACAAATCGACAATGGGTGGTCGCATTACCTGGTAGGGCTCTTTTTGTCGCCCATGGTGAAGAATATTCCTCGGAAATAAGAAGAAAAAGGGGCCTCCTTTAATTGTCAGTGAGTGTAGTGGGTTCCAGATAGAGCCGCTGCTGAAGCTGTTGGCAGACAGGCTCCACTCAGCGCTGGCTCGAGGCACGGCACAGCGACTGACTGCACTACGCCACGTGACCGCCGCCGAGCCAATCAGAGCGCGAGTCGGTTTAAAAGTCTGGATGGATATTTGGAAGCTATTTTGATAACTACTAGAGAAATTTGACAGACCTCACCTCAACCCACGCACGTACATAAAGATTACGGTGCTGCGATATCGATATCATTCATAATGCCTGCAATAAAGCGCATGTGTGTAGAACCTTTGCAATTACATCAAAAGCGCGTTAAAGGATAGAAGAAGAAAAAAGTGTGAAAGAAAACAATAAACAAAAAGCAAAAGGAATTAAATTAAGGAGGTAATAGAGAAAAATAAAAAAAGAGAAGGACAGGTCTGTCAAAGGTCATTATATCAAAAAGAAAATCCTGTTACAAAAGTAATAATAACACTATCATTAATAATAACAGTGCCACAGATGTATCCAGGATGGACCAACTGTTCTTGACTACAGACGCCAGGAGTTACATTTGCACACGATGATCACAGGATGCATCATACTCTGCCTGTTGAGCCTCTCCCTGCATGCACTGGATGAAAGAGAGGGAAAATCTCTGGACAGTTCTCCACTCTATTACAGACTTTAAACGTGGCCAGACGGACACATTTGCACTCAATCTCACACATATGGGCAATTTAGAGTTCCAGGTTCACCAGGACTGGGAGAGGAAGTTAGAGTAAACCCAGGAAACCTTGTGAACATGCAAACCCCACACAATGTACATAGGCTGTGATCTAAACACGTATTCCTTTTATTGTGAAGCAATGTTGAAGATCATTTGGGCAATGCATCCCACAGTTTAACTCCATGAAAGAAGATCATTTTAATTTGTTGTGTAAAAAAGTAATGAACATTTGTACAGGATATCTATTGTGTTTCACTGTAAATAGTCCTATTCCAAATCATTACCCATTAGCCCTCAAGTAGTTTTTCCCTAACAGTCTTCTGGGACATTGGGTTGAATGGGGAAGATACAGCCGTTCTGGACACACTGTTCTTCTCTGTTTACTGAAATAAATATTCAAGACCCTTAATAGGACACAGAAGACCTTCATTCAGCCAGCATTGGCTAGAGAAACTTTTAATCGCCCCTTTTCCCTCCTGGCTCTGACAGGCTGCGTCATGGAATGTGTTGGAGCAAGCACTGCACCTCTTGCGCACCTCCGCTCTGCCCAGGACAAGGCTCTCAGTGGGGGAGACCAAGAGTGAATCGTGTAGGCTCATTAGCTGCTCTCCACGGCTCCAGGTCCTATTGTGAATCCCTCGCTTATTCTGTTCAGAGTGAATATCCATGCCTCCACATAAGTCTGCCCTCCGCCCAGTGATTACCTCTGCTTAGCTCATAGCATGCTGCTCTAATTGAGCTTCATCACGGTGGCCTACTGATAACTACAATTCAGTCAAAACAACATTAAGCCCTGCCTCGCTGGTTCTGTAATGAGTTCCTGGAAAACTGCTTTTTTTGTTTGATTTAACTTGCAGTTCATACTGTATTGACATAGAATGTAGCGAGTGAAGCTCATTTGTATTCATAGCTAGGACGAGTCCTTGCAGCTACATATGTTTTTTTTTTTTTTCTTTTATTTAGAAAGACCACAATATCTGTGCAGACCCGGTTAATTCATTGATAAAACAGGGATGAACAATTGCTGAGAACAGCTGGCCTAAAGGCAAGAGGGGTGCACTTGTGGAGCAGATTCTCCACTCCCTCATCAACTACACCCTTGAGCAAGGCGCTTACATTACTCGCAGACGACTTCACAAGACAAACAGTTAGCGCTCATAAATTATTTATGAGAGGTTCGTAGCCAGGTTTGAACAGCATGACACTAAGGTGGTGAAACAAATCAAGGGTGAGGTGCACTAAAAGAACTTTGAATAATTTCATCTGACATGAACGAGTATGACAGTCGTGCTTAATCATGTTTGTGCAAAAGTGCAAGAATTCATTCCAGTCGTAGAAAGTGAGAGTCGCTGTCAGATTGTTGGTTTACCCACAACAGAAAACTGCTCAGACTGAATCCGACTGCATCCATTGTCTCAAATGGCACTTTGTCTGAAGTATGCAGCAGCCTTGAATTCCAATAACTCCAGAGGGCTGCTGAGAGCCTGACAGGAGAAGATTGAGGTTGTACTGCTCCTAACAACAGAGTAATGTCTGGTGTTTGGAGAAATCACCGATCTCTGCAGCAGCCAACGTGCTCATCAAGCATCCTCATCGCAGTGTGACAGGACATAAGCAGAGCAGTATCCTAGGCACCATGTCCATATTAGACAATTCCACACCTCTTGATTTACGTCCAATGCCAGCCTCGAGTGCCAATGCAGGAACAGGTGTGCCCTCTATATACACAGGGGGAATGTTAAGTTCAGGTTATGCTCGAAAAGAAGTAATTCAAAACGGCCACATTCAAAGGCAGCGTGAAAAGCTGGCCGTCATAGAGAGGGGAGGGGGAGGTGCAATATTGTGGATAATGCACTGCAGAAAGCGAACTGAATTCTGTAAGATGGAATATCTTAAATCAAGGCAATATATGGCCGTTTTTTTGTCAAACAAGATATATCTTCTTTAATAATTGTGGGTTGTTTCAGATATTTTAGATATTTATACTTATTTTCAAAATCTTGGGAAGCGACATTGTTTCATTCTGTTATATCTTATCTTAGGTAACATTTTCCCCATTTCATTGCTTGTTTCTCTTGTTGTTTTTGCACTGTGGTGCACAATTCTCTCTGGGAGACATTCATTGTGCTGCATGATGACAGTAGTTGTGTAAAGAATGAAAAAAGAGACGTGGAGAGAAAAGTTCACCCTTGCTCCTCTCTCACCTCTGCATGCCTGGCCAGTAACAGCTTGAGATGCATGTGAATGTTGGATTGTCAGTTTCAGGAGGTGGTGTCCGCAGCTACTCTACCGTCCGACAAGCAGTTCAGATGAAGCATACTGGCAGCTTGAAGATGTGGAGGGCAGGATGGTGATTGGACGTGCAGCAAGACAGGCTTTCATGCAGAAGATCAGAGTTTGAATCCTGTCACAGACCTGAAGTTACCATTTACCTTTTATTAACCGTAACCTTGATGTTTTAGTGTGCTCAAAAGGAACTAGGTGTTTATAGTTATTCAGGAGCATTCAAAGGCAAGATCTAAAGCCAGCAGTCATCAAGGTAGGGTTTAAACAGGGAAAACAGCAGACACTTTCAGACAATCTTTCCTCAGACACAGTCATGTGGATGCACTGATCTGTACATATGCAAAAAAAAGTAACTGAATTAACTGTGTTAAAAATGAAAAGGAGAGAAAGTCAAACCCTTCTTAGCAGTTCTGATGTAGAAAAGGTGTTGGAGGAGGGATTGTCTGTTACATGATTGACCATACATGAAGCACTCTGGTTGAAGAATACTTCTGCCTTAACCATACCATAGTTTGCTTGTGCACATGTTATAAAAAGCGTGAATTTTCAAAAAGTCGGCCATTAAAATTGTTTTTGTAATCCATGGTTTTGCAGAATGTGTAAGGGTCAAGGTGGATGTGGCCCATGATGTAATGGTTGGAGGAAAGAAGCAAAAGCCAAGCAGTTGTGTCTTTGATCTTAGAATTTGATATAATGTGATTGAGACGAATTCATTCGATCCTAATGCTTTCTGCGCAGGGATCATAGTACATTTAAACGGGGATTAAAGTGTTCACAAGCAGGATCAAATTCTCATCGCTGATGACTCTCTTGCAAACTTCACTGGCAGAACAAAAACACCATTTCCAAAAGGATCATTTTCAAAGCTTGAGCAGTAAAAGATGAGAAACTCAAGAATGTAGCAAATCAACTTTGTGAAGAATAAATCTGTTCAACATCTTAAACATAAGCCCTCTTGCTTCAAGTACTTCAGTTTGTATTGAGCATCCAACATTTGACCTGGATCTCAAAACTCCCCTGCAATTTCACCATAAGAGCCCACTCTGTAATTTCAATATGCCACTGAATCATTTATGTGGGCACACAAAAAGATGCCGTGCCACGTATCTGCCTGGCGAGCACAGCCACCCAGGAAAGGAGGCAAGAAATCAGATTTTCAAAATCTCCATCTGGGCCATTTCACCGCGTTTACATTCGCATTCAACTGAGGAGTGGAGATAAGATGGAGAGAGCGTGGCAGAAGTGGGAGAATTGGCTGCTAAAAAGGCAGCAGGACAGGACAGACTGAGGACACATCCTCTCTCTCTGGCACTGATCCATACACACAAAGGAGCAAAGTGACTTATGATTAATCATCTCTCACAGAATTCCCCAATAACACTCCCCAATCGATACGCCCCGCACGCCAGCAGAGAAAACATGGAGCTTCTAAACAAGATTTTAAATGATTTAAAGCGTTCTCTTCTCTGTCTGAATTCCAAATTTTTGTTTGACTTTTGTTCAGAATAAGTCTCCCATGGTTTCTTCCCCGCCTTGCCTACTAATTACACAGTTGATTTTGTCCTCGCAGCAATGCTGCCTTTGTCATTAAGAGGACGAGTCATCTCTCAGCTCCGTCGTGACGACACCCCGGCTGCTGTTGCGTCTGTCCTAGTTCCACTTTGTTACCGTGATTAGACCTACTTGACCTTCCACCTGCAGCTAATGCTCATGAGTCTGCCTCTGTGTTGTTCTGTCTCTCTGTATCTCACCACATTTATCAGAATTAACTGAGCCGCTTTGCCTCTCTTTTGGTAGATTTATCGCTTTTACCCGGACCTGCTGTCTGGTTTCAAAGAGCCCTGCTGCAATGTTAAACAAATTTAGTCTTCTAACAGGCACATAACAGCCCTCCAACCGCTCTCTTAGTACTCTTCACAGTGGTGTTTGCATTTCAACAAAAGCTTTCATGGATTTCCAATAAAAAAAAAAAAAAAGTACAGTAGGAAGAACCTCTCCAACAACTTATGGACAAGTGTGGCGGATGAGCACACTAAAGAGAAGTCTTTCCTTTCAGAGTTCTGCTCCAAAACCAAAATTTGGACATGATGCCACATGATGATAAATGAGGTGGAATAAGCTGATGATAGATTTCTTCATAAGAGAAATGCTCAATTCTTTTTGTAGACTCTCCCTCTCTCTCATACATACCCATGTACACACACTCTGTCTCCCCCTCACAAATAGTCACGCAAACACTCTTTCTCCCACTATTGCTGTTTGTCTCTGTCTTTCTCACACACTCACAGCCTCACAGCTATCTTCATTTCCATGTCCATGGATGTGCTGAATGCCTGCAGTTTGTGCCCGCTCTTATGTGTCCGTGCATGTTTGCGTGTGTTTGTGTGTGCTGATTGTCCAGTGGTCAAGCCCCCGGAGGAGCTGTGTGGGATGTGTGGAAGCATCTAGGGGGGATTGGAAAAGAGGGGGGAGGGCGGTTGAGGACACTGTTTCCTTCAGCGGTGGAATGTCTTCATGCGTGTTCCTGTTTGGAGAGGCTGCTCATGGCTCCCAGAAGTTGGCAGGAAACCACATGCTGCTTTACACTGGGGCCGATAAGGAGGAGGAGGAGGAGGAGGAGGGAGGAGAAGAAGTGGGGTTGTGGTGGGAAGGGAGGGAGGGAAGGGTGCTTTAGCAAACCTTCAGGAAGGTAGATTATCCCACGAAATGCTGGCAGAGCTTCAGTCTTTGTGCATGTGTGTGTGCGTGCATGTGCATGTGTGTGTTGAGTCAAGAATGAGGGTGTGTGACAAAAAGCAGCTCCTTCAGCTCTCTCAGCAGCGGAGAGTTTCAATGAATCCGGGGCAGGCTCCACAAAAGGCTGCAGAACAAAAGGCCTGCAAGCTGAGAATGTGCAGCGTAGAGGCACGGTCCAATCTCACGCTTTGTTAACTCTCAAACATAACACTGAATAAAGACTAAGACAATCATGCCTCACTTGTCAATTACCTGCCTGTTGATTACGAATCTGACAGCTTGACACCTCAGACTGCAGCATTCATACATGACTCCTGCTGCCCTGTCTTCCTGTACACTGACTTTTCATTTTGGCTCCGATCCAGTGGCTTGGATGACCAGTCGGTAGGCAAACAGTTAAATCTATTCTGTACTAGTTAGAGAGCATGTAATCAGTCTTTGCCTGCTCAATTCAAATGATTCTTTACCTGATAATAATATAACAAAACAAAATATAAATGTTCTGGCAAAAAAACACACAAATATGACCACATAGAGTTAAGCTTTTGACTCATTATGACGCTATGCTTTATTACACAGTTAATTACAGTGGATCAAATGAGATAATGAACCGAATCTTCATAATAGTCATGCATAAAGAGACGTGACAAATGGGATTGGATGAAAGGGTCATCATGGGTCACCAAATCTGCTCTTCAAAACACTGCTTTTAAGAGAGTGGATGGACCAAGAAGAATGGCAAAGACACAATGTTTAGTCCTCTTTTGGATCATGCTTCTCTGAATGTATGAGCTTTTTTACCCCTTCAACACAGTTGCCTGGGCCGAGCCCAACATGTCAAACCGCAGTCTATAGTAATTCCCACAAGTGCACACACACACAATCCAGGGGATTATAAATCACAGGCTCTTGGGAAAGGTTTCACATGACTACGGCTGGTGTTTATGGTTTTCTCTGACTGAATCCAGCTGTTTGGAGCCGCACAGGGCTCCAAGAGGCGCAGTCAATTTGGCAGATTAGCGTATTGACAGATGGTGCGCCATCCATCCAGCAATCAATATGTTTTATTTTAATCCCTTCAAATGTTTACGCAAGAATCTGGACTCAGAATGCCTCTGTCCCCAGGCTTCAGTGGCTATTATAAAGTATCTCTGTCCTCCCATTACACCACCTCCCTTCCCTCCTCCATCTTTTCTCACCCACTAGGAATGACTTTCGGACCATCCGCGCAAAAGCAACACTGTCCCCTCTCTCAGAAAGTGCAATGGGATATGCTCCCTCCTTCAAGTAGGGCAGCCAAATCGAGCAATCAGACAAGACATCCATCACTATCCTGTGGGGTGGAGTAAATGACCTTGATGCAGTCTTCACACTCAATTTCAGATACCCTTGGGCTCCATTATGGGGAGATTTAAGCAGCGAGAGCTCGGCCGGCCTTCACATTTGATTCTTATGATACTAGATGCGATAAGTGTGTGATGCTGCGCAGAGAAAGAGAGTAATACGGGAGGTGCAGGGGAGGGGGGTGGGAGATGGAGAGGGTGAGTCAGCAGGTGATGAAAGCGCAGAAGAAAATTAAGATGGAGTAAGAGGGCTCCGGGAGATGAGAAGCGGAGATGGTTGAAAAAATCTGGAAGATCGAACAGCTAGAAGGTGGCTGTGGATGGAGGAGGATAGATTGCTTTTCAAGGATTTCTCTCACCCCCCTGACACAGAGCTCTACCTCAAAAACCAACAGTCCTCCAGGTGGAGTAGACACAATATAAGGGTCGTTTACAGACAGGAAAAAAAGATATGAAGAGTGATCCGTCACAGCAGCAGCACATGAGAGAATTTAAGCATCTGTGAATGCAAAAGGCTGGTGCTCTCTGTCTCTCTTCTCCAGCGGGTTGCAAAGAAAGCCTAGTCTATGAATGGGTAAGTGCTCCCCCTCCCCCACTGCTCAACTCTCGCCGCTGGCTGGCGGGAGAAAAAAAAAAAAAACACGCACAGATGATCGCTCACAAATGAAAACATGTTTGCGTGTCAGCAATACACACAGGGATTCGGTGCGAGATATCAGATCCATTTTGACGAAGCAACGATAAAGTGACTCACCGAAAAAACAAAGCCAGCGCCCGCAGAGTATTGATGTCATTTGTATTTGAACAATGGTCTCCTTTTACTTTCACTTGTCTGATTGAGTGTGTGTTCTTCCTTTCCTACCAGTCAGGAGGAATGAGCTGCTTTCGCACAGCAGCAACGCACGGCGCTCTCCGGGGGTTTCATTCGAGAAACACCACCTGCAGGTTTGAGTGGCATCATTAACAAAGGTCAGATGTGCTCACTGTGAAATCATACACACATGAATTTCTCATTGACTTGTTAATACACCTGATTTCCTTGCCCAGGGTGACAGTTTGCCCTTTACTGCCTTCCGGAGAGTTGAATGAGAGTGCACCACATGGGCACCATGCGTTTGATTTAATTAAGAGGCTGCTGGTGACAGTTTACACTTGAGTTAAACAAGCATGTAAATAAAATCAACATCATTAACGAACCAAGCGGCAAAACAAATCAATATGGAGCATTCCGAATGTTCAGTGGATTGTGGCACGTTAATCCCTGTCTGAGGCTGCATGCTCTCATCTGTCCTTTGGGAATTGAAGAAGTTAGGTCAGTCAGTCAGTTGCTGTGCTTTGGAGTTCAGATCTTCAAATATAATCTCACAGTTTTGTTGTGATTTTTGTTCTAAGACAAAAGGTGAAGTTCTTTATATAGCTGTTAAACAAGGGTGTGTTCTTCAATGTGGATGGAATAACTCGGGCTTACATGATATTTGTCGTGCCATGGATTAACAGGTACATCATTTACTATGTTTTCCATAATTTTCATAGCAGGCTAACAATCGCTAATTAGCATTGAACACAAAGTACACCTGAGGCTGATGGGAATATCATTTGTTTTGCAGGTTCCTGTATTTGGCCATAAATCAAAGTAATGGACAAATTTAAATTTTGACCTAACCTTAGAACTGGATGAAAAATTCATCTTGAGAGGGATATTTGTAAATGTTTGTATCAAATTTTATAGTATTCCACTCAAAACCACATGAACACCTGTATGAAATTTCATGGTAATCCATCAGGTAGTTGTCAAGACATTTCAATAAAACCCCAAAAATATCAACTTCATGGTGGGGCAGGAGGGAAAGTCAGGGGATCAGTCGTTCGGATTCATCGTCTGGGAGTCATGAATGTCACTGCAAAGCGTCATGGTAATCAATCCAAAAGCTATGGAGATATGATCATCTGGACCCAAATGGTGGACTGACTGACTGAACAATATACCTACATTGCCAGACCATCCATAAAGCTGCTAACTAGACTAAATAAACAGGTTTGTGTCAAATCAATAATCAAATAAAGTTAACTCTGGAATCCACATTCAAGGAACAGGACCCTGGATTCCTGCAGCGGCTGCTCCTGCTGATGTCATACAGGGGAAACACCAATAAACTATTTACACATTTCTTATCACCAGAGAGGTCAAAGACACACTTCCAGCATCTCTCTAATGGCCCCACATAGCATGAACAATTTGCGGTCATAACACTGGGAGAAGGGCTGTCATGTGAGGAGAAACACACCATTAAGAGTCAAGCAGCTGTGTCAGATCAGACTTTTACACAGCCTGCTGCTTTGTCATGTCAGAGAGGGTTGCGGCTTGTCCTTGTCCACTGAAGCGAGTGTTTGCACAGTGGAAACAGGCCCAGGGCAGGTTGTGTGTGCTGCACTCATCCATGTAACTGTAACATATAAAACACTACACGGTGCTTCTACTTTTCTGCCTTGTGAGTAAGTGTTACATGTGGAGGCTCGTGTGGGTGAGATGTAATCATGGTAACACAGTGGAACGAGGACAGATGCAACAGCGCTGCGTGCCATCGCAGCAAGCCTTGTGTTCAGCACATGAAATATGAGTTGTCCTGCAGTGACAGAGAGAACACTGTCACAAAGGAGAAAAACTGCATAATTAGAAGATGTCATAACACAAGAAAAATATGGGGGATCATCTGAGAGAATTTAGAAACAGTGCTTTATTAACACAGGGTTTGGAGTCATCGCGGAAATCTCTGACCAGCTAGGTTTAGGGCATCGAGGAGTTAGAGTTCAGGTCAGGTTAGGGTTCATTAGGGTCAGGATTATGGTCTGTCCACTCAGGTTTCCTGGAGGGCAGGATGTCTGTCCTGTAAACTGATCCAGTCTGAGCCCGTTCCATATGTTCCAACAGAATCAGGGAGCTTCCTATCCACCTTTCTACAAGTGAACATTCTGATCAGGAGTGGATTTATATCCTGTTTGTCTGCGGGTGTCACTGAGGCTGGCAGTGTACTATGAACAAAAATATGTTCACATAAGAGAAGGAAAGGACTTGAAAACAGAATGATGTGTTGCCTTTGGCCTCACTTCTCTTAAATTATTTTACAAAACATTTGTTTATTATTGCATGTGATTATGCAGTGGCATGATTGACTGTCTCAACAACTATTTCATGGACTGCCACTAAATTTTGTGCAGACATTCATGGTCCCCAGAGGATGAACCCTACTGACATTGGTCATCCCCTGATGTTTTTCTTCTAGTGCCTCCACAAAGTTTGCATTTGTGATTTTCACTGTCATTTCTTAACACTTATTGAATAAATTGCCATGTCATTTGACATTGATCATATCCCCAGAATGAATTTTGCTCACTTTGGAGGTCCCTCATTTTTTCCTCTTGCACCATCATCACATCATAATGTTTCTTCTGCAATACTTTATGTGTTACTAATATACTAATAACATCCCATCAGCCTCAGCTGTACTTTGTGTTTACATTATATAAACACAGAACTGATTTGATGGATCAGTGAAGAAATCATCCATTCCAAGTCAACACACAGCTTCCAAATGTGTCATGTCTTACTAGATTCCTAATAAGAACCAGCCAAGTAGCCTGCCTAGTTACAGTATGTTACAAAGCTCCCACTATGTCATTCTGACTCAACCTGCTATCACTTGTTGAAATCACAGAGAGGACTCAAATTCAGACACGCACGTCCATGACGAAAGTCTATACAAAACATGGATACAAAGTAGGGCAGGGGACACAAATCGAGTGTTCGCTGTATGATTTTCAGTAAAACATCCCTCTTGATTTGATTTAAGGTCACACAACATGAACAAACATGGAGCTTATATGTAGTAATGATGCCGAACAGACATAACAATAGCTGACAAGTTGATAGCAGCGCAGCATTCTTTCCCAATTAGGTTCTAAATAGACATCATCTCATTGTTTGGAAGGTGACAAGATGATCATTTTCACTTGAAACTGCTGTACAGATTCGAAGTCTGTTCTCGATTAGAGCCTGTCACGATGCCTTCTGCCACATTCTTGCATCCTCCAACAGGCTGGATGGTTGTGAGACTGCCAAGCTGTACATTTCCAAGGATTAGGCTGTTGGCACTAGACTGTCTGCTAGGTTATATGTTGTTCTCCATGTCTCTCTCTGTCCCTGAGATGAACAGTGGGAATCATCAACGTTTTGATTTATTGACTGCAGCTTTCCTGACCCACTGAGAGAGGTGGAGTGTTTGAGTCAGTGTGAATACCGAGTGCTTGTCCAGCACAAACCATCTAGCCTGCTGTTGCAACTACACCCATTAAAGATTTTGGGAACTTTGCTTTGTTGCAGAGTGGTAGATGAGTAGTTCAAGGCTCTAATGTCTGTACGCTCAACAGAAAGCATGCTAGCAGGGCAAAACACTGGCCCAACTGTTTAAACTTTGAAGAAAAAAAACATCCACCAATGCCACTCCCTCACTAGTTAGCATTGCTATATCTTGGTTGTTTAATCCATAAGACCAAAATGTAAAAAAAGCAAGTTATGGTCTTATGGGGAGTTACACGCTGTAGCTCTTTGCACCCACTACAAACTCTTATGCTAGGCTAAGCTAACCACCTGGAGGTTATAGCTGTAAAGTCACCATACAGACAGGACAGTGGTATCAATCGTCACACCTAACTCTTAGCAAGAAGAGGAATTGGCCTGAAAGTTTTGGTGCTACTCACATGATGCATTGAGAGGCACTCGTTAGCATTATGACTTAATTGTGGTTGTTTCGTGGTATGTTGTCGAGTATGGTTGGACAGTTTCAGCTCAAAGTGTTTTACGTGTCAGCGACATAAAAGATTATCCCACTACACTACTTATTCTAATATATGAGGAGTAGTTTGTTCTGAATAAGAAGCATTTATTGTGAGCTCCACTTGATCCCCTGAGGCCAAGTGATATATTATCTCATATTTCTGTACACTTATAAAAGGTCCTGTTGTCTCCTGATAAGATTCATAACACGACATGTAGACTAGTGTCCTGATGTTACCCTTGGGCTGAGGGGAGGTGTGAGGAAGCATGCTTGCTTTGTCGACACACGAGGAAATCCACAAGTAATGCTAACATCCCACCGATGTGTGCAGGCTGGAGTCTCCTGATTCAGCCTCAGAGATGAACGTTGTGTGGGTGGGCGTGCGACTCATTGATTTTTGCGTTGGAGAGATTAGTGCGTGTAAGGGTTACGCACTCAGGGCTGGGACACATTAAAGATGAACATATGCTTTCAACCTGACTGCAAATTCCAGTCTCATATTGATGCCTGAGATCAGAAGGACTGATCTGGACTGGGCTGGACTAGGCTGAAAACCAATGTATTACCAAAATATGCATCTCAAGTCTTTTGATCGAAGAGTGACTGTTAGCATCATTCAAGGGAAAAAATGTGGGATGAAATAAATGCATATTTCTGCAGAGGTTGGCAGGCTTGCACACATTGCATGAGAAATCACCTAAAGCCCTTGCTGTTGTGTTGCCCACAACTGTTGCACATGATCTCTTGAATCCATTTGATAGTGGAATGATCATCTACAGTATATTCTGCTTGGTTTCACAATATTGACACATGATTAGGAAAGAGGTAGAAATAGAGTATGTGATCCCACAGGCACAAAACTCTTTCAGAAAAGCAAGATTTTAAGACAGAAGATGTCATTGCACTGGAAGTTGGATAGGCATTTTCTGGGTGGTAATGTGTGCAATACTGACCTAAGCAGCTTGAATCTGTGTAGAGTTAAGGGTTCAGTATGCTCCAAACAAAGTATTTCACACAAAGTGTTGTCTAGCGTTCATCTGTGGAGGGCAGAAATTGAACCCAAACACAGTGTGGCCACCACACAGGAACCGCTCTTATAACAGGAAACCAGGGCAGCAGTTAGTCTGAAACCCAGACGGATTTACTCTGTCAGTGCAGAAACTTGACCAGAAGCCACTGAAAGACTTGGATCAAAGTGGACCAAACACTGTGTAAGAAATAAGCTCTTGAACTCGTGGTGGGTGAATTGATCTGTATGCCGACAGACCGGAGAGAGTCTGCAGGACTGTAGCAGACACACACAGTCTGGAAACAGGAGAGCAGAGCAGGTCAGGAACAGGTAAGGTTGAAACCAGGAGATCAGTCCGAAGGTGAGTGCTGGAAAGTCTTGCACAACCACAGAGAACAATCAGGCAAAGAGCCAGTCAAACAGCAGAGCTTATATACTCACTTCAAGAGTGATGAGACACAGGTGTGCAGCTCAGGTGAGGAGGAGGAGGGCATGGCTAGGGAGAGCAGGTGGCAGGTAAGGTGTGGAGTGGGTGTGACATTATCTATTCCAAATGTCCACAGCAAAGCAAGGTGAAAAAATCGTAGAAATGGGCATGAGGACACACTCTGACAGTCTGTGCTCAAAGGCATTCATGGGGTTTCACTTGGACAGAAGTAGTTGTGAGACAATTGAAAAAAAGAGTGCTTGAGACAGAAGTTCACATCCTGCCTACTTCATCACCTCTGCACAACTGGCACTGTGTGAGATGGGCATTATTGTCAGTTTTGTAAAGTTAGAAATCTTGTCAGGTGCACTCCACCAATTCTGATGTAGGAAATGTGTGGAGAGATCAGCCTTTGCTGAAGCATACTGATGCCTTTACAGTGGATGACATGTTCATATCAGCATTCTGAGACATATGACCAGACACTGAGACCACCAAACCACCTGTTAAATAATACCTGACTAAATCATGTAGCATACCTTCAGAGAGATCAAAGTCCCCACTCAGCACACACAGGTATTCCATAATCATCACGTGCCATTTGCACCAGCTATAGGTCAGTTAAAGCCACCACTCTGCCAGGGTTCAAAGGTCAACAGCCTCCTTGTGTACAAGTAAATGGATCCACTGACCTTATCAACACATATCCAAGTGCAAGCTCCTTATCTGATAGCTTCCTTTCTCTTCTGAAGTGCAGTCACTCAGCTCACAGCCAGCCTGCAGATAGTTTTATTCCACATTATCACCTCTTATCTGATCTGACACCGTTCCCACCGCTTGACACGGTATTAACATACAACATGTGTATTTCATTGCTCTGATGTCAGCAAAACCCACCGAGCTGCCAGTCACGTTACAGCAGATGTCGTCAGAGCTGAGGCCCCACACTCTGTAAACTTAATGACAGTAGTCATTTTCTGCTTTTTAGCCCTTGTTAACGTGCTTGTTGGAATGTTTCTTTAGCCTCAAGTCTGGTTCTTTGATGAGAAGCAGCACAAGTCTTTCTATGAAACTAGAAATACAGTGCGAGCAGCAAGTACAGACAGCCACCTTTGAAAAGGTGTGCTACACTGACAGTGGTGTTCCTCTCTTCTCTCCCTAAGCCCCCGTTTTTTTTACCCTCTCCGCTGATGCTGTGTGTCAGCTGGGAGCCACGGCGCTGTACCATGCAGATGTAATCTACACCTCTCCGTGCCAGAGAGCAGCGATTGAATCGCGGCGGGTAGCAGATCCGTGACATGCTGACAGGATCGACATAGCGACTTGTGTGGGTATCTGCTTTCATGCAACACATCCCAAGAGGGAAGAATATGGTCAGAGGCCAACTCTTGTGATGTGTGTAAGGGCGAGAGGCGGAGGCGTTGCACGACATCTGGGTGGGACGTACGCGGGTTAGCTGACACAACGTTAAAGAGATCAGGAAAGAGAGTGAGTTTAAGCTGAGTGGAGATAAGAAAGAGGGCCGCGAGTGAGAGGGTGAGGGTGTGTGTGTAAGAGACAGAGCATGAAATAAAAAGAGCAGGTTAAAGGAAGCGCCGCGGACTATCTGGAAAGAGGGCCGTGGAAGTGCCGGGGAATAAACATGGCAGGATGAAGTCGTGTTTTGCTCCAGCGGCTGTGATCAGGCTGGGAAGTCTGTGTGTTTGTTTGCTTAGCGAATGTCAATGGAAGCACCAGAACTGACACTGCTGAGCAAATTCAGAAGAGGAGAGGAGTGTGTTTCTGTGTTTATGCGCAAGCAGAAGCTTTTATCTGTGTCAAGATCCTGTGTTGGTAATGTCAGGGGAGCTTGTCTGCAGAGCGCTTGGGGAGTACAAGCACGATAAACCTTTGTTCACTGTCTGGTTGCAACATACTAACATCCGTGAGGCATCATTAGTCTGAGGCTCAGCCTGCTCTTCTCCGAGGCAAGAGGGGCAGAAACGTGGACTTCACATGAAAACTAAAGGGCACCGTCCCGTGGACATAAGGCAGAGCAAGCACAGGCACTGCCTTGCAGCCTGAGCTCAGAGGCTTCCTCTGTTCCTCTTCTGACGAAGCTCTGATCTGCTTGCCTCTGAGAGGGAAATATCAAAGAGCACGCTCGATGATTGTTCAATCTACCGCGGCTTGAAATGAAGTGATACATCAAGCATTTGTTGACACCAACCAGGAGAGCTGTACCCAGTTTATTTTGATTTCCATCCTGCGCTGCTTTGTTTCAGAAGTCATAAAAGAGCTGCTCGCTTCCATGAAAGCAGGGCAGGATAGCGGCGAATATATACAGCAGACACAGCCGTAGAGGGAGAACGCCAGAAAGCAACAGTGTCGGTTTGTTGTTTCCAACTCCCGTAGCACTTAGAGGTTCCCTCCAGCACAGTCTCTCACTGAAATATTAATCGTGTTTGACAGCTGTTTTAGCTATGAAAACAAACACAAGACCGGAGCTTTTTTGGAAAGCGCAGAGACATACGCTCGAGCATGGACTGGCTCAGATAAGGAACAACTGTTGTGGACAAAAGGAGAGCAGGCTAGAGACAGCACAATGTGGAAGCAGCCTCATTAGAAATGTGCTGTTGTTTAGCAGTGTGAAATTTTGACAAGCTGTACTGCATCTCAGCTGTCACGTCCTGAGGGGAAGAGCTGTAATGTACTAAGTGGAGGAGTGTAGAGTTTAAAATGTACATTTAGATAGAAGCAGGTCAGAATTTGAACAGGTCGAGCCTCATTCGTGTCCATTCTCCGAGTTGATTCTCTTCTGCCTTAACACCCTGCAACCCTAACGCACTTAACAAGGTGCTATAACGATGAGAAGCTTTCCTCACTCACGCTCTCTCTCTCTCTCTCTCTCTCTCTCTCTCTCTCTCTCTCTCTCTCACACACACACACACACACACACACACACACACACACACACACAGCTCTAGGATGGCAGAGGCAATTTGCAGCATTAAGCTGCCTGATAGCACATGTCCACAGAGAGTTAGGGAGTGATTTAACGGACATTGCTCACACCAATTAGAGTGAATCAGCCAGGCAACGCTACAGACGACAAGTGGATGCCGGCGCTGTCAACACGCAGCCACACACATATACGCTTCCACACGCTGCGGAAAGGGAGTATTTCACTGTTTCTTTTGTGATTAAGAGCATGAAAATAGCCCATTTAGATAATCCCTCCCTGTCAGCACTGTCAGCCTGAGAGACACTGACACATCCCATGCACTCATTCCCTCATTACCATATGCCAGTCATTTCAAGAGGACTGACTACAAAGCTCAAAGAATGAGCTGAGGGGAACGGCCACCTGCTTCTCCTTTCGTGAGCGCCGGAGCCGCTCCTCATCTCTTCGGCGGCCAAGCCTGGAGCGACATGACACAGTACGAAGGCCACAAAAGGGAGAACCGCACCAGGCGACACAGCCGCGAGGGAAAGAAGGTGCACAAAAGGATTTCTATTTGCACGCCCATTGGAGGGGTCAGGCCCTGGAGAGCACCTGATTCATTTCTTCTTGAGGGCTATTAATCTTTTCAAGCACCAGAATCACTTTGCCTCTCAGGAATGGGAGAGGAGATTGAGTTTTCTATTACAATCAACCAGAGGCAGTGTGTCTCAGGGAGAGAGGGCAGTGACAACACTGCCCTTGCTGCTGCCTTTCCCATTTAAAACAAAAACAAGGGAGGGAATGCATTATGGCATTAGTGAGATAATTTCTACTCAGAGTGCAGGCAAGGTCACAGTTAATGCAACGCTGTCATAGAGCTTCTTTATATGAAAGGGCCGGTAATTTCACTTAATATTCACAGACATAAAACTTGAAAATAAACACAAATTATTCTCTATACATACAGCAGATGACACCTTAACTCTGAGGACATCTATGCATTCCTTGTGCAGAATGGATACAAACATTATCCTGTGTTTATATGCAATTAAGCTCATGGTTTTACAGATATTCTGTACTTTATAAGCATTCCATACGTTGGAGGTTAACTTAAAAAACACTGAAAATAATAGCGAATGGAACCAGATCTAAAGGACCAGTGTGTAGGATTTAGTGGCATCTATCTGTCCATCACAGTGAGGTTGACCAACTGAATCCCCCCCCCCCACGTCTCCCTTTCCAAGCACGCAGCTTGGACCTATGATGGCCACGAAACTTGTGAAAGGTCTCTAGACACTGTTTGGTTTGTCTCCTCTGGGCTACAGCAGAGACTTGTAAAGAGCTCATATTCTGCCAATGCACACGCTTGTCCATTGAAGGCATACCTTGATAGAAAGCTTCTTTGCTTTATTTCTTGATGAGACGTACATGGGAAGACCAATACTACTCTCATGTAGCTCAATCAATTTCAGTAAACTATGATAATGAGATGGTTAGCTTAGCTTAGCATTAAAAGCAGAAACAAGGGGAATATCAGCTAGCTAACTGTGTCCAGCGGTTAAACAAAATTCACTCAATCAATCAATAAGTGAGAAATATGAGATTGGTATTGATAAATGCCAAAATGTTGAATTATTCCTCCATACGATTTTGTCAAACGACGATATCCAAGGTCAAGAATGAGTGTCCTAGTTATTTTCGTTTAAACTGTACATAATCTAAAATCCTGCCACCAAATGATTTGACTTTTTTATTCTCCAGGTAAATATAAAGTGTGCAGGTGAGTATGTGAACACGCTGCAGCCGTTTGTCTATGCGTGTGTGCTGGTAAAAGCAAATATATCACAAGCCTTAGAAGACTTACATTATATGACATGTGCTGTTGCTAATGGGCTAATTACCACGGTGGCCCACGAGTCCTGAATGCATTACTCCACTTTCTCAGACCCCCGACGGTCAAAGGGCACGCTCACTACACGAGTAAGGGGCTGATTTATCAAATCTAAGTCAAAACAGAGCATAGACATCACATTAATTACTGCCTTGTATAATTCATCAGCTACCTTCATTAAACCAGTCTCTTGAAAAATGTCCGTCGGCGAGGAGTATTAATTGCAGAAGAACCTACTGAAGTGCAGAGCTTGGCCACGGATCCCCCGGTCAGGCTCCGAGACGGCTGCACTAATGGGAGAATATGGAGGCCACTTTAAAATGAAAAACGGCAGCAGAGCCTGGTGTCACTTAATCAATGTGAAACCCCTGTGGGGAGAGGGAACCACCGCCTGCAGGGGCCGCGCAGTCCCCGGACTCATGTCCCCAGAACGAAGGGGTTTTAAATGGGCCGACTTTCACAGCGTAACTCATCTCAGTCACAGCAATGATGGCGCTCGCTCCCAATGGGGGTGTTGCAAGGAGGATGTCTCTTCTTGGGAGGTGCTTAACAACACCATCCATCTTGGTAACACAATACCACAGACACCGCCTACCTAAGGAGCTATCATCACCAGTGGCTCCTGAGCTGCCTTCATTCTTACACAGGACGGAATTCACCTTGAGAAAAGCTTGAGGCAACACTGTGTTTGTGCCCCATCAATCACTCCCTCAGCCAGTTATGACCCATCAGGATCACAAAACCTATTAAAAAAAAAAAAAAAAACTAATTTGGCTCCTTTCTGCATCCCATCTTTCTCTCTCAGTTACAGTAATCAACCCACTCAGGGGACACAAATTAAACTGTATGTTCTTGCAGGGTAGGTGGATATGGCTGCTGCCATTGTGGATGCTTGAGCTGGCCAGACTGTCAGTTCATCTCTGCTGGCCCTCTGACGGCCCCCTGCTCCTCTATCTCGCGGCTGCCTCGGGCCCCGGGGTGCTCTTATCTCTCCAACAAACTGTTCCCGCGCCGCAGCCCCGCTCGCAGCTCTCATCTATCTGTCTGACATGTGCTTCCTTGTTTGTTTTCTCTCGCCTGCTAGACGCTGCCGATGATATTGAGCTGTGTTGACGGCGCTCCTCCATTCATGCCAGATGAATCAATCACTCCTGCGTGCTCTGCAGCCCTGTTTAGTGCCGGCAGAGTCTTTTCCACTTCCATCAGTGCTGGGGTTTTAGGAAGGGGTTAGCGCTTTTCCTACTATTTATCAGGAAGAGAATAGCTCCCTAAAAGAAGCTCTGCCAGGCACTTTGGCTGAGTGATTTACAACAACGAACAATGACAGATGTTTTGTCGCTTTCCTGGAATGACATCATGATTTTGTTTATTCGAGTCCAACATAGATATACAGGTTGAATTTGTTAACACGGAAACATGGAAATATAAATTGATAGTAAAGAAGTTTGACACTATCAGCAGACGTCAGTGAATAAAATCAAACAGTGTTGAGTTACTTTCAGCAATTAAAAAAAGCAGAAATAATGCAGACACAATCAAACACAGTATGTGCAGAGAGAAAATACAAACATATATCTGTACAGCACACAGGGCGGCTTAGATGACAGAGCGGCAGTCGCAGGAAAGTCAGATAACAAGGCAAGACAAAAGAAGAAGAAAGCTGAGCTGCGTCTTCCTCTCTCCTTCCTTTAATGAAATAAATACACATGCTCATTAAAAACCACACAGACGTGAAATAAGGATTTTAATGGTTTAGCAAGTTGATAAATTAAGAAAATATCATTCTATGTAAAATGATGTTTAGGGTTAAAGCACTGCAAGTCATATCTTGGTATTACAAACAGCAGTAAAAATGAAATTATGAAAAGCCAAATAGTCAAACATACTTTCTGACATCACTTACAGAGTTAACAGTTCAAAAAGTGGCTTTCACGTCCCACAATATGTCCTGTCAGCAGATCCAGTCACTCTCCTCAGGATCTTCCTGTGTTTGGACGATGAGCAGAGGGTTTCTGCGAGGACTCGGCTCTAAGAGAATCCCACTGCTGCTTCTCCCAGATGTTCCTTCACTTTTTGCTGCAGCGCTGTTGGGCTGTGAACAGCTTCTCTCTGCTTTGTAGCTGGAGTCTTGGGAGATTTTCAGCTCCTCTGCCACCCGCTCCCCCAGCTCCTGGATCAGCTGCCTGGAGCCTTCTGAGGCTGAGGTGAGGGCGTCTACATTTCTCTCCGCTGAGGAGAGCGCGCTCATGGGCTCCTGGGGGATGGGAGAAGCAGCGGAGCTCGGTCGGGGCTGCAGAGGGTTGTCCTTAGACGTCTCTCCTCCTCCCCCCTCGTTGGAGTCGGTGCAGCCTTGCCCCTCAGCTTCAGATTCCTCACTTTCATCAGAGGAGTCACTGCTGCTGCTGCTGCTGCTGCTGCTGCTGCTGTCACTGGAAGCGCTGCTGCTGTCACCGTGGGATATCGCAGCACTCGCTGAAGCTCCCTGCTCCTCTTCTTCTTCCTCTGCCACCATTGTCGCTGCCTCCTCTAGCTCCTCAAGTTCCAGCTCCAAGTCTTTTTTCTGCAGAGTGGCTTTTTGTAATGTTGCTGCCAAGGCTGTCATCTTCTTGGACCTGTGAAGACGAAAGAGGGACACGGGTTAGGAAAGCAAAAAGTTGCTCTCTTCAATAAACCTGCTGTATGACTATGCAAAGCGGGGAAAAATGATATATCCAGCTACAACTTCATCAGTGGTACCCAAGAGAGAGAGAGAGGCACGACGGCTGACTGATCGACCGGCTCTGCGTACTAAAGACACAGCCACGGGATAACCATCTACAAATCTAATACCCATTAACCATATCCCATTCTCATCTGAATGCTAAGTAGACCACAATTTGCTGAGGCGTGGGGGGCTCAATGAAATATGGAAATATGGATGTTTAATAATGTAGGGAGATGAGCGGCACTGATACACGGAGCTCGGGCTCTTCTCCTCCCCCACTGCTGCTCTCCCTGTGTGAGGTGATAAGAGACTGAGAGGGATTACAGAGAAGCGGACCCCTCCTCCTCCTCCTCCTCCTCCTCCTCGGCCCGCACATGCAAACACACGCACACTTTCACCTCCGCCTTCTGAGAGGCTACGCCAGAGGCTGCAGACGAGGCGAGGGGAAAGGTAGCTGCGACTTGTGACGATCAGACAAACGCTTGCGGAGGATGAGAGCATGCAGAATACATCATTATAATACACATTCTAAAGAATACATCTGCACCAGAGAGAGAGAAAAGAAAAGAGCCTTATAGTCCGATTTGAATTTTAAACTGGATATTTTACTCAACAGTCAGGCTGCAGAGGGAGCGAACAGAAGGAACCCAAACACAGTGTGAGAATAAATCCTGCAGAATAGAAGCAGCGTAACCCTGAATGGCCCAACAGACGGCAAAGTCTGACTGCAATACAGTCAATAAAAGTCTGGACAGAGAATGGCTCCAAGCTGCAGCCCCACAGCCGAATGTCTCCAAAGATAAAGAGTCAGAGAATGCCCTCATAAAGCAGCACATTAAACAATGCTCCCGTGTGGTAGCTTCACTTTTATAGTTGTGTCGCCACAGAAGACACAACAGACTCCGTGAAGAGAGAGAAGGTGTTTTATTGCTGATGAATGTCCTCCTACAAGGCCCCATTTGTGTAAAGCCATCAGATTGTTGGGAGGCCCCCGCCTGCACATTATTCACGCTGGGAATGCCTGCCATGCTGCCAGAAACTTAAGTGGTTGCTATTCGTCCCCTGATGCGGTTAGGGCGTGTGTGCTGCCCCCATTGCCATGGTGATTACAAGGTGACCTCTGCGGGTCACTGCGATTCAGACTATGTCCATTCAGAGTGGGATAAAGTGTGTGTGTTGTGTGTGTGGAGGGGCTACTCTTCCGCTGCCATTCACATTTTCACACTCGGCTCCTGGTGCCCTCTCTGGCCCAATTAACCCACTGCTGAGCACCAGGATGGCTCCTCATTACTGCGCAGTCCTAATGAGCTCGCCATTCTGGAGAGTTGTGTGTTTATGGAAGCAGCATGCAGGGGCTGTGCATCCATTTCAGACCTCAGGAGGGACTTTGTAAACAGATCTTATAGCTGTGCTGCATCATATGGACACACATTCTGGGGATTGGGGGGGGTGGAGGTGTGCAGAGACAGAATGCTCTTTCAACACACGCACCCTGTTTCTGGCAGTTTTCTCTGTCACAACGTGGCAGAATTTGAAAACAGCAGTCGATTTCCCTGCTAAGATGTTTGGGCAAGCTGCCAGCTCACAACACAGGAAAGGTCGAGAAAAACCTTCCCCTGCGCTTTGGGTCACGGAGCTGTGAGCGCCAACGAAACGTACCACTTTCTCAAGCTACAAAAACGGTGAATCCGTTCAAATGTGCCAAGCTGTTAGCGGGAATTATTTAAACAATAAAATACATGCTTTTCACCCGTGTTTAAAGATTTACATCTCCAGCAGGAATCAATGAGCTTGAGGCTGAATGTCAAAGGCAGAAAGAGAGAGACAGACTAATTGTCTTTGCCCCGTCATGTATTACATGTAAGTGCATGTTCCCAGTGGATTCATTTGAAACATGAATATTGTATTTCTTTGTCATCACGACAATAGACAAAATAATTGCTGCGTCTGAAAGTCTTCAGATTCACAGATCTCAAGCTGGACCTACTACTTGAAGCAACACACTCTAACCAACACACTGTTAACACGGGGCTGATTTTCATCTAAACGCCCACTTAGGCACAGCGATACTTTGGGATAAACACCACCGTCAGCGAGCAGGTGAAGACATTAGCGTGCCAGATTCACGTCCCCCCTCCCCTTCCCTTTGTTCTGTGCATTAGCACAAACGCCACCTGTTGCTGATTGGCTGGGACAGTGCTCTGTGGCTCGGTCCGACCCACTTTGTTGCCCATTTACAGAGCCAGGGCTGTGTACACTAACACTGTGTAACAAAAAAATTCAATAAAACATCCAGCACGCACACAGAATGGACAGCTATCAGAACAGATACTTGCTGAATTTCAAATTCAACAAAAATCAACAAAATGTATAACAAGTTATCCTGAGGGGAGCATGAATCCATGGCAATCCATCCCATAGGTGCCAGGACATTTCACTCATTGTCAGCCCTGTGGTGCCACTAGAGGAAACAAAGTCACTTGGACACATTCTCCAAGCACCATGGATATCTGGACCAACTTTGGTCAGCCGACCAACATCTGCTTAATGTCTGTGCAGGGGAAGCAGATTTTCCAATTTATTCTGGAGCACATAAAAGCACCACGCTGGCAGAGTCTCCAAATCAATCTATGCATTGCAAACTGAAGACGAGTGCTGGAGACACCTCGTCTGGCGTGAGCACTGGTTCATCTCCATAAACAATCATGTCAACACGTAAGAGGTCTGAAGAGGTGACTTATGTGTGAGCAAGAAAAAACCGCTGCATTCCTGGGATGACTGAGTGCAGCGATTTTGTGGTCTCCATGTATGGGACTCACTAAAGACAGGCACAAGTTCAGCCAAGATCGCCAAGTCCTTTTATTTACCAACTTTTTCCCCACAATGACTACGGACAAGACGTGAATGCAACCCCGGCTGATGATGATGAGTGTGTGCGGGCTGCGCCGAGCCTGTTTAGGTCCCAGGCTCTATAAACCCACGTGAGAGCTTCCTGTAGTGAGGCTGGAGCAGAAGAGCCTCCTGCAGCACAGCCACTTCAAAGACTGGCCCGTATTCTCTTTCCCCCGTGGGAAGTCATTATTGAGTTAGCATTGGGGAGGCGCGCTTGTTTTCTCTCCCCTCCCTTGCTCTGTGGTGGGAGAAGCTCGGCCTGCGGTGAATACAAAGGCTCTGTCCAGGAGGGGGAGGGATAATGTTGTACACAATCCAGTCATTACTGCACCGCTGTTGTGGTTTGCCTTCATTAAACTGAGGAGGGGTGGCTTTTTCAAGGTTGGAAAACTTCTGGTGAGACAAAGACGCTTCCATCTGCCAAAGTCTTTCTGCGAGAAGGGAAGAGAGAGGATGTGTGTGTGTGGTGTCTGTGTCTGTGAAAGAGGCGAGCTAAATTACAATCTGACATTTCTTTCATCAGGCCCGTGTTCATTGAAAGGGCAACTCATTCAGCATGTCTGTGCTCTTCAAAACATCTCAGATAAAGCTTGTCTTCAGATGCATAAATCTGTGTAATATGAGCACCAGATTTCCTCAGTGTAACTCACAAAATGCATCATTCACTGGCTGAGGGGGATAAAAGCTGACACTGGGAGACGTGATCCGTCAGTGTGACTGAACGCTGGAACGGTCCGAGGCACTGGATGCCACTTCGATTCCAGAAACGAGAAACACAGATGTATTTATTCAAAAGTCAATGTTCAGACTTATAGCTGCCGAGGAGAGATTTACTGTCCTGTACAAACGCTGATATACAGTATCACAGGTATCTGTTCACTGTCAGGACTCAGGAACTGTATTTTACTTTATTTTTACAACTTGAATTATCATTAACTCAGCAACTTTACTGCTGATATTGCACGCAGCTTTTTAGCCACGCTAGCTGCGTGACTCTAGGGACGACAATCTCATGTTTGGATGGACTGCCGTGAAATTTTGTGCAGACATTCATTGTCCCCTGAGGATAAACTGTAATAAAATCTGATGATCTCTCAACTCTTCCTGCAGCACCAGCATGATCCCAATACTTAAGTTTTAGCTCAAATACATCTAAACTAACAACATTCCCATCAGCCTCAGCAGTACTTTAATGCTAATTTAGCATGCTAACTGAACAATGATGGTAAGCAGTCTTTGCTAAACAATGTGTTAGTCCAGTAGAGTCACTGCTATGGTTATAGACTTTAAATCTTGCTTTAAACAATGAGGGATCGAATTTAGTTTAGATAATACGGCTAAACTGGCGGTTTATGTTCCTGGCCTGCTGGACTCCGCTGACGGGATGTTTCCAGGTCTCAGCTCTTACCTTGGTGGGTAAAATATCATTGTAACCAATAGAAAGAATGAACAAATCTCCAAAAACCACACTAAGTTTTCCTTTAAGGCTTTTGTGGGTTTGGTGGAGCAGAAGAAGGAATGTGGGAAAATTCTTAAAACGCCTCAAGTGACAAGGCTGCGTTGTATTTCCCACACCATCATTTATGTTTAAAAGTGGAGTTGAAATTTTTATCAACATGCAGCATGCAACATATTTCTTCTCCACTACAGGCTTTGGTTTGGTCTGCGCTCAAGAAGTCAAAGCCCTCAGGCTCGAAAGTACTGAAAGTTGTTTTTTCGAACACTGCGGCTTGAAAAGCTAAAATTTTCAGGTCAGAGTTTCACTCTATCGCTGGAATTGTCGAATCTTTACAACCAACCATGTTCAGCTCTTTACTGTCTGATTTTACTGCCTCCTCTCACCTCGTGATTTAAGCCCTATAATTGTATTAATAGTTATTCAGTCTGTCTGCGTCATATTCAACTCCTAACATCTCATCTTTCTATCTCTGAAAGTGACAAATTACATTAGGAGCAGTTGTTTAATCAGAATCTGACTGTATGCACAGGCCTTAGAGGCTGTGCAGAAAGACAAAATCCCTCCACTATAATCGCTAGTAATAACTAGCGTGGCCACTCCAAACACGGAAAGAGGAAATTATGCAAAGTCTGTGTTTAAGATGAGCCAGTGTACTCAAGAGAAAAAAGTAGAGTGGCCTCATGCTGGGAGGAAATCTGTACTACTTATCCCTGTTAGCTGGGAGACATTTGTGTCTTTGTTCTCCCCAGCAGGGCCTCCAGGATCTCCTTCAGTACTGAGGCTACCATCAGATAGAGCGGCTCCATTATCTGTTTCAAAGCCTGCAGGACAGGCGTTTGACAGTTGTCTGATGCTGCCTGGTGGGTTCCAGGGAAGTCCTCCCCAGCAAACATCTGGTTGTCACATCAGCTGTGTGTTTGGGGGGGGGGGGGGGGGGGGCACCAGGAAGCTGCCAGGCTCAGAGACAGAACAATCCCCCGTTTTCTTACACATGAGGCGCATCGCACCACAGAAACCAACTAACTTCGATTTGCTGGGAAAAACTCCTGAAAACGAAAACATTTATCACGCTACATAGCTGATGGGAAAGTCGAGGCGATAAGTGCTATGTGCTCTGCAAATGCACAGAGGTGAACCGGCCAGCTGCGCTCCACGCGGGGTGCTGGTGGTTAACACCACGCACAAGTGCACTTTCAAGGCGTCTGACCGCAGGTCTCGGCTGACACGCTGACCCCGTGCTTGACCTCGTTGCCCTGAGACTTTCTCAGTTGCTGGAACCACAGATGCTTTTCCCTGTGGGGGAGCTGCTGTCTGAGCTGCCAAATGGCCATTGTCATGAACACAATGCCAAATGAGACAAGAGAGGAAGACTCTGTGGAGAGATTGGGCTGCTTCGTCCTGCAAAACAAAGGGACGGTCTCAAGCAAAAGAATGTACACAAATTCATTCTGTAGCTGTCACGCAGTGCTTCGTCGTACTCCCTTTCTTCAGTAAAAACAACACCCATGTTTTTTGGGACCTGCTCAATTCACACCTACCATTCACAATTACTTGAGTCTGTCCATTCAGCTGTTATGGTGCGAGGCTCGGTTTGTCCCTACACCACTTCTTGTCAATTTTCCAGTCTCTGGAGCAACGTGTGATTGTCCAATTCACACGTCTTATAGACAAGTCACAAATTCACTTTTCAAAAGAAAAAAAAAACCCACACAGAACCAGTTTTCCTTTCCTCCAGTGCCTTCATATGGAAACATGAGTCTCACCTCTCTTTCCGCCTCTCAGAGGAACCCTGGAGCACACCGTATTTTACAATGCCATGTTGTTTTCTGATAGAATCTAATTGACCCAATTAATGAGGGTGGGTGGTTGCACGTGAACCAGCGCTGAAAAAAGGAAGTTGGAGCACTTCTGATTTAACTGAGGTAATGTAACACAACACCAGGCTTATAAGCTTTGTCTGTGCTGGCTGCCGTGAATCTATGTTGGCCTCTCTCCAAGCTTTTTGATAAAGGGAAAGACGACAAAGAGAGAGAAAGTGAGGCGACTCGCTTTCTCTTCGCAGCCCAGCAGCTCTGCAGGGGCTTTGGCATCTGAGGAGCTTCAAAAGCATACCCTGAAACTAATGGACTGGAGAGGCCGCTGCTCCATTTGGAATAATACTCTCTGCTAACAATTCGGATATAATTGGGACTGGGTGTGTGTGTGAGGGAGAAGTTTAAACAGTTTCCACAAAGGAAGCGTGTGTTAAATTCTGGAACAGTGACCACACTGTGGCCGAAAAGAAGTTACACATCACTGAGACAATGTGAGGAGAAATTTGCTTTGAGGTTGTGCTCTTGATTCCAATACGCAGGGTTCTGCTCCGACTGTGTGCGAGACTAAAGGGGAGCGCCTGCCCTGTGGCTTAAATCACAGTGAAGTCTTTACGAGGTTGTAAATTTGAGACCGATGCCTCGGGCAGTCAGAGGAACTTTAGGAGTAGAAATGCATGTGGGACAGCGCGGAGATTAAATAAATCAAACCTCCAGCCAGCAAACATCCATTAATCGCCGTGTCCATCATGTGCAGCTGATCGCGTATGCCGTGTCGGCTGCGAGGACTGACAAGATACAGGCACTGCACCGGGGGTACAGATTACATCTCATCTTACCGCTTGACTCCCAGAGATGGCTCACTTAGCGGAGGATGACAAATTCCACGCAGGGGAATATCTCACACTGAAGAGAACAATGCCTACACGAGCTGTCATCAAACCTGTCAGATGACTCAAAGGGCTGCCACAACAAACTGCATGTATGATGGGAGAGGCTGGTCTGTGCGAGGCGCGACCTCACAGAATAGGACTGGAATCCCCTTAGCTCCATCTAATATTATACTCCAAACATGAGCACATAGTTTCAGAAACCACAAGTGAAGACTGTACAGACTTCTATTGTGTGTGAACCAGAAGACCTTATGTGACTACAAGACGGTCACGGACCCAAACCACCGCGACATGCCAACATGAGATCCCTGTCGTATACTGTCTCCAGTACAGAAATAAAGACCTGATACTGGTACTGAAAAAGATCCTGCAGAAACGTGGAAGAGAAAGGAATGAACCCTTCTGCTTGAGGAAAAGGCGATTTGGTTCCAGACACCATCCCCTGCAAAACTCAGGCTACAATGCAAGAGAGGCAACAGAAATGACTAATCACAAACCGCAGCGAGAGCGTTGGCCACACCGGTCCCACACCCACTGAGAAGCGGAGGAAAATCTCCTGGGAGATAACCGGAGCTACAGGAAGTCAGAACCAAACCACGCACCGTGAAGGAGCTCGGGAAAAACCCCCAGCGGACGCCGCAGACGACAACCGAGGCCTCAGCGAGTGAGAGAATGGCTGAGTGACGATGATAAACTCTGGTGAGCCTTTCCTGAACAGTCTACCAGGGACTGGTAATTCCTGATGGATTTAAAAACTGCTCCATGTTCAAAGTGTATTCAGATGATTCACAAATGGCAATGGAGAGGCTCAGTGTTTGTGGATTGTTTCCGTTCCTAAGAGGGAAACTGTTCAGCTGCACTAAGGGTGTAAAAATGAGAGACCATAATCCACACGATGTTAAATTTATCAAGTCTAGGAGTCAATTAAAGTATCAAACTGATATATGGGATGCTGCTTGAGCAGGAAGCAGAGGGACAATGCTTCACAAAAACACAAACGCAGAATTTACTGGACCAATTAAAATATTTAGAAAGCAAATACATGGAACTAAATGAGCCCCATAGATAAATACAATAAAACAAAAGTCAGATCAAATATACGACAGCCGAGTGGAATGCAAAATCCAAGGTATTACGAGAATGGACTGAGAGCCAAAAAATGCTAAAGAAGCTGAAAGTTCCAGCCATAAAATTAAAGATGAGCAAGCTGGGCCATAAATTAGAAGAAATACAGCACTCCTTTGAAAAATACTACACAGCACAAAAGGCAGCGAACCTTCAGCAGATTTACCATCAATTAGAATCAAAGAAAACAGAGTAATGACACGAGAGACGGCGAAAGAGGAGAGTGTCAAGACTTCAAACAAAGCACTGGGGTCAGACGGGCATCCAGTGGAGTGGTATGACATTTAGAGACTTAATGACACCAACTAACACTCCTGAAATGCTTCAACTACACACACCTATACAGGAATAAGCAGCGATACCTGTAATTCCAAAGAGAGGCAAAGATAAGCTCATTTTGACCAATATCAATTCTAAATATAGATTAGGATGAGTCACATCATGTCATTCACAATGACACCAGTGTCATTTTGAATATGATTTTCAAAAAAACAATCAAATCCTCACAATGGCAATATTCTGACTTATTAGTGTAATGATGTCACACCACATGGCTGATCACCAAAGTCACATTGCTCCTGGCTCCATGACGGAGGAGTTGGCTGCAAACAGTGGAGCGACTGCAGTAGCATTTCACCCTGATTTCACCAAGTCAAGCTGAGGCACCCGGAGGAGTACGAGGAGAGCTCAGCAGCTAATGTGAGCTCTACACAGGACCGAGAGATGAAACAATTTTGGCAGCGGATTACAATAAAATTTACGTTGAAGCAATAAACTCTGGACATTTTTACTCGATATGGATAGATCTAACTGCCTGACATAAACACAGCAGTTTTTGGCCTGCGTGTTAATGTACACGCCCATTTCATACCTCACTGGAAACAGCATTGTTTGAGCTAACGATGAAGGAAGTGGATGTGAGTGCGAATGTCCTCTGGAAAAGAATCGAGGGGCACAAAGGCGACTTTAGCCTCTCTGTCGCTGCCTGTTAGCTCGAGGGCGAGGCTGAGCACCTCTCACACACACACACACACACACACACACACACACACACACACACACACACACACACACACACACACACACACACACACACACACACACACACACACACACACACACACACACACAGTGGACAGCAGCTTAACTTCCGAGCCCACAGCAGAGGGAATGAAACTGACTTCAGGATACGCTTTAGTAGAGTCACAGTGACAACGCTCATTATCCATAAGTGAAACAAAAGGGCGGCAGTAGGCAATTTGTCAAACACCTGTTGAACGAGCAGAAATGAGTCATCTGTGGGGACTCTGCCTGCAGTAACATACTGCCCCCTATTAATCCAGTTTAACACTGCCAAACTTTATGCTAAAGTGCTCCACATAAACTCACATCATCCTCCAAAGCTGAGGAAACTGTTGACAAAGACAGCAACATGACATCAATTGTATGGAAATGGTTTGGATATCTCAAAAGAGACAGCAAAGCGCAACTGAAAACTAGGCCTGTACTGAAGTTCAAAGTTTCAAAGCTTCATTTCTAACACTGACATTCGAACTTGTATCGTGGTATCGCAGGGCTTTGCAGAGCGTTGTTGGGGTGGGGGTGGGGGGGTCCGAGCGAAGTGGCTGCTGAGTGCGCGGAGCTGTGGAGGAGAGAGCCGGGGGCAGACCAGAGCAAACGCCTGCAGACACGCCACACCATGCTATGATCTGCAGCCGTTCACAGGCGGCTGGAGAGCGAGCTCACAGTTTACTCTTTCAACTTCAGGGATTAAACGGTGGATTTATCTCCTCTTCTACCTGTTTGCAGTGGCAAACCGCGGAGGTGCTGACCTGTACTGTAATTAGTGCCTCTTCGTTGACTGTTTACTGGAGGGGAAATGTACTTCATGTCATGAAGGTACGAAGGGGAAAGGGGAAGAAGAAAAGAGACTGGAAGAAGTGGTGTCTGGTGAGTGTGGAGTTCAGTAAGAGGCTGAACTGAAAACAAACACACACGCGCATACACACACACACACACCCTCAATGCCTGCAGTTGCTACCTCAGGGCTAATGTACAGTTTCTGGCTCTTTGGGACGGATACACACAAAAGATCCCACTGAGCTCAAACTTGCATGAGTAATGTGTGGCAAATTTTATTACTTTTCCTCTGGGGGATGACGACAGAAAACACAGAGACAGATTCTTTATTTCAGAAACCAGTGACTTGTGCTGTCCGGTTTGCACTGGTTGTACCATTTCCGTTCAACAAGTAAAGAGCTTAAATCCAGCTGATGACTTTGTTCTCCAACCTGCCATGGTCAATTTTCCAACAAACCAGTTTCAGGGGTCCAATTCAAACAAGTTATGTACCTAATTTATGTGCACTTGTTTCATTTAAGCTCAGTATCTCAGAGTCTTTAGTGCATTTGCGGTGCCACTAGTTTCTCCTAAAGCTGTTAGCACCCAGCGAACACATCATTATTTTGGGAAGTGCCGAGGCAAGCTAATGTGTATCGTTTGGTTAAGGCAGACATGGTGTGTTTGCAAAGCTAAAGGTTTCAATTTAGATGTTATTTATTCTATTCTTTATCACAAAATGTTAGATGCTTACATTTGTGTTTAACTATATTCTAAAGTTGAACTAATGGTTGAAACTAATGGTTTCATCAGGCTCCAGTCTGGATACCCAAGTTCTCAGTGTTTCCTCATCTCATCAAGAATATCATCATCCTGAAATACAGTGATATTATTTCAGTGCAATATCACCCGTCCTGAATGTAGATCACAGATTACACGCCTCAATAACTGCAAAAAGACTGGAGAGTATAATTTCATATCTCAGATCTAACTGATACAGACCACAGACAGACAGACAAGACAATGTGAGACATGCTTTACACCTGGCTGAGTGTATGAGAGGGATAATGCAAAGCCT
The DNA here is from genome assembly GCF_039877785.1 of Chaetodon trifascialis. Classification (NCBI taxonomy): domain Eukaryota; kingdom Metazoa; phylum Chordata; class Actinopteri; order Chaetodontiformes; family Chaetodontidae; genus Chaetodon; species Chaetodon trifascialis. The sequence goes on along the minus strand of NC_092058.1, from coordinate 23,047,760 downwards.
ATTACTGTCAGCCTTGAGGCAGAAAAGGCTTTGACTCAGTAGTTTGGGCACAGCTGTACTTGGTACGGCAACATTTTGGCTTCAACAGAGCAGCAGTTACATGTTTGTATCGCCCTCCCAATGCCAGGATTTAAACAGTCTTGCCAGATCAGTCTCACCTGAAAGATGATGCCACCAAAATCTGTCCCACGTGACCACTGACGTGCACTGAGCACACACATGCTGGTGTAAACAGGAAGCAGATAGTTTACTGTACTATTATTGGGCCAGTTTACAACACACCTGCACAACTTAGAGCAGGCTCACAGCTCTCATATACCAGCGAACTCTGAAACTGAATCAATCTGAATAGCATTTACACAAACACAGCTTGCTTTCTTACAGTCCCACAAAACTTGAGCATCATTCTAAGGAAATAAAATGCTGCTTCCCTGTAATAAAAGGTCTTGTTTGGTACTTAACCTTCGATCTACCTCTGTCTTTCTCACACAAGCACTCTCACTCAGAGATGAATTCAGTGAAAAAAAATACTTTTTTTGCCAAACACAGTTACAAAAAAGTGGTTTTATTTCCAATAGCCACCAACAATGATACTGTAATACTACTAGGCTGCTGGCAGGTTACGACAGCCATTAATTGCTCGCTCTCTCTCCAACACACACATCAAATCTACTTTCTTTTCATTCTTTTTTACTACATTAAGGGTCAAGAAATTCGGTCACCACACGTCTCACTTGTTGTACCTCAGTTTCAGGGTTGTCTGGTGTCGTATTAGCAGCTCTGCTGGGTGGCTGGAGGTCCCTGCCGTACTGGAGAGCAGCAGTTACGCTTTATTCATTATCTTTGTGAACTTAGTTGTGCAGAACAAAACAAGCATGCAGTAGAGGACAAAGGAATGGACCTCCATGGCCTGTAAGACAGCTCCTGCGGGGTAACTCGGCCACTGGGGTATTCCCTCATGAGGTACAGCATCAGGGGATAAACTGGATCAGCGAGAAGAAGAAAATGCAGAACTTATCTGCTGCCAGCAGCATAGGTCAGCAGCGTTTTCAAAATTCTCAATTGTCGGGGATCAATTAGAAACACCCGAGTGGTGTGGATGCTGGTTATAAAGGCAGCAAAAGTTATGTGTTTTCAAATTAAAAAGTATTAGTATGGATGCAGCCTTACTGTATTGAACTGCTCGCACAAGCAATCAGAGAAGACAGGGAAGTAACAGGGATTGTTCTTTTTTTTTGCCTTCATTGAACAGCACAGTTACAGGGTGGAAAGGCAGGAGAGAGAGAGGTGAAGAAATGCAGCGAAGAGGCACAGTGAGAATCAAAGCCAGGCCGCTGCAGGACGGACAGAGCTTTAGTGCACGGGGCGAGGTGAGCATCCTGAAGCCCCCAATAGTGCCATTCTGGTTAGACAAACGGAATACGAGATGTTTGTCCCTGGATAAAGGCTCAGTGACCCCTGACCAAGACAGCCTTAAGTCTGCCTAAGTTAACATCTCATCTAAATCTATCTGGTTCTTGAGAATCTCCGAAGATAAAATCTGAAAGAAATGCTCAAGTTGGAATATGTGACATGACAGAGACTTCAAACCTGCACAGCTGGATGGGAGGTTTACCTAACAGCTGTTTATATGTGAGGACAAAGAATCAATCTAACTATGACAGTAAAACTACTAGAGTTATACTGAAAAATACAACAGTTACTGTGCGGTCACTGCTGGAGGAAGTGTGGGAACTCTGTGGCTGATCACTTTCACATCTTCTGGGACTGCGCTGTAATTGGACCTCACTGGCTGGGAGTAGCAGCAGAGATTAGTGGTGTAAAGGAACGTAGCTGATCTGTGATTCCCCACCCCCGCCAATTTAGACATCATGGATTTTGATGTGCGTCTAATCACGCTGTTACTGTACCGGTGCTTGGAGAGGCCAAAAAGGGTGAAAGACTTGCAGTTATTTGACACAAAGTGAGGCTCGAAGACACATTTTGTTTTATGTCTGTACCTGTTCTTGTTGTTTTACTAACCCAAATGTCTTTGCCCCAGCTTATACGAGAGGCTAAAAAAACTTAAACCTCACTTCCTTTATTGAGCGAAAAGAAAAAAAAGACAGAAAGTGGAAATGTAACAATTCAATCGCAGGTCAGCGCTACGAGAGCACGAGCTAATCCATTTAATGATCGATGCAGGGCGTAGTAGGTGTCAGCATGTTAGGTCAAGCTGACATTTAGTTCCAGCGTACAGCGGAGGGAAAGAGAGGAGGAGCAGGGAGGGGGAGGCAGCGCTCCTCCACTGATAAGAGACTGATTGAGTTTTCAGTGACTTGACAGAGCGTCAAAAGCTCCATGTCATTATGCAGTAAGATGGAGAGCCTTTAAAGGCAGAAGTGTGTCTCCTCTCTGGTCAGAAAAAGATCCCGCTAACCCTAAGCTAAGCTAAGCTATCGATTTCTCCCACCCATTAAGATCCAAGCATCTGCAGCATTTTTAAGAGAAGAATTCAAGAGTTCTGCTGGAAAAATGTAGAAGAAAGAGAGAATGGGGGGGTACTAAATCCCTGCAGACCTTTTATCGTGTCTGCATCTGGGCGCCGAGCCTACAACATCAGGCACACATTTTTCAACTGGGCTTTTTCCAGACGAGCACACCACTTGGCTGAACCCTAGCCAAGAGTAAAACAGAGCTCATTACTGAGTAATGTGCTTGCAGGCTCACATTTGAAATGTGTAAGTAATTGTAAAATATGTCCGAGGAGGAGGAGAGAGTCATCAGACCTATATCACTTGGAGAAAAAGTGCAGATTCTGCATGTTTGGCTTGCGATGCCAGTGGAAGGCTACACCCAGAGAAGACATGAGGCGGCCCGGCGCACACGTGTGCTCTTCAAACTTTCACACAGAGTGAATCCGCTGAGTGCAGCTGCCTCTTTTCAGTCTCACTGATGGTGCTTTTGATACATGATAATGGAGACAAGGGAGACTGCATCTCTCGCTGGCTTGGTCATTCAATTGGCCCTGCTGTGACAAATGACTCGTCCAATCCTCTCCTCCAAAGCGCTGATGCATCATGGGGGCTGAGTGGCACTTCCCTCGGCTCTGAAGGTAATTCTCTGAAGATGAAGGCCCCTGACGTGTGCGTGCGCTGCTTTACGAGTGTGTGTTGGTGAACTTACTTGACCCTCTGGATCCAGATGCAATAGTCTGTGATGTACAGATCGTTCAGTATGTAGGCCGGGTCGTTCTCTCTGAAGACTTTGTGAATATCCAGCAGGCATTTGAGGACGCAGGCTCTCCCTGGGCACAGGAACACACCGTGGCAGGCAAATGGAAAAACAGTGTTATTCACGCTTAGTATTAAGGATGACAATGCACTCCAGCGCCTGGCAGACACAGCGTGCATCTAAAAGCTTGCAGTCATTGTTCCATACATAAAAGCCAAGGTACAGGATCAGAGGAAAATCCCAGCGAGCTGCAGAGTAATTTGATCCATACGGTTTAAGAAGAGTTCCTGGTTAAGAAGTGGTTCTTCTGAGACAAAAGAGCCACAGAAGACAATTCTATTTTTGGCATTCGTTCTGTCAATTTAATGGCGGCTCTGCTCAGGCTTTCTGTCAGAAACACGTTTGCCTTGATCTGTCAAAAATAGCGCTGAATGTTTTTGATGACTTTCCCCTCGACAGTCATTCAAGCCTGCCCATTCAGCGATTGCACAGCTTCATTACTGTCCTCATCTGAATCCATTTTGCTTGTGATCTGACAAACGTGAAGGGCCTGATTTTACATTTTACAGACATCGATGATTCAATCCAGCGAGATAGGGAACTGGAGTGTTTTTTCCGACTGCGCATGGCACCAAGGCGAACACAGGTCACGTAACCACACAGCTTGGTGCTTTAAAATCTCTTTTTCTTGACTAGCGTTCGAGGAAGTCAGTTTCTGAAAATCCTGTCTGCTTTTAGTATCAAGCTGTCAAAGCTCTCAAGCCCCAAAGTCTGTTTTTTGCATACAACACTGCTGCAGTCTTATCATGAATGTATGGATTTGCCACCCAATCTGATTTACAGCTTAATCCTTTGAACTGTTTGAATACATTTCATTTTTCCACTTCTCTACTGTGACTCAAAACCTGCTTAGAATTGGGATGTGGTATAGAATATGGACACAACTTCTGTGTTGAAGCCTGCTATTTGAATTAGCCATTGCAGAACTTTGGAAATTCCCCAGCCGGAGGAACACTGATGCTACTGGGCTTATGCTCGAGCTCGACTCGTGATTTTAACTCCCACTAATGACTCGTGATGCTGTAACGGCAATAATTAGAGTCTAAAAAACAAAAGAGTTGGAGAGATAACTTTGTTCCCTCACCCTCAGGCTGAATGCAAATGTCTCCTGCCAATGAAGATGTTTTTATGTGTTTTATGAAGCTCCTTTTTGTGTTGCTTTGAGCACTGTAAACAAACCTCCATGGAGCTGTGGTGGAGGAAGCAGAAATCAAGATGAATATTTCAAAACCTTGGCGCATGAAACTGCAATACTCTGCAGAGTTAGATACCACATACATGTTAGTGAGGAAATATGTGCTCTTTGGGAGCAACTTAAATACTGTACACCCACCAGAAGCACACACCACTCCATGTGTAGAGGATATCTTTCAGGATGTGATACATTACAGAAAATTGGATCTTAATCACGATTTAAATAAATCATCTGCCAGCCAAAGTATGCAAACTATCAAGCATGTATATCTGTTAAATGGTGGGAGTTTTCTGTTACGATGCAGATGACGTGGTTCATGGTCGACACCTGCGCTTTGGAAATAGGTTTTGAGAACATTTTAGACTGCATGCTGCAGCTTTCAACACCACCAGAGCACCACACTGAATCTCCATTTGTTATTCTGGCAAATCACTTTTCCCTGAAGTATACAACATGCCAAACTGTCACAGCACTTCTCCGTCCAATCAGGCATATAAATAGCCTTATGATGAGGCCAACAATCCACAGTGGGCAAGAGAAAATGCTCCTCTCCACCTCCGCAGAGCTGGTTGGCATTGTCCAGAGACATTCCAGCCCAATCAAAATAAACAGCGCACTCGCAGCGAGGAAAACCTTAAACAAACATTTGGTTCTCGTTTAAGCATGAGATCGTATGCAGGGAACTCTGCCCTCCAAATTCAGGACTTGGATCATGTGAGGCGAAAAAACACACTCACATCCAAGATTTGACTTCTTTTTCACAGGGAAGATTCATGAGTTGTTTGGAGAGAATCAGGGGAAAGGTTGCTCTCTGCACCAGTTCAACATTGATATTCTTGGAGAGTCGGGGTGGGGTGGAGGGAATCGATTCGGAGCTGCATCGCGATTCTCCCTCTCTCTCTCTCTCTCTCTCTAAAGATTATGTCTCAATGCAGAAAAGTAAATAATTGGAACACTGACATTTAATGGATTCAAACTGTTATTGGGAAACACTCGCTAAATCAATGATCGTGACTCAGGTGCTTTTGGAGAACGCCCCTGGCAACATGTGAGATGTGATTTTGGCTCACTGGTTAGAGGCTACTCCCCCCCGTGTGATCTGTTTTTCCAACAGTTGAATCTGTACCGGAGGAAAATAGAGTGGTTTAACATTAGAAAGGTGCTGTGTCTTCTTGATGTGAGCAAGGTTGATTAGGCAAGAGCAGGTTGTCCGATGAGTGAGGGAAGAATGTGCAATCCAAATGGACAACGGCAGTTCTTTCATGGCCGCTGAATGAGCAGGCTTGCATACAGTAGATGTAGTGGTGGGTGTGAAGGGCACCCAAAACAAAGCCTGCTGTGTCTTCTGCACAAAAATGTGGAGATTAAAAAAAGTGCAGAGGCAGCAAAGATAATGTACAGCGATCAATACATAAGAAATGAGAAGAGTGCATCAACATTCAAGTTCGCTCAGCTGGGAATCTGAATCATATTATGGATATTTTTCAGCCTTGCACTAAATATCTACCAGGTATGTTAGTTTATATTGTCTAACAGAAAAATGTGAGAATGATATCTGTTTCAGAGGGAATGCATTTCCAGCTCCATGTTCTATTTCAAGCCATGGAATCGATTTATCAGTTATCAGTGAACCGCCTTAATAAAGGACACACATGTAAAGCGAAGCATATAGTTTCATGAACCGCCAAATTCCCGGACTCTTTTCCCTCGCTGTTAAGTTTTCATTTTCATTTTGGGATGTGTTCATTTCCATATGAAGTGAGAGATTATTTTATGTAAATGTTCCCAGCACTTGGGCAGAAGGGACAAAGATAACATGGAACTGGGAAAATCTATTCTATTAATTGAAATTGACAGATAACTGATAGAGAATCAGTTAATCTGCACAATCTATCAAGCTATAATCTATCATTATTTCAGATGAGTTCTTTCTCACTGTTTTTTTCTATAGAGAAATATTTGTCTTTCCCAAGACATAAAAAATGAGAAACTACTGAAAGATTGTGATTCATACCTGCATCACGCAGATTTTCTTCATTTGACTTTGTAACTTGAAAGGAAGCTAAACTTTTTGAAAATCTCGATAATACCAAAAAAAAGATGCTGTATATCATTAGAATGAGACGCTTTATCAAAAGAATGACTTAGTGTCTCAAAACAATGAGAAACTTTCTCAAAATAACGAGTTAATATCTTAAAATAATGAGAAACCTCAGAATAATGACTTGGTATTGTAAAATAATTAAGTTTCTCAAAATAATTAGTTATTATTACAAAATATTGACCACATCTCAATGTAATGAGCAAGTTGTGATTTTGAGAACGTTTCTCATTATCATGACTGACAGGATCTTCACAATGGTACAAATGGGCTTCCATAGAGAAAGACCGCTAAACCTCGGATAGAAATAAAAGTACATCATCTGCAAATAGAGAAATGCTATGACAGACTCTGGTTTGATGGCTGAAGACTGTCTTACTGCGTGGGCTGAGGGTTACACTGATGAAAGAAATAGTACAGGGCACAGGGGATAGTACTTTCAAGAAATGTGAGAGCAAAAGATTTTGTGGCTCAGATGAACACCATTTCTCCATTTTTTTAAAGAATATTACTAATTCTGTCTTCTCATTTTTCATTTTTTGAGAGCGAGACCAGAGGCACTTTCAGATATCAGGAAAAGCAGCAGGAACTGTTCTGCCTTTGTCTGATTTTGCCACTGACGACGACGATGATGATGATGATGTGCGTGAAAGGCAGGAGAGGTACATCTTGATCCAGTGTCAGGTCCAATGTGCCAATGCAATTCAGCTATGACACTGGAACACTTCAGAGCAGTTCAGTTGTGTAGTTTGGTACATCTAGTTAAAATGAACATACAGTACCGTGGCATTCAATCTCAGCACTGTATTTCATACTTTTCCTCTTTCCTTTTTCCCTCTCGTCAAAAATGCACACACACAATCCATGCATCTCATCCAATAAAAGACCATCAGTCCCTTGAACCTAAAGTGTTCACACCATGTCCTGGTGGTAAAATGTCATCAGTCCTCCTTGATTTGCCACACTCGGTCAGAGTGCTTATTTGACCTAAAATTTGACTTCCACATATTCAATTCCCCAAATTTCCTTGCCCTCCCTCTCAGATTGCCCAAACAAAATGCCATGACCAGTGCAAAACGTGCCTGAATGAATGAGAGCAGAGGTGCATGGAGGATGGATCTGTAACAGGGGACCACATCTGGCATTTTCTTGTCTTGTCCTGTCAGTTCAATCATGAAAGCAGCACGACCAGAGGTCCCCCTCCACACATCCTTACTCTTGCTCCTCCGCCCCCCGCTTGTCTTTACCTGCCCTGTAGCTCTTTAGTTACAGCTACTTAGGAGGCAGGTGGAGGAGCTCCTTGAGAATACTCGCCATGCTGCCAGAGGGCTGTTCAAATATTTACCCCCGGATAACATTTCCTCGGAGGACTTAACCTGTGTGCTGCCATTAATGGGTTTGTTTTGCTAATACCTATGAATGTTTGCTTTCACAGCCACTTAACTGAAGTGCCTCAAACATGCAGCATGCATTTCCATTTGCTTTATCCTGACAAATTAATTAGTGTGTAAAGTTATGCTGGGAGGAAACACACCCTCAGACCCACGACAGGCCAAATTACTGGAGTGTTACAGTTCATTAAGGAAAAGCCCTATTACTCATACTTCCCTAATGCTGGCAAATAATGAAGTTTATGAGTTGTGAGTGAACGATACATTTTTTCAATGTATTAAGGAAAAAAGGCTGATTATGTCACTATTATTTTGCATAATGTTCACTCACAGACTGTATAAAAGCCACACTCATTGGCTTGTGGATCATCGTTTCGAAGCCTTGAGTTTGGCATGATGGCCATCACACCTTGGTTTGACATATTCTTACAGCTGCATTCACACTAGTTCTACAAATTGTGTACTAGATAAAATGAGACACATTCATTCAGGAGCTGATAGTAAATTCTCTGGTGTAACATTAATGTGTGAACTCAGCAGCAACAACACACAACGTTCTCTGCAGGAGTCAACATTGCCATGACAATGATGTCAACTAGAGAGAAATAAGGTACACTCAAACAAAATTCATCTGGGACAGGATCGCTGTGAATCATCTCCAGCTATGCTGAATATTAACGTCACTAATGATCTGTTGATGAACAGAACGTTTATTCCAAAATAGAAAACGTTAATCTTCATAACGTGTTGTGGCCTCTTAATAACACAAGCCAGCAGGGGTCAACTACATTTGTTCAGGGACCAAAATGTTTCTACGCAGACACTGTGGGGGCTTGACTTTTAAATAACACACACATGTATGTAGGCCTAACTAGCCTATTATTGTTTAATAATTTCACTTCCTGACAAAATTGTTATTTTCATGAGCTGATGTCAGTGTGAACAGACTCCCAAAAATCATGGAGAATAAAAATGCTATCAAACCTCCAAGGATGCAGTCAGTGCTCAGTCCAACTACCAATGAAAGAAGACCTTATCTCAACAAAAACCTCCTCCTCAGGGTCCCAGGAAGCAAACAAGAATACTCACTTTGAGACTCAATACAACAATTGGCCAACAGAAATAAACCCAAGTGCTGCCGCTTGCATCTAACAGCCAAGCTGAGTGACTCTCCATCTATTTCAGTAGAGCAGGTGAACTACGAATTGTGGACTTTTTGGCTCGTTGCCAGGGGTTGGCATGCTAACTGACGATCATCTCAGGATGGACTGGGCCTCTTCTACTGGTGAATAACGTTAGATGATGCATTTGACCTGCGGGCTGCTAGATGGTCCAGAGGTCCAGACTTTAAGAAGTCCTGTCATAAAGCATGCCCTGCTTTACTGTTGACTTTACGAACATGCTGTTGTATTAAAAAGACTTGAAACTATCAACTGAGATCACAAATTCATTCAGAAAAAGTTTACGGAGGTAGTAAATTCAATTAGAAGTAGGGTCAGTTTCTATTAGACTTCTATGCACTTGGACTTCTTTTTGCAATCAGTGAAGTCACTGTTAGTAGCTGGCCATTAGAAATCACCATCACTTTCTTATATACAGTCTATGGAGTAAACATTATGGAAAATAACAGTGAAATAATAGTTTTTTCTACACTAACACACTGAAACAAATGAGCAGAGCCTGTTATCGGTTGCTTGATTTGGACAAAGAAGGACCAGAGTATGATGTTATATGAGCTGTCAGTAGGCACTGGAACAATTTCCAGGCTCACAGCAAACATGAGAAATCTCATTACAGCAGAACAAGAGTGTCTGAGGTAAGAGAAAGAAAGGTGAGGGGAAAGAGTGGCTCCAACTGCCGTTTCCACGGCTCTTCTGATCAACTCATCTTCCTACTTAATGAGGCGCAGAAATGCTAATCTGGAGCTTAAAAGGCCTTTAATTTGCTGTCATTTACCAGCATTAAAATCATCACAAGCTGGATAATCTTAGCCCTCACACATCCTGAGTGTGTTTACACTGCACAGTTTCATCTGTCCGCAGGGGATTTTGATTTAAAGATTACTCTGGGCTTTGAGATATCAAAGTCAACAGTCCGTTCTCAACTAATCCACATTTCTCTCCCAGAAGAGGTGGGAGTCGGGCCACTCGCTCTCTGAGCTGGAGGAATATTACTTTCAAACACATGGCGTAGAATGAGCAGCATGAACCACTTTCTATAAACTGTGTGTGTCCAGCAGTCAGAGATTGTATCACGAAAGCACGCTGACTGTCTTTTTAACAGCTTACTTTAACAATGTGTGTGTGGGAGTTGGTGGTTCTAAGAGACTCACCTGACTGCAAAATCCTCGTTGTGTCACGAGCTGCCGCACAGACCATGGCAAAGTGTCGGTAGAGCGGGTAGCACAAAACCCTGCGTCCAAATGACACCAGGACATCTTTCAGGGAGGTGTACGTCTGCAAAACAGAGCACAGGAAACTTAGAACAGCATCAAGCACAAGAACAGGCCATGTTTTTACGCAACAAGGGAAGGAAATGGAAATAGACATTACAGTGCAACAGACAGTCAAGTGTTGGTTCAACCACATGTTTTCCACCCAGGAATTGTTTTCCTTTTTTCTTAGGTCGAAGACTGGCTCTTATTGGTGTGCACTGCAGTCACTGGCGCGCTAATTACTCCTAACAACCCCTCGTTTATAGAGCTGGCAAAATAGGGGCTCACAACTCTTAAACACCTCTGCAGCCTTAGCTTGTTAATTGCTGCTTCTCTTTAATCACTGCCTTAACTCTCAGATTTTCTCTGTACTAATGGACACACAGCCGGCAGACAGAAACAGAGATTTTTATCCTGCCTTTCTTTCTCCGCTCTTCTTTGGGGCTTGTTAGGGATGTGTTGCGAGCTTGCAAGTGCGTGTCATCGGGGATCATGCTCTCCCTTGGGCTTGTTTAGCAAGAGAGTAAATAAGGTCTGCTGCTGCGGGGGGAGGAACCACAGTCACACCAGCGCAGTCGACTGAGGACAAGTAAACATGCAGCAGATGGAGGGAGGAGGGGAGAGGGGATGGCAGCGGGATAAGGTGGTAGGGGAAAGGAGAATGTTCGGCATTAGTGAGGCGAGAGAGATAGACAGCGAGTGCATAAAAAAGCGATTGCAGAGAGGGAGAATGGAGTCAGGAAGCAGAGCTGATTTCAGCTGTGACACACAGACAGACAGGCAGTCAAAGACAGAGAGGAATCTATTGTAGAGCACAAGGTGAAGAGAGGAGGAGGAGGAGAAGGAGGAGGAGGAAGGGGAGACAGGGAGTGAGGGATTGAGCGAGGTGGCCTGTCAATAGGAGCTGACAGCTCTGCTGACTGACTGACGAGCAGCACAGGGCTGCCAGGCAGGTGAAGACTGTTCTTTACTCCACTGCCACCACAACAGGAAAACTACTCCCTCTCCAACTGTGGTCACGGTCTCAGCAACCAAGCTCCTCCAAGCAGCCCCGTCGACTTGTTTATAATTAGCAACGGCACGCGTCTCGGGTGATTCAATCACAAGTGCTGAGCATGTGTGCATGTCCAACACCTAATGAGGACACCATGGGATCTTATCGCTCAAGAACTATTTGAAGGTGCTCTGGGATGCACTTACCACTTCTGTAGTGCCGTGTGAATTAATGTGTCCCTGACATTAATGAAGGATCTTCTATTCAGCATCATCTGTCTTGGCAGATGTGTTCGTGCACAACTGTCAGCTGAGATTTAAGCTTGATTTATGGTTGTTCATTAAGGGGTTACGTTGGAGTGGATGCGCACCTGCTTAAAAATGACTACACTTCAGGCTACCTTGGCTGCAGAGACAGAGCTGTGAGGTGGAAAGAGGTATTATGCACGCCCCTGGTATTAAAATGTAAAGGTCCCTTTCATTTTTGCTACAGACAATGTCATGAGGCTCACAGCTGGACCACTTCTATGGTATGAAACTTTTCAAAGTTAAAGCATGAGTAGAGAAGACTAATAACTTATGAATATTGCATTCCATTTCTGCCACATTCTGGCCCCCCTAATCTTACACTGAAGTTTTTTAGTTCACTACCACTCCGATTAGCACAATTAACTGGCCTCCTTGCCGTGAAAACGGTGGTCGAGGGTCATGGCTCTTGTAGAATTTAGCCCCGTCCACCATGGCAGAATGATTTCAGACACAGGCAGTTGAAATAACTCAAAACTGACGACCATAACACAAAATGTGATCATTGAGTCCTGTGTTTCTACATTCAGTGGCATTGAAGAGATCATTTAAAGAAAAAAAGGGAAATGGGACCACAGAGTGAGAAGAACTGCTGTGAGAGAACTGTGATTGGCTGCTTGTGTTTTCTCGGAAAAGATTCTGATTCCTGCGGAGACTGTCGACAACAGGGGTGACATTAAGGAAGTTGAAGTTTCATCAAGCAAAATGTGGCAAAACCATCTGAACTGAAAACATTCTGCTCAACACCATCATTGCTCTGTCACACAGAGAGTGAAGGAACATAAAAACAGTGATGCAAGGGAGCCGTCTCCTCGTCAGTAACGAGACAGAGTGATGTCTCATTACTGACTGGATGTAATTCCAATTATACAAGTGCGTGCACAGCGCACCATCAGTGAACGTCACAAAGCTGTGACACACACAGTTACTGTGGGAACAGCAGGACATGGTCTAATCATGTTTGGTACATCAGGCTAGTCTTATGCCATCAATGTGACAGAAACATGTGAGCTAAAAGGAAAAACATACGCCATGAGCATCATGGTGGGCCTCCCATTAATCCCTTGCATCAACTATAAATCCATCTTTAGATGAAGTGCATTTAGATTTAAACCAAAAGCCTGCATGTAATCTGGGTGTATGTGGATACGGATGTGAACAGGGCCATTTGGTCCGGTGAGATGACCAGGGACTACTGCTTCCTGCAGCAATGCCCACATTGCCGCAAATGCACGGTTTCCTCTACAATCTGAGCTCCACACTAAGCTTCCTGAAGTGGAGAAATTTGAAGCAACAGCCCAGAAATGTAGAACAGACAGAAAACCATAGTGTTTGACAAAACCACACCTGCAAAGATACAATATCACAGAAATGTTCAGAAGCCAAATTTCTACCATTTCTGCCAACATCCCCGCCATTGATCATTTTGTATGTCAAACATTGTTCTCACAATGCAGAGGCCTCTTCAAAGACGCTTTTTACAGAGTAATCTGGAACCTCCTCAAATCTGGAAAAGGTCTGATGTAATAAGACCTACTCCAGGTCAGGTTTTACTCAGTTTAGTTATTTAGTTATTACTCAGTTATTTTTACTCAGTGAACCTGCTTCTTGGAACAAAACATCAAAACTGTACATTTACACTGAAGAATAAACCTAAATCACCGTTTTATACCTAACAGTAATCCAAACTGTAATGAGAACACCTGAACTTTGTGTTTGACTATTTGGAAACACTAAAATAATAAATAATGGAGAGCAGGAAACACTAGAATAAAGATGTAATGAGCCTATATCAGACTGTCAAAATGGAGCATGCTTCCTTCGGCTGCTTGCATTGGACTGGATGCATCATCAGCTCCAGGAGGAGGGAGAGGTTTAGCCACTTCCTGCTGTTATAGCACATCAATGTGGAACACAAACTTAACGATCCGGCATGAATGGAACCCAATCTGGACACAGGAACAATTTTAAAAAGGAGTGCTTTTACCATGGACATGGGCTAAGATATTAGAGTACATAAGCAAACTCCTATTGATTATATATTAAGTATAAGTCAGTATACATGTTTTACACAAAGTTTGTTTCAAAGTCTGAAATCCAAACTGAGCAAAATAATGGCATAACATAGGCAACTGTTGATCCTTTTGTTTTAACAATGTTTTCTCTTCTAGTTTGAGAAAAGAAGACATACGTACATCATTAAACAACATTGTTTCCTCAAGCAGGTACCTGCCAGCATAAACTGCCTCTGTGAGAATGCAATCATTAAGATGAAGAGCAAACCTGAACTCAATCTGAACTCTGTTTCACTTACAAAAATCTTACACGTGGTGCTGACGAGGCCACATTTCAATGGAAATCACGCCCTTTTCCCACAATGATGCATATATTTTGGTCTAAATCTTTATATCTACTATAGACTTTTGTCTATTCGCTGGCTAGCTGGGATGGGAGCAGCAGGGATGGGAATGTAATGGATCTTTATTGGGTGCTTTTTTAATTTGAGTAATTTAGCTTTCAACAACACTTGCTTACAGAATAAGCCCAGTTTTCCATATACTGGTGTCACACCATGCTGAAATGTTGTTGGCAAGTGGGACACAAACAGCAAGAGCGGTTGATGAAGACACTCCAGACGTGGTTGGGTGGTCAGGAACAGCAGCATTCCAGCTCTCAGTTGGCAACAAGACCTGCCAACATGTTCTCTAAATACACATCTGTTACTTGATGGAAACCAGTTTCATCTGTTAATGGGTCTCACTCTTAGTTGCCCACAGACAATTTAAAAAGCACAAGTGGTTAAGGATGCAAGTCAGCTGCATGATAAAACAGGAAGAAACATTTAGAGGGGGCAAAAATACAGAGAAAGTCAAAGCAGGGGAATGTGAGCAGAGGGGAACGGAGAGAGAGGCAGAAGAACCAGAGATGTCAGCTTTTATTCCACATTTTCCTCTTCATTGTCAAAACCTACAACACTCACAATGCAACCTGACCGCCAAGAGTCTGGTTGGAGATTTCAAGCAGAGATGAAGAGCGGGTAACAGAGGTCGAGTGAGCTCACTTCTTTCTAGCTCTGCACCTGACATTTGTCTTTTCAAACTCATAGTTTTTAGGCCCAACCAGCGCTGACTCAGGTGACATCACTCAGACTTGGCACAGCTCCCTTTGCAGCCACAAAAGACTTTCTACAACTTTTTTTCACATATGCAATACAGTGCATGCTTGTAAACTGTAAACAGACCTAGATGTGTGAAAGCAAAGGAGGTGAAGAGTCAGCGGACATCTGAGCAGGAAGAGCAGATAAAAATGAGCCACTTGGCCAGTCCTTGACGTCTCAAAGTTCATCTTATTTCCTTGCGTAATAACTGACTCACCTCCAGCCAGCAGAGAGTCCCGCTGAGCTTTCTGATTGTCCACGGTGACTCTACCTGCAGGGAAGAAGGGGACCACTTATCACAGCAGTAAGAGACAGGAAATATGACAAACACATACAGTACAATTAATTCTGCCTTGGCATAAATCAAAGCAGCGGCTCAGATTTCTGTTCTCAGCGAAGATCAGGCTACGGTGGAACTGAAATAAAGAAGGGAACTTGTTCTAAACTCTCCATATTAAAACATCCCACATGGAAATGAAAATGCTCACGTGATAGAAATTGTTTTCTCGGCTGGGCTTTAATCCAACATTGTGCCTTATCAAATACTTCTCGTGTTGGATTCACGCATGCTATGAACTGTCTTTTAACAATGAAATCAGCCTCGCTCACCTTACCGCTCTGCAGCTACCTTAGAGCAGTGACACAAAGAGGCCTGGACTGAGCTCTTGGATCTGCTGGTAATCTCTTAAGGCTCTGAATGAAATGGAAGGGGGTCTAAAGGATTTGAGGATAGAGGGCTTTGTCATCCAAGACTAAGTGCTGCTCAGAGGAGTTGCCTCTTCACACATACACACACTCACTCACATTGTGCTCTCCCTCTGTAGAGCGCACTTCATAGGAATAAGCCAGCAGGATGTCCACGAGGCTGAGCCACACTTGGTGACGAGACGTCTTGTCTAGCAGGTAGGAGCGGTTGGTGAATTTTCTCAGCTGCTCCTTTTCATCGTCGGTGAATGACACAGCTGCACAAGAACATGGATTTTACAGGAAAGGTTTTCATTTCAGGACAGCACAAGTCTTTTGTAAGTATTGTATTTATTTTGGATAAAAACAGCTTAATAAATTGGGTTTAGTGTCCACACTAAGCAGCTAAATGTGAAAATGCATGGCTCAGTTTTGGCCTTCTGCTATCACTAATCATGTGATTTCACACCCAGAACTGAACTTTTTGAAAACAATGTCAAGACCGGATCAATCTGAAAACACCGGCCAAGTGTGAACAGGGAAACAACATATAACTTTTAAAAATCAATGGCATGATTTGGCTGAAGGCTCTGGACTGAGATTTTTGTATTTCCTATGAATTGTCACCAAAATGAGCAGGAAGCCTGGATATTTAGCCTGACAACTACAGAACAAATGTGAGGTCCACCACAAGAACACTGTAGAGGAGGAAAGAAGGTGCAGAGGGAACGTTTGTTTTTCAGCAACTGTGTAAAAAGGGTTTTATCTGCATTTTAATTGATTCCCAGTTCAAGTGGAACATGTTTATCTGGGAATGCTTGTGTGTTCAGAAACTGAAGCTTGCAATATGCAATGACACAGATGCCCAAATCTCATGAATGCTAACCGCACAAGTGTCATGGTGTCACAGTCCAACCTTGAAATGTCATTGTTGTGGTAATATAAAAGGATCGACTGTGCAGCTGCAGCTGATTTTCATTCTAAAGCAGCAGCTTACAGTCCGGCTGTGTGGCAAAATGAAGTGGGTGGCAAAACGTGCCGAGCCGAAGCGCAACATGACAGTTGATGAGAGGCAAAGTAGGCCAAAGAGGCCGACATTAAATTAGCTCAATTAGTAAAGCCGATCTCATTTAGACGTGTTTGACGGCTGAACAGCTTTGCATTTAGAAAACATAAAGTTCCATCATATGAAAATATCTCAAAACCTCTGCGTCCCTGCTCTGCAAATTCACTAACTGTTGCCTTCTGAAAGAGGCATCTGCTTAATGGGGATCTGTGGCAAGCCTAATGGGGCGGCACAAACAGACTTCAATCCCATTTAAGCTATCTGAATCGTTCGGTATTGAAAGGCGCGCTGAATGTCTGCAGGAACACGCTGTAACTCAACAGTCTTTTTTCTTTCTTCCAGCAGCTTATAAAACAGCTGAAAGCAATTCCTCTGTCTGCATGAGGAGAGGAGAGTCCCTGCACTGAGCCCCTGATGCGTACGAAGCGCTGGTGTGTATTGGCTGCAGTGTGTACACAAATACACAAACTCACACGCTCAGCCTCGATATACATATACACACACGAGCGCGTGCGCGCACACACACACACGGTGCTTCACAGTGATCTCTGTGGCTGCAGTGGGAACTTGGCTCGGCTGGGATGGAGATTCCTGCTGCATTACGTCAGGTTTTAGCTCCCTGCAGGCGCTACCTGAGTCCCTCATCAGTGCAGCTGCAGAGCACAGCCGAGCAGAACACACACAGACGGACACAAAGAGCCACGTGCGTGTGCGCCTACGTCTGCACACACTCTTCTTCAAACAAAGACACACACTGAGAGACGGGATGAAAAAAACTGATTTAAAACACTGACTTACAGTCACAAGCAACAGATATGCACCCAGTGTGTCATGCACACATGCAAGCATTCCCACGCACACACATGGTAGACAACTGGCAGGATGCACAGGCGCTTGAAGAATAAAATATATGAGCGAAGACGTACCTAGTACACAGACGCTGACATAACGCAGTGTGTCTAGAGGTGTTTTTGTGGAACTTCATTTACACGAGGATAAAAGTGCAGCCTGTTCTGATAAAAGATGCTGCACAACACATCGAGGCTTTGCAATTAAAAGCTGACATTCACAATAACCAAACGCAAACTCTAAATGGCAACAGAACCCCGACTCGCTCGCAAGTTGGACCCGGCAGCCTGATGATGCTGATATATTTTCTATTAGTTCTGCAGCCAAAGCGGTGAGGTGAGGTGAGCAGACCTGATTGATTTACCCAACACCACATTCATTCATCTCCGCTGTGGAGCCAATCAGCTCTAATGGGCTTTAGTACACAGTGTATGAGGGCTTCTGCTGATTGCAAATTAATTTCTGACCTAATTCCTCCAGTTGGAACGGCAGCCTGGCTCTTCACTGCTCTCTACAGGTCCAGATGGCCTGATGGCGTGGAGTAAATATGCTTTGTTGAAACACTGCTGAGGGTTGGAAAACGATTCCAGAATTTCACAAATGCACGAGGCCGACATGTGACCTTGGATGGCAGAGATGGTTAATGTTGCACATACACACACTGTGATCAGGTCAAGTATGAAATCAAAGGGACATTTAATGACAGTCTGCTCAAACTGTAAACTTGGGCAGAGTGGTAGTGCTGTCTTAGTTGGCCAAAGGTCACATTTCTGCACCCAGCCATAACAAAGTGCAGCAGGTAGCGAGAAGCTGAGCTGTCAGGACCACTTAGCTGGACCAGTGTGTGTGAATGAAGGCCTCCAATGGACAGCTGTGGCCTGTCAGTGTGCTGGCCCCGACACCGGAGAGCACAGAGGGGCCAGTTTCTACTTCATTAGCACTTGTGTCCACATCCATCTGTCAGGCGACATTTATGTCAGGCTAAGTGGAGGTGAAGGAGGGAAAAAGTCGAAAAAACGCACACGGAGGAGTTGCAGTCGCCATTTGAAATATACGGCGAATAGTTAAAATCATGAGCATGCTTTCAAGATTTGACAGTAAGACGCTTAAATCTCCTGACCGACCGCCATTCTTCACACTCAGCTGAGGCTAATGCTATTCTACCTGTCAATCAAGCCATTAAGTTTAATTTGGCCCATTTATCTACGCCCGGGCTCCCGACTGAGCCGCTCTGTCTTAGAATGCAGAATGAGGCGAGGGTGCCTGCGGGGCTACAGGGAACCATAATGTTCTTCGGAGGCTAAACTAATGGCCTTTGCGTTGCTGACTGATGGCTGCTCGTCAGCGATCGGGCCCTCGCGCCGGTGGAGACGAGACCGGCAGCACTCCCTCCTGCGATAATGCTATCAGTTTAATCTAAATCCTCTCTCAAGAGTTCGACACCCATGCACTACATGTAAGCTGTGGCTGTGAGCCACACGCCTGCTTAAACAGTGGAAGTGCTGGAATTAGCAGGCTGTTAAGAGGAGCCGGATGGCACAATTAAACAGTCTCTCGCAGTGCCGAGGCTTCACGAGCTATCACTCCCATGCAAGAGGCTGAACGGAGAAATGAAGCTGGGAGGCTCCAGCCAACAAGCAGCACGTCTCAATCTAAGTAAATGAGCCATTGATTTGAAATGGATGGGAACTGATTGCGAAAAGAAAACTGAAGAAAACACAGCACAAATGCCGAGCTTGAGTTGTCACACTCTAACTGAGCAGATGTTCTTGTTTAAATTGGTCAACAGGCAGCTGAAAGATGTAGTGATTAGGGAAGGTCCAAGTTCAATCTCTCATAATGGCAAATGTCTTTCCTGCTGAAGAGCCCCGAGGCACTCTGGCAGGGAGTGCAGCTCTGTAGCAGCTCTCGAGCTGACCTTCCACTAGAAGGGGGCAGTGAAAAGACTCATGTGTCCTTTGGGGATTAATATATTGTCAGAGAACAATGTCAGTGCCTTCCAGGCGCAAGTCCCAGCCAATAGATTCCTGTTTGAATCTATGCACACGCACTATTTCAATGCTATTAATGGAAGTCGTAGAATAGCACCACTGGGGAAAGTGAAAACGCTCATCAAGGGTATTTTAATTTAGTCAATAATATTAACCAACAATGATTGCGCTCTCAATTTTTGCAACTTCATGCCACCTTCTGGTCGCCTTCAGTCACTACTTTGTTGGTTACTTTCAGCTGCTAGAAAAACTCAAATGATTCACTTTTACAGAAATCTGATAAGTATCTCACTGCAAGGGGAGAAACCTGCTCTGATGTAAAGGATTAGTTGTAGTATTTGAGCGTAACGGTGCAAAATCAGGGTGGCAAACTTCAGTTCAAGTGCAAATTCACATGCACTCCATGTCTACACTGCATACAGCATCTTTGCCTGATTTTGTATCTTGCATTAATTGTTTCTTATCATGTTACTGTTATATAAAAGCAGAAAATGCTTGAACTCACCAGCTTCTCCCTCCTGCTCTGCAGACGGACTCAGCTTTGTCCACCACGGCCTAAACTTCAGCAGCCCCTTTATCTCACCATCTTCAAACAAATCAGCCCTGCAATGACACATGGAAGTCACACACAGCAGAGGGGGGTCGTGGTTTTAATGGCGTCGAGAGGATTTGACTTTGATGAACTCACAGGTAATGGTCAGGAGAAAAAGCAGACGCCTCCGCTCCCAGCCGGGCCTGCCTCCTCTGCGCTGCTGTCGTTCCGTCTGGGTTCTTGACATCAATCACGTCGCCCAGCTCCTCCTGTCAGGACGGGCCCAACGTGTCAAATCTTGCTGTGTCATCTTCAGAAAGTTCGACTCAGCAGCTTTGCCTCATCACATTCAGAAAAGGCTTCACAGACGGAGGAAGCGATCATTATCCGTGACCTCACCTGCAATCGTGCAAACACTCCAGACCTCTGACTGCCAAAGCCGTACGTCTGCAGGGCTCTCAGCTCCTCCTCTGAGCTCTCCTTGTACACCTCCTGCTCAACCTGCCAGTCAAATTCTTCCTCGTCTTCATCTTCATCATCTCCCGTGCTTTCACTGCATTCTTTTGAAACATTAAGACGTTATGGTTAGCTAGATTAATACTGCACAACTGACACTGGTCAGGGTATACAAAACAAGTCCAGCTGATGTAAAGACTCCGCTCACCTGTGCTTAATTCCTCCACCAGTGGTTTTGCTGAACGGGAGCCTTTTGGGGCGAGGAGACTCGTCAGCATCTGAAGTCCTTCAAAGTGCTCTCCGGCGGTTTCCTTAGGGACCCGAAGAGTGAAGAGACCTACAGCAAGATAGGACATGAAGTGAGGGATGTTTAACCAGAGCAAAGCGCCTTTTTAGTAACATCACTCCACTCAACCCAGTGCTGAAACAATGAAATGACTGACAAGAAATCGAGCCCAGCTATACTGCAATTATGACGACCAATTACTGCTTCATTTACCAAACGTCAAGGAACAGCACAGATGACTTGGTGGCTACAGTGGCTCAAATGGGAGGATTTGCTTGCTTTTAAGTATCATGAGCTCAATATTTTTATTGTGACAGGATGCTCATCATCTGAGTTAGCTTTTACATTTTATGCTCAACTAATAATTTAAAAACAATGCAAAAAAAAAATCAACTTCGAGTTGAGAAGTTGTTTAATCAAAGAAATGACTAAATGCTCTTGCATGTGATATGAAGTCATTTTCATGACAGACTACTTTTTAATTGTAAAGACTAAAAACAGTGTGATTGATCACGTTTCGTACACAGATTGAAATGTGAATAACGAACAGCAGCCGATCAATCTGGCCACCTGTGCGTGCAATACTTCTAATTAAACAGTTTCTTTGCATGTGCTATTAAAAGAAAACAGGCAATCCGTGACTGATGAATCAGACTGATTTGGCCACACAACAGATATAATCTGACGGCCGCCTAAAGACCTCATAAAACTCCAATGCGCCCAAGTGTTAAAGCTTAGATGTGCTTTACGAGGGAAGCTGACTAATTGCTTGAGTTACAGGTCTTGCAGAATAGAGAGCCTGGAAGAGGGATCTTAATGATTGCTCATTATAAGTCTAAACAAGGACACTCATTAGCGGAGCTTTATTAGCAGATGTTACAGGCTTATTTGGACACAGCGTGTTAACTGGGACCATGCTGACAGACGGGCAATGAGGTGTCAGAGTCCATAAGGCAGACGCCTCCGTAAAGACAACTTCATTAGAACCGATTATGTGCAACAGAAAGTCAAAGACAGATCACAGTGACAGAGAGCGGTGTTTAGACGCTGGTAAACGTCGACCAAATTGTCGTTAGACTTTTTCATTTGCTTGCTTTATACTTAAAGACAGTCCTACATGAGCTCTCTGCCACAGTCACTATGGATAGAGATATTACAGTCCGCCTGTAGGCTGCAATCATTATGACATTACAGATGGTTCCAGTGGCCTTTTAAATGGGATGAAATCAGGGGGATCATTTACATTGGCTGACTGGCTGAAGAACAAATTAAAGACACCCCAGGGATCAATCACTGGCTGCTACTAGAACAATGTCAATCAGTGCCTTGTGAGAGAGAGTGTGACTCCTCAAATATAATGCAAAACAAGTGTATGTATGTATGTTCTTATGAGAACCACAATGCCTTAAGTTTCCAATTGCAACAATTGGATTACAGACCAGTGAGACTCGCTCTCAATGTGTTATCATTATTAACTGGAAAATAAATGTGAGCCTTCAACTTCTTATGAGTTGTCCTCAAATTAGGAAAAGGTAGTTTGAGTGGTGGTGTGCATGCTAAGTTTGTGCTGTTACTTACAAAAGAAAGAAAGAAAGAAAGAAAGAAAGAAAGAAAGAAAGAAAGAAAGAAAGAAAGAAAGAAAGAAAGAAAGAAAGATACTTTATTGATCACATCACACAGTGAGTTAGTTGCACACTACACGCCATGCTTCCCGTGAAATTATATTTCCGCATTTGACCCATCCTTGGACTGTCGATCCTCCGCGGCAGACCAGGAGCGGTGGGCTGCCAGCTGCCAGCCGATGCCGGTGCCCGCGCCCGGGGACCCATCTTTTTTTCATCACCATTGGTCAGATGGTGATCTTCTTGCATGTTTTTAGTGGGGGTTATTACGGAACACGGGTGAACACGGGGAGAACATGCAAACTCCACACAGAAAGGCCCCCTTTTTTCCTCAAGCAGCAGCACCAGAGGCATGGTGGAGGACACGCCACCAGCGCTACAGCGGGATTTGAACCGGGGACCTTCTACTGTAGCTGTGAGGCGACAGTGTTACCAACTGAGCCACCGTGCTACCCAAAGCCACGATATTGCATAAATTGGGCTAAATTTGATGCAACAGCTGCCAAAGAAATGACGTCACACTGTCTGACCTCCACTCTGTGTTATCATCATATAACAACGGGACCTACCTTTATCAATGTCAAATTTGGCCTTTTCTCTCCCATCCTCCACTATTCTTCCCGGAAGAGATAATCTGGAAATAACATTCATGCACACAGATGGTTACGGTCACTAATAACAAACACCCTCAGTGTTCTATTAATATTGATAACAATACCATGGTCAGAAAACAAATCACAGCAAATCTAAGTCTGAGATCTGAGGTGCTGTTAATTAACTGCTAAGCCCCCCCCCCCCTTACATCCAACCTCAGTTTAACAGCGGCAGCATCAGATTATGTGCATTGGTAAACTCACCTGAGAAAGTAGGGCTTGGCATAGAACTTGAAATCTGTTCCGTCAATGTGAAGGTCAAACTCTGATGTTCTGGTGTAGGGCACGCGGATGTTGAGGATCAGGTACTCGGGATCTTGGCTTAGGTCAAACGCAGGAGTTATCATTATGAATACGGATGTAATGCAGACCTGTAACATCAATGAGAGGAAGAATGTTAAGCTCCAGCTGTAAGACATAGGATCGCAATGCACAGCAGTGTCCCAGGCTGGTGGAATGAATGGCTGCCCAGCTGACTACAGCATGCCACCTTGTGGTTGACTCAAATGTTGTTTGGTTGCGATCAGCAGCCCACGTGTGTCGCACTGATGGAGAGAACTGTACACAGAGCTGATGACAACCCGACCGCTGGTTTCCCACTACAGCGAGTTACAACAAGCGTCTTTACTTGGCCTTAACACTAGCTTGTAACCGGGTCCTTCCGTTCTCTCTTGTCAGACAGACAGTCATAACGAACTGCATTCAGAAATCCTGACATTTAAACAGATTTTACTTCCTGACAGACGTGAGTGTTTCAGGACATTGTTGAACATGTTTTTCTTCATTATCATGGTCTAGAATTATGTCCGGCATAACCAACATATACCAAAAAGCTATTTACAAGGTTAACTTACATCTTTTCTATTTCATCTATCCAGCTCTGTCAGCGAAGGAAGTTATGGACTTAAAACGCATAAGAATTCTCCAAGTCTACTTGTTGTGTGTAAGAGAAGCTTTTTATTGGGCGAAATGCATCTGAATTTAACCACAGACTTTAAAAATGAGAAGACATAAAGTTGTGATCTATGAGGAGACCACATTTGTCGATGTCACACTGACCTGACGTGTTTTTCAGATGAAGTTTCAGATGATTAGCTCGCTACTAGCCTGAGAGCTGAGCTAACACATGATACTTCTCCTCGTGTATCGGCTAACAACATAGCATAGCACAGCAGCAGCGCTAGCTGCCAGATTACGCTGCTTCACACTTAGAAATGGACTGTTTCAATCACTTCAGTGACACTTACTAAAACAAAGCATCATTTAGGATACAGTTAACAAGCATACGCACTGTACTCACCAGAGAAACATTGAATTATCCCAACAAGCTTCACAGGCAGCTCTTAGATGTAGCGTCCATGTTTTACCGTATAACACATTGTAAACTGGCAGTAGAAATGTTCTGACAAAACTCACAGTTTCTTAAAAGGCAGATGCGTTCATGGACAATACACGTTTATCAGGATGTGTTATTACAGCTCAAATGGCATGCACTTGTTTCCAAACGGAGGTCCAGGGACTCATACAGGTATTTGAGAAAAAAAATTGAGAAAGAAAATGTATTTCATAATGATTTTTGCTTGCTTTTACAAGTTCATGCATGGTTTTAAAATAGTGAAAAACAAAACAAACATACAAACAAAATAAAGGAAAGTCCAATACTGGCTGTGTTGTTGGAATGTCACTGTACATTTACTTAATGACTGTACTTGAAAACAATTTTGAAGTACTACGTGATGCTTTACTTTATATCTACCTTACAACATTCAGGCACTGTAGTTTTCCCTCTGTTGCATATATTGAACAGCTATAGTTGAAATGACCAACACCTCCACTAACTACAACATTAAAATCCAGCTGACTTGCCTGACTGCCACAGACTATTCTGCTGCATAATGCACATTTACTGCTTTGCACGGTCTTGCACGACTGTGTGTTTCTATGTTTCAACACCTTGCCATACATCCATGCAATATCTTGTGCGATATTATATATTTTCATCAATATTACATTTTTAAAAATCTTTTTCATACCAAGTCTATGCATATACATATGTTTTTGTATACTGTCACACATCTTTTTTTTTATCTAATGTGCAATAGTGAAAAACAAAATCTATTTTTTTTATTGCCTTCTATGTCTCCTTTTATATTCCTGATACTGTGTTATCTTTTATCTTATCTCTTATCTTAAAGCACATTTTGCTAGTAATACTTGTGTACTTTTAGTTTTGAATGCAAGACCTTCATTTTTGTTCACTGTGGCATGGATGCATGAAACCCCAGGCACCAGGGGTTCCTATGAGCAAAGTTACTGTTAAGATTCCTTATCGGAAATACAAGGGCAAAACTTTATTATGAAAAACTGAAGAAATATGCTGAACACTCCCTTTGAAAAGACAACACAAGGGTCATTATGATGCCTTCAGAGTGAGTGTTTATCACCTCAAGGTTTATGTGAGTTCCACCAGAAGAAATAACACATCAGCTCAGCAAAGATGGTGAGGAGGGCCTTTAAAGCATATCAGTGTCCAGGGGCCCATCATTTTAGTGATTTCTCCACACATTGTGGTATTGCTATTTTTACTGAAGCTAAAAGATTCAAATATGTTTGGCTACTGATTACCAGATGGACAGTTTATTGAGTAGTGTTGAGTAGGTGTAACGGGTCCTACTGGCCCACTCTTGGCTGATATAATGTGTAATGTGAATCAATATTGTTTGGTGATAATTTGGACAGACAAATCACTAGTTGTTACGCTCAATTTAATATATGAATAAGATGATAATAATGTCTTAATGAATGAAAACTGATTTTATTGTATTTATTTGAAATTGCCTTAAAAAAAACTTCACCATGGCAAAGTAAATGTATACATGAACACCTCTCCCACCACAGAGCTCTTATCACTCTTGCGAGACAGTACTGCCATCATTACGGTAATGCTGGAGAGGCCACGCCTCCGCGGTGTAGTCCTCCATGGACGGTGAGAAAGCTCCCCTCCGCTCTCCATCATCATCTGCAGAAAAATGCGAGCGGGGAGCGGTAACAAAATGTCAACTCGGGCCGCTCTCCGTCACCAGCAGACATGAGCGGAGCCTCGTGTGCCTCTTCCAGCCGCAACAAGTCGCTCTCACCATGCGGATCCACGGCAAAGTAGTTGTGATCGCCGTGTGCTTCGGAGTTTTCCTACTTTTGTACTTTTGGGGGGGCAACGCCGCCGACGATCCGCTGTTGAAAGAAGTTGTTGAGGAGGAGGAGGAGGAGGACGGCAACTCTTCCCCGTCGCCCTCGGAGCTCGGACGCGATGTTGCAGCAAAGTTTGCGAAGAAAGCCTCAGCTGGAGGCGGCGCGCGTGCGGAGGAGCTCCTCAAGAGACGGCAAGAGGAGAGGGCGAGCAACAGAGGGGCCAGAGAGACCGCAAAGAGGTGAGTTTGTTTCTCTCTCCTCTGGCGACAAACGTGCAGCCTTTTCCTCCACATTAAAGCATCAGTAAGTACTCGGTGTCTCTCCCGTCGTCAGGAAGTTGAAGAGTGAACGTGTCAGCGTTTAATCCCGCTGTGGAGCAGACGTCTCCCTCCATCAAACAGCCCACATTGTGCTCAAGGACGCTGTCTCCACAATAGGCTGATCTGTCAAGGGACACATCCAACATGCGTATGGGCATCTGCTTGGCTGCGTTTTAATGTCCATTAGCTTTTCCTTTTTTTCCTTCCTCATTTATTGGACTGTGAATCACGCTGTAGCAATCAGGGGCAGCTCAAATAACTGCCTGAAATGTGAGTGTGGAGCATGACTAACGTGATTATGTGGAAATGTTGGCAGTGTTTGCTCAGAGGACGTCAAACAGCCGCACAGCGCAATGAGAAATCATTACCTGACCTCTAAACCTCCATCATTTGACCCTTGAGGTTTTTTTTGAGGCCTTTAATTCAGACCTCAGCTTCTATCACAGGGATTAAAGGTCACCTTGAACGACATAAACTGCAATCAATAAGGAATAGAAATGAGCACGGAGTGGTTTGGGTTTCCAGAATAGTTGCAGTGCAGCCCTGGTGAGGTATTAGTGGGAATGACAGAACGAGGAAACCCTTCCTGTTGACCGCTGTCTTGTCAAAGTCTGCCTAACAGTCCATGTGGGAGTCAGAGCTTGTCAGGTGTGATTTTCCTCTCCTCCTGGCAGATGATCTGAGTAAGTCACCATCTCTATGCGGCCTCTCAAATTTAGACAAAAGGCAGAGTTTGTCAGCTGCTATTTCCGCTCAAGGACGGGAGCGTTTTTATTATGTCTTCCAGCTTTCTAATTCCAGCCTCATCCATCCCTCGCGCTTCCTCCTGGCTTGAATGCCAGCGATGCCATAATGGCCGCGATGTGGCCGAGGAGATACCCGCTCCGCCGGCAGGCAATTATTCTACTCCAAAGCCAGACTGGAGGTTTAGGACACCGTTTGGTAGATAACAGCCATCAAGGCGTTGCATTGAGAAAAGACCTTTGCGTCCTCCCACAAACCACACTCCTCCATGTGTGCTCAGCGCTGATAAGGGAGATGGGGTGGAAGGGGTCACCGGTGGCCGTAAAGAAACACTAACAGGTTTGGAAAAGGCTCAAGACCGACTGCTGCGATTAGGGAGAAACACGCCGAGCGTCTGGCCAAAGCCTTCCAAAAAACTTTCTTTGATTAAATTGCATGAGCTAATCCGGTTTGGTGGGAAGAATAAAAGGCTCTGATGTCGTTTTCATGGAAGGCACAAACACGCCTTGGCTGTTAATGCGGTTCAAGGGGATAACGAGGACATACGTACGCACAGAGGCCTGAAGAACTGATTTCAGGGCAGGACATCCTTCATGAGCCAGGCCCGTCCATCTGTAGCTCCCCTGTGCTTTTCTCTATCTGCTGTTCAACACTCGTCTCTTTTGTAAATCTGAGCGGCGGACAGATTTCCTGTGCGGCATGCCTAATAGACAAACATCCCTGTTTTTCCTAATCATATCATTTCCTCTTGACACATCACACTGCTTCCTGTGGCCAAAAATAGAGAGGACACCATGCACATAGCGTGCGCCGTGTTTGAGACAAACATCTTTAGCCAAGGAATCATAAATCACCATTTATGGAGTGAAAACAGCGCACATGTGCAGGTTCCAGGTGGTCAAATGTGAGATTTTGCTGCTTTTCTCTGTTTTTCTCTTGTTCAGAATTGAATATCTTTGGGGTTTGGACTGGCACTAGAAAAGTCTGATGGGAATTTTTCAACTATTTTTGCCACTGAACGATGAGCCAATTGATGAAAAATATCATAAACCTGAAAACCTGTGGCTTCTAATCCTCACAGCAGAGCCTGTACCCGTAAGTCACACTTTCCTCCAGTCTGATCTCTTTACTGCCTCCAGTATCCGTGTCAGATGCAGAATAATACAAATGGAACCCCCCCGTCTCCTTTGTTACGTTGAATTAAGGTCTGCATCTCCAGGATTAGATGTGTGTCGATACTTTGTGTTGAAACAAATCCCTCGTCCTGTCACTTCAGATATAGTTAAGCTGTGTTCCTCGCAGTAAAGAAGTCACTCTCTCGCAGTGGCATTATGCATAGCTATAAAAATGTCATCTCGCATGACTGAACACTCTTCCTGCTTGGGGGGGTGTTTGGAAATCTCCCTCCTTGCCTGCGCGGCCTGACACGGTTGGAGAGGGTGCTCGGGTGAGGCCCGTCGGGGCACTTCAGTCTGTTAGATGGGCTTACTTTTAGGTTACAGGTGAGTGAGTCATAGAGGGCGTGGATGGAGAAGCTGCAAAGACAGAAAGCCTCACGTTAGGTAAAATCCAACATTTCTGAGGACGTTTCTCTGAAAGGAAACTTAGCAAGTTTCCCTGCTAACTTTATTAGCAGTTACTGATCCAGCAAATAACACCAATACAAGCAAAGCAGCAGGCTGTGATTCACGCTACTCCTTAGCGAGCCTCCCTAAACTAGGATTCAGTGGGAGCTAACAAGCTTACGTGTTATCTGTGCTTTGAGCTGTGCTCGTCGAGCTAGTTCAGCGCAAAGTCACACATTTTGTTGCTCTGGTTGGTTTTAGGTCCGGAGGCATTTTGGTCTGCCATCTGCTCTCAGAATGCGTGCACAACCTCTGGCATTTGACACTGTGCATGCATGCACGCTGAAGGCAGCTAGCTAACTGTTGTGATGTGAATGGGCTGTGGGACTAATTGACTGAACCAACAACAGGTGTGTGTGTGTGATTGCATGGAGAGCAGGAGAGACGCTGGGTGTTAAACATGAAAAGCAGTGGTGTGCCATGCCGTTCACATCACACTATTGTACCTGCTCATCAGCTACTTGAGAACAGGAGGCTTTTGTTATCGCTGTAGCAACATCCCATTCTGTTGTGTTAATGACCAATGACCAATAACCAAAAATATAATAGTTTTTGCAGAGGAGCCACAGAAAGGAAAGCATGCTGCACAACCTGCAGAAAGGAGATGGAGCTGTCTGCAACAGGGATGTTGACACTCACCAGCTGTCCGAAGGGTGAAACGACAAGTAAAAATGCAGCTTTTTTGCACATGCGGTGTATGGTACAGTGCATTTTAGGCTGGGCAGCTGCTTGATCATTTAGCATCTTGCTATCTAAAAACGCACCATTGGCACATGTACAGTACAATACAGTAATTCATGCCACATAACCTAATGCAACTGAAGCCTCAGCGATAGAGACAGTCAACATGTTATACAGTATAACCCCAATAATATCTATCATTGGGGATATATAATGAAGCATTAAGCCTTTTTTATGGTCACTTGCGAGACCGTGGCACCATCCTCTGCAGAAGGGACGTAAGGGTTAGGGTTAGCAAGCATTAAATAAGCACCATCAAAACATGCAAAGTTAATATGAACAGCTGGTAGCATCAGGCGACAACACATTTATTGACTGTAAGTGAATGTAAACTTCATTTTTCACAATTAGCTTTATAATAACAATTTAGGTGTGATGATAAAGGCTTGAAGTGCTTCAGCAGTGCTTCAGATCTTACTCTCAAAAATCTGTACCAACTCTGACATTTGTTCAAGTTTCAGAGGTTTCTTTGCTCTGTCGCGTCCTGGCAACTCGTTGAGCGAAGCGTAAGTTAGTTATGAATCCAGTTCGCCGGTCTGAAGAAGTTTCTGTATCTTCATTGGTCAGATATTTTGTGCCTGTGTTGAAGAGCTGAACTCTGTTCTGTCCTCCCTATGGAGTGACGGGAACATGTTCATCTTCATACCTTTGATACACTCTGGCTCAAACCAAAGAGAACATATTGGATACAACTCCACCGAATGACCCAGTTACAGTCTCTGCTGATTAATTAAATGCCTTCAAGGTGTTCTCTGGTGTAGTTTTTACTCTGTGCGCACCCGTTTTTCTTTGACAGTATCTTTGAAGGTGCTGCTTTTTTTCCTCTCCTCACATGATTTGAAAGGGCTGGCTGTGGTGCTTTGTAGGCAGAGGGCTCCTCTTATGCTCGCTCTGCAGCCAGTAATGAATTCAATCCTTTTGTACCACTTCTGTGCTTTCTGACTGCTTCCAGATGTGGGGAACAGTGCCATGACACAAAACATCATGTGTGCAGCCCGTGCTTTGTGCAGCAAAGGCATTTTTTTGGGTTTTGTTTTGTCATCCCGTTTTATCATTTCAGGGGCATTTATTTTGCACGACTAAGTGCAACGTGATTACCGTTGTGTAGGAGATACGGCTTGCATTTTCTGCGGGGGGAAAAAAGGAATGTGTGTTCGACAACCTTGACAGAGCGTCAGCCTTTGAAGCGTGGCAGACAGATTTCTCAGCACCTTCTAATCTGCGGTTCATCATTGTCCCTCAGCCATGCAGAAAACGAAGTGTCACGCTTGGAGACTGCCCTGCAACCCACCTGTCAAATTTCACTCTACTCTCTTCCCATCCGTTTAACGGTGCACTCTTTGCTTCCTCCAGGCTCAGAGCAAATCCACGCCTTTCGGTAGATGCAGTGTTCAGTCGTAAAAGCGCTTAACACTACATGCTGAAGAAAGGCTTCCTATGTTCTTTTCGCAGTCTTGTGTCTCTGGCAACATTCATGTTGAATGTGTTATTACAGCAAGCCCGTGCAGTGTGAGCGTGTGGAGGACAACTCCAAGATGTCGGCCCTAGCTTCAGGCTCCCCCGCTGTACAAATGTTTCCTTATCGTAGTGGGAGATACTGCACGGCTCAGTGTGTTTTCGCTCTACAGCAGCACCAGCTCTGCAGAGAGAGCAAATTCTTCCACCAGATAAACGACCTCCTTGCCTTTGAGCGTGGCAGAACAAAGTGGGAACAGAGCCACAGAAGAAAAGAACTGCTTGTGCGTACGTGCGGCGGTCTGTGCAGGCGGCGTCGAACGCTAGACGGAGGCACAGATGTCACGTCTTTGAGGAGGGCCGTCGACGTCGCACCTTGTCCGTCTGACGGGAGGATGAGCGTGGAAGAATTTATTCTGCAACTGTCGATCTCACCAGCTGTACTGAGGAACCGGCTAGTCAGCTGTACCCAATTACCATGAATTCCATGAGGTGTAGTGTTATGTGTACTTACACAACTCGCAGTATTTACACTCAGCCACAGACTGAAGCACCACTCTGTCGTATTCTGAAGAGTGAAATGAGTGGACTGGTTTTGCCCGATCATAGTGGTGGATAGTGAACAGTAGTCTCTATGTTCCGGCTAAACCTTCATTGTTTTGAGTGTATCGCTTTCAGATGTCTGAATCATGACCTGCAGCGTTAGTCGCTGTGAAGCAGCTGGTCCCGTCAGTCTGTGAGCGCAAACTAATGTGACACAGAGACGGTGAGATGAGTTAACGTTGGCAGACATGACTTATGTGGCAACTTTGGAGCTGTTCTGAAAATACCTATTTATAGCTTTTTTTAGTATTGGGTAAAATCAAGTGTACTACTAACACACAGTTGTGATTATTTGGTTATATTGGGTGGGCCACCAACACAGACCCTGGGTTTAATCTCAGTGTTGGTGTGAAAGAATCATATTTAGGAGAACTTGCTGAAATAGTTCTGCCCTGCTGCTTTCTTTGTAGTTCTGCCAGCGAGTCTGTAATTACAAATGCATGCTGAGCTTTGTTCACTAAAGCTAAAATTGTCAGTTGTCTCATTGTCATTGAAACATGCCAGGCTGAATGTGTGTAGAAGCAGCGCACAACACATCATTTTCCATTTGATGGAATCACGCAATCAGAAAAAGTGGCGCCTTGGATTTGAATGGCGTCTTTAGCAGGAGCCTGATATTGCCGCAGTGAAGCGGATAAATGTTTCTGTGCGGTGAAAAAAGAATCTCTGTTTAACATTTTGAAGCAAAAGGCAATTTTGATTGGAATTTTCGAGAGCAGGAGGTTAGTAATTACCCCAGTAGGAGGGTTTAAGATGTTCAAGTGCTGTTTTATAGGATTTTCAAAGTGTAGGGAGAAGTGCTGAACTGCTGTATGATTTGGAGGATTATAAGTATTTTATAAATAAATCAGATATATGGGTTTCATCCTTCAAAATTCTGCACTGCTCGGTACAGTTCAGTACATCTGCTGTGGAGAACACATTGTTCTTCACAGGCCAGCTTACGGGCGACGAGTGAGAGAAACGAGCTGTGAGAACTCAGTGATTGTCCGCAGATCCACTCTCTCACCACATGGCGTGGACCCATTTAGATCTGAAGAGAAACTGCTCATCGAGCACATTTGTTCAACTAATGTCCCGAAAACATGCTGTACCGGTTCCCCCCGTGTTCAGTTTAAACCATGACTCATGCATTTTCCTTTCTTTTTAGTCCACTTTTCAGCCCTGTCCTTTGTATGTCTTTAGTAAACCCAGAGGTCGTGTGGCGCGACCCGTGACCAAGCGCAGGCGGGCGGAGGAGGTCATGCACCTGGCCGTGGTGGCTTGTGGGAATCGTCTGGACGAGACCCTCACCATGGTCAAATCAGCCCTCCTGTTCAGCCTCAAGAGGATCACGTTTCACATTTTTGCCGAGGACCCTTTGGCCCCACAGTTTGAAGAACGGGTAAGAATCCTCCGGTGGGCGGACGCCCAGAGGTCTGCGGTGCAGACTTTCAGATGTGGCACCGTCGAAGCTTTACCTATAAGCTTCACTCTTTTTGGTTGTGTATGCTCATTCAGTGGCTTCTGATTTAATCCAGCTCATGTTAAACATTCCTACTCTCTTTGTGATAGATGATATCAAGATCAGAGCAGCTTTAGCTCTGCCTCTCTGACTCACTCATAGACCCTTTTATCTGCAGGCTGGGCTGTAATATATCACCAGGACACCCTGCTTTTTCTCCAGGTCTGTGCATGGCTTCAAAGTCACCTTTACAGAGGTGCATGGCATGCTTTTGATCACTTCCACTGATTGTAACTAACAGTCTATTAACATCACTTAAACAGCTTTAAATCCAAACCTGTGAGCTTGACTGAACATACACAATGTTGAATCACTGCCACTCCTCCACCTCTACCTGTGTGTGACGCTACCTTGCTGAGCTGCTGCAGTGCTACTGCTGCCAGCCCCATATGTCACTGTAAATTGAGTTTGCCTTTGATAATGGCCATTAATAGAATTTTTCATTACGGTTCTGTCCACAGAAAGGCTAGAGGGCTTTTAATCAGAAATGGAGAGAAGAGTCTTGAGTAAATTTTTGGGAAATATTCTATAGATATAAACACTGAAACTGGAGTGAAAGGTGTAATATGACTGTCAACAGATCGCCGTCACTGTTTGTTTTTGCTGAGAACTGCCAGCGTCACACATAAAAAATAGGCGACATGCAGGGTCTCTAGTTGACGTGCCGCTGCTGCTGGGCCCCGAAATGAAAAGCAAGAGGTTCCACAACGCACACACGCTGCTCGGGGAGGCAGCGTTTCCCGGCCGTTTTGTAGTACATATGCTTGCTATGTGCAAAGAGGAGCCGTGTCCAGCCGCAGCGTTAAGAGACACGGTGAATGTGTGTTGAGGGACGTGGAAATGTTGTCTCTCCTTTGCTTTCTTGTCCTCGTCTGCACAAGCTCTGCCAATTGCTCGCGGCGCTCTCGCTCTTTTCAGGGCCAAACTGTTAAACTGATGATTACACAAGGACTTGGCGGCCAACGCGTCGGATAACACGAGCTTTAGCGATACACTCTGGACTTAAAGAGGGTGCCCTCCCTTGTTTAGACTGTAGCTTCTTAATAAAACAACAGCTGGCGGCTGCATGTGTTCCGAGCAGAACTGCGCGGCACCACGAGACGTGACTTCACTGTTTTAATGGCCGTCTTTACGAGCCAGTTTATGTCGCTAAGTCTGTGAAAAGACAGAGATTAGCTTTCAGAATAAGGGTTGTTTAGAAAATCTCACACTCCCAGTAAGACGTCCATGAGATGCTTCCTCTGTATAATCTGTGTTGCTTTTCCTTGCAGCTGAAGCAGTGGCCTCCCTCCATCTCAGCCAAGTTCCAGTACAGCATCTACCCCATCACCTTCTCTGTGGGGAACGCTGACGAGTGGAAGAAGCTCTTCAAGCCCTGCGCTGCTCAGAGACTCTTCCTCCCTGTAAGGCGGCAGCACTTATCTCCTCTCATATCCTCGCCATGCATAATGTCATAAACCAGTGTGAAGAAAAAAATGGCATTAATCCATTTCATTTCTACTTCAACAGCATTTTCCCTGCCTTCATTTTATCCCGCTGCATGGCACTAATTAATTTCTTGTGCGATTATTGACGATTTCACACCTTTTCTGCAGCATTTACTTAACAAATGAGCTGTCTCCAGAGACTCAATCCAGTAATTTCATCAAGCTCTGCTCGGCTATTGATTTTCTTTTTCTGCTGGTGTTCATTGAAATAACCGCCAGCTTACTTACCATGTAATGAACATATTGCAGGTCACACAGATCCATAGATGTTTTCTCTTGCTGAAAGCTTGCAATGAATATTCACTATTGAGTGTTAGGAATACCTTTTGCGAACCTTGAAGGGGTCTTTCTGCCTCTGGAATAGCCTGAATTATGTGAAGAAGACTGTGTAGGTCCATCCTGATACAGAGCTGTCCTGTTGATGTTTTGCCAGTCACATCCACCAGGTCTAGGGTTAGGGTTAGGGTTGCCTCCTCTGCCTCATTTGGATGGTAAGGTAGCAGGTGAGTCCACAGATTTGTTGTTGTTTTTGCGCAAGGTTGCTGCTTATCCTTTTTACCGACTAAGGTGTAGAACCTCAGATATTTCCACACACCACTCGAGATGCTTCGGTGTCTCGATTACGAGACGGCTCCGCTCTCTGGTGTCTGCCTCCATTTTTATGTAATAGCTTAGTTTGCCGCTCAATAGGCCATGCAGTGGGTCAGGCTGATTGAATTATAAGAACACCCTCTGCTGGACCACAAGGAAAGCTACTTCAAAAGGTCTGTCGTGCTCATAGACTGTCAATTTTGAATCGAGTCTTCGCCCGCACCTCCTCATGCTCTGAGGCAGGAGAGACTCCAGCAGCGGGCTGGTTTGATGGTTACTCAGCAGAGAGAGAGTGGTGTCCCGAGGGACTCTCCAGGCTGCGAATGTCTGCACCTTTGGCCTAACATCTGAAGCTGTGTCACCTTTTCAATTAACGCATAACCAAGACTTTCCAGTTTGTAAAAGTCAGTGGCACAAAGCAGAACACTTCAGCCGAGTGATGTGGAAATACTTCTGGCCAGTCTTTAATTGGATGAATAGAAGAAGAAAAACTTGTTCAGCTCAAGTTTTTTACTACACAAGTCTGACGTCAGAGAAGAAATAGGTGTAGCATTCATGTCACACCAAAAAGTAACAGTAACATCACATTCACTCAGCTTTATACAGTGCATCATACAGTCTGGGCTGCACGGTGGCGCAGCAGGTAGTGCGCGTGCCTCACAGCAAGAAGGTTGCCGGTTTGATTCCCGGGTCGGGCCTTTCTGTGTGAAGTTTGCATGTTCTTCCCGTGCATGCGTGGGTTCTCTCCGGGAACTCCGGCTTCCTCCCACAGACCAAAAACATGCTCATTAGGTTGATTGGTGACTCTAAAATTGCCCCTAGGTGTGAGTGTGAGTGTGAATGGTTGTATGTCTGTATATGTTGCCCTGCGATCGGCTGGCGACCGGTTCAGGGTGTACCCCGCCTCCCGCCCGTTGACAGCCGAGGTAGGCTCCGGCCCCCCCGCAACCCCGAAAGGGATAAGTGGCATAAAAAATGGATGGATGGATGGATCATACAGTCTGCTCACATATGCCACGCGTGAAGGACAGCGAGGTCCTCTCAGCGTTCTCCTGCAAACAGGGTCTTTAAGGTTCAGCTCACGAAGCTCCAGGTTAAGTTCATTTGGTGGGAAAATGTTGAGCTGGTGTTCATACAGTTCAGAACAGAGAGGAGCTGACTTCATTTTGATAACAGCTTTCTGTTTAACCGGCAACACTAAGCTGCTTTAGATAGATACACAGGATTTACTCATTTCAGGTCATCGTGGATACGAGCTTTAAGAAAAAAGTGTGATTGTAATTATGTGGGCAGCCTGTGTGTTTTTGTGGGTTGTAGTCCAGTAAGGGCGTAACCGCACCATTTGCAGCACAGCATTCATACTGACAGAGAAGTTTGTGTTTCCCCGCTCAGGGAGCCTCGTCCACAGGGGCTGTTATTGCATAGCTGTGGATATACAAGCAGAAAATGAGGCTGCTGAAACAGTGGGTTACTGCTCTGCTCAGGCTTGCTGGTATTGATTGCTGCTTTGTCACAACATAACAAAAAGCGCAAGCACAGTCAGTCTATGGTCAAACACTGCGAATAGGCTTCTTGCTGGCACCCAGCTCTACCCACTGGCTTTGACTGGTCCTGTCTGTATTGACTACGCACCTCAGACTCCACCAGCATGGCTGTAACTCTACCACAGCGGCAGCCTCAACCCCCGTTTGTGCTGCATATTCTAAACGGTATATTGTGACTGCGACATGAACACTTTGTGACAGCATGTGCTAAACAGTGAAGTCATGCATAACTTACTCTGTCCTCACTGTATGCGGCTAAGTCCCTCTGGCTGTCTGAAATCTGGCTGTGTGAAGACACAAAACCAAATCTTAACTCAGCCAAACTGGCCCTGTAGTCTTTGTGCCATGCACTGACAGTACAAATCATCAGGGGATTCAGAAAGTAATTATCTCATCTTTACCTCTATGTATTGTTCTGAGCAGAAAGTGGAAGTCAGCGTTTGCTTTTTCTCCCACTAAACTGTATTCTGGAGTCCTTTAAAACACTCTTTTTCCACATATTTAGCTGATCTGATCTGGACTGATAATCTTGAGGCTGTCTGCATGGTTCAGAGTTTTCTTTTATCAGATGCACAGATATAGAGTTTCACAGGCAGTAATCACCAGTGATTAACTGTGTTTTGTGTGGCCAACGCCAATAAGATAACAGATAATATTCATCTTACAAATGCAAACAGGCGAAGAGGAAAGCGTAGATATATATTTTTAGTTTATTTTTTGTATTGCAGCACATTTAGAGAGCCTCCACCATCCCTTGAATACAGAATACATTCATTTATTGTCAACTTGTTTGGAATAACCTTAATTTATGTTTTAATATATGGCTAATTAATACCAAAAGTATTAGAAAAACTTTGTCTACCAACACTGCTTCACGGTTAAACCCTTGGATTCACGCTTGCCTGTGTGCTAACAGCTCTTTGGCATCATTCATCCTCTCCTCTGATCTCCACCGTGTGTGTGCATGTGTGTCCACTGGACCTAATTACTGGCTGAAATTCCATTATTGGAGCAATGAAAGTAATTTAATTTTCGTACTTGTCAGCCACCGATATGTCATGCATCTCTTATTAATATGCGGGAGAATCAGTGTCTTGGAGAGCGAGCTGTTTGTGCAAACAGGGAGGTGTACCATGACACTGTCAGACAGTATCTGTGTAGTTTTTTTGTATTAAGCATTTAAGAACACATAACAACAGCTTTTACTGTTTCAACTACATGTCTAGCCAAGCTATCAGTCAGTCCGTCTCTTCGATCCAGGCTGAAACGTGTCTGACTGCACTTGCATGTACTGTGGTGATATTTCACAAGCACCAACATGACAAGTTTGGTTTTTAGTCAGATGTTTTGATATCTACTGAATGGATCATCATGAGCTGTGATTGGTCTGGTGGTCCCTTAACTTTTCATCTAGCGCCATCATCAGGTCAAAACTTTCATTTGTCCAGCACTTTGGTTTATGGCCAAATACACCAGCCTCTTTTGCACTTTGTGTTTTGTTCTGTTTAGCGTATGTTACTATGCTAACAAGCTAAACGGAGATGTTAGTAATGTCATTGTGAGCATGTTAGCATGCTGATGCTAGCATTGATCAGCCTCACAGAGCTGCTAGCCCGGCTGTACACATTTATCTTTGATGCTGAACCCGACTTTTTCCCCAGTCAGACACTGAGTTGATCTGATCTGAACCGAACCTCTTGATGCGTTCAGCATACTTTATAGTTATGGTTTATTAAAATGTGAGTCGTTGTCTGGGAGAGCATGCTGTCTGTGCAAAAGGAGGTGGTGCACGTGACATGCTGGAGACAGTGTAGCCTAATACTGTGAGAAAATATGTGTTTTTTCCATGTGACGAGGTTAATGAATGTTGTGGTCATAAATTCCATAGTATAGAAACTATGATGGCAATATCTGTAATTGTGTCCTCCCAGGTCATCCTGAAAGATGTGGATTCGTTACTCTACGTAGACACGGATGTGCTGTTCCTGCGGCCCATGGATGATATCTGGAGTCTCCTCAAGTCCTTTAACAGCACCCAGCTGGCAGCAATGGCCCCAGAGCACGAGGTCCCAAAGATTGGCTGGTACAGCCGCTTCGCACGCCACCCTTTCTATGGAGTCACAGGGGTCAACTCTGGTGTCATGCTGATGAATCTCACAAGGATCCGCAGCACATTGTTCAGAGTAAGGTCAAAACATCGGCGTGTTTCCACACACTCTGATCGGTAGAAAGCTAAAGAGAGCTGTGATTTTCCCTTTTGCATTCTGAAGTGTTTTTTTCTGTGAGCCCAAGTCACAGGCTGAGTGCTCTGAGTGGGCTGTGATTGAAGCTTTCTGATTTCCACGCTAGCATCACAGACTTCTGCCCTCAGAACTCAATTTAGCAGCTCTCCAGCTCTTAATGCTGCCAGCAGATTGCAAATGGAAATGGGAATGTAAATGCGCTCCTCCTTTGATGATGTGTCTTTGGGGTGGGGGGCTGCTCTCGAGCTGTTTGCGAATGAACGTTGTTTGGTATTTCAGAACAGCATGATCCCCAGTGGCCTGTCATGGGAGGATCTTTTACATCCACTCTATCAGAAGTACAAGAACCACATCACCTGGGGAGACCAGGACCTCCTCAATATTATCTTCCACTACAACCCAGGTACAGTCCTTTCCACCTGTGTCCTCACTCACCATCTGCAACCATCATAACACATATTCCGATCACACTGAAGACACATCATTTATCCCCAGGACGAGGCTTTCAAATGCTCTATTAAAACATAACCAGAATATCAAACTGTGTATACAAATGCATTTTGAATTACTCATCTGCGCTCTTTCAACGCGGCCGTTTCACACTCTCATCATGTCCACATAAATTGTGTCTTATTGCCGTGTTAATAAACCAGTCCACATTATGAATCTGGATCAGTAAACACATGAGGCTGTGGCTGTAGGCAACAGACAGAGTTCCAGCTGCAGCGGCCAGATGTGGGCATTAAGTGCTCAGAGCCGCCGGTCGGGCTGGCATCGCCAGTGTTTGCTTGAAAACGCAGCCAATGAAGTGTTTGTTTTACATTGTACGGTTTGGAGCTCTCTGCTCTCTCCAGAGAAATACTCCCGTTAAGTCTGTAATGTTCTGAGCTCTCTTTGCTTGCTCTGTAACCAGGAAACAAGACTGTGATCTCTCTTCAGATCAGGACAAGGG
Source organism: Chaetodon trifascialis (assembly GCF_039877785.1). Lineage (NCBI taxonomy): Eukaryota > Metazoa > Chordata > Actinopteri > Chaetodontiformes > Chaetodontidae > Chaetodon > Chaetodon trifascialis. The sequence goes on along the minus strand of NC_092058.1, from coordinate 23,007,773 downwards.
GATTGAAATGGAGCTGATGATTTCATTGTTTTATGTAAAAATGCAAGAAAATATCTGTATATTTGTATATTATTTACATTTCTGTTTAGCCTGGTACTATACATCCCATAAAAGCACCAGACCTGACACTGCTGGATACTGATGTCACTATATGCATACAGCGTGTACACACTCCCATCATGCAGCTGTGGTGTAAGATTAGCGGCCTTCCTGTGGCACACTCAAGCAACCCACAACAAGAGCACGCTCAGACTTGCTAACAGCATCTCTTCTGACTCCTCGCAAGTTTTAAACAGACAATACCGACTTCTGCCCTCCAACAGGCGATTTAGAGTCCTTCCATTTAAACATAACAGGCTGAAGAATTCTTTCATACATCAGTGTATTCTGCCGTTCAGTCAGAATCAGCGTGCTGCCACCTGAGATCTGAATCCAGAGGATAAATTGTAATGTGATAGGTAGAATTGTCATCTGTGTGTGAATCTCTTTAATGGAGCTGCCTGCGGATGCTAAATGAATTTCACTGTCAACTGACAATAAGGTTGTATTGTAATAAGCATCAGCCACTGAGCTGCTGTGCTGGAGCAGCTGGAGCTTGATTGGTCCGCTCAAGCGTACCTCGCAGTGTAAACAATTTAGTGTGTTTTCAGAAGTCTCTGCTTAGGTGCAAATAACAGACAGATAGATGGGAGGAAAGAGACGATCAAACTGACTGTCTGCACAGTCTGCAAGAGGGTGAGGACATTTCCCTCACTCTGTTCCCAAACAGTCCCACTTTCACGAGTTACTGTACACGCTGTGTCCTGTGTGTTTACAGGAGATGCAGTGTTTGCTGTAATATGTAGCAATGATGTGTGTGTCACTCTTTCCAGAGTCTCTCTTCATCTTTCCCTGCCAGTGGAACTACAGGCCCGATCACTGTATGTATGGGAGTAACTGTAAAGGGGCTGAAGAAGAGGGCGTCTCCATCCTCCATGGCAACCGTGGAGTGTATCACGACGACAAGCAGCCGGCGTTTAAAGTCGTCTATGATGCAATACGGGATGTGAGTATCCCTGTGGTCTGTTCAGGCTTTACTGACACAATATTAGATGATAGAAAATGTCAATCCTCATGCCCAGTTCATTTCCATAAGTCATTCACACTTATTTAGCGTAGATGGGAAACCCTCTTTGTGTTGAATAATCAAAATGACGAAACATTGAGGTGAGGTAAGAGATTTAGCCCAAAAGAGGGGCTGCAATAATAGAGCATTTCACAGCAGACGTTTTGAAACGTTACAGCAGGAAAACAGAGGCGTAATCACATTAACGACGGCTGCGTTCCATTTAAGTGTGTCAGGTTCCAGGACCCTGTGTTATTCATTGTTAATGTTATTAGTTTCACCTGTGCGTTTGCTGCCGTGGCACAACAAAACATGGGCTGTAAATGAGGTCGACTAAGGTTATGCACTATATTGGAAGAGTGATACAATGAATATTAATAGTATTCATGTGTATATGTTTATATACATGAAATATAGAGGAATAAATGCACTCATATATTGGTAAATATACTTGTTCACTATTTAACCAGAGCTCACCAGCACCTGAAAAGCTGTTGATATCAGTCCTGTCATCTGACTCTAGGCAATACTAAGATGCATTTTTTCCCAAAAATGTTGGACTGTTCCTTTAAGGACTTGAGGAAAAGAGTAGCTTTAAGTATTTTCTCTGTGATACAAATTGACTCTTGCTTGCATTAAACAATCTGGGTCAGTTTTTAAATTTAGAATTTGTTTTCTCCGGCAGCAGAGTCAGTCCCCCCCTGCTCTGCCGAGATAAGCCTCTTAAAGACGAGCCGGGTCGTAATTTATGATTGGAACACCGCCACCCCACCCCAAACGCCTCACTGTGTAAATACCATTTAGCGTGTGATACGCGCCATCAGAAAGTGATCAAACTGAAACATCTTTGGGATCAATGTCTCTGTTCCTGCAGTTTCCCTTTGAGGACAACATGTTCCAGTCGCTGTTCTACCCCATCCAGACCAAGTTCCTGGACACGGTCAACACGCTGTGTGGTCGCATTCCTCAAGTCTTCCTCAAGCAGATAGAAAAGACCATGAGGAAGGTGTTTGAGGAGAAAGTGGTCCGACACGTCAGACCGCACAAATAACTGACGGAGAGACTGACTCCGTGTTTTTTATCTGACAACACAGCCGACCGAGTTGCTGTGGATTATGTGTCACACCAGCATCTCCCAGACTGAACTGCCAGCTCTGCGTTTGCAGCACTTCAGCACGTAACACTTCCTGGAATAGTCTAATGAACATGATGATCATCCAGCGATGGGATGGGGAACAGGCCTACATATACAGAGAAGCATACAGTGCTGGTCAGTGATGCTGTAGAATAGGTTTGCCTTATTGTTGTTCTAAACCTTTCACATCCCAGCCATGAGACGTTGGAAAGATCGGAGAGGGGGGAAAAAAGACTGCATGAATTCTGTTTATGTCAAGAATTATGAAAATATCAGCTCTTCATCTCAAGTGTCGGTTAAAAGCAATATTGCAGGCATATTTGTGTCAGTGGAGCGTTTAAGAAAAGTATCTACCTTCTTTATTGTTGCTCATGAACATGGTATACACTACACAAAGTCGGCTTTGGACTTTGGGAAGCTTTACTACTTGAGGTAGTAGATTCATAAACCACTCCTCTAAAATCATGTGAATGTTTTACCAGCAAATAACTTGAACTGTGAGTTTGTGTGAATGAGAAGAGCTGCCAGCTCTTGGCCTGTTCTGCAGTTGCCAGATGCCACCGACAGTATTAACTCCAGCACAACAGAAGAAATATGGACTTTTGCGTTCCATAGCGAATGTTAAAATGCACTTTCAGAATGATATTAGGTCTGGATGGTTGTTTGTACGCAACATGTCCACATTAGATGCTACGCTGCCCCAGTGAATCACAACCAAAAGTGCTGGCATTTAAAGGCAGTGACATACTCCAGCTGAATATGTGCCATATGAATATTCATGTCTGCCATGTTTACTGTTACAAGAAAAGACGTGTGTGTTTGAGGCGGTATCTTAGTTTGTGATATGATGTGTGGTCTGTTGTAAACAGGTGTCATATGTTTTAGCAGCACCACTTTGTGATGTCATGATTTAAATACATCATTCAAACTGGAAACTGAAAATGGCTGAACAGTCAACATGTGTTTCTAAATAAAGCGATGCAATGTACTGAGTGTCATTTAATATAATAAATATACCAAAGCCACACCAATGGAGGAAATGCGTTCTTCTCAGAAGTGTGTGTCATGCAGTGAGGTGAGACATGTTTTAGGTCCAAGGTGATGCCTGACCAATAGCAAACGTGCAAAACTGCTTCATCACAGTGCTAAAGATTTTTTATTTAGATATTTAGTTTGATGCTAAACTTGATGTGATGACATAATTTGCTTGTTTTGAAGCTGGACTTTAACTGAACGCATCACTGTATGTGCTGCACCAATGGCTCATAGCAGTTTTTTCAAGTCTTGGTTGTTTGGAGAAAAAGACAACAGGTTTGGAGTCCCCCAGTTCTCCATGTCAGGGGCCTCGGGAACAGCAGATTAGCAAAACCAATATATCAGTGTGGTGAGAGCACAGGGCAATAATCTCACTTTGTCATTAGCTGCTGTTTGTCCCTGGAGTGACAAACATTTGTTCAGTTGCACAGTAATATTCAGCACACTATCATTTCTTCATTTTTATCAAATCAGTACATGTTTGTAGTTCTGATCTTGAATGAACTGAATTGAAATGATTGTCAAAACTTGTTCCATAAAAACATAAAACTCATAAATTTGAACATGCAGATTTGTGTGTGTGTGTGTGTGTGTGTGTGTGTGTGTGTGTGTGTGTGTGTGTGTGTGTGTGTGTGTGTGTGTGTGTGTGTGTGTGTGTGTGTGTGTGTGTGTGTGTGTTAAACTATGTCACATTATCAGGCAGACAGTTGTTGAAGGATGCACGTTAGTGTACAGATGTGTTAATATAGCACTGAATGTAGATAGGTCAAACATATTGTGATACAAAAAAAGGACTTAATGTTACATTTAATTGTATTTCAACAAAACTTTTAATCACGCCTAATGCATTGCCATAATATTCTTTATTCTTATTAGATAACAATCAAATATTACTCTATTTTATTTTAGAGGTAATAATTCCGTATGGTGTCAGAGCACATCTGGTCCCTTCGCCGCTCTGTTGCTCTTCCTGTGTGCTGCCTTGTCTGTTGCTGAGCAGGCAGTGACCTCACGGCGCCATATTAAAATGCTCCCTCCGCTTTGCCTGTGAGATCGTAGCTTAGCAGCAGCAGCTAGCCGCCAGTCTGCTTTTTACATCCACAAGGCTGACAGAGGGCAACGACGTGATGGAAATTGACTCGCTTCAAGAGGCGCTCAGAGGTCACTTCACTTTATTTCGATAGTTTTTGTGTTCATCGAGACCACGTGTTAGACGTGTGCTTCTGTAATTGTCATATTATAAAAAATAAACGGATTGGAGCTCACAAGCTAATGTCTCTAGCTAGCTGCTTCTCAGGACGAGCTAACGCTACAAGCGGTTACACGGAAATGGTTAGCTGTCGTCCAATTCATTAGCCAGACAAGAAAGCTAACTATAATACAATGCTTTTCTTAATCCATATTTCTTAACATATGTGTGTTTCCCTCAGTATTTGACTAGTTACTGAAAGACATTTTTTTTGCCTGAGATGAAGTAACTGGCCAGTGTCACCGGCTCTTGGTACACTACCGTTTGCCGGCTACGCTGTTGCCGCTAACTTAACATGCTAGCCAGTGCGCTAAACTTAAACCAGTTGCAGGTAGCAGGCGACCTAGCTAGCTAGCTAGATAGCTTCTACTAGCCCGCTAACGCTACGTTATGTAAATAGCTAACGTTAATTAGGAAAAGTGTCATCAGAGACCAGCTCGCAAGCTTCATTTAGTTGGTTGAAGTAGGGAATCATTGTAGGTAGCCAAAACACACATGCTTTATAGCAGAGTTATCACATCTGAAGGGTGAGATAGGTTAGCTAAATCAAAGCCTGTTCATCTCTGATCAGGCCAGTACAGAATGTAATATCAGTGTATGTGTAACGTTATTTACGCCGTGTTTTTGTCTCCTCAGATTTTGAGAAGAAAGCAAAGAAGGAGGCATGTCCTCTGCTGGAACAGTTTCTATGTCACATTGCCAAGACTGGAGAGACCATGTAAGTTAACATTGCAGGCCTGATAATTCCCCTTCATAACTCTTTACAGCACACACGACCACACATTTCATTATTTTGTTGAGGAAAGGGGCTTTAAATGTTTTCATAATGTTTGTATATGTGCAGTCCAGGAATAATTTTTGTTTGCAGAATCATTCCTCTCTGTGTTGTTGCACATTCTTGATGTCAGTGTAACTGTAGTTTCGTGTTTCCTCTTAATTTAAATGTTACCATGGCCTATGCAGCATCCAGTCACTGTATTCTTTTGACCAGTTTTCCTGTATTCTCATGCATTATGGCAAATGTGTTGAGCCTTCTTCTGTTACCGTTTTCTTCTAGGGTTCAATGGTCTCAATTTAAGAACTACTTCCTCTTTAAATTGGAGAAAGTGATGGATGACTTTAGAGCCTCAGCACCTGAACAAAGAGGTCCTGCAAATCCCAACGTGGAGTCAATCCCATTTGAAGATATGAAGGAGAGAATCCTGAAGATTGTGAAGGGGTACAATGGGTAGGTGCCCAGCTTAAGTAGCACATTTCCCCATGGCAATGATAGTAGCAGGCTGATTAGATGGATGGAGAAGCCAGATTGAGCATGTCTGGTTCCCTAACACACGCCATATGTGTCCTCTAAGTCACCGTATTTGCTCCACACATATCTGTAGTCAATATCAGTTTTACGGCTTTCCTTATCATGTGTTAAATCGTAAGGGCAAGAGTAATGATGATTTTATCGCTCATGCAGAGTAGCACCATGTCTTGAAGCTTTCCATTGTGTCTCAAACTGGAACTTGAAGGGACTTTTTCTCCCTCTTTGTTTCTCTCTAGTCATTTTCAGGCAAAACTGTCAGGATTTGAATATTAGGACAGTAAGACTAGAACACTTCAAGGGTGAGAGATTTTGAAATTGATGAAAACAGATTGTGTAACTCAAATTCAATGTGCATAAATCAATTTCACAATAAAAAATACCTCACCCAAAAGAGACCTGAGGACGGACACACCTGGTTCAAAATAGAGGTGACCAAAAATGTGGTCAGTTTGCACCCAGCTGGCAAGAGAACACCAACACTTGCTGCAGCAGCAGCAGCATGGTGTGTCAGAAATTAAAGGGAACCTTTGCCAAATTTCAATCAGCTTTGTATCATTACTATCTGGAAAATATATGCAAATGAACTGTGTTAAATGTCCGTGTCCATGTTGCCTGCACTCCCTGCTTATTTTCTAGCAAAATTCTGCTGGATGACAGTAGAGATTGTATGCTTGCCTCTACAGACACAGAGAGTTTAGAAGTCAGAGAGAGCCCCACCCACCCTCTCTCTGATTGACAGAGGGGCAGCTCATGACACGAAACTCAGTTCAATTCTGTTACTGCATCACCTGTTTCTTCCCACAGCTGTTTTCAGAAACATATTGTAGTGTACAGTTAAGCCATAATACAACAAAGTTTGTGACAAGGACACCGTTGCTTGAAACTGGACGAGCTAAAATCAAGCACTGCCCAACCTCACCCACCCATTGTGGTGTGATGCATTTTGGTTGTATCTTTCTACTGCGCAGACAGTCGGGTTCTATGAAAAGACCTTGCTTCCAGTGGCAAAATGCTGCTTTAATGAGCAAGAAGGAGTTTGTCCAAAGAGAGATTTGCTGCTTTTCTGTGTTTTTATCATAGTAAACTGAATATCTTTTGGGTTTTGGAGCGTTGGACAAAGCAGAATATTTAAAGATGACTCTTTGGGCTCTGGGAAAGTGTGATGGACATTTTTCATTTTTCACTCTGGGTAATATGTTAAATGGGTATAAAGTACTCAAAACACAATCATTTGACAACTGTCCTGTCTTCTTGCTACAGTAATACACTTAATATCTTTCTAGTGATGTTGATGTGCAGCTTGGCTGAAACTGACTTCTCCCAAAGCTCCCAATATCCCTGAGTACTCCGCAGACGGACCAAATAAAAGACTGAGACAGAATGTTAGGACAGTTCTTAATAAAAGACCACCTGAATGACACATTGTCTTGTTACTGTATACTGAGCGCTGTCTTTGTTTCTCTCTCTCGTAGAATTCCATTTACGATCCAGCGCTTGTGCGAGCTGCTCACAGAACCCAAGAGGAATTACACAGGAACAGATAAGTTTCTTCGGGGGGTGGAGAAGGTACGTCCTAAGCAGCATAGCCATTTTCCATCATTTGTAAACCTGCTGACACCTTCTTTCACCTAATTGGCAATTCTTGTTTCCCTCTAGAATGTAATGGTGGTAAGCTGTGTGCACCCAACCTCAGAGTAAGTGTCCTGTCCAAATGAACAGTTTTTGGAAGAACCACATAATATGTTGTTATGTAATAATAACATTATGGCAATTATATTTTCCACTGGATGAAGAGTTTTTTTTTTTTTATCTTGCTTTTGCAGGAAAAATGGATGCAGTGCTGTTAATAGAATGAATGGAGTGATGCTTCCCGGGAACACATCTGCTTTTACAGAGAGGTTGTGCAGGGGACACATTTAGTCCTTGATCCCGAAATTCACATAAATTAAACTACAACAGCTAATATTTTTCAGTATTGTTAAAAAAAAAAGACAACTTTTTTCTATTCCCTTTTCTCTCTGTTTTTATTCCCTTATTTATGTTTTTACTTTATTTTTGGTTGGCTTTTTATTAGGAAAGTGAACGGCCCTGGAACTCCTCGACCGCTGAACCGACCGAAGGTGTCTCTGGCCAACTCGCTAGCAGCTAATGGCCTGCCAGACAGCACAGACAACAAAGACCTCAGCACAGAGCAAGAAGACGATAAAGACTCCACGTATGTCGGAAGCTGTAACACACCACAAAATCTGTTCTCCATGTTCCACATAAACCCGCTGCAATCACATCTCGATCTCTTGTTTCTTGTTTGTTTGTCAGTGAGGTTTCAGCGTCGGGAGGCTCCCTGGGGAGCTCGGTGAAGAACAAACACCCCGACGCAGAAGAGGACATGGAAGCTGAGCAGCAGGAGGTGAAGAGACTTAAGTTCAGCAAGGACGAGGAGGAAGAGGAAGATGAAGAGGATGATGAGGAAGAGCAGGAGGTGGACACACTGAGGCCTTTACATGCCACCTGCCTCTCAAAAGAGGCAGAGGCCATGGTCCAAGAGGAGGAGGAGAAGGTCGGGTACAGCCAGGAGAATGAAGCCTCCAGCAGCGCTGCTGCCACTGAAGACCAAGGTAGAGTTTTTCTTACGTGCCGTGTGTTGATTGGTAAGTGGTTTCTTCATGGTGTGATGAGGGGAAGTTATATCATGGGCTGTTCAGGCGCATTCTTGAAAAGCGTTCAAACAGGTAGTATATGGTAAATGAGCTTTAATGGCTGCATATTGCACTCAATTGTGAGTTCATTAGGTACAGTCAGCAAAAATTAATGGAGTCTTATACAACAGGCCTGCAGTAGTTTTCCATTCAACTTTATGGTCATTTTGGAGGTTGTACTTTGTGGTGCTATTGAGTTTTACTGCCTTATGCTGAGTAATGATTGTGTTTTGTGTGGGGAGGCTAAATAACAGAAACACCTCTCTGTATAACAGTACAGCTCAACAGGACCGCAAACTGCAGCCCCCTAAATGACTGTAAAGTTGAAACGAAGCCTCTCTAAAACAATTTTAACACAAACTGAACAGTGTTACCTTATGAAGGCAGGATTTATTGCACGACTGTTGTATTAGACTGCAAAAGTTGTAACCAGGCGTCCCTCATAAACCTGTATGTCAGCTTTGTTACACCATCTCATCTGCAAATCACATCTGCATAATTCGATTTTTCACTTGCTCAGAAGTTTTCTCTCATTTCCCCCAGTTTGTAAACATGCGTCAGAACGTTCCCACGGGAGAACCACTGAAGGGACCGGAACATTACTTCAGCTTGTTTGCAGCGAGTTCCAAAGAAAATGTGATGCACCATTTTATTGTTACACTTCATTAGCAGTTGGGCTGAAAAATTGGATTTAATTTAAATGATCGTTAACGTCCTTTACTAACAGTGGATCAGTACGTCAGTACTGAAGGGTTTCCCTGACATTTCTTTCTTAAGTCTGAATCGGGACGAGTCATGACTTCATGGTGTTTCAGATTGTTGTGGGGGCGTTCGTGTGTCACATGGACAAAGTTCCTTGTCAGTCTCTGGCAGTTACTTCGAATGTGAATCGCTCAGCTGCGGTTGAGGACGGCCTCATTCCAACCAGTGCTTTCAGTGTTTTAACATACAGCTTCAGCGTGATTTGCTGTCAAAACAAGTTCAGCTGTGACTGGTTTCCTCAACTTTCACAGGAAAATGTCAGAACATCAGCAAAGACGTTCGTGTCAGATAGGAGATGGGTAGCTGGTTGATCAGTTGCATGTGACGTCGTACAGGGAGAGAATCGAGTTGTGCAAAAAGTCTTGTGACTTAATATTCTGTACTGTAAATTTAATCCAGATTCTTCAGAGTAATGACAGGAAACATTGAATTCATTTTGTATGCTTATGTGAGCTAATGTGGCAAGTTCTGTTGAATGACAAATTAAGTAGTGTGTGTGAAGGCAAGCGAGCCAGTCATTCATCTCTCTGAAGCTGTCTGGAAAGATTTGGGTCATTTCACAGTCTGAAGAGGCCTAGACCATCACTCAGAACATACTCCGTGGCGTATATTAACATCTGTTTCCACTTTTTCATCACAGAACCAACGAGCAGCACCCAGGCCGAGGTGTGTGCAGGCTCCGTTCAGGAGGCCGAGCAGGCTGAGAGGGAAGTGCCGTGCGGCTCCCAGGAGGAGGGCAGTGACATGGATCAGACCGAGCAGCAGGCACCCGCCGGCGTCCTAGAGAGCCCTGAGACCAGCAGGGACAGTGAGGAGAGCAACAGTGACCCAGTCAGCAGCAGCAGCAGCAGCAGCAGCAGCAGTAGCAGCAGTGGTAGCAGCTGTAGCATAGAGGAGAGTGCAGAAGCAGCCAGAGAAGACGTAGCTCTCGCTCCCTCCAGCAGTACGACTGAACCTCCTACAGAGGGCGCCATGGAAAGTGCCACCTTGAACACTGGGACCACTGAGGAGCCCATGGAGCAGGACTAGACTGAAGGCCCCCTTACAGCCACGTGTGACCATAAACCAGCTTGTCCTTGAATCCAGCTTGACTGTCACTGGGAATGAGGATAACTGCACCTCGTACACAAGGCGAACGCCTCGTCCCGCTTCTGGACACTCCTCCAAAATGGCTACCTGGCATTGATGTGGGCATACAAATAAATTTTCATTTGAAGTTTTTTTTTTGTTTGTTTTGTTTTTTTTTTGACTGGAATATTTTATTGATCTTCTTAGCCTCTATTTTTAAGTTTCCCTAAAAGGGATTGGTTTCAGCTGTCTTGACTTTCTTGGCTGGATTTTTTTTTTTTTTTTTTTTTTGTGTAGGCAGTGGGGTTGTTCAGATACCAGGGTGGTCTCTTTCTTTTCTTATGCCACTCACGCCAACCATTTGGACATGTCACAAGATTGGTAGTCTATGTTGTGTACCCTTTAAGCCACACTACCAGGGTCAGAACAGAGCCATGCCAGCCCCTCATTATTTATGAAACAATGAGCTGCCACCACCGTTTCTGTTCCTGACTGAAGCTCATGTACAAATGTTTTTTAGTCCAGCAGTGACCTGAACCTAACACCCCACCACCACTTTGTTGTTACTCCACCAAGTTCCACCTGGCTGTTGGAAACATGAGTTGTTTTTAAATCAATGTCTCCGTCATCATGAGATGGGAGACGTATTTTTTCCATTGTGTCCTTATATTATTTTAACCATATTTTGCAATGATACACTACCAATCCCACTGAACAATACTATGACATGCTACCTTGTCGAGGAGTCTTCTGTAAAATGATATATTTTGGATGCATAAAACCACCATAATTTATATGATCATTTCAATTCAGTGAGTTCTTTTGGAGTATGTTTTTGTTTCGTCTGCCAGTTGTAGTTTCCAAAACCAGCTGTAAGTACAAAGATGACTTCCGCTTTCTTTGTATCGTGATGTCACCATGTTGTCTCACCGACCGATATCCAGAGCAGTTTCTGGTTCCAGTTCTACACCTGTTTCTGCAGCTGTACTTTTTGATATTTAGAATTTTAAATTTCTGTAAAGTAGATTTTTGTAGATTGTAATACAGTATGTGTTCACTGCCTTTGTGAAACCATATATTATTGTATAATTTCTGTGTATACTCTGAATGCTTTTGCTTTCAGTGCGGTATTCAGAAACAGCAATAAATGTTAACATTTTTATGCGAGGTGGTCTTGCTTACTTTCACACAGCACCTCATTTATTCTGTTCATTTACTGCGAGCGTGCACAATGTCCGGTCGACCGTTTTCACAGCAGACATTGTTACAGCAGGGAAACACAGCTGTAATTAATATGTTTAATTTAAAGTCAGCTCCACGGTGCTGGTACGGCGGCTGGAACGTTTAACAGCACGGGTCTGTCAATGTCATTAGTCATGCCTTTCTTGCTATGACAGGTCAAAATGTCTGCCATGAAAACATGTTTTCTGGACTGCTGTTTTGGATATTACACAGAAACCTCCTCTGTGGCCCAGTTCCACACTGCTCACTAATTGCTTATAGTTTGCACCCGTGTACTTAACGGTGCTAATGTCAGCTGACATCAAGCTGTGACTTCAGAGCACTAATGCCCATGAACAGATCTTAAAAGAAAAAGCAGTGTTTTTCAAAAAATTGAATACTTTTACCAGACTGCTCCTGCTCTTGTTAATTGTAACCCAGGTGTATTTTGGATTCTGATCGGTTGGCTGCTTCTGAACAGCAGAAGAGATGTTGACACGCTTTGACTTGTCATAGCCAGAAAAGCACTGGTGTAACTAGTAAGAGTAATGATGGCTGTATTTCACTAAGCCATTCACCCAGCATGCACAGCACTGAGATCACAGGAATGACCTAAAAATGAAATATTAATGTTTACACCTGTGTTTGATGAGTTATTTTGCTGTATTAATCCTTGTGTCTGTTGCCTGTCAGGTGTTCCTACATTTAACATCCACAAGCACATTATTTAGGCAGCAATGGTGCTAAAAAAGCTGGAACATTTGGTGGCATTTCAAAAGAACGTGGTAAGACTTTGAGTGTGTCTGACTCTGCTCATCATTGCAAGCAATGAACCCATCAGCACTACTGTTGTCCCTGTGTGTCACATGTCAGAGGGCACATGAAGCATGATTGGAAAATGATGATTTGGGTGGTTTTTAGGAGGCGGTGAAACCGCACAAGACGGGTTTAGCATGCTCCCTCTGTAGAGGCGCCCCATCTGTTATGGGGCTGTGGTCATAATCAAAATACGCAGTGCTCCAAACCTTTGCCCTTTAAATAAAGACAACTTTTCATGTCAATTTGTTCAGCAAAGCTCTAAGACGTGTTCCTTTGGGTCAGTTCACAATATGGTTTGTCACTGCTGCCTTTTGACAGCTGAAATTTGCCCAGGCTCCCTGAGGAAATAAAACTGCATTCATCCATGCGGCACTGTTTAAACGGAGGGCTTTTAAGACTTGTCTCCAGGGAAACAAATGCCCGGGCAGGAGGGATATTAAAAGCAGCTTGACACCAAATGATTTTTAATCTGACCCCAGCTTTCTGAATGGCAGATGATATGCACGGAGGAGGATAGCGGTTTGAAGAGTTCACAGACTTTTGAATCTTTTAAGCGAGTCGCCTGCAAAAATGTCTCCTCAGACTTGTAACACAGTTGTTTCTGTATCTTAGGTACTCCTCAGTTTATGTGTCATTACTGCACTTGCAGACATTGCTTCGGGCCTCAGACGATATATTTGCTGTCTTGCGTGTCTGCAGGCATGAGGAGCAGGACTCTATTAGCAAGGGATGAAACTTTTGAAAGGTAAACACAGCAGCCTGTCGTCTGCAATGACAAAGGCTGCCTCTGGCCTCCCTGAGAAGAAAAAAAAATCAAATTAAAGTGAGAATAAAAGAAAACACACTGCAGGGATATATCTTGAAAGTGCTGCAGCATCACTTTTCTTTGCATTCCAGTTTTTTCAGAATCTTTCAAAAAAATGCATAAAAAGTTTGGATTTTGTTGTCACAGGTTTACCTTTACAAACCCTGTACTGCAGGTCCTATCAGCTAATTCACTGTAATTCTGTATCAAAGTATAATTATGATAGTGATAGCTGTGGTGAGTAGAATGAAGCCTTTGATCTGACTCATCTGTAAAATAACTGTGAAATTAAACCCTTCCTCATTTTCCTTCTGACCCTGCCTGGAGCCCCCTTTTGGACCCCTGGGGGCCTCTGGACCAAACTTAAACTGCTGCACTGAACTTCATGCTTCACCACCTGCCTCAAGAGAAGAGCTTTTAAATGGATCTGTGGTCAGCAGCAGTGCATGCCAAATCAAGCTAATTGTCTCCAGTCATCGTGTTGAGGGAAGCGCTTCAGTGCTGGACACACTCGGTGACACTGACGGGATTAAAGCGAGAAATGCACCAAGTCAGAACAAAGTCATTATAACATAGGAGCCGGTCTTTTAGTTGAAGTGCGTCACTTGTGCAATGTGAGTGCACTGAGTGGTTCAACAGCACTGAAAGTTCATAGATGGAGCTGCAGCAGCACCTCCACCACCGGTCATGTCCTGTCCGACGGACACCAACACGCGCAATCTCTGTGCAATCCAACAGAGGGTACTGTTTAGTTTCCGAGCCAGACCAAACACGCTCAGTCTGCCCTGAAATCAGGATGCAAACCCAGTCCTCCCGCTGCTCGTCACTGCAGGCTGTGACACATTCAATAAGCTTCCTCATACGCTGCCTTGAATCGCCTGAAAAAGCACACACAGACATCACGACCTCCTTCAGCTCCATCCAGCGCCGTCTGCACGCCTGTCTAATTTTGTCCCTGCTGGTGAGGTGACTTAACCACACGCCAGTTAGAGTGTTGCTTTGTGCAGCTGCTTGGTCCTACCTGTGACACAGTTAGGATGCTTTTCAAAAACCACAGACGTCAGATCAGCTCACGCCGGTCTCATTTCTCACGGGAAAGAACAAAGCTTTTAACGGAATCATCTGGACTACGCTGCTTGTAACCACTACCCTCTTATCATGAGGCAAAGTAGAAGTCACGCAGCAGCTGTTAAGAAAGCAAACAAGGTGAGACACTGATTGTTTCTGCATTGCCTAATTTATTTTAGTGTCTCTGCTGGAGGACTACAGGCACAAGCAGGTCCAGGATCAGGTGGGGGGTTGGTGTCAGTGTCAAGCTACATTATTTGGCACACAGCAGGGTCAAACATTCTGAACCACTCTGACAAAATGGCAAACACCAGCCGTGGGTGGGATGCTGTTCAGTGTGTTGGCAGGCTAAAACATTTATTTTCCCCACTTCAAGAATAAGAAGCGCATCTAAAAATGGAGTCAGCAGGGAGTCTCCACCGCAGGAGGCCTCCAGACAGACTTCACAAGCACTGCTTAGCAAAGAGGGCACAGTGAGAAATACTATCTAATGTTCTGAAATGGTCAGCGGAGAAAAAGGTAGAGATTCAATTATTCTGATGTCCAGGCTCCAGTGGGTTTGAGGAGTGGTTTTTCTGCCGCTCAGTGTGGGGGTGGCACGCTCGGTGGGCACCAACCTCATGAGGCTGCTGTTTGAATTTCCACATCTCTGTCAGAATGGCATCATCACAGAAGGAGAGAGCAGGGAGTGGAAGAAGTGCTTTCATTCAGCCGGTCTATTTGTGCCACTGCCCATCAGCCTCCGCTTCCAGATCGCCTTCAAGTCCCGTCAAAAATGCCAAGTTGGGAATTTCGAAGACATCACACAGAACATAAAGTGGTGACATTTATGGGTGGCAATGAAGTGCTGTCTGTGAGCCCGGCTGGGGAACGCATTTCAGTGTTAAAAGATCTGTATACAAAGGAGTGAGTGGGAGTTTGACTCCTACAGAAGCATTTAACCTTATGCTTCCATAAGAGACACGCACCTGTGTCTCACACACACAGAAATGCATGATTATTCATAAAAATCACATTAATTAGCTCCATACCTCAGTAACCCCTCAGCCCTGTTATACAAATCCTTCTCCCCCCATGGAAATAATGACCTGATCCTGATCATGTGACGTCATAGAACATTGTTTCATGTAACAGAGTCGTTGAGCTTGACGACCATAATATCACAATCTAAAGGAAAGAAAAGAAGCAGGACAGGAACTTGCCTGTTTAAGACAGAAAACTCTTAAACTGCTAAATTATCTTTGTTATTTCAGCAAAG
This sequence comes from Chaetodon trifascialis, assembly GCF_039877785.1. Lineage (NCBI taxonomy): Eukaryota > Metazoa > Chordata > Actinopteri > Chaetodontiformes > Chaetodontidae > Chaetodon > Chaetodon trifascialis. The sequence goes on along the minus strand of NC_092058.1, from coordinate 22,992,243 downwards.
TATATATGATCTCTTAATCTCATGCATGCCGAGTGCTCTCTTCTAATACACAACATGTAGAGCAGTGGCCATCGTGAGCAAAAAATCACAACCTTGTCACTTGTTTGATCATAACGAGGTTGTGAGACTGTGACGTGTTTTCAACACTTCGCTTTTGGAGTTATCCAGTTATTTAAATGAATTAATACATTTCATCAGCATTCTTAGACCACATCCATATGTTGAATGTAATAATGTCCATGCTAAAGTGTATGTGTGTGTGTGCAATCCTCTGTGTGGGCGTGCTTGTGTGTATGTGTGTGCACGCACGTGTGCCTGTGTGTGTTAGTGAAGTGTATCGTATTATCCCTTTATGAATACAGTCATAATACGCTTATTAGAATTATGTAATTGGAAAGGCTTTTGTGTTCTTGTCACAAAGTTTCTGCTCAGATTTGATTGTGCAGGCCTAAAAACTGATCCTGAAAGAGGGGAGGGATATTTGCAGTGTGAACAGCAGAAACTGAGACTTAAAGGATCGCAAAGATTTTTGGGAATCTGTCCAATACTTTGGTGTCTGACCAAATACCTGCAAATCTGATGACCTCAGTCTTACGCCTGCTAAACATGATTATGGACGGTTGCATTGCCTTTGTGAGGACGGTAGCGTTTAGCTCGAAGCGCAGCTGTGCCAAAGTACATCCTCACAGAGATGCTGCCTTTTAGAAATTTACATTTTATTCATGTCCATACTAAAATATCCATCTAAAAGAGGAAGCGTTTCCAGTATTCATCAGATTATGGCCTTTCTGCAAGTTTACAACATTCTAATGAAGTACACTAATTGACTTTACTAACCATGCTGGCAGCACCGGGCCTGCTGCTCCCCCCCCAAGCCACTCCGTCTAATGGCACTGAAGGGTCTTGTTTATAGCAGCCCGATGCTTTTAGAGGCCATTTCCAGAGATGCGACCTGCTCTTTGCGCCCGGTTGTAAAAAGTGTGAATGGGAGACTAATAAAGGTGCAATTACAGCAATTGTGTGTGTGTGTGTGTGTGTGTGTGTGTGTGTGTGTGTGTGTGTGTGTGTGTGTGTGTGTGTGTGTGAGATACCCCTGTTGAGTGGGATTGCATGTGCATCCTGCAGCTGAGGACGTGGGTTGCTTGGATGCTTTATGATGATGATAATGGATTGTTAGGCCACACTGGAGAGTCTCTGTCTGAGCTGCTGCTACCTGTCCAAGCAAACGCTGACATGTATTCTAGTAATTCTTCAGGTCTATGGTTCAAGTATGTCTGACAGCAGAGACATAAGGATATAAGAAACTGACTGGACTGGTCGCTTGAACTCCTTACAGCAAACAATCAGGCTTTATTTATTTGAGCCCCTCAAAACCAGCTAAATGAAATAGACTCTTCTGAGATGGACACTTAGGCTGTATTGATTTGACTTTCAGCTGGAGGAACATAAAGTTGAAATGTGGCCTGTGAGAACATGCCATGGATGGTTGAGGACTGCTGCCAGAAAAATCATGTGTCATAAGCACAGTCCATTCACAACAACAATGCAGCCTTTGTCACTTTTAGAGCTGCTTGTTGTATTCTAAATCAATAGGCGGGAAGTAAGAGTTACTGATGGAGCCTGTCACGCAGCAAAGAGGTCTAGAGCCCGGCTACGTCATGGCACATGCGTTATAAATGAACAAGCAAGATTATAAATATCAAAAGGTTGACATCTAAATTGTAAGAATTGTAAGCAGCATGAGCCTTACCTCATGCTCTCCAGGGATATTAATGAATGCTAATGTTCAAGAAAAGCTCATATACACATGCAGCCATGTGCACACAAAGTTACTGTGAGCACAAATACACACAACGCCTTTCTGGTTCACACAAACGCAACACATGCGCACAGCTTCTGTCCTTTAATGTGTGAATTTCAGAAGATAATGTTCATTTTATCACAATCGATGATGTTTTTTCATAATTAGACTACAGCTGGAGCACGTTTTTCTTTCAGCTACTAACTCTTTCAATTACAGCTTGTATCATGTGGAGATTATAATTCCTTACTCCAGCGGTTCTCAAAGTGGAGCCCTTTGGGGGGATCCTTTGAAAATGAGGAACAGTTTAATTTTCCCATCATTTCATTTAGCACATCACATCGTTAACTTGTAGGACTCTCAGAGGTGCCGACTGAAAGTCAAACACGAATATAATCCTTAGATTAAAAAGAAGTTTGACGTGGCCAGATGAATCATCTGGGGCCCTGAAAGGCTTAAAGCTGCATATCTTTAAAACCTAACCTTGGACTAGGAGCAAAATGTACTTTGGGCAAAGTCCATGTATGGAAAAGACTGTTATGCTGCTCCACTTAGTGCATTAAGATGATGAAATGGAGGTTTTTTTGCTTGCAGCAATTTTAGAAGTATACATGGTTGCTAACCGCAAAAGGCTACAATTTCTTTTTAAGTAATTTATTTTTTTGTCTTTATTTGTCCTCGTTGTGCTGTGTTTTCTTCTTTTCGAAGGACATTGTCAATTGTGAGATGGAACCACCAACAAAAAAGTTTGTCCTGAGGGAGGTGAACAGAGAGGCCAAGAGATCATTAAAGGAATTGTTTGATATTTGGGAACTGCAGTGGATCACTTTCCTGCCAAGGGTTAGATGAGATGATCAATACCACTCTCATGTCTTGGCATTAAGACCGCAACTGTGGCCATGAGGCAGTTAGCCTGGCTTAACATAAAGACTGGAGACCCCAGCGAGCTTGGCTTTGTTCAAAATTGAAAAATACACCTACCAATACCTCTAATGCTCACTCATTAATATGCTGCATCTTCTTGTATGGATCCCATACATAAACAGACTCAGTAAACACAACAAGTTGTGGTTTCTAGGCATATTTCCCAAAATGTCAAAAAAAAAAAAATTATGCCCCTTGAAGTACAAATGCACTCATTTGACAAATTAGAAAAGGATGTCTTTAGTTGCACTCACTCGCATTGTGTACGTCACCATTAAAGATGCACTGTCCAAGAAAGACACCAGGAAGTTCAAGTTTGGATCTATGAATGTTCATACTGTGTTTCATAGCAATCTAGCCAGTACCTGTTGAGCTATCGTGCTCCAAGCGGAAGGTTTCAGTCTGACAGTCGTCTATCCAGACCCTCAGATGATGCTAAATCTTTTATATGATTTCAGGGGAAAAAAATCTTGGTTTTTAAGTTCCCAGTGAGAGAACCAGAAGGCAGGGCTGGTGGTTAGTGGTCTCTGTGTTGCATTATTTACCATATCAGTGGTAATACGTGGGAATCTTAACAAGAAGATGCAACATTAACATCCTTTAGTCGGGTTTTATCTCTCTGAAAAGTGCTTCTCAGACAGTGAAAAGCTCTGCTGTATCATTTGGACAGGCGTGTTTTTTGATTTTCCAAAACCAACAATCCTTAAGTTACCCCCACCTGCGCTGGCAGAGCCTCAGATGTTTTGAGCATAGCACATTGTCTGTGTACAATGTTTGTAACCAAAACTCCAATCTGCTCCTCTGCTGGTGGCAGCGGTCTCTGCACTCGTGCATTCAGCCTGTTGTGACATCGCTGTGCTTAACACCTAATGATTTTCGCGTTATCGAGCCCTGCACTCGGCACAGTCTCTTTGAACATGAGCTCTGATACGCTGTGCAAGGCTGAGGTAAATCCTTTGGATGCAGGAGGAGATACGGTGGCACAGAAGAATGACAGCATGTCTCTCCCTTTATTCCGCTCACTCTCTCCTTCCTTGTTCTTTTGCCGCCATCCTGCTGACCGAAGCCTATAATTTGGAATGTGTATAATGGATAAATTAGCTGTCAACCAATAAATCTGTGGGAAGGCAGCCATAGAGGTTCATGCGATCTGACCCAGGAAACTGCGCTGTGAGAATAGTGGAGCAGAGAGGGATGAGCTGTGGGAGGACGGACCGCTGTGAGTTATGGCTCCGCTGGGCCATAAACAAAACGCAAGCAAAGGGGCCTTTGAAGCTAACAAGACCATGCAAGGGTCAAATGCGTAGTGAGAGGCATTTATGTTTGGCATTCAGTGAGTTGGCTCGCATTTTGTGGTCATCTAATGGAAAAACATAAGAAGTTTTGAAATGAAGGAGGAAAGTCTCCAGGTCAGTGTTTCATACAAAATGTATCCTACTGAGTTTTGACTGGGTGAAGAAATTATGTTTTGCTGATGTTGCGTGCCATTTTGGTGTTACTTTTAAAAGTCTTCCCTGTTCCTGCCAGACCTCTGGTTAAGGAGAAGGTTACGTGTCACACCCGCTCCTCCAGCAGTCTGGTTATTTGCTTCCTTATCGCCTGTCCTGACCTTTTAGTCAAAGTGCAAAGAAATGACTCACAGACAGAAGCATCGGCAGCTCACAGGCCCGACCACAGACAATCACGGTGCCACCACACACTTGTTTCAGACCCCTGTGAAGGTTGCTCAGAGTTAATGGGGACTGTGAACTTTCAAATCATGCTTTCTTCTTTGACTTTTAAGTCTGACACCTTATTTTCCTTTTCTCTCTTTCCCCCTAGGGTTCTTAAAAGCCACAGAACTAGCTTCTGTGAGTTTCTCTGAATTCCATTCGGTACTTTGGTTTATGACCAAATACCTGCAAAACTGACATTCCCATCATCCCCAGCTGTGTGATAGCTTTGCGTAATTCGTTTAGCATGCTAACATCAGCATGTGAACATTGTGTGTTGTGGTGAGTATGTAGCTCAAAGCACCGCTGTGCATAAGTATTGTATTGAGTCATTATACAAATCACAGCAGTTTCACTATCTTACAGGTGACCAATGAAACATCTCACATATCTTTTCTTTTTAACACTGTTTTTTACAGTTACTTTTAGGTCAGACAGGTAAAATATGATGGATGGGCTTGACAGAATGGTAAACCAAAACATCCCAAGGATCAGTATTTTACCTCTGATCACTGATAAGTCAGGTTCTTCCATGTTGCCCGGGCTCATATCTCCTGCAGGTAAACAACATGCAACAACACAACATGTTCCTCTTCTCCTTTCCTGCCATTCATCTTTGTCATGTCTCTGTGTTGTTCCATCTCGCACCTGTGATAAATCAGAAAAGCTTGTGGCTTTTATCATTCATTTTTTACGCATGTGATATATTCATCTGCCTTAAGGGGCATGCTCGTCTGTCCCGGCTGTCACATACGATTTCTCAGCAAACAGGTTGTTCTGGATTGAAATAAGACTGATAAAATGCTGTAAAATACAATAAAACCATCCCCAGCTGATCAGACGCCTATATTTCATTCTAGATCAGTCAAGAGACAGACGAGAATAATTCACGGTCCTTCACAGAGCTGTGTTTGAGTACATGGGCTCTGCACTGTCACAGTCCATACAGCGGCTCACTTAGAGACTGCCATGTTAATTTTTAACACCTAACTTAGTCTTTTGGGGCCTCTTTGAAAACCATATTTGAGGTCATGCTCTATCCTACATGACATAACATTGCACATTAAGTTGTATTTTTATTCACTCTGTCAACTGTCTTCAAATCAAGAGGAAAGAAACACTTTCTATAAAACTATGAATCCATTGCTGTTAATGCATAGCAAGGTTATCATGGCAGTCTTAATACCATGGACTTAACCGCCGATCAGTCATGCAAGTCAAGGTCAGAATGATTGCTCTACATGCACTAATTAAATTTAGGAAATAATACAGCAATCACTATTGAAGATATGTACATGATTCCAATTAGTAACGAGAGCTAGAGATTTATTGCCTTGAGTTAGAGAGATTTTGCAATTCCATTTTCTGTGCTGAGCTCCAGTGTTTTGGGGTGAGGCTTTAAGACTTTAAGGCTCAGCCGAAAACACCGGGGACTTTCAGTTTTACTGTGAATATCACATTTTAAAGAACACGACTCTTCAGAGGTCAGAGATTAAAAAGATCTGAGGACATGGCTCGACATCTAATTGCAACCTTTTTGACTGATGTTCAGACATGATGGAGAGTGCGAAAGTTGTGGTTCAGCGTTTCTTTCTGTTTATCCAGCAGCTTGTTCTCTTTAATCTAACGTGTGAGATGGGCTAACACGGCCTCAGCACCTGCTGAACTTGGCGGAGTGATGTGGTGCCTCCGAGGTAAAAAAAAATCAAAATTTAGGTCATGCAAAAACCAGAAACTGCAGGTTGATTTTTTTTACCAAGACATGCCACATACGGTTCCTTGAATTGAGTTCCATTGTCATCTGTCAAAATGAATATCTGTGACTGTGACAGCGCGCCTGTAAATATGGCAGCGTGATGGATAATGCCGAGGCTTGTTGAGCAGGTATGAGCCCTTCACTGCGTCTCATCTGCACAGTGAAACAGCATCAACATCAGCAGCGCTCGCAGGCAGCAGAGGAGCCGCCTCCTTATCAGTTAATGGATGAGTGCACTGGAATGTCGGCCTGCTCTCCAAACTGACATTTAAACTGATGAGTCCAGCTCTCCAGCCCAAACACAGGACTGTCAGATGGGCGGGGAGACGAACACTTTCATCCCAAAGATAATAAAAATACATGGGGGTAGTAAAGCAAGTATGTGATCGGCTAATCCAGCATTCTGTGGTGGTGGTGGTGGTGGGGGACATCCCAGAATTGATTGCTCGAGCTTTTTGTTTGCCTTGCATGCCATACCGTTATCTCCCATTAAAAGACTGTGTACGGAGACTTGTACCCAGACATAAATCACAAGGCTTGGGTTCGGTCAGGCTTACGGAGGAGTAATCAATTATACTCTACCAGACATAGAGGAAGAGGCTGAGCTTGCACCCTGGGCTGCTCTCATTATCATAATCATCCCTGTTAAGTGATGCAGAGTCGAACAGACAAGAGATGAATGCATGAACTGCCAGGGCTGACAAATAATACGCTCCGAGGACAGCACCTTGGATTTCATAAAGGAATTACAGACATTTAGAATTAACGAGATTGTTTTAAATAATTCACGCATTGACGAGTATTTGCTCTAGTATCTGTACTGTGTGTGTGTGTGTGTGTGTGTGTGTGTGTGTGTGTGTGAGATGCATGAGGGAGGACATTTTGTGGTGAGTGGTAGCTGGATGAGACTTATTTCCTCTGACACTATGTCAACAGTTGACCTGATGATAATAAAAATTTTACTAATTTTAAATGTTGAAGTCAATTCATCAGTTAGGGGAGGAACCAGTCAGCCTGTGAGATCACATCTTATGTGGTATGAGGAGAGCCAGAGAAAGTCTCAAACTTTAGTTTGGAGATTGTAAGTCTTAAAAAATCCTAATACACACTTGAGGCGCGCAGTTTGACAGATGTACCCGTACCATGCATGGAGGGTCTCATGAAAGATGCTGTCATGGACAATGTGGGGTTGCACATGAGGTATATCTCAACTGCTGCTGCTTCAGTTTTTATCATTGGAATACTACATTGCTGATGCACCCCTTTAAATATTATGCTCAGAAACTAGATACTATTTTGTTCAAACAATTTAAAGCAGTAAGTCTAATTATTATTGTAGTATTATCATTATATTTTCTCTCTCTTTTGCCACTTGTCACTTGGCAGCAGAACAAGCTGTAAAACACAACACTGATGCATTATCCCCTTAAAAAGATGATATTTACATATCCAGCAGACACATTAGCATTCATTACGAGCTGTATTTCTAGTCATCCAACATATAAAAGTCCAATATTCACTCTTCTTTTAGCTCTGTTTTGGTCTCTACCAACCAAGATGTGAAATATCCATCCATCCATTATCTATACCGCCTATCCCTTTCGGGGTTGCGGGGGGCTGGAGCCTATCCCAGCTACAATGGGCGAGAGGCGGGGTACACCCTGAACCGGTCGCCAGCTGATTGCAGGGCGATGTGAAATATGTCTGGCTTATTAGCTGTTAAATGCTCCACTATGTTCAGCAGCTAGCTGCTACCTGTGTCTGTCCTTTGGTGCTGCACAGGTAGCATATAGTTTGAAAGCAAGGTTGATGAGAATGGTGAGAAACAGAACAGCAAAGTTGCTGTTAAACCAAAACAATTACGTGAAAGATGCTAAAATGCTCCGTAGAACTGAGGAAGATGCAGTCAGGTATTAGTTCTATGTGAGTTTGTCACTACAATGGATACTTTTCACATTGCACACAGTCAATTGACCATCCTTGATATATCAATATTGATCAGTGGCACTTTAATCTCAACTATACCTTAACTGAAGCATTACATTATCATTGGAGTGTGTGATTTAAAAAAGATCCAGGTCAAAAACCTCAGTGCTGAATTGCAAATGCACTGAGTATGAAGGAACGCACTCATTTCACACTGTCACCCCAAATTGTTGCTGCCTTGTTAAAAAACAAAGACGCATTTGATGGAGGTGACAAATTGACAAAAAGTACCAGCAGAGAGTCTGAGCTGCCTTTGTCCTCAGTAATGAGGCACTGACTGCTAATTGAAGGATCATATGGGACGGAGGGCACGAGGTCCCTCTAACAGATGGTCGGAGTCTTGAGTCAGATAAATAAACCATTAGCCCAACAAGGAGATATCGCCATGTGAGAGAGCCTCATGCCAAAGACAACTTGGTTACAACATGACACAACATAAGTGTGTTTTGTCAGATTGTTGTTCTGCACTGATGGAACTTTGCTTGGCTGAGGAAGAGCAATAAGAGATGATGGAGGGCAGCCACCGCCGCAAAATCCACGAGGGAAAGATTCTCCTGATGACGAGAGGAAACATTCAAGTTTTGTTGGTCTGATACTGTCAGATCTGGACAGCAGGGATCTCCGTTGATTGGGGTGTTTTCTGTTAACGCCAGCATGGCGTGCTGTTGCTCTACTTGGGCTCTGACATGAAACACAGACACAGCAAACAGACTTCTTTTGGCCTCAGCACGTCTGTTATCACTACTTCAAGTTGGCAAATTTACATGAACAGAGAGTCTGATTCTGTGCTTCCATGAAGAATGCATATCCTCTGTTTAAAAATGTATTCAACAAGAGATCAGCGGGGCTTTTATTACCCACTGTTAAACTCTGCTATCGTGATGTTGAACAAGCACGAAAAGGAAAGTGGGGTTGGACGAGAATTCAGTCCTGTGTTAAGATTTATTTTCAAAGGAGATATCCTTGTGGATTTTCTATCACACGGTCCACGCTATGATGAATTACAGCACTCAGCAGTGCTCCATGAAACTGTATAGAATGAAATGTGGTGAAGTGTGAGGTGTGTTCATTATGAACAGTCTTACTGTATGCATCACTGTGGAGTGACCCATTCATACACATTGCGAATTGGACACAATAGCTATTGAAGGTGTAATTTATAGAGTTGAGGTAACTTTTGTAAGCACACATTTGCAGACTGAATAAATCGTTAAGGGCCGATAACATTTTAAAGGCCCCACACAGTCACAGTCCACCCACACAGATGTTTCTTCTTTGCCTGAATTGACCTCTTCTGATTGACATGGCTCTGACTCTTCTATGACTTTTGTTGCACCGTGTTGTTAGAAAGAAGAGAAGTCGCACCTTAATCATTCTTCTTCCACCTGAGCTCAGGCGTGGAGTTCAGAGGTGGAACACATTGGCTGAAAGGCAATATTAGAACCCATCAGTAATAAGCAGATATCTGCTTATTAAGATGACTCAAAATGTCATCTTCATGACTCGGGTCTCTAAAGGATAAAGGACGAGGAAGAGGAAGTCTTGGCCTGGGTATTCGTTATCTGGAATTCGTTATCCACTGGCTACACCGGAAGCCAATGGATTGAGGCTAGAGGCTAAATTGATATCAGACTACATGCTGATGGGTTAAGAGATTGAGAAAAAGCAGGATCAAAGCTACGGTACTGAATTACACTAAAGGAACAGGTTTGTTAATAAATGTACAGCAACACTGCAGTGTTTCAGTCATGAGTATTAACTGAGGCAATGAAGGAATAAGTATGAGAGTAAAAAGAGCCTGGAAGGGATTTCTGAAGCCAATCAGACGGTTTCACTCTTTGAGAGGAAGCTCCAGGCTGCTAACAGTGATTCTTTTGGACAAAAATATTCAGACTCCCACGGCACAACGTTTAGCACAACACAGCCCGTCGAACCTGTCTCTATGTAAAACACACTCTTCCTTCCCGTGTGTGATGGCATTTTGGGATCCAACAACTCTTACAAATGACAAACTCCAACAACATTTGAAAGCTCATCATATATAAAACAATAATTTATTATTTCTCTCATTTTACAAGACATCAAATTGTGTGGCTAACTAAGGATTTGTTAAGCTGTTATTCTGTTCAATATATGAAATCCCTAAGAATGCAAAATTGACTACAAGGTGTGCTTTAACAAACACAGACAGTTAAATTTCAACGGGATAAACTTTCTCTAAGGATACGTACATACACAGTGACATCACGCTATGATGTTCCCTACATTATGTAACAGATAATACATCGCTGGTGGTATTACTTTGGGAAATCAGCACCATTAGAGAGAAATTCAAACTAAAAAGTGAATTTGTTACAAAAATTTTATTTTTTAATTTACAAAAGTCCTTTTGAAAAGGATTACGAGTTCTACCTTGCAGGAAAATAGCATTGTTTCCATAAAAGCATTAAGTATGCATAACAGTAAAATACTGATAAGTGATATATAGTACAAACAAAATAATGTAAAATAGTGTAAATGCTGGCTGTTTATGTATGGCACACGGTCTTTACACACTTTCCAAACCTTCCAAAAAAAGTCAAATCTTGTGTTTTTGTTTCCAAAATTATTCAAAAGAGCAAGCACAAAAGGTAGAAAAGGTAACTGAAAGAGTTTGAGAAAAGTTTCCAAAATCATCCTCATAGCCATGTCCCATTCATGTCAAGCCCAACCATCATCTGAAGGAGCGCCTCTTCACTGCAGTGGTGGAAAATGTTTGTCCAGAAAAAGCTTTCCTTATTTCCTATTTACAAAATGTTGCCACTTTGAACGAGGCAGGAATCTCTACCCCAACTGGTAGTGTCCTATGTACAGTCCATCAGGCTCCAGTCTGTCCTCTTCTGGCTGGCCTGCCACCTGAGCTCAGAGAGGACTTAGACTGTGGTCACAGACAGGAGTGAGTTGTAAACCCTTGTGCCATCTGGAGACTTGGTACCATGGGTCAGCAGTTCCTGGATGGTCATCCAGTTGTCAAATATTTTCTTATTCCTTTTTTTCATCATCTTTTTGTGGCTGAGTTCGATAATATTGGGCTCCTTTTTGTCCTCTGGGCCGGCTTGCTCCTTCAGACAATCGGCTCGGCTCTGCTTCATGAACTCACGGCGCTGCCTCTGCTCTTTGGCGCGAACCGCGTGCTGCTTCCTCTCCTCCTTGCTCCAGTAGCGGCCCATCTTCAGCTCGCTTATGGCGTCATCGTCTGTGGTCATACCGCTGCGCTCCTCGTGAATGCGCAAGGCGCGCTCCCTCAGCAGCTTGTCTCGGACGGGCCGTTTGGTGATGTAGCGTGTGCCGTCGCTGCGGATCTTCACCTTCCACTCCATCTTAGGCTCCAGGTCACTGGCGGTGATGGGGTCCCTGCACATGCTGACCAGACTCATCTGGCTCTGGGCGTACTCCACAGCAGATTTCTGCTGGATCAGCTGCATGTAGCTCTGGTAGTGCTGGGCGTGGGCGGGGATGTGGGCATGCTTGTAAGGTGAATGTGGCTGGGAAAAGCTCCGTCCAGACTTACTGGACTCACCCAACTTCCTCTCCTTGCTTTCTGCCTGCAGGGCTCCATCTGGATCCTTGGAGGAGCCTCTGCTCCGGCTGGGCCCACACGCTTCCTGCACAGGGGACAGGAGAGATTTGAGCATCCTGCCATTTGAGCTGGTGGAGCCGGATGTCCCAGTCGGACCCTGTTTCTCTGCGCCTCGACGGAGTGAGTTGTCCGGAGACAGCTCCAACGTGAGAGGGGTGCTGCGGCAGCTCTCCCCAGTGTTGTAGGCGCTGGAGCTGTCCTTGTCTGATTTCTCCGGAAGCTCAGTGATGTCTGAGAGCTCATGGCGGCGAGCGTCGATGCTGGTATTGTAGTTGCGAAAGCCACTGTTGTGGAGCATCCAGGACTCACGGCACTGCTCCCTCAGCAGCTGCATCTTGTGAGCACGGACGATATTGAGGCACTCCAGCTCGATGGTGCGCAGCTCCTCGTTGAGCAGCTCCAGCTCTTTGTCTACGCCATCTTGCTCCTGACCTCCTGCTCCACCGCCCTGGCAGTACAGACCGTGGGCTCCACTGTTCCTCATCTGGCACTTTAGCTCCAAGAGTTCTCGGAAGCGCTCGCACTCGTCAGCCGTGATGCCCAGGAAGTCGGTGTCGGCGTAGTCTGCGGAGATGAACGACTCGCTGCTGAAGGGCAGGTCGGTGCTGCCGAGGGTGTCCTGGCTGTAGGTCAGCTTTCTGCAGCTGCCCAGCGTGTTGGAGGCCGTGGTCTGGTCGTCGCCGAGGTTCTCTTGCTCTGAGCTCTCGTCATTTCGTGTACTCTCATCTGTGCGGCCAACTCCGCTGTCCTTCTCATGGTGGTTGGACAGCAGTGTGGCAGTGTCTGTGGTGCCTCCATCCTCCTCATGCTTCATGACAGACAATACAGACAATACAATTCAGAAATAATGCTGCATCCAAGGAGAAAGACAGAGCACTGATTACGAGTGTAAATACTGCAGTCAATAATATTGTATTATTGGACACTGTGGTGTATAATTGTTAATAACTTGGAGTTTGGTCTTATTTTCCATCAGGATAAGTCTTTTAGATTTTGATCATTCAAATACTGCAGACCTGTCAACCCTGATCTTTTTTTATCCAGAATTCTTCCTTATTTTACCCTTTTCTCGAGCTGTCCTCCTTAATATATCCTGAAAACCTCGCCTTTGGCTATAACATTGACACTTATTTGATGTTTGCTATGTCTGCTTCCAATACAGCAGATGGCAGTACATTTAACATTAGCTGTAACATCTAGTGACGAGAAGTCATTAGTGTTCACAGCATTTCACTTTCAGTCAGGTATCTGATTCTGACCACCTAACTGTAGTCACTTAATATCGGAACAAGTTAACCCAATCCTTGTTGCTCTGATATTTTAAAGCTAGTGATGATTTTAGGATTCACTGTGTGTCTAAATGTGAGGGGTATGTGGACAGTGGTAAGGGTGGTGTGTGGCCCAGGGTGTAATTCATATTAAGAAGCAAATAAACCATTTTACAAATAAAACCATCTACCACTAAAACTACTATTAAAAATGATACTTTATTTAAAACAAGTCCTGCAACCTTATAACTTGAATGAACCCATAACAAAGGCTTCACATAGTTTTCTTGATGAGCTTGTACTTTTCCATATGAGTCTGTATTTCCCGGGAAGGGAGAAACAGTCGCTAAAATCAACTGAACAGCTGTTTCTCTCAGCAGAATTGGCTTGACGGAACAAACTACAGATGAGCATATGTGCGTGCAGATTGATTGTGCTACTGCCTCTTCATGCTGTTAATGTGTGTGCCTGCATGTGTGTTTGTGTGTGTGTGTGTGTGTGTGTGTGTGTGTGTGTGTGTACCTGCTGCAGCATGCTGGCAGTGAATTGCATGGCCTGATGGTGCTGCTGCTCCAGCATGTCCATGTGGAGGTCATCCAGGAAGTCGTTCCTGTCATCATCCATCCAGCCCTCGTCCAGCTGCGACGCAGTGGGAAGAGGAGATGCCTCATTAGATGCAAATATTCAGCAGCAAAGTTTTAATCAAAACAATGGAGCATCTACTGCTGAGGTCCCTTCAGGACACGTCATATCTGCTTCCAAAAGTGACCATGTGAGGCTTTAACATGAAATGCCTTGTTGTCATTAACCTGTACTGAGATCACACCCATAACGACTTCCTAAGTACCTGGATTTCTGGTCTGGCCACCAGCAGAGAGATATTCTGGTTCCCCTCAGTGGTCAGCAGCGCTACAGCGTCCTCCCGGTTCTGGATCTCCACACCGTTGATCTTGAGGCACAGAAGGAAATATTGAAACACCTGATCTATTTCAATGAAATGATGATGTTTGGACCCTTTTCCATACTGGTGAAAACTGCTGAGACTGCAGTGATCCTACCTGAATGATTTTGTCGCCTTCTCTAATTCTGCCATCCTTTGCAGCAATGCTGTTTGGATCAACCTGAAAAAAGAAAGAATCACAGAGTAAGAGATGAGATCACCTCTTCTGTGTTTTTCCTTTCACATTTCTTCCATTCCTGGCTTAAAGTGACCATCATCATTGCTGACAGTCCTAGCAGTTGCTGTTTACTTACAACTGAAGCAGATTTGGGAGCTACCCTGGACCACATACCTCACTAATGTAGATCCCAGCCTCATCCTCATCATCAGTCCTGTAGCAGATGGTTAGGCCGAGCTTGTCCTGGATATTGGCTCGGTACAAATCCACTTCCTGGTGAGACACATGCACAGATTAACATCCCGTACATCTAGAAATGATCAGTTTGTTTCAGGAATGAGTAGGAAATGGTAGCGTATTTGCTCCTGTTTCAGTGGACGGACTGAGTATACTGACAGTGAAATGGGATCATGGAGCAACAGCGATCCATCAATCACTGTAATGAATCTTTCAGCTGGGTGCAGGGAAGCCATTGGCTTTCTGAGAGGACTGCTGACAGAATGAGAGATGGTGCAGTGGACTGCAGATGGATAGAGTCCCGTTTTTCACTTGCCAACACCTGTAATCTCACAGATACAGATTAAGATACAAGCGGTGTTGTTCTGTGAGGGCAGAGGATGGGCTCTGTGAGGGTTAACCCCCCACAAACAGTCACAGCTGAATACTCAAGGCCATCTTCTCTATATTCATCAATAGTTAAATTATGATGTAATGGTTATGCAAATTAGCTTTTTTCTTTCCAATGATTAAGGCTATATTAAGCTTAACTTGTAAATGTATTACGCTTTCATGTTCGTTTTTTTTTCCTTCATGTTATTTTTATCACACATGACAAAATGTGTGTTCAGAGGTATTGTATTCACACACTGTGCTGAAAATATCTAATTATGCAAAAGCTGACATTAATTGGCCGTTTAGTTGAGTTATCGTGTATTGTTTTTGTGAAATGTAATTAAAAACTTGCCAGCATAAATCATTAAAACATTTGACGTGTTGAGATTAGCCTAACTCCTTTATTATTCACGCTAAACGGGAAATGTGTCAGCAGGCTTTGTTATTGAGCTCCGTTAGCTACACAGCAGCTACACCTGACAGTTAGTGGGTAAAAATGGAGTAACAACTAATCTTTATGTAGGAACTACTTTGTGCAGTGCAACTCATTTTAATTTAATCATACGTGACTTACATTATAACTTGGCTAAGTTTGAACTCAGCTGCCAGCCAGGACAGCAGATAAACCTAATTCTCAAAATGTCAGATGAGTCTTTTCAATATTCCATATAATTAGACAGGAGAGCTAGGAGGACGTAAGAGGATCTAATTATTTCTTGTTTTATCTTGTGAGTATCTGAAACAAGGCTCAAAGGCAGGACCTGATGGAAACAGAGCATCACTTGATGGTTTCTGTTCAAAGACGGACAGTCACTCTACAAGGACAATGGGGTTAGTCAGGGTTTGTCTGCCGCACATCTGCCATTAACCGCCCTCAACTTTACCTTCCCAGTCTTAGCCTCACAATCCCTCCATGGATATTATTAATATCAAACAGTAGGTGGCTGGGCTTAAATGGAAGGGGGTGTCAGGGTCGGCGGAGGTCATTGAAGGAGCACGACAAAGGCTTGATCACAGCCTCATCATGGCCTCTTCCAGACATTGTTAGCGTGCATCATCAGATTCATCACTGCAGACCTATTATCTGTGCCATCTAATTATCCACCGGGCCTCATCTCCACTGTGCAGGAGTCAAGGAAGACTTATTAGCCCCTGTCACTAATAAGTAATGATGTCACCGTTGTGCATCTGCTGGACCAAACCAGCAACTCAATTCCTGTCTGGCCTACATCTCAATGTCTGTATGCAGGGAAAGTGCCCTATCAATAACTGCGATACATCAGGATTTGTGGTCGCTAGCAGGGCCATTGGGTTGGAGACACAGAGGCGACCTTGGGTCTGCTTATGTCGCAATAATGCACTGCTGTCTGAATGTAGATCTTCATTGAAAGCAGAGTGGAGAAGATGGGAGGGAGCTGATGTTTACCTCATATTCCAGCTCCTCGCGCTCTATGTCCTGCTGTATGCCCTCCAGGAAGTCATTGGGGTCAAAGTATGCATGTCCTGGAGGATGCCTGAGAAAAGATTAGAGTATTAGATAAACTGGAAAAGAACGGAATACAAATTTAACACACAGACACACACACAGATATGCATAGAAAAATCATTTACTAATACATTTGTCAATCTGGATTAAATAGCCCAAGAGTTTGAAAATGATATGAGAAGTAGAGAGGAAGTAATAAGAACTCAACGTAGAAATCACTCATGAATCAGATATACTGAAGTTACACCCAGAGGCTAATCACAAATTAACATGCCATGTTATTAATTTGACTCAGAAATCAATTACAGAACTCACGATTATTCATTAAAGGGCAACTGCTGCAGAGTATAAAATGTAGCCAGACTCTCTGAGCCC
Organism: Chaetodon trifascialis; assembly: GCF_039877785.1. Taxonomy (NCBI): domain Eukaryota; kingdom Metazoa; phylum Chordata; class Actinopteri; order Chaetodontiformes; family Chaetodontidae; genus Chaetodon; species Chaetodon trifascialis. The sequence goes on along the minus strand of NC_092058.1, from coordinate 22,975,586 downwards.
CAGGGCCTAACACACACACACACACACACACACACACACACACACACACACACACACACACACACACACACACACACACACACACACACACACACACACACATCCAGACACACACATCCAGACACACACACACACACACACACACACACACACACACACACACACACACACACACACACACACACACACACACACACACACACACACACACACAGAGTTGTGTTTCCATCACTTTTAGGGCCATAGACTCCCAGTCATTTCCTGGAGACTTACCCTAACCACAACCATAAGTATTGCTTGTCTAATCCAAACACTTACCCTAAACCTGACCTTAACCTAATCCTAGGCCAAGTTTTCAGCCTAAAATTGAATGATTTGTAAACAGAGCGCGCGAGAGAGAGAGAGAGAGAGAGAGAGAGAGAGAGAGAGGGAGAGAGAGAGAGAGAGAGAGAGAGAGAGAGAGAGAGAGAGGGAGAGAGAGAGAGAGAGAGAGAGAGATATATGCAATAATATGCAAATCCAAATGAAGTGAGGCATCATTTGAATGATGTGAGGCCTGGAGGAGCAGTCATCTCCAGTAAGTGATGGGACATTTCCCCTTCAAACTTCACATACATTGTGTGTAATCACAACAGTGTGGTGTGGAGAAGAAAATGATCAATTCACTATGAAGGTGAAAGGTGTGATTGTGACTGAGAGTGAGGTGACCTTTTTTCTCATTTAAAGTGGACTTCCTGGAAACATGCTTAACAATCCTTTTGTTACCACAGCGATAACGCAACCTAACAGGAGTTTTTCAAGCCACTTTTAGCCCAGTCAGTCTCGACTCGCCTCCTCAGTACCTGGATGGCAAATAAAACTTTGTGGCTGTCTATTGGCATCAGAGGGCCAAATTGCTTATGGTACTGATAAGAGGATGAAATACGATCCAGAAATGCTGGTTCCAGAAATGCTGGTTTGATGGCTCATAACACTCAGACAGAGGATTTTACAACTGCAATGATCACGAGCTAAACAGTAGAAATAAAGCCTTCACGTTACAAACTAATGCACCTTGTAGCCTTGTGGGATGACGCTGCGTTGTGTAGTGATGTAGTGAAGTGAAGTTGAGCCAGGCTGAGCTGGGCAAAATGTTTAGCTTGGGGATCTCTGTATGAGCACCTCCTCACAGTCACATTCAAATGAATGCAGGAGCTGCTTTTCTTCATGCAGTGCTGTGACCTGAACACAGCCCGGTGCTTCATCCCGAGTCTGACAACGCAGGTGTGCCAGAGAGCATTTCTGTGTTTTTCACTTTCTTTCATGTTGTTATGTGTATGTAGGCAACAAGAGTTCTCAGCTGCAGAGCAGATGTAAGACGCAGCTGCAGGTACAGGACTTTAAAATGGAAGAGGGCCTGCTTTGGTGGGAGTTTTGTCCAGTCTGCCATGTTCAGTTCCCTGCTGACTTGTGTATTAGTGCATATAGGCATTTCTAAGCCATCTATTCTAATATCCCTGGACTGTCCATGAAGAGATGAAGGCAGCTTTTCATCTATTGAGCCATACACTGGCTGGAGGTAATGTGCATTATTTGTCAAGGACTGTTCCAGAATCAGTGTCCATCTTAGCAGGGCTTTCTCTCTAGTTCTTCACGAGCTGAGTCGGTACTTACTCCTCTGGAAGCAGATACTCCTCCAGCTCTGTCATGGCGGGTGAAGAGGGAGGCAGCTGCGCAAGGGCCATGATGTGCTGGAGGGTGATGTCGGTCTGGGTGCTGATGTCTGAGACCTGCGAGTCAGCAGCCGGGCTGACCAGTTTAGGATGCGGGGCTCGGCGCAGAACCTGGACCATGATGGGCTCCTTGGCGGTGCGGAAGGCCTCCACCGCCTGGTCGTGGGTGGCTTTGGAGAGGTCCTTGCCATTGACCTGGAAGAAGAAACAGAGAAACAATTCAGCATTGTTTGTAAGGACTATGAATGGTGTGCTGATGGAGGACAGAAATCATGAGAATGCAACAGTTGCAAGTCTTTTATCCACTGGGTGTTGTGATCTCTTAGACTGAAGAGGATATTCATTATTCCTAATGGATGTAATCATTATCTCTGATGATTAAGGCCTCACATGAAGCACTGTGCTCACACAAACTCAGCAGCGATATTCTGTTCGAGAAATGACTCATTACTACCTCGGCTTGTTTTACAGGGTCACAGTCGGACCAAGTACAATAAGACCTTAATTAGGAAGTCTCTCTTTAATTAATCAAGGTCATTAGCTGAGGCTGCACGGAGGAGCCCTCATTTAGCTAAGTAATTTCTCAGCAGAGGATAAATTTGACCTGCTGTCAGAGACAGTGGAATGGGTGCCGCACGCTAACCTGAGAAGATTAATTTGAGCAAAAGGCCGCAGCGTGTCACAGAGAAGAGGCTAATTAAGTTTGGTTGAGCCACTTAAGGCCCAGTGTGTTGATGAATGATGAGCGCAGACCATGCTCTGAACAGAAAATGTCACCGCATCCAATCAGACTTAAAATGACATAAAGTAGATTTTAAGGATGCGCACAGATCTGTGTTATCCAAAAGTGTAAAGTTCAAATTTGAGATTTTTGGCTTCGGCCCAAATGCTTCTCAGACGCAAGGTAATGTAAATTCATCACTGCGTGTACTGTGGGAACAAAAAGAAGAGATGTTAAAGCCCAAAACAAGTGGTAGCCTTGTGAACTTTAGAGTTGAAGTCCCCCTGCAGCCGCCTGCATGCATATTCCATCCAGGGTCACCGCTCTGGCCCTCTGCTTTATCAGGGTTTGCACAGAGCTGCGGTTCCGCTTTCAATCACCACATTAGACGGAATTTGTTGGTTTGTGATTCCTGAATGTGTTGAAAGCTTTGATAGGATCTCAGCCTGGGGCGCTTCTCATTTCACAGACCCAACGCTCGCTGCTCCTGTCTCTCCACCGCAGACACACACACGCGCGCAAAGCTTTCTTAGAACGAAGCTACTTTCTGGCAGGAGCATGGAGGGTTGCAGGTCATTAGGCATGTCATAAATCTTTAGCACCCCCTCCTCACTCTTGCTGACATCTAACATAAATGCAAGTCCTTGTTTGAAGATTAATTCTCTGATAAACATGTGGCTGGCTGGTTCACCAGCCTCCGGCCATGGCTGCCTCATTTGAATTCATGGCATAGTTTGCAGACTTAACCGTGCTGCTGCACATAAGGAGTAGAAGCGATATTAAAGTGCCTGCAGGGAATTAACGCTGCATTTTTACAAAAATTGACTCTGACCCAGACGACGTTCAAGCTGAGTACATATTTCCATAAAGAAGTACATATAGAAACCAAAGGCACTGGGCTTGTATGTCTGTGCTAAGAGGGCACAGGGAAAAGGAGAGAACTTTATGTAGAAGTCAGAGGAGGCCACTAATAACCAGAGCAGATAAATGCTAATCCTGGGCCTGCAGGATAATTGGATCATCTCAGCTGATTTAAACTTCTGCTTCTTCTACATCAAAAATTAATAGCTCATCTATTTGCACTCTGAATAATTAGAGACTGAGAAAAGCGTGTTATCATATCCCAGAATACTAATGAAAGAAATCTGGCTGAAAAACCAACCTTGAGATACAAATCGACTGCCCTCGCATGCAAAGAAAAAATGTAAAACTGGCTTTGACTGAGCTCCAACACAACCAAACCAAGTGAACTCACAGCATAAAAGAAAACATCTAAATTCCTACTCGTTGTCAGTGCTGGTGCTGGTAATAAGCCCTCCTATAATCACACAGACCCTTGCATCCTCAGCCATCTTTGTTTCCCACAGCGAGCCATGATGTTGTACATCAGCTGAGGAATACAAGCGCCTTTGTGCTTTCTTCTCTCTGCATGCAGGCTCCAACAGTCAAACCTGGTTGCCAGGAATCCCGGGGCTACTTGAAGGCAGTGGACCAGAGACAAAGCCTTTAGCCCCCGTCTTGTTGAGCCCGGAGCATTCTGCCTCAGTGCTCTCAATGGGGGGAGTCTCCTCCCAGCTGTGGAGGGGGTCCCACGACCTCCATTCAGCACACTCACCTCTGACACAGAGCGGCCCTTTGCAGCACACTGGGAAAAAACACACAACACTCCCCTGACACAATACACAATGCTTCACCACCGCTGGGCTCTCCAACTATGCCACTTTAACTCCGTGCCTTAAAACAGCCGCCGTTCAGCTGCTTGTGAGGAACATAAAACTCAGCTTACATCAAGCTACTGCAGAAATGAGCCAAAGAAACCGGACTGGATCAGCTCTGGTACCATGAATAACTCCTTAACTGTAATCTGAGGCTAGATTTGCTTTTGCAAACTTGCACCGATGTTCATGTTGACACAACGCAGCGATGACAGACATGCAGAAATTACTCTGTCAGCATCTGGTGCATCCTCTGAGAGGGGGTCTCTGATAAATCCATTTTAATGACAAGAGGGCAGCAAGGCCCTACTTAAAGGAATACTAATTAGATCTAACTCACAAGTCTGCTGGTGAGGAATTTACACAGCTGTGGCTTTGTTACTCACAGCCTATTTTCCTTAATTAAAATATCCCATTGGATGTGTAAGCAGCAATCAGGGACCTGCATCCCTGCACAGGATTTGGTCAGGCTGTTTCAGAACAATTCCAGATTTTCAGTTTTCCTCAACGCCTCATGTGATAGCTACGTCAGTCTTCAGCCTTCTCTGTAATAATTAGGGGCAGCGGGGGTGAGCAGCGCTGCGAGCCCTGGCGTGGTATCTTCCATGGAACGCAAATCAAGCTGGAATGAGATGTTGATGTGGGAATCTGTGTGCGTGTGTGTCTATTCAGTGATAGCTAACCTGCTGCCAAAGATGGTTATCTGCCAGGCAGCCAGCTCAGTCTCTTTTATTATTATGTTCATATTATGGTCGTTGTAGTGAGGCTGCCACAGATTTTCATTTATTCTTGTTTTAATCAGGCAGTCTCATTAAAATTGAGCTTTCTTATTCATGAGAACCCCATTAACAAAAAGGTAACAAATATTAACCAGTATACACTGATATGAAATGGAATTGACCGTTCGCCGAGCCCTGCCCCCCTAATGTCAGTCAGACTTTCTGTTCTTTAACGCCACATATACAGTTATGATGACAACGGCGGCACAGACTCACCACTCAAATTTCTAGAACACTTTCTGGAACAGCAGGTCTTTGATTTAGCTACATGAGTTGGTTGAAAAGTCCATCTACATTTGATTTTTTAGTCTTTCCAGCTGACTGTAAAAGGATCTTTACAGCTACATATATGTTATCACGCTAAAAGCCTGAAGCTAATGTCTGAAGTCAACATCCTCACCAGATGTTGATGAGTGTGGAAGCTATGGAAAATACATAAACAACATTGTTCTTGTCAAGTATGAGGAGCAAAAATTTAAGATGAGGCTATTATTTCATTCTATAACTCCAATCAGAAAAGAGTTGGGATATTGTGTGAAACATCAATAAAAACAGAATGCAATCATTTGCAAACAAACTGTGTTTACTGACAACAGTTTTAAGTGTTCCTGAGCCCATGTATTAATCTCCTTTATACAATCATGTGTTCACAAAGTGGTGAGCCTCGCTCCATCCTCGCTTGTGAACGACTGAGTCTTTCCAGGATGCCCCTTTCATAGCCAATCATGATACTATCACCTGTTACCAAACAACCTGTTTACCTGTGGAATGAGATAATTGACTTTATACTGTTTTCAACTGAGCATATGTCAATCAGAAGTTGTCATGCTCTGTTTTATGTAAGTCTTATACAGTGTCCCAACTTTAGAGGAATCAGGGTTGCATCATTAAAAGAGCTACAAAGTTACACAAGCCCCCGTTCTAATTATCATACAGAAAAGCCTGTGCGGGATATTAAGCCAATTCACTGACTGCGCTGAGTAACATCAGTCTTTGATACGACCATTCAATCACCACGTAATCCTTTAATAAAGAGGAGAAGAGCCTCATTAAAGAGCCAGTGTTTCTGTTCCTTGAGGAGACACAGTGAGGTGAACAGAGTGGAAACTCTGCCAGGCAAACGGCTCCTTTCAGAGCCGGGTTAGAGGAAACCCTGGGAACTTCACTCTATAGACGAGCATTTTAAAGAGCTTTGAGAGCCGGGGCGCTCGCCTCCTCTTTCTGGTCGGATACACTTCTTAGACGAATTCTTCAAAGTCTGTATTTCGGAACAGCGAGGAGGGCTGATGTGACGGAGGGCATGAAGACTTGAAGGCTTACTTTCTGAGGGGCATATACAACGTTTGAGTGGCAGTGTGAATGTGGGTCATTTTTCTTGAAAAACACAGTTAATCCCTCTCTTATTTCACTTTTAACCATTTTCACAAGAAAGACATCAAATTCAAGGACCAGCCAATGGTTTCTCAGTGTGTGTGGATGCACACACACACTTCTAAATGTGTCTTGAAGACTGCATGTTATCCTTTTAACCGAGTAGCCAGGAAACTCCCCACAGTTTGGGCCTTGAAAACACAGCAGCCTTTATTTACCGCAGTGTGTGAGCTTACTGAGGATTACAGAACAAACAGCTAAAAACTTAATGCTGACTGAAAGAGACACCACTGTTTACCTTCACCTAATCTCATTTAAGCATGGAACATTGTATTGTCCACAGTTGATCAAGTAAGAGCTCAGATCACTTCCTGCATGCTTTCTGCTTCCTCTCTCTGGTCTAATGAGCCTAACTGAAGGTGTGAACTTTTCTTTGACTTAAACAATCACCTGTTTCATCCACTGTGTTTTTGAATAAGCTCTGTAAAAATGATCTAAAATCTTAAATGGTTGAGATAATTCTCCCTTTCTGCCCACCAGCATTAACCTGTTATCATTCATACAAATAACAGTGACTCAGACTCATCTGACTAAATTTGAATACACCTAAGTGACTAATCTGCAAATCCTTGAAGTGAAAGCGAACAATACTCTAAGGCTTTATTTGGGTAACTGAAGTGAAAAAATGTTGAATGAAAGCATCTTTAGGCTACTGGAGGGAGGCTGATGAAGACTGTCCGACCAGAGTGACGAGAGTACGCCACTGTCTGGTTTTCGGTACAGATATGAGAACAGGGGTATGAAGGAACATTAAGTTGGAGCTGAGGAAGGTAATATCCGCCAATGGGCTGAGGCCCAGGGTGGTGTCATGCTTCATTAGCACAGTTATCTAACTTCACTATCCCAGGCTTCCACTCTTTGTCCAGCCACAGCAGCTCAACACACACAGACCCACATCATAAACACGTCGACTCCCTCTGAGGACCGACAGCACATTGAGCCCTGTGCTGGGCCAAAGTCTGTTCGCTCAAGACGGCAAAGTCACATTTGGTCCAACAGCAATCCAACAGAGATACACTCAACTGGAAGAGGGCAAAGAATCAATCACCCCCCAAAATATGATAAAGTCACTTTAAGTCTCCTGGGTGTCTGCAGAAGGACTCCAAAGTCGAGTCTAAACCGCGGTGACACTTAAATTGTGCCAAACACTTTGGAGGTGTGAAACAACTGCTCACAGGCTGCCCAGGTTTTATTCATTATGGGGTGTATACACACACACAGTACACAAATACAACACAATGAGCATGTACACTCATTTTATAATCAGCAAGCTCTTAATCATGTGCCCTCTGTGGCAATCAGCTTCATGCACTGCTGCTCTTGTAAAGCCATTGCTAATTGATGCACATTAGGAGCAGGAAACAAACTTCTTATTTTAGAACGACAAAGTTGAAATCATCCCATCCCGAACCCCCCGGAACACAAATCAGACTAACTGCACACAGCACGCCACAAATTAACATCCATCATTATGGACTGTGCTGACTCTCTCAGCAAATGAGTTTGCCGTTTAATAAGCGAATGTAATCTCTGTCACTAACCTTGAAGTGGTGTCTTTCACTTGTTGGTGGAGGACCTCAGAGTCTTGTTATTCAGATATTAATAAAGAGCTATAGTTGCAATTGAAGAATTATGGCACTTAATAATTATGACGGACATCCCTGAGTCCTGACAGTAAGTCATTTGTTGGCCTTGACATCTCTATGTGATATTGGTGGACTCTTCTATCACCTGTGCTTTATATTGTGGCATTGATATATACTGTGATATAGCACATTACTCTTCTATTGCAAAACCAAAATTCAAAGATTTCATCAATCCCCAAACAAATAGGTATACATACTGTATCTAAATATGTCTGGCAGAGCCTGAGTCCAGACCTGTACATCATGTCCGTGTCTTTGATTAGTTTACTGATTCAAATAGCCCGTCTGCTGTTGTGTCCACTGACAGCTTGTTGGAGAAACAGCCGACCAATCAGAACTTTGCAGGCAGGATGAAGAACGGGGACGTCTACGTCTATGAAAGACGGTGTAAGGAAAGAGGTGAAAGTTTGGGTGGCACTGATGCAGTGTGATCAACAGGCTCCGTTACAGGCTGAGAAATGTTACTCCTGACTAATCCAAAGATCATTTCCTCTGTGGCTTTACACAGTGACTGCTGCTTTCCCCGCTTCTGTCCTGCTGTATTGTCAGGGTGTTGTTATAGCTCTGCTGGGGCTGTGATCCCTCTCTGTCATTTGCTTTGGACTGACAGTAAGTACACGGGCTCCTGTGAGTGGTCCCCTGTGGCAGCCAGCCACCTGCTCCAGTGTTTAACAGATGTGACAGCACACCGGGGCTGATCTTAGCCGTTATTAAAAACACACAGTGTCAGGCTCCAGTGACTGCGCTCGCTAGCTGGTGATCCCTGCTTTGTCTGTGTACGCCGTCTGTGTCAAGCCTCATTACAGGGCCGAAAAGGGCCATCTTTGCTGGTTCCCCTTTTCTGGTGGTTGCTTTGATGGCAGGGGTCTCTGATGGTGGGACAGGGGAGGAGCAGAGGATTGGGGGGGGGTGAGGGGCTGTCTTGTACAAATATTTCCATCTTATTTTTCTGTCTGCCGGGTCCAGAGGATGTCATACTGAGACCATCTGGCGCAATGACAGCTTGGCTTCTTGAGCCGAGCATGACATCTTTGCAGCCTTCAATCACAAATATGGCTAATTAGGCAGTGGCGCAGGAAATGTTCCGGCGGGCTCATTTGTAAACCTCTATTGCTCTGCAGATCAGTCGTTTTTTTTTTTGGTTTAAGATGCTGTTCCTCTGCAGGGAACAGAGAGGGAAAGAGCGACAGAGAGAGACAGATACAGAGAGAGCTAAGAAAGCAAAGGACTTAGCATAGTCCAGCTCAGTTCAGAATGGATCAGAGCCTCAATAGCCAGCTTGTACTGAAGCTCTAATTAAGCTCTGGGTCTTGCAAGAGCCGCAGCACGGCGCCACAACCATTACATGGTGCTTCTGGAGAGATTTAGAGCCCTAGGACTGTCAAACAGAGTTTCCAAGGCCTCTACCTTGAAGTCCCTGACAAAAGCAGCTGAGCTTACATCTCCACATGGTGCTTACCTTTAGCTTTGAAGACAGAACCGAGGGGCTCACTGTTGTCAGAAGGGTCAAGTTTAAAAGGGAGCGCTGAGCTTGCCGCAGCTCAGGTCTTTAATGATCATAACGCAAAGGGAAAACACTCATCTGAAATGCTACGTTGGCTCCATTTAATAGCCCCTAACAATGTTTGATATCCAGTATTGCTCTATTGACACCCAGTGCTGTAAACAAACATTTCCAGAAGTGCAATTCCTTTGAGAAAATAATGTATGCTGATATCAAAGATGCTCATTAATTCTATCCAAACAGACTGATGAAGTTACCAAGCGAGCATTTCTAATCCTGCTAGGATGGATAGAATGCCTTCAGGTAAAAAAATGAGGCGTAGTCTGTTGAGTTATATAAAACAGTGTAACACCATATTTTTCCTGCTTCCAACATGGGAGTTGGAGCTAAGGTGTTTAATGAACTGGAAAGATTTCAAGTGTTCATGGATTATTAAGCCCTCAGAGAGATGACGGGGAGAGCAGAGTGGGCGCTGCGCCAGGCTCACTGATCAAGAGGATCTGCCTGTATTATCAGCAAGGAGAAATAAGACCTCCCAGAATCCCCCAGAGGTCCAAGCTAGGGATGTCCACACAGACTTCCTTCAGCACCGTTTACTGTACCAGGGAAAGGCACACCACCAGAGACATGGTAGTTAATGCAAAGAAAAGCTTCATGTGTCAGAAAAATGCCTTATGATGCTCTCTCTATGAACCATTGCTAATGTTTGACAGTCAATGAGCATCCTCACTGCCTGGTGACAGAGCTGTCCTTAGGACGTCCCAGTGTACGTCCCAGTCAGGCCGCTATGCCTTTTACTGTACCTGACCATGACCATCGGTCCATTAACCATTGCAGTATCACAACCCTGGCCTGACTTGACTTTGAACATATTGTTTTCAAAGTTGATTTAACGAGTAATTTGCATACACAGCTCAGCCCGACCCCTTCAAAGCAGTGTGTAAAACTTAGAGAAATTACAAAGGTTGTTTTAAAATTACACCAAAACTGCAGAAGTATAGTATAAATGTGAATGCAGGCAAAATGAGCCTGAACTCGGCCATTTAACCAGGGTTAGCAGCTGTCGTTTATGGATGCACCTTCTAGTAGGACATATGTAATGATTACACAGAGGACTGGACGGTTGTGTCTCCTCTGTAATGTGTGTTTTAGATTGATGATTGTGGTATAATTGGCCAAAGGCCATGAAAAACTCACTATTTCTCATTATTCTGAGTAAACAGAAAAACTATTAAGCTGCTCGTTGTATTATTACTGTAATTCAGTCACTCTTTTAAAGAGAAATAATCAAAGATGTGGCCTCGGAGCTTTACCAGGTCACAACTGATCAGGATTCTGCTTTAAAGTCTCACAAGTCCTCATTTTGGCAACTTCAGTCAGATTAAAATCCAAGTTTACAGCTCTGCCTGATGATGAGTACCAAAAATAGAGACATCCAAACCAGAGCTGTGCTTCTCTCCACCTGACTGACGAGGGGGGAAAGCTTCATATACCTTTCAAGCTCCGCTTAGAAAAAGAAAGACAGAAAAGTAGAACAGCGATGAGTTGACAGAAAAATAATCACAACTATTTCGACGATCGATTCATTCACTCATCTTTAAAGAAAAGCTTTCTCAAAGTTTCCACCTTTGAAAAACAATCCAAATATGAAACAGAAAAGAGTCTCAGCCAGGACTTGCTGGACTTGCTTTGGTGGAATGAAAAATTCCTTCCATCCATATTATTAACCTATTAAAGCGGACGATGCACTCGGAGAGCACCAGAAACCATCTGTGTCATCTCTGCTGTCATGAGGCGAAGTTGATTGGCTTGTCTGAGGGGAGCAAACTGACAAACGACTTGTCATGTTAAACCCAACGCATTGATGTTCTCTGCGGAGCCTCGGTGGCAGACGGAGCAACTGACAAAAGTAAAGACTGCTGTGAGGCAACAGAAGTAGCTGAACGGCCCGCCAGTCAAAGATAACTGACAGGCAAGATGACACTGTGACCGAAGAGAAAGCAGAACAAAAGAAGTGACAGCATGTTTTTGCTGTTATAAGTGGTCAGCTGGGGGTGCAGGACTGGAGGGCTTTCTGACCCCAATATTAGCCCCCATAATCCATTTATTATGCCACGGCATAACACCCATCTTTTCTTCTAGAGAAGCCAAAACCACTTAGTCTTTTTTTCATGAACAGACCTGATCAAAGCCGAACTATTTGCAGGCACAATGTCTGACGGGAGGGAGCTGTTTTTTACGGGAGAATAATGAGCGAGATCCACAGAGAGCTTGATCATTACGCTCATTTAAACCAGCCACTGGCCACCGGCACCCCGTGCAGTAAATGGAGATGTAATTTGGTGTGATAGGAGGATAACACTTGCTGGGGTCCATTATGGATGAAAAGAAGGAGGGTAAAAAAAAGCAGATCTGAGCAGAGGAACCACAGCCTCAAAGATGCGCGACAGTCTGTCAGAGCTGTACACTGTCTGCTGTCAGCCGGGCCGGTGTTTTCACTCATTAGACCGGACTGACACTTGAATCCAAACACAGATCTCAGATGAATAAAACAGCACTCTGAGTGTGTCGTCTCAATTAAAGCTGACACGCGGCTAAGCCAGCAAAGAACAGAGAACGCTGATGGTTTTCTTCTGGGGCGCCACACGCCACTCACACAGCAAATAATACACCCACATGTTCCACACTGAAGGAATATATAACACTCCAGTCAGTTTCTTTCCCACTTCAACATGAAGCATCTTCCTTTTCCACAACACAATCTACAATCAAATGATTTTGAGAGCAGCGCTGGATTAGAGGGGTTCACACTGAGTTCACGTGAGGGCAGAGAAGGTTCAGACAGTGAGGTGGAAGACGTGTCAATGACTTCTGTGTGTGAGAGTGGCCAAAATTGCATTTGATAATGTTCAACATACAAAATCAATTAGGGTTTACTTATCTTTTCCAAATAAATCCAACATGTAATTCCAGATATCCTGAACAAAGACTGTAATTGAAGCAAGACTGTACTGATGATTTTCATTATCAATTTACCCCCCGCATTCTAAAATAGCGAAAATGCCAATCATGACAGCTTAAGACATTTCAATCATTTTGTCAGTCCAAAATCCAAAGATATTCACTTTACAGTGATACAAAAGAAAGAAAAGTAGTAATTCTACATATTTGAGAAGAATGATCAATGTGAATAAAACTTTAATTGATCAACTAATCAATGAATTGTTCCAGCGCTGTATCCAAGCATTGTTTTAACAACGACAGAATGGTCAAACCTGACCTGCTGTTACTCTCATGAAAACATCCTTCCTGTGTGTTAATGATGCATCTACAACACGCCTGCTCTATTTTCTTTGGTGGAAAAAAATGTGCAAAACAAGCACCCGAGTGTTAAATATAAACTTTAGTGAAAGTCAAACAGGGGTTAAAGGCAGAAAGCTACGACTCAGCATTCAGTTGACAATGAGGAGGTGGGCAGTGGTCGACACACACACTAGCAAACACATTGAGGGAGCTGTCACCTCTTCATCACCCCCTCCTTTAAGCGCAGCGCGCCACCTCTTGCTGACCCCTGCGGCCAGAGTTCAGGCTGCTCAGCTGCAGGAGCTCCAGCCAGCAATGACTCCACTCCACTCTACTCCACTCCACTCCAACTCAGCCAGTGACCCCAGAGACATGAGTGGAGCAAAGTCAGAAAACACAATGAAACACTAAAAATGACTGTGGCACCAGAAGAACAAAAAAAAAGTACGAGAAAACAGCCCAAAAGAGTCTGAGAAAGTGTTCCTGAGGCTTGCTCACAGTACCTGGCAGACTTCGTAGAGTAGTTTATATTGCTCCTCAGGCTTCTGCAGAGTACAGAGGCTGCATCCCATGGTGGAGGGGATCACACCATCCAGACTCTCCCTTCAGAGAGAGAGGCAGCAGATATCTTCTTCTTCTTCTCTCTGAACTGACTCCCTCTGTCCGCTCTGTGTCTTTTTTCCTCAGCCACACAACGACTTTGGCTGACAGGACTGACTTCCCCCCAGCTTGTGGCTGTATCTCTCTGCTCAGCCTCGTCTCTCTCTCACACACCCCCCCCTCCCCCCCTCGCCTCACATGCTCCCTCCCTCTCCGACGTTCTCTCAGCCTGCAGCTGAGCTTACAGAGGCCTGCGCCAGAACTCGGCTATATACACCTCCTCATGTTTATTAAGCAGCCGCTCATTGATTATTCATAAGGAGGTCCAACCCTTTGGGGTTGACCAAAGAGGCTGACATCATGACATCATGCGAGATGAAGTCTTCTTAATTAATAAGCATCATTGGACCTATTGTGCAGAAACAAATTGAGTGACAGAGAGGCTTTTCATTTCATGACAAGACTAATATGCTTCTCTCAAGGGGTCCCAAAAGCTTGTTTGTTAACAGTTCCAGACTTTTAATTTGAAATGCAAAGTGTGACTAGAAGACATTCATCTGTGACAACGGATTAAGCTCTAAATATTTGTGACTTCTGCCTCCAAAGCTATGCTCTGCAGCTTACTTACACCATACCCTTTCTGTGCCCCAGTTAAATTAGCAGTTGGTGACTTCTTGTTTACTAATCCAGCAGAAAGAGACACTGAGCATTCTTTCCTCGTGTATTTCTCTCCAAACACACAAGCGAAAAGCCAGGGAAAACAACTAAACCAGATAAATGTTTATGTTGGCCCTCTCCAGCGCAGCCGGACAGACTTTTCCCTGCAGACCATCTTATGTGCACTGTCACACAGTACACATCTCTGGGTCCTTCTTGGGATCCGGTGCCCTCTGTGCAGACAATGGGTATGGCTCCATTGGCAGACCTGGCATCTGTGCTGCTGTTTGCTCTGGTGCCACGCAGCCAACCAAAGATAAATATCCTTTAGAGGGAAGGAGGACAACAAACGCTGTTGCTGGTTACACTCTGTTGGTTTGTAGACTTCACATTTCCACAGGCGGATGTGATGCAGCTGGAGTGCAATATTTGACCCTGTGATTTCTTTGTTTGCACCCTTCACAATTCAATCCCATTCTTGTTGTGAAATGCGAGGAATTGCTTCAGTTAAGTCCATGGTGCTAAGCCACATACCTGGATAGATTTCATGGCAGGAGGGGGGTGGTCCTGTGGGGGAACCCCTGACTGCTGGCGATAGTGGTATTTCTTCCTGCCAGATGTGTCCAGTGATCCCTATCTATCAGCACGTCCACGGCTCCAGCGTTTTTCCAAGACAGCCGTATTATTAGTGGGGCTCAACGGTTTCCAGTCAAATGTCAGGCAAATTTTATGTAAATTATTTCAAATGTCACACAAAACATAATGTGAAACCTGAGGGGGGAATAAAACTACATTCGAAAAATGAAGAAAAATGGGAGCTGTTCTATGACGTCAACTAATGTTAGCCATATTTCAAACAAAGCAACCAAGAAAGAGCTGTAATGCACTGTGCACAAATTGATGACCCTACATCCAGTTGCAATTCATATTGTACACTGATGTGAGAGTGCAGCTTTTCCGGAGGGTTATGGCAGACTCATGATTCACATTTTTTTGGCCATAAATATTGCAACATTTTTTGTGAAATGCACTACCATGGTTTTGCATGGCATAATTTATGTACTGGCAAAAAACACTCTTGCCTCAAGCAAAGTTTTTTTTTTTTTTTTGGAGAATTTTATCAGAAATTTCCATTTCTATTCAGCTTCCCTTATTTCTAATTTACATAAAAACACTTGGATGGGAATTCGGCTAATGAGATTTCACTTTTCCATTTAATCTCTGTATTTGTATTCTGCCTAAGCACTACTAACCAAAGGCTGTCTTCAAATAAATTCTCATCTTTTTCCCACAGCCTTAACCACACAGAACACTGGACGGTCTACAAAACTGATCTTCACATAAGATCCTTAAGGCACAAGAAGTGATGGTGACAGAAAGTTGCCTCAGGCAAACTTTGAAAACATCTGTATGAATTTAACAATCATTCATAATTACTGCGGGCTTTGCTTGTCTGGGTGCGAGGCTCAAACTTTCATCCAGCGTAGCATGAAAACCAATTCTACGCTTAGCTTCTACATTAGCTGCACTGTTGTGCCTGGGGCTGGGATCAGTGGAGAGTCTTAGCCGGTGCTGTTGCCCGGCTAATCTTTCTTTCACACTGAGATTATCCCATTCATAAAGTCAAAACGGAGACAGAGCTCTGATATGAACAACTGCACTAAAGGTTATGGCAGCTGTTGTAGACAAAATGTGCGTATTAATGAACAATCGGCTGCAGTGAAATATGGAGGAAAGAAGTCAACTGAGGACCTGTTCAACCACAAGCAGAGGATGAAGTGTCTGCACACTGTCGACCATTGTGTTCACAGATTTAATTTTGGCGTTGCTGATTAAATTTCTTGCCCTGACTGGTGACAAACCTGTCTCCTCCGTCTCTGGCGTGGTTTGATCTGTGGGCTCAGTGGAGAGACACGCACACTCCAGCTTTTATTCATTACTGGTCTAGACGTTGACACAGAGTCGGAGGCTCCTATCTCAGCGGGTTGAGACCAAACAATAATAATGTCATGCGGTTTGTAATAATAAACATCAACATTTGGTTTCCTTTTTTATAGTGACGAGAGGACTAGAGGTTACCACATCCCCTCCCAATTATCAATGTGGTTCTTGGGTCCTGTGTATTTGATCTATGCTTGGTTGGATCATTCATATTCATAGCGGCTGCCTGGTGTCATTTCTGCGTCCCACTGGGCCCAGTTTAAGAGTCATGGCTTTAACTAGAGCCACAGTGGGATCAGGTGGCGATCGCTGCAGCATGCACCATCCCCGTGCAGTTAACAACTCTCTAACATCTCGTCTTCCCTCCCTTTGAGCTCCTCATGCTCCTCACATAACTTAAAATGCGAACAATTTCACCCGAAGAATATGGCTTCTACTAAGAAAGCTTACAGTTACTTCTTGAGTGACAAGTTATTGCTATTCTCATTATTTGTTTGATAAACTGAACAAAAGGTAAAAACTTCAAATTGCATGTTGTAGTCAACAGTCCAAACACCAAAATATATTAAATGCACAATGATATGAAATACAGGCAAGCTGCAAATGTGAGAAGCTGCAACCAACAACTGTTTTGCATCTATAACTGATAAATGGTTTAAATGGCTAAAGGAATAGTTCAAATATGAAGCTGAGAGACAGTTTAACAAAAACGAGGGAAACAGCTAGCCTGGTTCTGTACAAAGACAGACAAAAAACATCTACGAGAACCTCTAAAACTCACGGGTTACGCTATATATATACATTTAAACAATCGAAAAACTGGAGTATAAAAACAACAAGTTTTCTGCAAAAAGCATTTTTCTGAAGATCCCTCACTGTCTCCAGTCCACATGATGGCAGAACCATTGAAATTAACACAACATAACCTCAACATTTAAGTCTGCCACGTAGATAAATACCAAGCCATTTTTCTCTAAATCATTGGACGGCAAATCTCAGAGAGCAGAGCGGAGGAAGGATTTTAAAAAAGGTGGCCTCGACAGGGTGTCGAGCCAAAGTCTGCAGAAGGTGACAACGTGGCAACATTTGAAGAAATGGGACACCGATGGCTGATAGTGATAACACAAGGAAAAAGCATGATGTCCAGGTCCTCTCACACGACTCTAATGCACTGTCCAGACGGCAGGATGAGGGAAAGCGTGAGAGAGGAGGGGTGGAAGATGAGGAACGATAGAGTGACGGGGAAACTAAATTGGCTACATAATGTAGAACTGGGAAGAGAATGTCCTCGTGTAACTTGTCGGTTGTATAAAATGTCTTTGTTGGCTGGATTAACGTCACTTTGCGTCACGTTACTTTCCACTGTCCTCAACTGTTCATACTTTGGTGAGGCGAAACCACAGATGCTGCACAACATAAACAGGAGGATGCTTAAATTTTCCTTTTTCTAGCATGGCTGGATGGACAGACTTCAAAAAGTCTGAAAGGGAATGCTACTCAACGCAAAGCCCACCACGTCCTAATAAGGCCCTCTATATAAAGCTTTATAAGTTGGACCAAATAGAGTTAATTTTTTTTTTCTTCACTTTTTAATAAGTCTGCAGTATAAATCTAAGTGAGTAAATAATCAAGAGACATGGGTTTCTCACTTTCTAATAGGCCAATGGCAAAGGTTCATATGGTCATAAGTAATTCTAAAATTAAAGGTGCTGTGTTGAGTCTTCTTGTAAACAAAGTTTCTGTTTACATTAAGTGTTACTCCCCAAAATGCATTTTGTATATCACTACGGTCTAACAAATGTGTTGAATACATTTTTTGCCTTGTAAAATATTATGCAAAGCTGCCATGTTATTGTAACTTCATGTGTACTCATGTTTCTGTGCTAAAACTCTTCTTCTCTGCCTTTGCTGATGCACTGCTGCCTTTAGCTGACTGACAGCACTCATTGATCAGGAGAATAACACTGTATGCACACAAGCACAAGCTTGTGTGTCCTTGTGCTCCATAGTGCTACTTGTCAAAAACCGCACTGGGTACCTTTAATAGACCATCAAAGAAGCATTCTTACAATAATCCATCATGTTTGCAGTTGTTAATAAGCTGTCAAGAAATGAATTTTTGCGTGAATGCCCCTTCCAGTGAGTACAAACCCTTATATTCCTGGACACATGCAGACAGTTGTGTCTGTGTAAGCTGACGTGTTCCTTACACGTGCAGTTAGCGTGCTCGTGTGCATCTTGGGGGGCCATAAATTCTGGACCGCTCGCAAACATGACCGGCTGATAAAAGTGACATCACTGGGACCCATTGTAGATGTAGAAAGTATGAATTTAGCATAGGTGGACGAACTTCTATTGGAGGAGTCCCCCTGATTAAAGGACCTCTCTACCTGTTTTACACATGAATATTAGTTGTTTAGCTATATATAACCAGTCAAACCCAAAAAGTATTATCACTTATTACAAAGTGGTAACAAGCAAACCAATAGATGATATACTGAACGGCTAAACAAGAGATATTTTCCTCTAACAACTTCTTTCCGAAACATGAATTTTCTCTAGCAATGTTCGACAGGTTTAGTCCACCAGAGAGAGGATAAGAGGGCCTCCATTGAGTTGATTTTGGGCAAAGCTTAGTCCCCTTTGAGCCCTCATATCAGCCCCCCAATCTGCAGAGGATATGAGAGGAGAAGGCAGCTACAGTGCTGCCGTGTTAATGGAGATACCAGATGAGCAAACAGGAGTGGCAAGACGGAGTGAGAGCTAACACAAGGGATGTTAAAAGAAGGTGTGAAGAAGACAGACACATGAGACGGAGAGACACATGGAACCCACAGAGGAGGGAACAGGGCAGAGACAGAAACTAAACGTGTGGAGGAGTTTAATGAGTCTCCAGTTCCTCTCAACTGTACCGCTGGGGCCAGAGCACGCAAGGATCAGTGTGTATGTGGCTGCGAGCGTGTGTGTGTGTGTGTGTGTATCCACCTCTGAAACACTGGGCTGTGCATAATTTATCAGACAGCTGTCAGCTTTGTACTCCTATTTACTCTGCAAGCCAGATCCTGTGCCAACAGGGAGCCCAGCCAGCAGGAATGACAGCCACCGAAACAGTTTAATTGGAGACTCAAACAACTAATAATGCCATTAATATCGCTTCAGTGTAATTACTTAAGTATGAGGCGATGTTAACAAGGCTGATATGCTGAAATGCTATGATAACGCTCGCACACAAATCCTGATGTCTGACACTGGATATTTTTGCCAATTAGATTTTTGTTTTTACAGACGAAGTATGATAAATCTGTGATTGCGTTTCCTTTCTTCAAGCTCCCTGAGGCAGTTTCACACTATCAACAACCTGACAGTAAAATGCAAATAATTTTACTCTGGGCTGAATAAAATCACCTTCATTTTTTGGACGTTCGGAAAAAAACAGCTTGAGGCATTTGTTGTGGTGCGGTCACTGATGTGGTTTGCATAAACATTAGGACACAAAACAATGATCAGTTTCTGTGTGTGTTCCTCAGAGAGGAAACTCTGTCACTCGGCCAACTTGTGGGAACGTCACCCACTTTTCAAAGAGAAAATTCTGTCAGGTTCTTCAAGTGAAAACAAACATCACTCACAAAGGAGTACAGAGGACAGCTGCCTGGCTCTCTAGATGAGCCAGTATTGGTGCCAAGTGGATGTAGGCATGGACAGGATGAGTTTAAGTGTAAATGAATTGGTCTTGGTGGAGACAGAAAGTCCTTGCAGTGATTCTCTTGGCCTGGTCCCTGGCCAACCAGGCCACAACCCACCACCACCTATGAGAGACCTGTATTTAGCTCCATAATAAGGCTAGCAAAATTACCACCTAACCTTTGCTACTATAAAAATGTCTCCACTGCCGTGTGAAGGCAAGGTATAATAAAACACTATTTACAGCTAATCATCCAAATGCCACGACATTCCTGTAGAAGGTAACTCATGCCACTTGTCAACACAGTTATTAGGTGGGATATTAAAAGGAGTTCATATTTCATCCCCTCTCCTGTACTGAGAGAAGCGCTCAATGATGTGACTCCACTCTGGGGCTCCCTGTAGTGTTCTGCCAACTCTGGAGTCCGCATGGAGATCCTGTCAGCAGCTAATTCCACAAGCCTTCATCGCTCCTGACTCTCCAGCATATTGGCAGCCAAAGCCTCCAGCTACACTGGACGCACAGTGAGGAAGCGTGGGTGCACACATTGCTGATACCGAAGGCAGAGGTGGGAGCTTACAAAGTGAAATGGCTCTGGACTGAGAGTGCGCAGAGGCAATCACATAACTTGGACCAAGGGTGGCACAAGTTTTGAGTATGGAGTTGACCGCCTCTTCAGTCTTTAGAAATAAGAGTGGGTCACCCATTAAACACAGAGTTGGTGATTCTATCCCTGGCTCCTCTTGTCCACATTTCAATGTGTCTTTGAGCAAGACGCTGTACCCCAATGTTTGGGCAAGAGTTTGTGTGAAAGGGTGAATGAGAGGTAAGGTAAAGTGCTACGGAAACGCAGTCCATTTACCTCAAAAGGAGCTGAGACTTTCTGCTAAGGTATGGAAAGTCAAACCTGTTCGCCAAAGACGAGAGGAAACAAAACGCACTCATGAGGGATAAACAGGAACATCCTTATGGCTAACTTCTAACATGAAGGCCCAGATTATGACAGCATCATGTAGAAAGTGGGCGATGTGTTCACATTTCCCACAGTTGGCTACAAGGTTCAGTATGAAATAAACTAGTCACAATCATGGTATTTATTCCTCTTCCGAATGGCCACACTTGAAGGCGGGCAAAAAAGCGGGCTGCAATAGCTGCCTTCTGGCTATGTCACACTCCTACAGTGACCTCTCTTCAAGAACTGTGTCTTTTGTGCCTCTTTGTAGTCACAACTCAAATCATCAAATGGGGATTGTGCTTTCAAACAGTCTGTCCTCAAAGACAGTTGTGATTTCACATTCGCTTAAACGCACACAAAGTGATGAAAGTACCGCAGGTTACAATAACTCTCAGACACGGGCCCCTAATGCCAAAGTCAGATAAGGTAGGCATAAGGAGTTTCAGAGACTGTCTGACAATCAGACCAGCCCTTTTTTGAAGCATGCTGGACACCTAACACTTTCCATGACCAGGTTCTACTTTGGGTTTCAGTTGCATGTTACAAACCAGGACGTGCACTAATTTATCATGTGTTATTTCTCTAATTCTCTAACACCCTCTGGTACAATACACATTTACTTCTTACAGCTGATTCCTCCTGAATTACACCCCCCCCACACACACAACTTTTCTTCGCCAGTCGCCATCAACACCACTACTTGAACTGCATTAGGAACCTGCAACTTATTTTCACCTCCTGAGCAGGGCTGACATTCAGATGTCCTCTCTAAAGCAAACAAACACAGTAAGAGGAGATTGAAATTGAAATAATAGCAGACCCTTGACGATGTCTACATGTTAGGGTACATTACATTACCTGCAGTGGAAAGAGAAAATATGTCAACTTGTTTGAGTGAAAGGTTCTGAGGAGTGAGTTACAGCCAACGGTCCACGTTCAGCCCTCAATCTCATTACATTACAGTGCTCTTCCAAATGAAAGGCTCCGAGTGAGCGCTAAGGTCATTGAGAGGTAAGTGACTGACATGTTGGCTGACATCAGTCAAATGTCCCAATACCTAGACGCATAGCTGGGTTTAACTGCCCAGAGTCCGCTTTGAGAAATGAGCGCACCATCCTGGAGAGGGAAATTATATTTCTACACACATTCACCTCTTTAGTAAACTGGATGTCTTGACCAGTCAGTAAATCTCTTTGCTAAGCGACCCCCGGCCCATTAGTCAGACCGAGGCAGTGACCTCAGAGGCCTTATGGGTAGTGAGGACCGATTCACAGCCTCCCTGTTGTTTTTGCTGTGCCAGTCCACAATTTCAAAGCGAGATGTTTGCTCCTCTTCACATGTGTCAGGCTCAGGTGACAAACCTCCTCCAATCAAAGAAAAAGGCACTGAGGTAAATCCAACATTTATGTGATAGCTGGTTCCACTCTGCTTAAGATGAACACTGTCTCTTTAAGTCTTCCAGGGTTTTTAAGAGGTGTGAAATGACAACTTGTACATCGGATATCTTCATTAACCAAGAAATCCCACAGGATACCTGAGACAATCTGGTTTGATGATGAAGGCTGACCTTTTGGATTACAGGAAGTACAAAATCCATTTTCTTTTTTTCTGGCAGTTTGAAAGTTAAAATGTCTTTGAGCAACACATTGTGCACTGATATGGTGAATTCAGCCTATCTGTCCCTGCTCTTTATCTTTTATCCATCCATACAGCCCCAGGGTTGGGGTTTCAAACATTACATTTTGCAAGTTTGCATTGTTCTGATTGAAATCACTAAAGCTCAAACTGCAACTGGATTAAAAATAAGGAAATCTCTCAAATTTCTTACAACACATTTAGGGACGAAAGGATTTGTGAAATGTGAGACAAGCAACATTTCGACTGTTAAGAAATTCCATAATCATTGCTGGGTGCAGAACATACAAATTCAAATTTGTAAACAGTAAATATGTGTATTTGAAGCTGGTAGCAGTTGAAATCTTGCAGGAATTTACATTAGTGATTATGCAAAAAGCCGTGAGTAATCTGTAATGAATTTGATTTTGCCAATAAACTACACTCCAATGCTTCCCATGACACATCTGCTCATGACAATACAAACCAGGTTTGCCCAGAGTAAATTTAATTATCAACTCCCAGGAAATCCAAGTGTGAACAATGGCCCCATTCTGCACTACTGATCCAATGATTACCCAAAAAAAGCTTTTAACGAGTGGAATGCTAATGCCATTAGCCCGAATGGAAAATTAATTTGTAACATATGTCAATATGTAGTATAGAAATGATTGTGCAAAGTGGCTCTTAAAAGCATTTACAGTCATTCACTAATGTGTTATTCAGCATAGAGCCATGATGTTACGCAGAACATGCACAGTTTCCTGTTTATTATCCAAATCAACAATGGTTTGCATACATGTCTTGAAGAACAACATCATATCCTACATTTTTTGTGACACGCTTGGCTGTCAGGACAACCAGAAAATGTCAATACCAGGCGTGGGTTGAAAAAATTTCATTTCTGATTCAGACGGTGGGCTCGGTGTACTTCACATCAAACTGGGAATTGGAAAATGGCCCCAAAGTGCAGGTTTCTCCTTTGATGCTCTGAGCATCATTAACCCAAATATCATTTTTTTCAAGCAGTGTTTCCACCAACACATCTTCAGAAGGAGTGTGTTTGATTGAAAATAACAAGAGCTGCGAATTCAGCCTTCCATTCCCTTCCAAATGGAGCAGGAGAAAAATAGAAGCATGCTTTTAAGGAACTCAAGCCTGTAATTTCCATCTCATAGCAACTTCATTTGCACTGGAGTACCCTGCAAATGCTGCCTTTACAGAGCACAGTGCTGTGGTGATGCTAAGAGGACCCAGTCCCTTTCTCTCAAGGACAGCACAGGACCAAGGGAGAGATTTACAAAAGAGACACAGACAGAGGGGAATGGTGGATGGATGAAGGAGGAGCCGGGGTGTAAATGCACAGATAAGGAGGGAGAGAAGGCTGTAGTTTAATGAGGAGGCTGTGATTTCAGCAGGGAGCAGGGGGATGGTTTGATCTTTGACCTCTCAGATCCCTTGGTGCATGTGACACGCCTGAGTTCAGAGGGAGGATTAAGGTAATCAAGGGTAGTAATGAGAACAGAGCACACATTCATGAGCCTGTGCACCCCCCGAAAGCAACAATTATGTACCTTGCTGCCACCCCCCTTCTCCTGAGTGTGTGTAACGGTACCTAGACATCATCTTTGCCTGTGGTGATTTATTTCATGACAGAAGGGGGCCACTGCAGACAGATATAGATGTGTGAAATAATGCCAAAGGATAACCCCCCCCCCCCCCCCCCATTAATGGGATACCTAGCCTTTGTCCCACTTTACGAGGACACGTGTCTTTTAGCTGGTACACTTGACACTTCAATCCAACTTGACAGGAACAAGTTATTGGAAAGTGGATATCTGAGCAACAAAAATCACCTGGTTGCCTTGGGAAGCTATGCTATAGTGCTGAAATTCAGTCAGCAGACAGTTTTGGCAACAGATGAATCCTTAATGCCACAGTCATGGTTTTCCACCTTAAGTTTAGGAACGGTGCTCAACACTTTCTGAAACCTCATAGACTGAGCAAAATAATGACCAGAATAACTGGCAAAACAGTTATGGATTATTTCCATTATTACAACTCTTTATTATTATATTTATTATTTATTATACAACTCTGATGATTATTTTCATGATCAACATATTACTTATTTGGCCAATAAAACATGAGAAAACAGTGAACAGCAGAATATATTTAGGTTACTATGATGTAAGACTGGAAAAGTTTGCCATTTTTTGATTGATTTACTATTAAAATAGTCACTTTTTATTTCTTTGTTGTTGAATGAATAATTATTGCCATGACATGGCACACCCCTAACATCCATAGGCTCAAAGAGCCCTTCTACTCAAATCCACTCCACTCTCATTACATGAGAGCAAAATTTAGTTTTTTTGACACATAGAATTGGACCAGTATCGGTTTTAGTTAAGTTTTGGTTGGGATATATCTCATGTATCCAACATAAACAACAATATTACAAAAAGAGAGTAACTGGGCTTTGTAGATCTTTTTCAACTCCTTAGGTAGCAAGAAGGGGTGTAACAGCCTCTTTGTATCCCAGCAGACATCCTGACAAGGCCAAGAGTGAGGAGGAACCTTAAAAGGTTACGCTCTGTCTGCAGCAGACCGCTGGAACATGACTTCATTTTGAGGTTGGCACAATCCCTTCAATCGTTTTTAAAATCCTGGCTCTGTTTTAACACCTACAAAGGGGACATTTAAGTCCTCATAATGAGGATGCCTCATGCCGATATCACCTTTCACAGGCTCCATTTGACCGGTGCTCCCGTTGGATGGAGTCACGTTCAGTGGTGCACATCCCTGCTTTTTTTTAATCACATGTTTTCAATTACTCCAGGAGTGCACAGAGCCAACTTGTGCTGTAATTCAATAAGGACACAAAGAGGCAGGTCAAGCGGGTGAGACAGTTGGACATTGTCCTGGGACAGCTGAGTGACAGGGGTGAGTTCAGGACCTCAGAGCACACACTGGTTACTTTGTACCTGTCACTCAAGCTGTGACATGAACAGCCTGCTGGGGGACTTGGGGGATACTCTGGGAGGTGATCGAGGTGAGAGATCTGCGACCACAGGGTTGTCCCCCACCAGCAGGTGACTCCCACCCTCTGCCTTGAAAAAACTCACATAGCAGCTGGCTGCTGCGACACAACAGTCCAGAGTGTAGGGACTGACCTACGGACCCCCGTCCATGAAATGAAATGAGAAATGATTTTTTGAAGTTCGGTGTAGAAGAACTTGACAGACGTTGGCACTGAGCCCCAACCTCGACCCCATCCAACACCATTAGGATGAACTGGAACATCAACTGTCAGACCAGCCTTATCGCCCAGCATCAGCACCCCGACCTCATTAATGCTCTTGAGGCTGCAGCTAGATTCCAGTATTTTATGGATTGCCTCAGAAGGGTGGAGGCTGTTATAGCAGCAGAGAGGGAGCCAACTTCATATAAATGCCCCTGCTTTTGAAATGAAATGTTCACCAATTATATATAGATGTACGAGTCGAATGTACACATAGTTCAGTGGTAAATACAGCACAGCACAGTACGACTAAAATATGCCAAACACAGAACTGTTGAACAAAGAACGGTCTAATTAATATTTTACTGCTACTAAAACCCTCTATTTGCAGTATCCAAATGCACCACTGTCTGCCAGAAAAAACTCAGATTTCCTTTCCACTGAGGCTCACACTCCAAGGTTTTTGAGCCCCATCTATCTCTGTCAGAGCTTTTCACTACAAAGAACTCCTTCCTCGGTCCAGCACTGACTTCTTCCTTATCTACCGCTCTCAGCTAACACACCATCATTCAGACTGCTTCCGAGCCAGTGGACGTTCCTCAGCCAAGGAAAAAAAGATTGATTTTTGCAGTTCAGTCGTAGAGGTAAGGAGGTATTATGTGCCAGTCACGGCTGGCTGTGCTGCCAGCTGGACTGAGCATAGGCT
Organism: Chaetodon trifascialis; assembly: GCF_039877785.1. Lineage (NCBI taxonomy): Eukaryota > Metazoa > Chordata > Actinopteri > Chaetodontiformes > Chaetodontidae > Chaetodon > Chaetodon trifascialis. The sequence goes on along the minus strand of NC_092058.1, from coordinate 22,949,376 downwards.
GAGGCCACTGAATAACACCAACAAACCTGAAGATCAAAGCTGAATACAAGAGCAAAATGTAAAGCAGGAAACTATAGACAGAAAGCACTGGATGACTTACTGTTGGAGATCCAATGACTGGGATTATTCAGCCACAGAATACAGACATGACAACTGACCATGATAACACCAGTCAAAAACCAGACCGCTGATGACAGTCAAGCTCTCAATGGAAACCTCCAGATAAAGGACCAGCATGCTTCTTTAAGTGCATTTTCTGTTAGTAGTGAGGATCTGAAGGAGGATCTAAAGTAAACCACCCCTCTATATTTGCCTTTTTAAACCCTTTTAAAGACTAAAATATACACTAGGATTTTGGGTTTAATAGATGGAATTCTGTGTCAATATTCTCCATCCAGTTTCTTTGTTAATGCCATTATAAAATTGAGTTTTTCACTTACATCCATTGTCATGATAGGCTGGGGTGGCACAGCAGTCCCCGGCCTCATGTCGCTTTACATAAAAACTATTCCATTGAGTTCAGTGCAGTGTGGTATATAGTACTCGTTACTGGCAGATATCCTGATTATTGGAATTGGATAGCAAAAGTTGGATTGGTGCATCCTTGAGTGTTTCCAGTTTAACTGCATTATTGTCTGGGGGAACAATCCTCTGGTGCAGCTTTCAGGACCATGAAAGCTTTGCACTGAAATGAACTTTCATTCTTAAGCATAAGCAGCTCTTTAAGGCAGAGAGTGGCCATTTACTCAGCAGCAGAGGAAACTATGGGTACATCATTCAAACTTTACTTTAAATAGAGAAAAAGATAAACAAAGCAAAGCTCAAATGAATATATGTGCAATTTAACTAAAAATCCATCACAGATTTGGCAGACTGAGGCAGACGGTATGAAAAAGAAGTAGATAAGATTTGGAAAAAAAAATTTAAACTCAAGCAAGCCCAAAAGAAAAGACGACTGATTTTATGACCCAAGCTCCCCACATTTCTCTTCCCTCCTCCCCCTCCCACGTCCCAGTGGGCTGTCATTAGCCATCCCAATATCTCCCCAGCTCCTAATTGAGAGGCCCAGGTTGACATGGTGTCTCACTAACCCCTCTGCTTTGATGCTGTGATTTCCCCTTCGCCTCACCACAGAGGTTCCCAATGGAAGAAACAGGTGAGTGGGGAAAACCTCAAAGCATATCTCAAGAAACAGATGACGGTAAAGAAAGACAGACAAATTGTTTAGAAACTGAGTAGAATAGGACAAGATAGAACCAGCCTATAACAGGCTGCTAATGGACAAAGCATTATCTTTTTCTCTCAATTTTGTTGATTAGATTTTCAACAACATACAAATGTCGGAAAGAAAGGAATTTTCCGGGATGCAAGAACACCTTTGTGTGTGTGTGTGTGTGTGTGTGTGTGTGTGTGTGTGTGTGTGTGTGTGTGTGTGTGTGTGTGTGTGTGTGTGGATGGGATGAAGTCACTGTCAGACAGGCAGCATCTGAGAGGACAGTAACAACAAAGCTAATGCACAGAGCAGTTGCCAAGGAAACACAACATGTTTCTGACCGTTGCCATGGCAGCCTGCATCCCAAAAGTGTCAATGGCTCTGTTCAAGGGGCGTTGTCCCATTGTTAAAGATTTCTTCCTTGGGGTTTATCTGTCGTCATCAGTAGGCAGAGTGCACGTTTCAACATAAAAAAAAGGTGTTATGTTGAATGAATGAGCTTTTCCATCACAATGCTCCACCATTAAACACTGCACAAACTCTCTGAGGTTACAACATCCTTGCCACTGTATAATAATCTGAGATAATCCTTTCCAATTAGCAAGAAAAGAATTCAGACGCGGACATATGATGAAATGCGTCCAGAAATGCTAATTCAGATGTTTTTCGTGTCTTTCCTCTTCAACTGAGAAGGGAAACCGATGCTCATTGGGCAGTCAATCCAACCCTGTCTGCATCAGCGTCCTTGGCCTTGAGCTCCGGCTTTGGTGGCTGTTCAACCAGCTCAGCTACACGCGTACTCATGTTATGCAACCTGAGCTGGGCCGAGAATGTGATTTTCTCTGTCCAGCAGGCTCTAATGCCGCTCTTGATGTGTAATGAGTACGAGGGTTCAGGTGAACTGGAGCTTTTGTTCTCTCTTGTGTGCTCGCTTTGGTAATGAGATTATTGGTTCAGATGGGAGTTGGAAGGGCTGAAGGATGGCAGAGCTGCAGATATATGGTGTGTGGGGGTAGGGGTTTACATGCATGCATGGGCTGACCGCCCTGAGGGCCTGATCAGCAAGCAACAGGGCAGAGATTAACTCCCGATTACATCACAAATCTGCTACAAGCCGCTGTCCTCTGCCAATACATGCAGCACTGAGATTTGGACTGTAGAATCCAACCCTCATGACATCTGCACACAAACACAAACACCCGCTCTCTGGCATGCACTTTCACTCACATTCCACCACCAATGGGGAAATAACAAACAGCTTTGCCCATGCAAAGCATACAGAGCAAGAGAAACCCTCAAAGACAGAGAGGCGAGGCCAGTAAGAGTCCAGCTGCCGTCCTGCACTCCAGACTAAACAACCCTATGAGAGCTGTGAGCACTTGATCTGCTCTCATTCAACAGAGAGGTCATGTAATTTGAGACAAATCGAAGGAGTTGTCCACCTCAGGGTTAGGTCCACAAGGTCGGACCATTCACAGACAGCAGGAAAGAACAGAGATCAAAGAGGATTAATAACAGGCATCCCGCTCGGTAACACAGTCTCCTGACCTCTGTCACATCATCTCCCTTTACTCTCTCTTCATGATCCCTCACACTTCATACTTATATATCTTAAAAGGTTTCATATCACCTGTTATATAGTTAATCACCTGGATTCTCCAAGGAGGTAAAGAGCATCTTCAGAGTGAAATCTGTCAATACAGTTGCCCTGAAGACTTCAAACTGCAGAAAATGTAATGAGGCATACTACCCTGCAATTGCTGTTGTAGCAAAAATCCATAGCGGTCCACCCTTGTGAGGCTCTCACTACATATACTGTAAAAACATATACTACTATACTGTGCGAGAACACACTGTAACCCTTATCCAGAGTGAAAGATCAATTTGGTAATTTGTCCACAAACACAGCTGGCTTCCTCTTTTGTGGCTCCCAGAAGAAGAGCAGACCATCTTTTCTCGTCTCATACCACCAACATTTGTAACGCTTCGGGGACTGTATGTGCTCCACTCTCAAATACATATTCATCTATCTCATTATAAGCAGACAAGCATCCCAAAGAGGACAAAAATTCAAGCAGCTGAGAAAGTGTCTGAGACACCAAGGTTTCTTTTCCTCTTCAAAATCACACATAGCGGTAATGAGACATTGTTTTGTTGAAGGGATGTGAGATCAAATAAGGGCAACAGATTATTATTATACTTCTGAGTGAGCTTCTGAAGAGTCATATCGCCACCTACTGGTGATGTTTTAAAAAGTCTGGGAGTGAACACACTGATGCTGAGCAGCACAGGAGCCTCAAAATATTGTGTTTTGCTTTCATGTTGTCCAAATGTTAGACAGCGACAGTGCGATGACTTTGGCAGATGTTTGGCCAGGAAAAAAAAATAAATGAGGCGAGGGACTGGTGAGGTAAGGACAGGAAGTGGTAAAAAAAACACATGAACAACTAGACAGACATGAAGTGGGGGCAACAGGGGGTGTGTGGCTTTTAGCAAACTGAGAATTTGTGGAAACAGCTTCAGCAAGTGGCCTAATCTGTCCTGTGGGGGAGGAGGGCCACACTGGTGTTTACCTGCTAGATTCTACAGCAGACCATCAATATCAATGTGGGCCTCACACTGCCCGGCCCACTCCTTCTGGCATGTCATCACTCCTCCATCCCTACTTCTGTCCTCCCATCAAGTACCTCTCCAACATGTGTGTGTCTGTGTGTTTGGATGTTTGAGGAGGCCAGCTGGTTATGTCGACAATGGGAGGAGAGAGGAAGGAGGAAAGAGGGAAAGGAGCTTAGAGAGCTGGAGCCATGGCTCCAGTCTAGCATGACTCAGTCTGGGTGCATCCATGCCCCTGGGGAAAACACACAAAGCATGTACCACAACATGCTGCTCTCACCCCTCCTCACCCCTATAATCAGAGTGCTCAGATGCTCACTTTCCCCCTTTTAACAAGCATTTCTATGCCTCTTAGCCCAGCTGCTTAGAGCAGAAATAACAGCAATGACAGGAGGGTGACTGGAAAAGCATTAGTGCAGAGTCTGTTTGGGCTTTCCTGCAAAGACAGAGCTGGGAGGAAAGATCTGTGCTAGCGCTGCTTCCCTGCTCCAGAGGCTCAGCTGTACTGTGGACTGAAGAATGCGACGCCCAGAGGAGAGCACAGGCTGGACGACATGAGAGGGGCCGGAGCATTTACAGCCCCAGGGGGGGAAGGCCCACCTGTTCAAACAGCCAGAGCTATCCTGAGGAAATGAAAACTTCCATCTCTGCAGAGCTGTGCAGATCCTGCACACCAAATCCCTTTCACTTCCTCGCTGGCTCACTCGCTATCTTCTGTTTCCACAGCTGGCTCCAGGACCGTCTTTCCCCGCCTATCTGCACATCTAGACCCGGCACAGAACCAAATACAAATCCCTTAACTCATTCAGGTGGAAAATTAAAGTCTTAAATGTCAATGTTTCCTGCAGCACGTCACATATATGTCTATAAAAGTTATGGTATGCAAGCCACCTTAAAAGTGGGTCACAGTTGCCTGCCCCAGTGCAACTGTAATTATTCACCAGCCCTCTCACACAGGAAGACCCTGTTGGTGCTCTGGTGAGCCGACTGAACCTCTGCAGAGCTGCAGAGGTCGAAGTCCTAAACACAGTGCCGAGGATGGCCAGCAGTGAGGAGGACAGGGACAAATGTGAACTGTGACTGACCTTGGCCCGTTGCTGCTCCGGTCGCTGCTCACACCAAGGTGTGGGATGACTCTCAGGGTCAGACTGGATATGACCCCCCTGACCTTAAAGTACAGTGCTGTCTGTGCTGTTGTTCGGCAGCAAACTGTCTAGCATTGACGTAAAAGTATACACCTGACATATTTCCTTGTAAAGAAATACCAAAAGAGACAGAAAATGTTTATGTTTAGAATGATTTCTAACTTGACTTTTCTGATCTACTAAGTGCTGCAGTCCCTGTGATAAACATGTTCACACGGCAGTGGGTAAATAGAATTTGCTGTTAAACTTGTGGGAATAAAGTTTCTCATGCACAACTTCACCCTAAAGCAAAAGCAAACGTCTCCCAGACTGTGGGTATTAACCTTGAGTCCCTGTCTCTGTCCAGTCAGTCTCGGCCTTATCAGCAGACGCAGACTGCTGGCGTCGGATGGGGCAGACAGAGGTACCTGGAAATAAACACCACCTTAACTGCGCCCATCGCTATGGAGATACCCTCAGGGGGGAGTCCAATGAAATACCTGACAATGGGTGAACAGCCTGCCAGCGAGTGCCATCAGCTCTTTTTACGAGCAACTAATGTACTCCCATGCCTCTGTCAGGGTTGTCCGTTATTACCGCCGTTCACTTAGTCCTCTCGCACAGACTCATCTGATGACTCATGCTATGGAGCAGGAGGAGGAGAAGAACAAGAGGTGCTGTTAATGTATTCTGTCACCTCTTCCCTTCACCACAGGTTGAAAAGCCTGAACCTTTGGGTGTCAGAGGGGGAGAGGATGCAAATGATCACAGCTGGCTGGTCTCTACATGATTTGACAGTGAAGAGACACCCTTTTTTTCCGGACTTCCACCAGAAACCTCAAATTACACCTTTCAGAAGAGTCATGAATCAGAGCTTGTTAGTGATATGCTTCTGTGTCAGACAGAAAACATAAGCATGACAGGTGGGCGAAAGTGAGTCAGATAATAAAATGAAGGGAATGAATGTAACTACTGTCAAGAGCCAACAAACTGAGAATTCACAACAACCGCCAGTGGCGTGCTACTTTCACTTGGACTTATCATTTCTGACATGCAGCTTTGAAGAGTGAAATGGTTGGGAAGGTGTAAGTGAACAGAGCAGCCAGCAGGGGTCGCTCCATCCCTCCACTGTTGTGTTTTACAGATTAGGGCAAGGCAATTTGGACAGGAGTCAAGAATGATCTTCAGAGAACTGAGCCTCTATCCAGATACAAAACCCAGCCTGCAAGGAGCACGCAGCTCCAGCAGGTCAACCTGCACACTTTTAGCAGACAACAGCTCCGGTTACATATAAAATGCATATTTTAGAGAGCATATAAATACTTTATAGAACTGCCACAGCTGGCATTAAAACTTGTAAATCCCTTCTCATTTGTGCAAACATCTGCCAAGATATTCTTTTGTCTTGGGATTATTACGGGAGTACAACTCTAGGGCTCCTTTGGAGAACAATATGAGAAATAAAGAAAATACAGAACAATTTGCTGTCAGGCTAAATTAGAATTTTAAGTATGAAATCTGCTTGCACTGCCAGTGGAACAGGCCACACCTGAGAAGAGGGAGAAACACACAATGGGAAATGAGAAATGCAAAGCTCCCTGTTTAACATTTAACTCCCTCTGCAGATGTTGATGACAAATTTATCTCTTTTATTGCAAGAGTCCAAGTGAACAGCAGAGAGCGTGGGAGGTGGAAGAGTAGAGAAATGGAGAGGGGAAAAAAAGTCGGATGTTTAAAGCCCTTTTGCTGGTCCCACGAGGCACTGCAGGAGCAGCAACGGCGCAAGGCTCATGGTTGACTTGGCCCATCATCGGGTGCATTTGTACTTTTCCAGGAGGCAGACAGGAAGCACCTGGGTCCAAGGGTCGGAGAATGGCGGGTACCCCCGGCCCCACCCAACGCAACACATCATCAGCTCGGCCAGAAGGATCCTGTGCAGGCTCCACAGCTCTAAACAGCACTCCCTGGCTGCCTGCGCGTAAACAAACATACCTCCTCTGTGCACGGCAGTGGCACAGGGGAGTACGTTCTTTCATTCTGCTTCAACCCTCAGGCACAGAAAACACAGAGGGAAACAGCATATGGTAAAACTGTTGGCTCTGAGACTTGTCTCTTTACACTAAAATCTTCGACGAATGAAATGGTTTTCCCTCAGCTGGGCTGGAAATCCAAACTGTAGTTCGCTGCCATTAAAAAGAGGGGGAAAGAGAGAGTTGTGTGAAGGACATGACTGATGGAGCTCTGTGGGCTTGTGGGGCGGAGCACAACAGGCTGGGTGGGAGCCTGAGTGAGCCCGGCCTGGCGGGCTCTGGGTCGCGCTGGGTTGCGTTTTGGTGACTGTGTGGCTGCTCCTGCTGGGCTCAATGGGGGATGAGAGGCTGGCCACAGCAGCCAGAGGCAAGTGGCCCAATGTAAACAGCTCATTCTGGTGGTGAGGCTGAGGAGCTGCTGCAATTACTGCTTGTCATGAGGAGATGAAGAGAGAAAGGGAGGAGAAGTAGAAGTAGATGATGAGGAGGAGGAAAACAGGGGCATGAGTGCTAGAGCAAAGGCTGGGGTGGAGGGCATGGTTCCAACCCTCACATCGATCTTTATCTATCACAGATTCCCAGGGAAAGAATTATACAGAGAACAGGCCCGAGGCAGGGAGTGCAGTTCACACCAGCACTGCACTGTGAAGCCAAACACTTCTTGTTACATTCTCCGTTCCAGAGGCCCTTGGCAAATCAACTCTAATGCTACCGAGAGCCGGAGTGCTGAAAATGAAGTTAGTGGAAATTCATTTTCCTGTTGCAATGGACTTATGTTAAAAAAAAAATCTTTTCCAGGGTTTGTCTTCTGCTCTTGTTGTATGGCTGTGACCTGATGTGCCTTTCAGAAAAAAAACCCATGTGGGCTCACAGTTGATACATCCTCAAGTAATCCCTGAGCTAAAAATCAGAAGAAAAAATGAAGGAATTGGGAATATGACGGCGTGTTGTGTATTGTCAGCCAGACCTAAAAAGAACACTGACTTTTGCACTTACGTTGTTGTTGTAGATGTTTTTCTGCTCGTCCTTCTCCTCGCATAACAAAGGCCCCTTAACAAACCCCACAATGTTAGCCAATTAGCGCCTGCTTTTTTGCAGCATGCAAACCTTGATCTGAAGTGAAAAACAAGTGAAAACCACTCAGGGGGCTATTATTCTTTAAAGGAGCTCCCACAGCCGTCGATTAAGGGTTACTCTTTAACTTTGAGTAACAAGTTACAACTTCTGTGTGAATGATAAAAGGGCCCTTTTGTCAAACATTTCTCTGATACCCTGACTGCTGCAAAAGACTGTCCATTGTGGACATGAATCAAAAATTTTATGAGGTAGCCAACTAACCTGATCTCGCAGCTGCGCACAGTGGCAGGATTTATTTTTACCATGTCTTTGTTTCATGAATCCATGACTACATGTATCACACATGCCCTCACGCATAGATCAGAGGTTGTAGCTCTCCCTCCTACCCACGACTACTCTGACTCATCCTCCGATCCCTGCTCGGCCTTTCCTCTAACCCAGCTCTGATTAACAAATTAACGAGCTCGGGAATTTATCCAGGCTTCAGGTAGCGGTGCAGGAGGACACGACCCGACTGCTGAGGATTAAGGCTCTTTTATACCCAGATTACACAGCATTTAGCCCCCCTGGTGGAAGGAAAAGGAGGGGAGGGTGAGCGTTTGTGGGATTCAAAGAGGGGAGGGGCATCAGGTGTGCCCTCGCAGATTAGCGCAAAGCTCCTGGTAATGAAAGAAAGGATGACCGCCACTCCCTGCATTGCCTTTGAAGTCTGAACAGACAGGGGGAAGAAAAGGCATTCCCCCACAAAAAGGAGCCCCCAGAGGGTCAAGATCCACACACACAGCCTCCCAGAGGCCGGCACTGATAAGGAGGATCGGGATTAGACCCATTTGGCCTTAATTTCTCTCTGGTTCTCATTTTCCCTTATGTCACTCAGCCCTACACAGTCTTCCTGGCCTTACAGCCATTTATTGAATTAGATTTCTCATACTGGAGCCAAAGCCTCACCAACAGTCAAAGGTGACGAAGGAAGCCTTGTTCGTAACTTCTCTTGCTCTTGATTGAGGCTGCCAGTTCCAGAAGGTCAGCCATGACTGCTGAGGTTTAGTACTGAAAAAAAAAAAAGTGCCTGGATGTGTGAGACAGTGTGATACAAATGTCGGGGTGATCTGCATTGTTTGTTTTTTCAGAAACGCAGACCAAAGCTGGCAGGAAGAGAAGGTCAGGAAAAATATTCCCACCTCATGTTCATACACATTAAAGAAGGATTCTTTAAAAAACAGCATTACGACTCTGTGAAACCCAGGGATGCTTTATAATCAAGTTCAGCTCGCCGTTAAGGCAAGGACGTGAGGCAGGCGCAGAGAGTCTGGCGATGGAAAGAGCAAATTGAAAAGAAGAAGTCCAGAGCAGAGACAGAGACACGGGGGGTGAAGAGGTAAACAGAGCGAGAGGTGAAGTATGCGTCACAGCAGCAGCTTGGGGCTCACCTATGAAGCAGCAAGGGATGTTACTGATGGACATGTCTGACATTGTACTAACAAGCAGTCTGTGGATTGTGCAGCACGCACATCCACACTGAACCACATACGCATGTGAAAACATACTATAGAGCACACAGACACATTCTATTTCTGTCCTTGTGAGAACCCGCCATCGACCACAATCTTCTCCCTACCCTAACCTGCCTATTTACATAATTCAATTTTTATTAAATCAAATCGCATTTTTATAAAATTTAGGGCTGCCATTTTTGAGCGAGAGCTACTCAGTGTATTTGCACTTAGCAACTGCTCCTGCATTGAGCAATTTTCTTTGTTACTGGCAGAGTCCACCACTGGTAACCACATATAACATCATATCAACCGGGACGCAAATCCTCAAGTAAAATATTTTTTCTGAAGGGAGTGTTTGGATACATGAAAAAAATAAATGATCCTCATGTCGTCAAACAGGGTCTATGGAGTGTGAAAGATGAGGGAGTTTACCAGGCAAGAGGGACGTTAAGTAATATGCTATCTAACTGCATTATGGGAAATGTAGGATGCAGTGTTTTTTGGAGCTTTATAAATCAGAAATAAAGGTCATGACATCTTGGCCTCCACCATTCTTTAACATGTCTCTCGTGACCCCCGAACCTCACAGAAGTTCAATACTAAATTGCTGGAATGTCCCTTTAACATACAAACCAATACTTACTGGTTAAGTTAATTGATCATTCAAAAATTACCAAAAATTACCAACAGTAATGAGGACAGAGGACCTCAGTCTAGTTGAAGTTGTTAATCTTGAACTCTTTGTAACTGCTTATGGTCCTCATAGACAGACAACAGACAACAACAGACAACAGACAAACGCATTAATCTCTCTGAGTAAATCCCATCTGATCCAAAGCTCGCTTCAGTTGCAACATAGAAGTTTTTAAAGAGGGTGAAGGATTCTCTGACCAATCCCTGCCCTAGGTGAGAGGAATGCGCCCTCTGCGGTGGGGTTTACACAATGTACTAACAGAGGATTTGTATCCATTGAACAGAGCTCCCTCCAGCTGTGCTGCAGTCCAGCGGGGTTAAATTAAAGGCTAGCTACACAGCTCGCTGTGTTGGTGCTCTTGTTAAACCCAGGATCTCTTAGTTACAACAGCCTGGCTCATTTTCAAATGATCTTCTCCCAGATAAATGTCAGTGACCCCGCATTCACTTCTAAAAGGCTGTAACTAGAGACACTACACAGATTCTTTAAGCAGGATTTGCCCATTTTGTGAAGGGCAAATTGGCATTTGAGCCAGATCTGTCAGTATGCTGCCAGTCAGTTTAGACTTGCTGTCATTTCACATTGATGCCCCTAAAGATCTACAGATGCCAAGGCCCTGCCATCATTCGCCCTGATGAGCTGGAGCTGCTAGCTCATCATGAGCCAGAGCTGTAATCCCTGTTCCTTTGACCCTTTGTGAAAGTCATCAGCTCATCAGCGAACGCCCCCCTCTGCATCTCCACTTGACTCTGGGCTGATTGAGGGGATTTGGAGAGAGAGAGAGAGAGAGAATAAAGGAAGGAAAACTGATAAAGAATACAACGGGAAAGAAAGAAAGAGGTTGATGAAGAACACATGCTTATTCACAGAGACAACCCTGTGGAGAGAGGAAGGGCTGCCAGCCAGTTAGTCATTGGTACTGTTGATGAAGCACATTCAGGGCGGCAGATGGCACTGATAGCGTGAAAGTGTTGGGGAGGGTGGAATGTGGAAGGCTAAGACAAGGCTCATTATCACCTCTCTCTCTGCATCACATGCCACATCAACCCCCCTTCCATCACCACCCGTACCTCTCACTTCTGGTCTGATAACGGTGCATTGCTCTCCCAGAATCGCCTCTCTGCTACCACACTGAGCAGCATACAGCCTGGACCCAGCAGCTATTACCTTTGCTATGTCTTAAAAATACAATAATAAGAAATTTCTGATTTGCCATCTTGAGAAGTCATTCTAGATATTGAAGGGTATGATTGAAAATTGCCTCTCAGAGAATTTTTGGTCCATTCTCTTATCTGAAAATAAACTCAACCATCCCTTCCTGTCTTCACGTAGCCTTAGCAATTGAACTCCATGCCTCATCCCAAGGTAAAACTTAATTTTAAAGTTCAAAACTCGGATGCCAGGATCTCCCAATACCACTGTGACCTTCTTAGCCAAGCCTATTCTGGGCACCAAACACCCTAAACAGGCCTGGATTTATCAGTCCTAGAAGCCAGGCTGTGCACTTTACCAGCTGCCCACATGACGTTTTATCACGGCTGCTGCAGCCCCCTGTAACCTCCTGCTCTACCAACCCACTGTGCATTTTTACTGGCAGCCCAGCCAATGCCAAACCACATAAACAGCAGGAGTATAGAACATGTAATGCAAAATCTGTCTACTTGACAGCCATGGTTCTGTTGACCTTCCGGAAAAATACTAATTTCAGATCATTTCATTGAGCAAATGTGATCATAACTGTTTATAAATACTGAGGTACCCCTCAAGCTCTACTTGGTTGTAAGCCCTAAATGCAACTGAGGGTAGTTAGCAGCCAAGCGAGGCTGAATGTGATCCCTATCTGAGGTCATGACTGCGCGGTTGTGTGTAAAGGAGAATATGAGCAAGGCAGCAGAACTATCAACGTTTAAGGATATGTGGTCTGGCCAAAGTGGATGAAGGTTTGGAAGGGAAATGAGGTTGAATGTGAGACTGTACAACATGCGCTGTTCATCAATCCCAACGGTCGGGTTGGCTGGCCCTATAGAGAAACGAGTTCAAATGTTCTATTTAACCAAGGAACCGAAATACATCCTCAACATGGTCTCTAGATGACGCAGCTGTTTCTTCTCAAGAGAGGCAAACCTAATGGGCAAAACAGTGATGATGTCAGCCATCACAGGCAATACAAGGATAGAATTTGGTCTTGAAGGAATGTTCCTGGGTTTGAAGCGTGGTGAGATCAGGGGTCAAAATGTCGAAGATTCAAAAAGCCTCGCTCTTACTCCTGTACTCGGCACCTTCGTCTGAATGGAAAGATGTGTTATGGTAAAGCAGTAATTTCCGCTTCTGCTCTTGAGGTTGTGCAAAGACAGCACCGTGGGGATTTACTGTCCAGACTGCGATACACCACTATGTCATTCTTGCGTCTTGACTGGCCACGCTACTGCGCTGAGCATTCTGTCAATTTGGGAAAGGCTTCAGCTTGACTTCTGTCCTGTGGTCGTACAATCCTACAATAAACAGAGCTGAGGGAAAGCTTCATGTACCAATTCTTTATAATGCAACTCTTAAAATTTCCTTGATTTCTCCGCATTTCTTGTCAGATTCCTGAAACTGTTAATATAACCTTGTTCCATTGTTGACTTTGTTCATTGTTAATGATAAGGATGTCTACAACTTCCTTGCAATGTTAGACTAAACATGCTTATCTTTAACAACCCCTTGTCACCCACCCCTCCTCCACTCCCTGTTGCTTCCAGGATGTGGCTGAGGTCGGGAAAGGCAGGTGGGTTATGTAAGCAAGAGTTATGGCTTTACGGGGAAGTGTGTGAATGTGTGTGCTGATGGAGCTGAGTTTCTTAGAGGTATTTCTACAGCTACAAAACCCCCACACCCACCCTTCTGTAATCCTGCACAGCTTCCTCTCCCGTCTGGACAGATACAGTTTGCTTTTTGCATTTAAGACATTCAGCTGACACTTTTATCCAGCGTGACATAAAAGGGGAGTCAAAGGAGGAATTACATTTCTAGGCAACAAAAAGGTGCTTGTTGTAAAGAGTACAACAGAAAAAGACAATAGAAGGAATGTGTTCTCTTCTAAACACACACATTTCAGATTTCAGACAAATTTCTAAACGTTGTTTTCCTCTATGTTTGGCTCACAGCCCTTTAGTAAGAATTACAGCCAGTGTCACTCATCTGTTTACCTCTGCACTTTGAACTTGTAATAATCGCACGCTGCTGACTGGAAGTTACTCTTTAGCATTAGTTGAGGGATTATGCAAAGGAGTAAGTCAATACAGGTTAAGTCTCTATTATCGCACAGCCAATACTCTCCTCCTGGCACTCAATTGCCACTAGTAAATGGCTTCTTTTGTGGTGTCTGCACAATAGAAAAAGGACCAAAGATAGCATCGGCTCGTGCCTATAATCAGTGGCCAGGTTTGACTGACGCGCAGCATTATTAGCATGACACAGGCTAAGGAGTGGGAGCTCCCAGATTACAATTTACACGTTATCTTCCAATGGCACTCAAGTCAAGAGGCTGTCACAACAACAGGTACCCTGGGGATATCTCTCTCTCTCTCTCACACACACACACACACACACACACACACACACACACACACACACACACACACACACACACACACACACACACACACACACACACACACACACACACACACACACACACACACACACACACACAGGGAAAGGATTTCAGGAAGGTGGAGGAAAGGATAGAGAACCTAAAATTGGGTCAATTTACTTACATGGCAGACCACAGACTTTTTTAGCACAGGAAATCTGTCTTACCTGCAGAGAAAAAAAGAGACAGAAAACAGACATGGGGAGTGTTAAGTGCATTTCTTAAGCAGAGTGTTCACGTCACTTGTGGGCCAGTTGGTTTGGGTTCAATCTTGTCTCCCTCAGAGAGACACAGAGGCCGACTGGATGTCTATATATGGCCATGTGGGCGCTCCTCTAGACGGTCTCTGTTTAATGACACAGTGCCTGGTCTCAGCTGGTCGGGCTGATGGGCATCATTCCTCTCTCTCCACAGTTAACTCTCATCTTCAACAAGCCTGTACACACAGACACCACAGGTCAATGTGTGGGATTCACACGAGTTAAGTCACTACACACGACCGATGCTACTACAGATACTACTGCAACAGTATTTACTGCTACTGCTGCCATCACTATTATTATTCATTTTGTTACTTGTTCCCACACCACAGCAGCTAGTTCTTCTATACTGCTAGTGCCACAGCTCACAATGATATTAGGTTATTACAACTACTAATGCTTTGGCTTTTGTATTGTTGCTTTTACTGTTTCTACACTTAGGAGGAATTGAATGGAAAGCATGAAGTCATTTAAATTCTGCTTTCTCTAAAAAGGAAAATAAATACATTTAGGTTTTCTTCACCAAATGTACCTCTGTAAAAAAAAACCCAAAAAACTGGCTGGCATATTATAGCTGTGCATACTGTAAGAAACAAAATTAGAGTAGTAGTTTCATAATAATCTTCAGATTAAAAAAAAAATGAAACATGGAGACGGCATTTCCAAATGTTACATAAAATTCATTTTTGATCATACTGTGCAGTTGTAGGTGGTTAGGTGGAGGAGTATTTTAATTCATTTTATTCTGGTATTTAATTCTGGTACCTTTTGTTGCATCGATTCGTCTGATTGTTGTACATTTGTTTTGCTAATTAAGATGCAACAAAAAAAAGTACTGTCACAGCTCCTGCTGCCCGTAATAAAGATAAAATACCACTGCTAGAAACTATTTTATAAAAAACTCAAATAAAAGCTCTGAGTGGTAACAGCATGGTTCCAATACAGCCAGCACACAATTCATGAGAGAGACAGCGAGAGGGGCTGTGCTTCCTCTTAATTCCCTGTTTAATTACTCGTCCCCGGCTCACCCCAGGTCAAAGACCCTGCAGGTCCCACTCTAATCCGTCTCCTCGGCCCACTTCAAAGGGCCCTGATTACAGGGAGGAGAAGAATGAAGCAAGAGACGGAGAGAAAGAGAGAGAGAGGGAGGACAGGATGGAAAGACAGAGGGATGAAAGGAAGGAAGGAAGGACAGACAGAAGGAGGGAAGGAAGGTGGACAGAGCCAGAATGGAAACATACAGTATCTTGTCTGTCTCTGCGCTGTCTGGCGTGTGAGGTCCGTTTAGCTCCCAGCTGATGCGTCTTTGCTGGCTTAGCTCAGTCCTGGAAGGCACAGGCCACGTGGGACTCTGCTCAAATCTGCTGCTGCATTTGAGAGTATGAGGCTCACGCTCAAAGCTCTTTTTCCATTGTCACATAAACTCTCAGCGCGGCAATAAAACCCAAGAAGACAAATGTAACATAATAACAGCACTGTTCTGCGAACATCTGCGTATGTTTTTGAACTTTTTCCAATCTTCCACTGAGACTGTCTAAAGTCTCCCATCTATTACATGATTTGAGGAGCCAAAGCATTCAGAGGAGAGATAAGGAAAGGCTGTGCAAGTACATCAGGGAGAGCGAGCCAACATTTTCCAGAACAACAGACTACTGTTATCATAACCCCAAACAAGTATGTCCAGTACAACATGGTCTGTGTCTGCTGGGGCTGAGGTCAGATGACTATCAACTTACTCAAAATTCAAAAGGTAGAAACAAGCTGCCAGTAGTTTGCGGGTGACAGAGGATTTATTGTAAACTCCTCACTGCATCGTATCATGTCTGTTCCCTGGATGTTTTCTTTCTTTTCTACAGGTACGGTGACAGTAACTGCTGTTTCATATTTTTATTTACTGCTACTCCAAACAAAGCAATTGTGCTGCAGCTGAAACTATAAAATGCATCACTTGCCTGAGGATTTTTTTCTGGGAAACATCCTCCCAGGTGTTCATGAAAGCAAATGAAAATGGTTTCTGTGCAAACTGAATCACTGTCGTGTTAGATCCATCAGCAGCTGAAAGAAGCCAGATGTATTTGTTGGAAGATGATGTGGATAATTGGTTAAAAATGACAATTTCCCAAAGCCAAAAGACAGTCCTGAAAGGATTAAATAGGAAGTGAATCCCACTGGCGCATTATATTTCACCCCAACAATGCTCTAAGTACTCTAATATATACAGTTTTTCACCCGCTTCTGGAGAGTCTGAAGGCTGGACAACGTAGCCTAAGTTATGAAGTATAATTTAAAAGCAGGAGTTTAAAGAAGGAGAAAACAGATGAGGGAAGTGAAGGAGAGAAGAGGAGGGAGTGAGAGGAGTAGGAGGACAGACTTAAAAGGCCCGAGGCTGACTCCCTCTCTCTCCCTCCATGCCGTGGATGATCAGCGGCTGGAATGAGGCTGGCCGCTGGCTAGACTCGTCTGTCCACAGGTTTAAATTTAGGCTGCATCAGACACGATGCCTCGGCCCTCGCCCTCGCAGCCAGCCGCCGAGTAACTTGTGGAAGCCATCGCTGACCGCATGATCATTTCTCCTCACCTCTCGGGGAGGAGGAGGAGGCCACCCGACACTGACTCGATGTGTGCAAATGTCTTGGGATTTAGAGATCGCTTTCATAATGTGAGCAGCAAAGGATTCCAGTGTCTCTGTAAAAAGGCTCATAAATGTGTGTTTTAGGATATTTGGGATGTTTAATTCTCTTTTCTCATTTGGAGTAACCGTGGTTTAAAATTGCAAGCATATTTCCCATCTAAAAATCTAAATCTTAACATACACACTCTTAGGTTCTAGGCCACCAACTAAATTTCCACTGCACGTATCAACAGAGAGGCTGCTTTCGCTGCCAACTTGTCTTTGTGTTCTCTCTGACAATACGGAAAAATTCTGAACGCACGGACAGACCACAATGAAAAACGCTCCATCTGATGGTGCAGTGTGCAAACAACGGTTCAAGCAGGGGTAATGATAATAGCGAGATGTCTTATCAGAGCTTCTGATGTGGAAAGTCTGAGCAGCATTCAAATCAGCAAATAACGCATAATTGTGGACAGGCTCATTCACGTCTTTGAGGTACACATCTCTCTCCATCAAAGAATACAGGCTGGAGAGTATCTGTTTACAAGCTATTACTCACTTCCCTTTCTTGCTGGCTTGTTGTCCACGTTGTGATATCTTTTCTGTAATTGCGCCATATTATGGCGGAGCGATAAGGGGACGATGAAACAGGGACACCGCCTCTCATGTAAACATTTGGATGTGATTTTGGCTAGCGCGATCTTAGCTGTTCTCTCTGTCTAATGTGTCTCTGTGTGTGTTGGGGGGGGGGGGGTTTAAACCTCCAACTGGAGACGAGCCGCGACCTTCTCGACAGCGACTGAGGAAAACAGACAGCCTGGAGTCTCTGCAGCTGTTTCTCCGCGGCCGCAGAGGGGAGCTTTTAATTGAATGTGAATGCAAGTTGCAAAGGCTTTTAATTTGGCCTTGGCTGGAGAGACACACACCATGGGATGGTGGGGGGGGGGTACAATCTTAGGAGGGTCGGTGGGGGCGAGGGAAAGACAGCCCCTGCCCCATCCCCACAATCACATCCCGACTCACCTCGCCTCCCTCCCACCCTTTTGAAGCCCACACATCACACGCCTCTAATTACTAGCCATGGGAAAGCTGGGAAAACAACAACATTTTACAACACGCAACAACAACAAGACATTGTGACGTGCTAAGATCAAGCTGTAACATCCGCTGAGCCTGAAATCAAATTAGGGAGCACAGAAGAAAAAAATGCAGGAGGAGGAAAAAAAACGGAGGCTCAGCTGTATCCTCGCGTACGGAGCGGAGGGAGGGACACGTGACGGCTCCAGTGAGGCGGGCAGGGGGAAAGGGGGCATGTGGTCAGAGCATGTCGGCTACATTACAAGGCATGTCTATGTATTTTAACAGCTGTAACTGTGTGATAACGCCATCGGACGGGTGGGAAAAATGGTGACGTGGACGAGGGCCTGCGCTCCTCTTTCCGTCCCCCCCCCACCCACCTCTGTGGAGCACACCAGCACCTCAGTGGAAAACGTTGCGGGAGGAATAGATGGAAATCCGAGCATTGGGTCATTTTTCGATTCAGTAACTCACAATGCCTGCGTGACTGGCATATGGCTTTCATTTGCGCTCTGCTGTAGGTAAGAGGGGAGGAAGGATAGAGGGAGGTGGAGAGCTAATAGCCTGAGATAACCAAACTTCCATCGATGACTTTGATTCTGGATTTAATGTCCTTGTGGGAAGGGTGCTTCCTTGAAGTGCTCGACTGACTTGCATGCACTTGTAATAAGTGCAAATGCGGAGCAGCAGCCAGTTCTGTTTGCTTTCTTCCTGAAATATGGGACTGTTTAATGTCACTGATGAGCCCAGTTTGTTGTTGTAGCACCATCAACCCCCCCCCCCCGGCACATAACCGCACAAGCACAAGCAGACAGGCGGGGGGGAATGCAAGCCTTGTGTACCCATCCACGAAAAGCACACAGGCTCAGCGCTCCTCCACACCGCTGGGCCCTGAAACAGAGCACCTTTTCAACAGACAGCACTAACTCATGCTACACCGCCCCAGGCCATGGCAGTGGTGTGAGGGCCAAAGGCATGTAAACAGCAGACGACAATGAGCAGACTGACCAGAGTGCACGCTTCTGTCATTCAAACCCTCTTTACAACCCTGTTCCCACAAGCCGCAGAGCTGCACTGGAAAACAATAGCCTTACTTTGCATCACTCACATTTTGTCAAGCCGAAGGGATGGTAAAGCTCCAAACTGGAGGAGTGAAAGAAAAAAATCCTCTGCATGAACTCAGTGGAATGCTGCCCTGCTCGACGAAGACGAGCCTTTGAGGAGTTTCGGGCTTTTTCAGTATTAGAAATAGAGAGCAACTAAAACTTATCTCTAAAATATAATGCAATGGTCGGCTGCAGAGAGAAAAATATAATCTCAAAAAGCCTCATGAGGCATTTGTTTGGCCCTTTTTCAAATTACATCTGGAGATGTTTAAATGTCATTAAAATATGTGCTGGCTGAACGGGTTGGGCTCAAATTACAGCCCCAAAAAAGGCTAGAGAAACATGCAAGTCTAGCATCCATCCTCATCACAACTTTTCCAACGCTCACAACGCTCCCCTGTCGAGAGTCATCGCACGCAGCTTTATCTGTCGAACATTTGCACCCCGGTGGTGTGAAAACCGTTTTGGGGAAAATGAAGATAGAGGCCTTGTTTCCTTGTAAATTTATGAAGAAGAGAGCAGAGGTGGAGAGAAGGAGCGAGGGGATGGTGGGTGGAAATGGTCGGGAGCCTCAGTTCTGTGTGAGTGTCTGTGTGCGGCCCTTGCCAAGAAAAACAAGGCCTGAGCGACGCTGGGATCTGATTTCAGCATGGAGGCATGGCAGGAAACCGGTTCCTCTCGGGGTGGGGGGGCTACACTTTATGTCCTCTCAGAGAAAGGAGAAAGAGATTTACAGACAGAACAATCGTCCTCTTCACTCACCACCCGACCAGCTATGATGGCTGATGCACTGTCACATTTGCGTGGGTGGCGTATTTGGACCCGTGTAGCACGTCATCGCCGCTGCTCCTGCCAGTAACACTTTCACAGTGATCACAGTTGGGCACGAGTCCCTGATGCAGATCCTTGTGCCACAGAGAGGTCAGCTCAGTTCAGAGCCTTGCATCTGCATCTGGATCGCAACTCCACTGCTGGAGAGCCGGAGGGATACTACTCAGCACATGTGCAGAGAATTAGCGCTGGCTACGCAGCGTTCGGAGGCTTAAAAACCCTTTGTTACTTAGCCTCCATGTAACATGCTACTCTGCGTGTGTACTACAGCCTTGATCTTATTTGTCACTGGCTGTGTTTTTACTGCTTCTAGGCAGCTTCGCAATGACAGCGACTTCCAGTGCGCTCTGTGGTAGCAGCACGCTGCTGGCACTTCACCGCGGGGGCCGAGTTCAACTACAAGTGGTACAGGAGGGAAAAAAGGAAATGGAGATGGTGGAAAATAAAAATTCCGTGTCTCAAAGGGTGTGAGGTATGGTTAGGCTGCTGCAGAAATGAAGAAACTCTTGTCTGAGGGAGGATGAGAGAAGCCTACAGTATGTCAGAGGCTTATGTCAAACGAAAGTTATTTTGCACATAAACAAAGCCTACTCTCCTGCTTTTGTTATTCTTGCACCATATTTCATCTTTAATTTTACTAGTCTCACTCTCACTGTCTCTCTCAGAGCTTGTACAGTTGCTGCAAGTTCTACTTTGTCTCATTTTAAAGCTAGTAGTATAGTGATATGAAACTTCTCCACTTTTTCCATTCCTAACTTTGAGAAATAGAAGCATTTATCTCTAAAAAAAACCCTTAATAAAAAAGCTAGAATGATTAATCATTTGGGTTATATATCAAAAATGTATTTATGTAAAAACTAAAAAAAACTCAAATAGTTATATTTAGACAGTCTAAAATTGGGATTTAAATCAGGGAGTATTTATCTGAGCAGGCACCCTACAGCCCAACATATGCGAAGAGATGCGACAGATCTTCATTTTTAAGAGTGTGAGCACAGAGCACTGAAGACAAAAACAGCTTCAGTTAAAGGTCTTCTAATCGCTTAACTTGGGCTTAAAAGCCAAACTGTTCAAATGTTAATCGAGATGTTTGAGGTTTGAACAGAAGTCAGTCGTGTAACAACACTGCCTATAAAGATACAGTCTGTCTGCAAATCTGATGTCATTCAGGACATCAGATTCGCTTTTTCCATTCTGTTTGCTACGGCACAAGTGTCTGCATGGATCACTGCAGCCAGCTGCCCACATTTTACTCTTGGTGTTCAAGTGTTTTAGCTGGACCTGGGTATTGTTTGAATTTTGATTTTTTTTTTTTTTTTTTTTTTTTTTGATGCCAGAGTTGCAGTACAAATACATGAACAAGTCATTTTCCAAACTTGAAGTGCAGACACAGCATCAGTTTGAGAAATAGAAACATCTCTTCTACAAATCCACTTTTTCACTTAACAAATTTCCCAAATGTTGTCTAAACACAACATCCTAACGACAGCCACATTTGCCTAAATAAAACTGTAGAAGAAGAAGAAGAAGAAGAAGAAGAAGGAGAAGAAGAAGAAGAAGAAGAAGAAGAAGAAGAAGAAGAAGAAGAAGAAGAAGAAGAAGTGCACTAATCTAAGCAAGCATTCCATGTATTTCAGGCACGAGGCAGTATTTGATACTTGGTGTCATGGACACATTTCGCTTAGTTAAGTAAAGCTGGTTAGCCACCAAAGACAGATCATTTTAGCTTCTGTGTTCTCATCATTTAACATGTGAGCACCTGAGAAATCCCCCCCAACCCTCTGTGCATCAGACCCCAACAGAAGACACCTCTGAGGAAAGAAATACTGTTGCACTAAACAATTTTCAAGCCCAGTGTGCTGGAAGACCTCGAGGGTACAGAGGGCAAACACACACACTGGGGGCCCAGCCAGCAAACACAGACAGAACCATGTTGCTTTTAGCTAAAGCCTTACATCCAGTATGAGGCCCCCAGGAGCCCACTCCAACCCTGACCCACCCCTGTCCGCCAATGCCCCGCGCTCCTCCCCCATCCCTTCTCCACGCTGGACAACCCCAAGGTGGAAGTAACGATGCCAGATGTGACCAATCAGGCTGATAAAGAACAGGGCCTGCTGTGGAGCGACGCACAGCTGTGGGTGCAGCTGTGCGTGGTTGTAAGGCCAGCTCGCTCGCCCAGAGAGAGAGAGAAAGAAAAGAGAGGTAGGGAGGGAGAGGAAACAGCCGTACTGTCCTAAAATAATCTGCTTAGATCAAAGCATCGACATCTCCGCCTGCCACTTCAAACCCAATAAAGACTTTGTCACTGTATTTCTAAATTCTCATTTTCTCCTCACTTCTCCTCTTCCTTTTTGTCTCCCTCTCTTTCTCTTCCACCTACTCAGTTTCTCTCGCTCTCTTGTGCCAGGACAGGGCCTGCTCAACACATTAGCAAGATATCCTGTTCTGACAGCAGCTTTAGCCCAGATCCAGCCATCATGAAGAGTTATGCCATCGTAGCGAGCTGCGGATTTGGGAGATACCGTATAATACAAATCAGACCTAGAGGGACCTGGGGGAAGAAGAATGGGAAAAACTGCTCTTGTAAAAACAGCAACAGCGATGGAAAAGTGGAGGAGCCGTGTACGACGTGCTGACTAGGTTTGCAGGCATTCCGATCATCTGATCTTAATCTGATTAACGACTGAGGTAACATTTTTCTGAATAACGCATAAGTTTGCGGAAAATACACATGTGATACGCAACGCAACAATGTCTTACAGGGTACATTCAGTCCCTTCTTAGGGAACTTTGAAAAATTCTGTGATATGGGACAAATAGTTCCCTTCTGCTCACTGCAGTGTCACACAAAGCAGAGGAAGCCAGGATAATGAAAAAGTCACTCGAGTCAAAGAAGTCCTTAAAATAAGTTTGCGTTGAGGGAATTTTTCAAGTATGTGAAGTCTGCAGGACAATTTCTTCACTTAAGTTATGAAAAAAAGGATTTCACAAGTCAATACAGCTGAAAAGCTCTTCAGCGTGCTCACATCTTCCTCGGTCTTAAAAATAGAAAGCATTGCTTTGCTCCTTGCTGACTTTTCCTCCTTTGTTTATTTCCCTCTTGCCTTTGTCCATCAGTCTCCCTGCCTGCTCTCTCTTCCCTGCCTTGGACTTCAGCCATTTTACAAACAATCTGGCCAAATGAAGATATGGCTGCAGCAGGCTGACGCAGCAGCAGCATGTAGCCAGACGTTTTACATAAAGTTATGTGACGTTTCCTGAGGCAGAGTGAAACAGCAAAAAAATGTCTCAATAAATAATGCTGTGCATTGTGGGCCGGCCAAAACCTTGAGCCTGGCCTGGACTTTGCAAACTGAGTGCAGCTAGATGGATGATTCTTTTGACAGACACCATCACCTTTACATGCATTTCCTTTCCAGCCGTAGAAAGTTTGCATTTTATGAAGGCGCTTACCTCAGCATGAGGTTTTCAGTGTCCCAGTTTCCAAAAAATTAGAGAGTAATTATATACTGCCTCTTCAAGGCAATTACAGTGATTGTCATGTCGGTGCTTTAATCTAAGCAAGGTCATTATCAGTGTAAACACAACCTGATTAAAAACATCTTGCTTTCTGCTGCATCTTTGATTTTCTTTGGTCGTGTAAATAATTAGATTTATTCAGATTACCTTCAGTTTTGTTGACAACATGGAAAGTGGTGACAAGCAACATCTCTGCCGCAGTAACAAACCAGAGGCCCGTTACAGTAAATGAAAAGATCATTTCTGGCAAAGCCTTTTAAATAACGAACAGGAAAATGAACACTTCAAAACGCAGACACATTTTAAATGAGCTGTCAGCTTAATCTAATCATTCATGGTGAGGATAACATAGTGGGAATGCAGGTTTGAGATGCTGTGCCCCTCTTCCTCCCCTGAGGCCGGCGGCAGGGATGAGCGGTGACACGGGATTTTATAACAATAAAAGCTTCTCTAAGGCTGAACAAGGTCCTTCAAAACAAGCATTCTGTTTAAGGCTGTTGGCCAGTCTCTGCAAACGTCATTCAAATTGCTCACGATTGACTCAGTAGCATCAGAATCCAAGCTGAAGGAGGACTAAATGTTGCATACAGAAACTGGATTCTTGACCGGGGCATTTTTTAACGTCTCTCTCAAAGGAGCTGACGCAGCTTCAGACCAATCACACAACAGGCGCACTGTTGTACACTTGGCGAGCTGCTGGCCAACGCTGGGCCTCACTGGATGAATGTGGACCTTTAAGAGTAAACCACACGTACACACACACACACACACTCTGATACACATAAGCAGGCACGAAGGTAGGCAGAGCGGCACACACACAGGGTGCGAAAACAGAGTGCGCATACAAAAGGCAGCTCCGATTTTTCATAATTAAAACCCTGTGTCACATGCAGGATGTTAGGATGTGAGCGGCGCACCACTCACGACTCTCACATAAACAAACAATGCAGCCTGAGATGCGATGGGAGAGAGCGAGCACACACCGCGTCTTTCACCGTGCGACGAATCTGCGCGAGGAAATTCTTCAAACGTTCAGACAGAGCCCCCTCTCACTTTCAGCCTCGCTGCTAAAAGCTGGCCTCCAAGGTGTGAGGATACAAATGACCTAATCCAGGATAAACATATAGCCGGGCGGTAGAGGAGGAGGTTTATATGTCTGCGCTATGGAGTGAACAGCACGCCAGTGTTTTAGGAGGCAAAGTACCCAGAATACCTACCGGTTGCTTCCCCTGCAAATGGAATACCAACATCTGAAAGCGCCGGCTATTAATAAAGACTGTTTATGAGCCGTCACACTGGCTCTTGGATATGTATGTGTTTTTTAATGCACTCAGCACTAGTTTATACAGGTGGTTATCAGCGTAAATCCACATGTAGGCATGTGCAGGCTGGAGATGAAGTTACACGGCTGTGTGCTCATCAATGCTATTAGTTTCCACCAACGCTGATTGCTTTGACACCTCATGCCGTCCAAGCGTGGCGATAAAGCAGATCGGTTTCGTTCATGCCAAATTAAAGGCTGATATACGGCTCCTCTTTCGAGGTGAGGTATCAATGCCAGCAAGAGCGTACGAATCAAACCCAGACTGGTAATTCCAGGACCCAAGGAAGATAACTGACGTCTGCAAAAGCACAACACACACACAGGGGCTGATGGAGTGCTCTGCTGGAACATGCTGGAGCAGTGCGCACTGAGAATAGCTGTGGCACCTGTTAGTGGGTGGGAACAAATTGTGAGTTGTCCCTCCAGGGCCTGGACCAAAAACAGAACAACAGCCAGACATCAAACATACATGTTGTGTAAATGTCAGCTTTTAGAGCTTTATGTAACTTTAAAAAGAACAGAAACATTTGAAATGGCTTTGAAAATTCTTCCAGCTGTCAATCATAAAAACACCCTCGCCTTATTGAACACACTCAGGAGCAGCCGGTCTTGGTCCGGTATGACCAGGAGCTTATGGTGGCTACTGTTAGCAAACTTCGGGTAGATATTCTTGTGTGACTGTCATTTCAGGGTCACTTCACTGACTCTTGTGCTGGGGTCACATGATGCTAGTCAGGGATGTGTGGGTGTAGTTTGATCAGAGTTGACTGACAGTGGCATCTCCCTGGCAACACAAGCACACTACCCATCAAGTGTCACTAGATATCACGTCCTGTGTTGTTAGCTTTTGATTGTGACCAGCCCACCCATGTGACCCAATGTCAAGCCAGTGAGAGAAACACAAACAAAAGCAGAAGTTAAGAAATCTCTCATATGAAATGATCAGTGTTGCCTCAGCTTTGGCAGGAAATGCTGTTTCAATGTCAGAGCCAATCACTTAGAGGAAGATGCTGATTAAGAAAATAGGTTTTCAGGGCCTTTAGACAGTCTTCATTTACAGCAGGCGAAAAAAGAGTCAAGATTAGAGCAAGCAGCAACAGTGCTATATTTGGTTTGCAGTTATGAGCATAATTTGAGGGGACAGTTTTAAAAACACTTAGAGAGATTTAGGTCATTACTCGAGCCACTAAACACTGCTCTCCTTGATCTGACTGATGATGTCTAACTCCAACAATGTGACCACACAGCACAGGGAGATATTAATGATGTCTGTAAATACACCTCTCCCTTGTCCAATCCCACACACACACACACACACACACACACACACACACACACACACACACACACACACACACACACACACACACACACACACACACACACACATCATCTGCTTCTTCGCTCAGGCCTGAGTCAGACCAGGGAGATGAGCTCAGCTCCAGCTGGATGCTGAGGCAAGCTTTAACTCAGTCAACCACTCCCCCGGTCCAGCACAGCTCAGCACAGACCTGCACTGCCAAGTTTTACATGGCTGCCTGCTACAGTACCTAAATCAGAACCGCTCTAAATCAGCAACACTCCTGAGAAGATGCGATATTTCATTTGCATGCTGTTTCCAGCCAGATTGGCAGAGGGCGGAACAGAGGCTGCACACGTACTCTGCTAATGAAATTAGAATGGCTCATCTTTGTGGACATGAACACCACAACAGTACACAGACCTCGGCAAGCTGCCCGCGCTCTGGCTGGCCCGGCTTTAAGTAGATTTATGGTCTCCGGTGGGGGAACAGGGGGATTTTCTGTCCAGACCGAAATCATTCCTGAAACTATGAGGAGCTAATTATAAAAGGAGTTGAGCAGCAGTCTGGGGACTGTATGGTTTTCAGTAGGTCCACCAACACTGAGGACTGTGCTTCAACAGAAAGCCTCTCTGCCTTACATGGTAGCTAGCAGCAGTCTGTAAAGGGTGCTAAAATCCACACTGAGTTTTGCTTGGAACTTGAGTACAGAGTAACCTCCAAGTCAGATTTTCTGGAGGTAGTGAAGTAGCCATCTGGGCAGCTTTCAGTAGGCAGAGCACTACCCAGAGAGCTCAGAGCTACTAACTGTTCATGGTTTTGACAAATGTGTAATGTGCTCTGGGACACATCGCTGCATTATGTTAAATGGCAACGGGCCTCGTCTTAGCTTTGCTACTCGACTGAGAGGAGTAGAAAGCCTTTTTCATCTGCACTGCGGCAAATCTCGCAGACTCAAAACAAAGTCTTTCAAATCCACTGATTTTCTGAGGGAAGAAATCAGTCAATCCATAACATTTCAGTTATTTTAACAGTAACAGTGAAAAATGGGAGCGGCTGAAATCACAAGCCGTGAGTGCTCACAATCAAAAATAAAAGATACTGATTGCATCTCAGCCAAAGACTCCTGAAGAACGCTCATCAGTCAGTCCCCACCTCTTGGACCAAACTCAGACCTACACCCTACAGTAAGTAGGCAGCATGTGTTGGTAATTTGCAAGCAGTTGATGTTGATTAGCTGGGTTATGACGCCCCGTGACCTCGGCTGTAGCCTCTTACATAGACACACATTCTCCAATTAGCCCTGTGGCGTTTGGCTATCAGGCTTTACGGGGCCGTAAGAGGGAGTTATGTGAGGAGGCTATTGGGCTTTAGTTAGCCCCTCACACACACAGCGGCTATCTGTCTATCTACATAAGAGGACAAAGTTGGACACACAAAATTCATGTGTGGAAGCAGTAATACTGTTATCTACTCAGTAATGCACAACGATGGAGCATGCGTCTGAACAGCTACTCTATCTTAACTTCACAAACGACACCAAATCCATGCAAGGACAACTAATGATGTGTACAGCACAATGAGCTCTTTTTCTCATTACAAGTTTCATAACTCTCCACTAAACTACATAAACTAAATATGAACTCGTGACAGCAAAAATGTTCTTAGTTAACTTTGTTTTTGCAAGCATGCTGTTGGTCGGAGAGTGAAGTAATTTAATCTGTCAATTGGAGTAGTGGCGTAACACAATAATAACCCAAAGCAAGGCATCAACTTAAGACTGTGGCACAGTGCTGAACTATTCTGATAATTGACTAATTTGTCATTTATCAAACAAAAATGCCAAACACTCTGGTTCCAACTTCTCAACTGTCAGGATTCGCTGCTTTTTTTGGTTTTGTACAACAGCAATCTTGATAGTTTGTCAGGTTTGGGCTGTTAGTCAGACAAAACAAACCAATTACCAGCTGGAGAGTGATGAGGGATGTTTTTCACATTTTAGAAATTAAACAAGTAAAACAAAAAATAACAGGACAGAATAACTGTTTGCTGCAGCCCTACATATACATGTCCTCAGTGTCTCAGATGCAAGTTTATCATCCTATTCATACCATCCAACAATGGTATTTCAATATTTTGGCAAAATTTCAGTCTAGAAGTGGTGGACCAGCTAACTTACTGGTCAACCAGCTGACACACTGGCCTTGCCATTGCTACAGCTATGCCATGGTATGGTGTGCTTCTGGGAACGGTTTTCTAATGCATATTTAGTGTCTCCTCAGTCAAAATGTTTTCACTCTTTTGTTTGGGAAGAGATAATCCAACAGAAGTAAATCGTTTTCATATCTGGTCAAGCACATACTAAAAGCAAAGCATATTTGATAGCAGATTACATCTAGCAGAAAGACAGATACCAGATCAGATTGGCAAGGCAAACATCACAGAGCAGAGGCCAACAGCAGTCTCACCACCTTGATTCCATCCATCCATCCATTTTTCTATGCCGCTTATCCCTTTCGGGGTTGCGGGGGGGGCCGAAGCCTATCTCGGCTGTCAACGGGCGGGAGGCGGGGTATCGCCAGCCGATCGCAGGGCACATACACACACCATTCACACTCACACTCACACCTAGGGGCAATTTAGAGTCACCAATCAACCTAATGAGCATGTTTTTGGTCTGTGGGAGGAAGCCGGAGTACCCGGAGAGAACCCACGCATGCACGGGAAGAACATGCAAACTTCAACCTGCGACCTTCTTGCTGTGAGGCACGCGCACTACCTGCTGCGCCACCGTGCAGCCCCCACCTTGATTCACTCCCTCAAAATGACTCCATTACCGTGACAAGAGGCAATATTCTTGCAACAGAGCTCAATGATTTCTTGGCCTGCATTGCGGACGTGTGACAGATTTAGTGCTGTTCTTGGATCCTACGGGGCTGAAATGACTTAATAAAGTGAAGCTGACATTTTGAGTACAAAAGTGGAAGCCTGAAGTTGAGAGGTTGGAGCGAGGACGCCGGGACTGTTTCCTATCCAGTCAGACCTGTGCATGAGTGCACAGAGCCGCCGAAACCCCCAGAACCTGATCTACGGCAGTACACACAGTAACTGTCAGGACCCTCTTGTACAGGCGGGGAACTGAGCAGTGATATTACTGTGGAGACCATCTTGGCAACCGCTACCAACTTCTCAAATCGACTTCCTTTGTGGGAAGCTTGGAGCAACCAGAAACCAAAACGAAAGTTGAGACAGTCGTCCACAGGAGCCACCATCACCATTTTGATGTGGGAGCTTGCTTGTCTGGGTTGATGTTAACCATGACAACTGCAAAATGTTAGCTGCAATAATAATCAAACCCATAATAATCAAATGAATTCCCTATTCTATAGGAAACCTAAATGTAAATGAAGCCCTAAGCCCAAGGCTTAGTCCTTAAATAGAACCTCGCAGACTAGCGAACCAGCCAAAATGACTTCACACAACTTCCTGACTCCAAAGGTCTGAAGCTCAAACTGGCTCTCACAAAGATGACAACCCAAGAACACACATGGACATAAACCACACACAAAGAAGACTTAAATCTTACAGTTAGAGAATCAAACACAAAACCAGTCCAACAAAATAATACAGACCCAGTCCTGTGGGGTGTCTTAGCTTGCCAACAAGCTGGACCAGTTCTATGAGTGTGTGCGTGTGTGAGAATGTATCTCTCGCCCCTACCCCCCCTCACTCCTCTCCCCCCCAGACGTGCTCTGATGGAGAGATAAGTTGAAGGTCATCCTGAGAGAACAGAGGCTCCGCTCAGGAATGTGTGGAATAACATTCTCTTGTTCTGTGCACAAAAAGCATATCAGAGGCTGGTGTGGTGTCATATGGGCCTGTGTCATCGCTGCAGTCAATACGAGCCGGGAACTGACGATTCTGAGAGCATGCAGCATGGTACACATGGTCAGCAGTTAACAACCCCATTTTTCTTTGATTATCGTCTTTTATTATGTGAACAATTCTAAGAAATGAGGTGAGATGAGACTAAATTTGAGATGAAATTGCTACACTGGCAAACCATCAATCCAAAACTGAAATAATTCAAAAACTGTGTCTTGTGTGCAGCTGTTCATGCAACCAAAGCAGTTGTTATGGTGCTAAAATGCTCCAAAAAACAGTGAGAGGCAAACAAATGAATAAAACTGGAGTGAAAATTGGGACGCAGTTCTGAAAACAGATCTCTTTAAAGAATCTTGTAAAAATCTAAATTCCTTTTTACTTTCTGCCAAGGTGTTTCTTTTCCAAAAAATGAAAATAGCAATCCAATATCACAAGAACTCAACAAAAACAATGACATCAAACTGATAAAATATGAACTCTTAGCTTATCTAGCTTGAAAACCAGAGTTTGGATAAGCAACAGAACATGCCTTTTTCCCCACAACACCCATTAATCTCAGGGTCATTACTCAAAACTATAAAGAGATCCAACTGACACACCAAGGATACGGACATAGCGCTAACCGACATCTCTATTGGCAGTGTTAGTCGTGCTCTACACATACATATTAATAATGTGTTTGCGACATGCAAGCCTCCCAGCTGCTCCTCTCCAGAGCCGTGGAGGCTGGATGAGTCAGCATGTGAGCTGGAAGAAAATGAACATGGCTGCAGATCTGTCATACAGCATGGGAGTGACCTTGCCAAGTTCACTGCTGACGTGTTAAGATGCAATAATCACCAATCATAGAAATCAAGTATAGAAGACTCCAGGCTTGGGAAGAACATATGATCCACCAGCAGTAATGAGACACTTTTTTCAGCAGACCCAAATTTGGTTAGGATGATAGGATGGTTTTATTTTAATTATTTTTTTATGCCTGTGGTGTGGCTTAAAGGAACCTTGTTGTTAAGTTGCTATATTGCAATGTGCTGATAAGGGGGACTTGTCCATTTTCTCAACATAAGGACAACCAGAAACCAGACACAAACCAGCAGATGCTTCTTAAAACATGAAGAAAAAAGAAGAACAGTGAACAATAAACAATACACTTCAGCATTCAGCAAGTTAGGTGATGTTTTTAAAATATCTGATATCAGAATTAGACTGATGATAGCAAGCTAATAACAGCCTGACCTGACAGATATGGAACACTGTAAACACGAATGCAGAAGCTACAGTGGCTTGTTTCATAGAGTAGCTGGATGCCTCATAACATAACATGGTGAAACTAAAGAAAAATAATGCTGCTGGTGCTTTAATGGAACAGTTAAGTCAGTCTCTGCGCCTTGTCTTCTGACAACCATACACTGTATGTTACTTAGGTCATGGAAGTTATGATTAGTTGAATCCCATGAGCAGTCTGGTCAAGACTCAACAAGAATTTTTGACACAATGACCATCTTGACACAAAAAAAATGTTATGCAGTCTGATCCCAACGTTACCTCAGCTGGAAATATCTCATGAGCTGCTAGCTAGTCAAATCATCCATGTAATGGGGAATGAAGAAGGCGTTTACCTTAAAGATTGGCCGTGTCTATCAACTGAAAGGGGGAGTGCATGACAGGGAAGGAAATTAATTCAACATGTTTCAAGCTTCAACGAGCAAAATTGACACTTGTGCATTTACAATACTTACATTTTTTAATACTCCTACTCTGACTCGAATTAACAGTGGGCTCAGGAGGCAGAGCGGTTGTCCACTAATCAGAAGGTTGGTTGTTCGATCCCTGGCCTCTGAAGTGCCCTTGGCTTAGATACTTAACCCCAAATTGCTCCCGATAGCTGTGCCATTGGTGTGAGTGAATGATTATGGCTCCTAATGAGCAGGTGGCACCCTGCATGGCAGCCTCTGCCACCAGCGTATGAGTATGTGAATGCTGGCTGCTGTTGTACAACACTTTGAGTGATAGGGAAGAGCAGAAAAGCACTCCAGTGAGAAACGCTGACTGAAACAAGAGGAAAACTCCACCAGGCACCTTTAAATATTCATGACATACCTGTTACTAATGGACATCTGAGCGGCCTCTCCTGGTGACAGAGGCTTTCCCTTCACTTTGGTGGTCCCTGTGCTGCCAGCCTTTTACCACACTCACAATGGACCACACATCCAGCTCAAATGAGGAAACATTGGGGCTGAAAGCGAGCAGCGGGTCAAAAACTGGACCAGACTGGATGTGCTTAGATAAGCAGAACTGGGGGGGGGGATCTGCCCCTTAGAGCAATACAGCAGACAGGGATACAGCAGGCAGCCTCAGGACACCCCAGCTTTTGAATGAAGCAGCAGGAATGGAGAGATCCTGTTTTAATTCCACTCCCTCTTTGTCTCCTTCATATTTTCTTTCGCCAATATGGTTCTGTAGCCCTTTTTCTGTGCTCCAGATGGGAAACTCTACAGGGTTGTTCTCTCAAGCCTTCTCTACAGAGACCAGACATACACCACCCCCTCTTTTGTCCCTTCTTGTTTTACAGTATACAAAGCTTCTTTCAGTGCCTCAACACAAACTTTGTACAGACTCGACAAACTAGTGATGTCACACTTGCTAATCAGTGTGCAACTTGCCAATTTAGCACAATCTTCCACAATGGAAATGTTGCACCTCACAACAACCTGTACCTGTTCTTCCTGATAGACAGCCAACATTTTGAGCCAACCCATGTGAGGTGTCAGATCTCACTTTACTCCCTCATTTCCTCTTCAAAAACTTAAGCAGTCTTTAAACATGTTAACAAAGAAGTGCGTGTTGACAAGTCGCCTCTCTGCAATTGACAAAGAGCAGTCTCTCCAATTTCTGAGAGGATAAAAAATAGATGCCAAAAGAATTGACATTCCAAGTGCACTGAGTTTTGTCCATAGCAGAAGCTAGAAGCTGGCCAGTAACTGCAATTTGAAACAAGACCAATTTCCAATCCCCCATACCCCGAGGTGTGCTTGTTCAAAACTAGCAAATCCTACAAACCTGAGCCACCACACGTGCTTCTAGAAAGAAAGAAAGACATCCCTTTATTAGTCACATATACACACAGAGTTTACAGAGAGGGGAAACTGCACACGCCATGCATATTGTGAAATTTGTTTCTCCGCATTTAACCCATCCCATCACCTCCCTCCACGGCAGACCAGGAGTGGTGGGCTGCCAACCAACAGCGGCGCCCGGGAACCAGTTCTCCTTTGTCACCATTGGTCAGGTGGTGGTCTTCTTGCATGTTTTTAGTGGGGGTTTTAAGAAGGATACCCCAGGTGAACACGAGGAGAACATGCAAACTCCACACAGAAAGGCCCCTTTTTCCTCGAGCAGCAGGCACTGAAGGCATGGAGGAGGACACGCCACCAGCGCACACAGCGGGATTCGAACCGGGACCTTCTAGCTGTGAGGCGACAGTGTTACCATTTGTTCCACCGTGCCACCACCGTTCTTTATAGTTTCATAAAAACAATATTACTGCTTTATGCATTCCTCAAGCATGCCTTATATCAGTTCCATACTGCCCTACCTTGGGGTTAAGATGTGGACAAAAGAGCACTCAAGCTTGGCATGCTAAGACTTGGGCAGCAAGACTTGGCACCAAGCATAAACTTGATTTTATATACACAGCTCATGGTTTATGGCTAAATGGTGCAGGTTATAAATTGTATGTGTCCATGAGAAAGAGAAAAGTTTGTGCTCTCGTCATTCATTTGACTGTGGATAATTTGTAATTCATCTCAGGTGCTGGTGGACCTTAGCTCCAAGTTTAGTCCTCTTGAGTGTTGGATCCTCTTGATCACTTTCTCCTGACATCCACTAACTCATTTGTTTGTCCTTGTCCTTAAAGACATCCTTGTTTATGATTTACAGACTAAGCTCTGAATGAACAGCACAAAGGCAGGATATTTTCAAGAGGTATAAAAAGCTTTGTTCAACCAACAGGCTAATTGAGTAAAGTGAATCATGTGTTTGTGGGCAAGCGTTCCTCATCTGGTTCCAGCTGGATGCTTCTTGTTCTTGTGATGGGGGGCGTGCAGTTTTACTCTCTGAGCTGACTTTTACTCTCTGTAGAGGGGCTGGACAAACAGCTCAGTCAGCTGTGAAAGCCCGTGTAATGGTTTCCTCAGGAGACACGACAACAAGGGAAGGAAGGTGACACTACAACCAGGTGATGGAAGATTACCATAATCCCTGTTTAAGTGATGTAAATGATATGCAGTTGAGAAGCGTTTCTCCCCAAATGAACCTTCTCTTTGGCACTTAAACCTCTTGCACATAAGTTGACTTTTCTTTCCTACAGTATGTAAAACAGTGAGCTTTATGGAGTGTCCTGAGGCGCTAGCCCACAGACACACGCTGGGAAAAATCACACTTCACTGCACTTCATTACCAAGGTGTACTTTTTAACTTGGATGTTATGTGTCTGTCAAGTTATTACTCAGTGGCCTTGGTTTGGTTTTACTGTGTAATTTTGAACGAATCATGAGAACATCTTGGATGTAAGATTACAACGACACTATTCATGATGGACGCTAAAGGGATGACATTCCCCTCCTCCCCCTCCCAAGTCCAGACTTAATATTTAGCTCGAACATTCCACATTTGGACACACCGACAAGAAGTGAAGCATCAAAACCACTGAGTTGCATTTTTTCCATGGAGAGTCATACTTGATTAATCAGATGTTGGGGGAAGAGAGAACAAATGTGTGCTCAAGATGAGGAGAGAACCATCTGAGAAAACACTGAAAGAGACACTGGAGGCTGAGAGACAGACAGAGCGAGTGCGAGGTTTTGAAAGTCAGGAGCAGCTACTTGTCATTTCAGCACGATGGCACAGAATCCTGTTGGAAAGGCAAACCGGGAGAGGTATTTCACCGCCCCTCACCACTGAGTGAGTGGAGTCTCCAGTCTGGCCCCCTAGAGTTTCTGCATCATGTAATTTTATTCATGGAGCGCAAAAAACACAGCCAAGCAAGGCTCAAACAGGACGAAGACACATAACCACAGCAGCCATTCATGAATGACCGTGATTTCGTGTGTTTTTTTTCATCTGCCTGACAAATGAGCACAAAAACATGTGAGAAAACATTTCCAGTGATTCCAATAGCAACCTTAATCCCTGGTTTCTAGCCTGTAAACATGCAGCGCTCAGATAGAAGCTTTCTGTGAGATCTTATAGTTAGCTCTTGCCATACCGGCACCAGTAGTGGGCATTTTATAGCCCTTGACCTCATAGTGTTGGCATGCTCTTCTCAGCACAAAAAGATGAAGATTCATTTTTCCATTCCTGCAGAGCCATGTCTTAGCTATTCTTAGATATATCACGGTTACATAAATGGATTGTTACAGTTACAGGAGGACAGAAAAAGAACTGAAGTGAGCTTCGACTGCCAAAACGTGGCACTGACAGGCATCGTACATGAAACAGCACATGATCTCGTTGAAAAATTGATTTAAAAGCATTTCACGGCCACGCTGAAATGCGCTGCAGAGAATCTATGCTAAGCTATGTGTTTTCAATGGATTTGAATTCTTTGATCCTGCCTCCATCCTCCCATTCCTGTCCCATCCTTCATTTCTCATTATGTGCTGGGCACTGAGAGGAATGAGAGAGAGAGAATTTAACTTCTGTCACTGCAGTGTGTCAGAGTGAAGTGAAAAGTTGAGGGCAGTCAGCTACGTAGGCCACAGGGGGGAATGTACAAAAGCCTTGGCCCCCCTGTATGAAGCTGTGCTCAATTCCCTGCTGAACGCCCAGCCTGACATCTGATTACCCCCAGCCTGGTTAGAGGCTTCTGTGAGTTGAGTCAGAAGAAGGTCACAGATGAAAGAATCATTTGATCGGTCTCGTTGGCTTGCCCTAATCTATTATGCTTCCATAAATATTGACTGGATTTTGAGGGCCATGTTAATTCTTCAGTGTAAGAAAAGCAGGGAGATAGCTGAAGCACGCTCGACGGAGTCCTTTAGGCTCTGAACATGTTTGAAAGTGTTGACTTTCACTACTTGATGAATCACTCACCCTTCAAAGAAAGGGCAAAAATGAACCGTGTTTGCCCATTGGAATGGATGCGTAACATACATGCTGATGTCCACAGTTTTTATACTGCTGTGGGCGAGATGAAAACCAAGTCCACTTACTTAACACTTGCAAATGCATAGTGATCGATGAGAGAGGTATTTGACTGCACACCTTTTGAAGGAGCCTTCAAAAGGTTGGCTCAACTAAGGATTTGTATATTTGTGTAAAAACCTGCCTGAGGACTCCTTGACAAATGACGGTGTGTAAACAAACGTGTGTGCAGATGAAGCCGGGCCTGTGAGGGACCACGCTGCTGCTGTTGGAATGTTCTGCCGAGAAAAGCTCAGGAGGACAGCGATGGTGGAAAAAACATCTATTGTCGCTCACATTTAGCCACTCCGCACAGTAAGTCTTTCAACAAAGGCCGCAAAGCGCTGCACATTTGGTTCAGATCAGTGAGGTCGTGACCCACGTGGGGTTTATTTGGACCTTTGCACCAAAATAATCACAGGGCTCTGACTCTGCTGTGACAGACATTAACAGTCTGGAACCACTTCTCCTTCTAACCCCTACCTGAAACGTGAACTTAGGGGCTAGTTGGTGCCATGAACATTTCCTAATTATTGTTTGAATTATGAGAGTTGTGGAAGTGGAAATGTTTCTTGCAGGAGGCGAAATGCTTTTCTCGGGGCAGGAGAGCATGTCAGTATTATGCGCTGCGGTTGTGGTTTGTCTGCAGGAGCGAGTCAGCTACTTGGAGGTAAGGGACTGGGAGGAGGTCTGCACGAGACAGAGAAGCTTTCATTTTCCTGAACCCATACCTTTCTGTGCAGAAAACGGACAGACATGTGGTTCTTATTTCCACAGCAAGTTTAACATGCGGTGATAATGTTCGAAAATATTATTGCAACCATCAAATCTCGTAGCTAATAAAAAGTGATAGCAAGTTGTGGCATTCAGAAAAAATCAATATCAACATGTTGACAGAGAAAGTCTGATCCAACAAATGTAAGGGAGTTTTTCCTGGGTGGTGGTCCCAGCGGCATATGCCCCATGCTGTTTAGGCTGTTGTCAGTGAACAGACTGAGCTGCAGCAGCAGTGTTCAAACAGCACCAACCCCAACTCTCCAAAAATCAGATAACCTTGTCTTGATGCGCCATGGGATAGCTAGGAGAGGGCTTACATTTCTTTGGCTCAGATTCAAGGAATTTGAGTCGCGGAGCACGACGCACACCCTCTACCTGAGATACCTTGTTTAAATCTTCAACTTGGGGGAAAGACAGCAACTACTCAGCACAGCAAACAATCGCTTATCCAGCAAAGGTTTCACATCAGACATGAATAAATGTTTTTACTCCTTCTACTAATAAAATCCAAGATACAGCTTGGAGTGGATTTCTTTTTTTTCAAAGTCATAAGCCCAAAAATAAAGGGCCTTGTGTAAGATCCAGTGTGTGTGGAAGCCAAACCCCGGCAGTCAGCATGCCTTTGCTGAGAGACAGCAGCTGTTGGCCTGATATAGCATGGCTAGAGAGGAGAGAGGCCACAGTGTTAAAACCAGCCTTGTTTGTTCACGGTCTCTCTCTCTCTCTCTCTCTCTCTCTCTCTCTCTCTCTCTCTCTCTCTCTCTCTCTCTCTCTCTCTCTCTCTCTCTCTAAGAAAGACTGCACGTACTTCTTTTTGATGATGGCTACTGATGTGAAAATAATGATTCTTCATAAAAATTAAAGAATGAAGTCAAAGGGACTTCCAAGCCAAACAGAGTGATGCGGTTTTCCCCTCACTGTGGCCCAATTCTGCTTTATCTCCATCAGTCCTGCTTCAGGTGGCTGGATTCCTGAGCGCTCATATTTTCCATGTTGTGTTTTTGTTCTGTTATCACCAAGAGTGCGTGTCCTGGCAGAATGCGGCTAGATGATGCCGCACGATATGAAAACAAAAGAGAAGTAGATATCTGGTGTAAATCAAGGTCAAATCTGAGAGATGGTGGCGACCTTGTGCTTAGCAAAGCTAAACAGGGCAGAAGTGTTCACCCTCGCAATCACCCCAACCCCAACGCTGACCCTAAAAGACATTCAGAGGCAAAAAGGCTGTCTGCAGAATAATTTAGAATAAATATTCTGAGCAAATACACAAAGCCACATTCAGCTTCCTGCTGGAGCTTCAAACCTTGTCCTTGTGCAAAGTTCACAACTGCATCCCAGCTCTATTCCCAAAGACAAAAACAAAAGCAGATGCACAAATACACCCAAACACCTCGGCACTCTGCAGGAGAAAAGGCTCTCTGCCTTACCATGCAATACTTTTCCATCTTCCCTCTTGGCACTCACAGCCTCCTTCCATTTATTTTCAGGATAAACTGTCGTTGAAGAAGGGAGTGTGGAAACTGCAGTGACAAAAGGCTTAATTTCTTTGTATTTAAAAGTAAGCCCAAGGCAACTGGGCTTATGGTGTTATGAGCGTTAAAAAAGAGCCTACAATGGACTTACAAAGGCCTATTGTCCAGCCAGGATAGGCATGACGTTAGAGACATTACACGTTAAATTACACTTCTTTTTCTTTTCCTGGCCTGCTCCGACTTTCTGCTTCGAGACTACTGTTTTCATAAGATGGCAACGAGGGAAAATATTCTCTTTCAAGTTAGCTGGGAACTCTCACTCAGGGGGATATCCTTTACCACCTGCACATATCAATCATGCCTAGCGCTCCGCTGGAATACGGAGGGAAGAAGGGGGAAATCTCCTTGGATCTCAGTCCAAGATGCAGACAAAATGGCTGCCACTGTACATCTGCTGGTGTGCCTCTCTGATTAAAAGCTACATATTCTTGCTGAGGTTCTAATCAAAGCACCCCTCTGTTAGCAGGCGGGAAAAGTATCTTTATTGACACCTTGGCGTTGACCTTGGCACAGGGCTCTGTGCTCTCAGCCGGTGGTCCTGGGCTTCTCCTGAGCCTGACAGTTATTTTCTCTGCTTAAGCACTATCGTATGTCTTTATCTACAGGAGTGTGTGGACACAACTTATTCAACCCCAGGTACAAGGTGTACCATTTTAAAAGAGAGGAGAAAATGTGCAGTGCAACAGAGTCAAGTTATTAAACATACGCTTTTGATGAAACTGTTTAATGAACCTGCAAGCTCGTGCTGAAACCCAGAAAATCATTCAGTTTTTTCATTCCATAACTCAACAGCTACTCATGGGTGGGCTCCAAATAGTGTGATTCCAAATCCAAAAATCTAGCGGCTTCTTTCAAGCTATCTCCACAAATATTCAGTCATGTGAAAAGCTATGATTTTTCTTCTGTGATTCCTCAGTGAGCATGTGGCATATATCACTGCATATATGCAGGTGGAACTAAAAGACAGAGAAGTGTGCACTTGCAGGGAGAGCACCTGTATATTGTTGGAGAAAAGGGAGTATTGGTGGAAAGCACACTTTACTTTCCACTGTAGAATAATTCATCCTCTGAGGGGAGAGAAAAAAGTAAGACATGAGCGGGGATGTCTGAGGGAGGCGCCTGCAGAACATCTCTGTCTCTCTTTTTCTCCCTATGCCCGATAGCTGAAAAGCCTGCTCAATGAGCCGGCTCTGGCCATTCCTCCAGGCTGTTTGTCAAAAGCGAAGAGGAAGTCTTGAATGAGACAGAGAGGTAGCACTTGAAAGGGAACATCTCTCTCAGGGGAACAAGAGAAAGGCCAGAGCAAAGCGGCGTAACAGAGACGGAGAACCGCGCTGATGAACAATGTTTCCTATTTGCACATATTTGCATGAGAAAAGGCAGTGCAGCGACCGCCAGTTCCACCATGTGGCTGGTGAATGGAGGGGAGCTCTAAACCTCCTCAAGAGAGGCTGAGCAGAACGGGAGCGGTGGCGACTCTGAAGCAGGATATGTCGTCAGGATTAGTCGGTAGAGTGAGAAAACATTTCGATAAGGGACGCCTGCCTTCCAATTATTAGCTGTAGCCCATCACCACCAGTCAAACCATGGCCTGTGGTACCAAACCAAAGAACTGGTCGACACTGCTAGCAGCTAACACCGGAGTGGAACTTCTGAAGCTGAAAAACAGCACGTGTGCGTATTAATTATGCACAGCATGACTACTGTACAGTATATGTCCTGTTAAGGCGCACGTGCAATACTTCTTTGAAAGAAATGTGTGTTGATGTATTCCAATTAGCTTCGACATTACTGAACAGCTGTCATGTACAGGAGGGACAATTATGTATGGTGATGTCAACCCTGTGTGTTTTGCATCTGTTAAGTCCTAATGGAACCTAACAAAATGAAACCTAACATCTGTTGGCAGCAGTATGGGCCACAGCCGCAGTACTGCGGTGTATACAGCCTAATTAGGCTTGTGTAAGAACAGCTTCAGACTCTGCTCT
Organism: Chaetodon trifascialis; assembly: GCF_039877785.1. Lineage (NCBI taxonomy): Eukaryota > Metazoa > Chordata > Actinopteri > Chaetodontiformes > Chaetodontidae > Chaetodon > Chaetodon trifascialis. The sequence goes on along the minus strand of NC_092058.1, from coordinate 22,909,099 downwards.
GAAGGTCAGGCTGGTACTTCAGATGTGAAAGAGCGATGCACTTCAGGAAAGTCATGCTGTTTTTCCTTCACACATCACACAAAGTGTCTGATGTTCAAGTAAATAAACACTTTTCATGGACTTTGGAACAGACGGATACTATGATCGGGTGATGGACTGTACTGTGAGGACAGATGAGAATATAACAGAGTGCATAAAAAGCTGCCAATAGGGGACTGGAGGGACCTTTCCACATTAGAAGTTAGGTCATTCTTATAGCAAAACCATCAAAGCCTACACACAGTCCATTCAAATATGCTTGGTGACGCAATGGCCAAATCTTTATTTAAAACTGATCTTAAAGACCTACTCCGACAAAAACTCATTCAGTTGGTCGGATTTATTTGCATGTGTGTACTAGGCTGTTGAACGGACCGCATATCTCGCCACACCATATTCATCATGCGCTGTGTAGCCGTCATCGCCAGTTCTACAGTGAAGGCAGAAAACAGAGGCACGTCCCCTCACCTGGCTGATAATTTAAAGTACCTGAATGCTAGGAAGCAGCACGCACTAATGCTAAAATCATTAGCTCTGACCCTGCTCTCCTTTTTATTACCCTCCTGCCCTTGTTGATTGTCAGTCTTGCACTTTCTTAAGCTCTAAGGAACCATTAAGTTTCATCATGGTAGAAGCTCAGACGAGTCAAAGTGTTTCAGAGTAGAATATATTGAGGCAGGCAGAGTTGGGGAAAGGCTGGAAAAACTCAGATTTCAGGAACTCCTCTGTTGTACTGGTGACTGGTGAGCACTCTGTAAAAACAGTCAAACTACTCTACATGATTAACAGTGAGCTGAGATTAAAGTCACACAGAGCAGGAGGGAAAAGAAATGAAGTCCACTTCATCATCTCACTGGAGCAACAACTGTAACGGTTCCATATGAGATGAAGACAAGCATACTCTGGCATTCTGATTGATGAGGGAAATCCATAGCCTATAATCTGCTGAGGGACCAATGTTGGATCACACAATGCCACACAAACCATGTTTAAATCACTGTCAGCCTATAGCCATTTCCACAGACACAAATACACGTGTCACAGTGTCTGCTGCCAACGAGTGAGAGATGGAATCTGTGCAATAAAACAGGAAAGTCCCTCCGTGCATCACCATAATGGTTAGAACTGGTCATAAAACAGACTCACGAGAATCCAGTTGCGTCAAAAGAGATATAACTGTGGGCATTGTTCAGCTGAATTTCTGCAAAAAAAAAAAAAAAAAAAAGTTTCCTATAAAATTTAACAATAAAAATTCGACCAACAAAGCTGCATTCATGTCAGCGTCTTGTGATTTATGCTGAAGTCTACTGCTGAGGCTTGGCAGGCTGTTTCTCCACTTAATTGATTTCCCTGCATGGAGCATTCCCTCAATCACTAGTCCCCATTTAGTTTTTATGTTTGCCATAATGCCTTTATCTATCAGCTCTAAGTGGGATAAACTGCCGTTATACAGGCCCAATGTTAAGCACTCTCAGTTTATTTGACAAAACAACGGCCACGGCGAGGCATCTGACTGTGTGGAGTCCTTTCTGCTGACTGACCCGAGAGCTCAGACAGAGATGAGAATAGAAAGCCTTCAAGATTTCTGGCTCCTCTGCAGCAGAAACCCAGCAGGAAGATTTACAACTTCTTAAATGTAGTGTGGTCTACACAATGGAGCACGCATTTGGTGAAAACTGTCAACACTTTCATTAAGCTGACGGTTTTAGGACTGTGCCACTGTTTCCTGTTTCTGTGTTGCTCCCTCGAGAGATTCCTACTGTGATCATCTCAAATATTGAGAGAGCTACATTGACATGCTGTGCTATTTTTGGTGCAGTTGAACAGAAGACTGGCGTAAGACTAGACTGAAGCACCGACGCACATTATTAAACTGTGGGAGAGTTTCTCAGCCGCACATCAGGTTTATTGGTATGCGGACAGATTGTTGTCACTGGCAGACAGATATTGGTATGTGATATATTTTTATCTAAAATATACATAGAAATAGAACAGGACACTGAATACTTGACTATTACATTCCCACATTCACAGGAGAACTCTCTGCGTGACAAAAAAAAATCTCACCTCAAGGAGCATTTAGTAGCTGTTCTGGAGCGTTCAGCAGCCGTCCACATTAAAGGCAACATGGACAAGAAGTCCCTAAATAGCTGACAAAATGAACATTTTAAAACTGTTCTTTATGACAATTTCGCAAACTCGAGCTGCTGATGAAGATCGTGTAATATAATTGACAGCCCCAGTTACTAATGGCGCATTTCCATTACACAGTTCCAGCTCTACTCTACTTGGTTTGGTTGCGTTTCCATTACAATTGAGTACTTCATAGTACCTCCTCAACGTAGGCGGGGTCGTCATACCACGGCTGCGTGAAACTGCCATGACGTCAATTACGCGACGCAAACAGAGCCGACAAACAATGGAGGACATTGAGGCGATGTTGTATTTGCTGCTCGGTTTGTGGCTTTTTGTCACACACAAAGCAAGAGAAGAAACTGAGCAGCCATTTCCCTCGAGTGAGAATAAAGAATAAAGTCAGCGGTTGCTGTTGCCCGGCGTTACAATGGAGGGGGCGGGATTGTTTTTCCGGTGTTGGACGTCGCAGACCAGTGACGACACTCTCCGGCCAATCAGTGGCCGACAGGCTGTTGACGCCACACATAGTATCGCTTCTACTTGCTTGGAACCTCGCCAGAGCAGGTACTAAAAATAGTATCGGGTACCAGGTACTATCCCTAATGGAAACACAAAACAACCGGGTACAGTAGAGTAGAGTTGAGTCGAGTCGAGCCGCGCTAGTGGAAATGTGGCATAAAAGGACCTTGAGGTGAGATTGTTTTGTAAAAAGGTCCAGAATAAACTTCAAGCTCACGGTCAATTGTTATCATGGGAATTTTGACATTGAAAAATGGTGACCATGTACCACAAAAGCAACAATAACCTGTGGCTTTACTGTGTTACTGTTTCTTTGGTGACTACTCGTTACAAAGTTCGGCTAATAATTCCAAGGCCCCTTTTTTTGCCATGACTATCTGTCCTTCAAACTATTTGCCTAAAAATGGCTTCAAACTTTTGAAGTGAGAGAGAGAGTGATTGGTTGGAGCCGAGATAGCGAGAGGCAGAGAGAGAGTGGGCAGTGATTAACATGCTGCAGGTGGGATGCATTGCAGAGAGGCACTGGGAGGAAACGACGGGCCATTACAGCACAACTAAGGGTCTGTTAATCAGCCTATTAGGGTTTAATTGAGGGTAGTTAATTAGGAGTCGGTGGGCAGTCTGTGCTTGGGGTCAGGGGCTGACATGAGAAGCAGCTGGCAGAGCAACTTGAGCCGATTGTTACTGATCCATTTACACAAGGCCTGTGATTGATTGGCAGGAAAATTAGCCTTAATTACACCTGTCTATTTCTGCCCCCCTTTAAACCCTTTAGGAGCCATAAATTAACCCACTAGCTCCAAGGAGCTGGGTGAGACTGTGTTGGAGCAGAGCAAACACATTTACAGTAGGCCCAGACTGTACGTCTCCACGAAAATCATCAAGCGTCGGCCTGCCTTTGAGGACCCACGCTGTTTAAACTGAGTGGAAAATACAATATTCTGCATGTGGTGGGGGACAGAGACAAAAGCAGCCTTCTGACTCGCACCATCTCTAGACTGAGACGACTCTGCGTCTTAAATCTTTTTTTTTTTTCCACCCATATAAAGCAGCGGAAAACAAAGGTGTGCTTGTCCTCACTTCTTAAAACCGGCTCTGCAGAGGGCAGCGGCTACCACCAGAAGCTGATTATGGACTCTTTAAAGTTAGATTTGATTTAATGTCCTGCTCCTGCCTCAGCTGGACCACGGGGCACAGGAATGTGGCTCGCTGCTCGGATTGTCCCCCTTAGCCTGGGGTGGATTCATCCTGTCTAGGGCCGGACAGGAGAAACAGAGCGGGGCCACATTCAGCTTGCCCATCTGGGGAATAAACACACTGCCTGCACAGGGGCCGAAATCCAATAAAGAGCCTGACAAAGGCCTGTTTCTTGCCTCAGAATGCCAAACAACATGTGATCCTCCTTAGGGAAATAGCTTCTTATGTCTGTTCCTCATAGCCCCCCGGGTCAGAAAACGCCTGAGGAACTTTTGGCACATGTCCTGCTGAGGAAGCCATGTGCTGCGACAGCTTATTAGTGACAGTGAGGTCTGACCAATCACACAATTCAGTTGTAAGCTGACATTTTTGCTCCTGGAGGACATGAAAACAGCTGTCAGATTCAGTGACATTACATGTACTCCAGAAAGCATCAGTGTTGTCATCAATTATTCCGTTTCATTCAGCACTTACAAACTGAAAGTGTTGGAGTAAAGTTACACTTGAGATGAGCATTGTACAATGTGCCATGAAATACAGAGAGAGCATTACAGAACACTTACTGGATCAGCCATAATGAATCTAAGCTTTAATGTCACCACAGCCTTCCAGGGATCAGAATAATATGTGGAATGTCTAAAAGGAAAAAGTGAGGCAGTTCATTTTCAGCAAAAAGGCAGCGTTTTTCCTCCAGTTCCCCCCCAAATTTTTCAAATATCTCACTCCTCCTTGCCTTGGACGCTGGCCTGGACACCTAAAAACGGATAAAGGCTCATTGACGTGCATGTCTCAGACCCGCCCCCAACACAGCTCACTTCACATTTCTGTCAGTCACTGTTAAGTGCTATCTGGCTGTGCTTTAAGCTGTCTCTGGCCTTGTGACTTGATACTTAAGTAACTGTGGGGAGGTTTGAGGTGTTTAGTGGCTCACTGTGGGTAACCTCGCAACTCATACAGCCAGTGACAAGTAAGAAACTGCAGATGTGCTGCCTGAAAAAGTGTCACAGTTGCATATTTTAAATATAAACATGAAATTACTCTTGGCAATTTAAGATAAAATGCACTGTTTTGCAGCTCCAATGAGATAAACATTTTTTTTCCTCAAGTTTTAAACATCTACAGGGGAGTTAACTTTAGCCACAAGGCCAAATTCCTATCAATTCTCTGATAATTAGTATAGGCTGCAGCAATATGGTCATGGGAGCAGGTTGTGTCAAACACAATAAAGCTGATCTGGGTGTAGCGAGTCACAAAGTCTCAGGATGAGCCTTCACTTTTATATCCTTTGCCAATAAAGCAGCTGTATTTAGAGCAGCCTATTTTGCATTTCAGACATGCTTGATTGTGGCCCCTGGCATTTCTCCACCACGCTCCTCCTGCTCTTCCTCGAGATAATCATGCAAAAATACATTATGCATCTCAAACAGGTTAAATGAACAGAGGTAACAGCTAATCCAACTTTCATCATCTGTTACAAAACGGTGCCGCCGCGAACACGCCTGCTATTTTTGGTCCACGTTGCGAGAGGCCTTGTTGCGTTGAGAAGTTGAAACAGAATGATGAGGTTGTCCCGCTGAATTTTAGCCTTCCCATCTCCACTTTTCCATTCAAATGACATCCAGTGTATATATTTGGATAAACATTGTCTTAACTGGGGCACATTCCTGCTCGCTAACCCCCCTCCCAGTACAAAAACACACACACAACCTTGTCCTCCATTTTAGAAGTGGCTTCTCCCAATGTCAGTTTATTTTAAAGTAGTTGTTGCTGTTCACCCTCGGCGACCTAAGAATGTTTGCTGAGGATTTACAAGGCGACATTTACAACAGCAGCCCAGGCGTCTCCATTCTCTTCCTATTTTCACACTCACAAGCCCACACCGAAAACATCCCCTCCACTCTAAGAGCTCAGGCACGGCCATTCTGGGATTGTGACATTATGGCTTAGTTGTATTGCACAAGCAAAGAGGCTTGAAGGAAGTGGAAGGTCACTTTTGTAGGGAACTACACAGCAGCTAACTCTTGCCAGAGTTCCAGCATTGAGCAATGCTGAAACTCTGAGGAAAGACAGAGAGGCTGGGATCACATTCATACGGTAAACATGCAAACATTTTCTAAATATCACGTAAGTGCTCGATCAATCAGCTATCTGAAAACAGGAGTAGAGAGTAAGCCAGAGCTGCAGAGCAGAGCCCTTCATATAAGACCAGTCCCACTGTAAAACTGAATCAGAACTTATTCATCAAATCCCCGCGGCAAACACAGGCAGATCCTGACCAGAGTGCTACGATTTTTCAGCTTGCGGAGTGGCGAGCGAAAGCAAACACAGCTCAAGGTTTTTATGAGAAAAATGTCTGGCTGAACAAGGAGGCATTCATGTGCTGATTCATACCAGCATGTAGCTCCGTTCGAGGACAGCCATCTGCTATCACACTCCCCCACTAAGAGCCTGTTTTAGAGGGACGAGCCGTGGATCATCATGTACATGTTACATCCATATAGACTTACTGGAACTAACACCTCTGCTACGGTAAGAGCAAACAGCTCCGTGCCGGTGGTTTTCTGCCTCCTCAGGTGAACGTGGTTTTCACTGCTCACTATAATATGATTGTCCTTCCACAGAGCGGTTGATCTCCGTGGCAGCATCACGCTATGCGTTGTGAACGGCTGTCAAAATGATCACCTCCGTGGGCTTGTAAGGCACATTTCATGTGTTCGAGAAAGAGGCTAACATTTTCCTTTCCGCTGTAATGGAAAGTTATGGTGGCGACGCTACAAATTAAACACCAGCAGTTTCTGAATTTTATCTTAAAAGCTGTACTCGTCAGTATTTTGACATTAAAAGTGGATCAAATGACATTGGTCTCTTTCAGCCAGCTGTTTGCAGTTGCAGAGTTCAGATAAACCCATTATAGACTACCTGCACCGCACCAACCAAGAGACAAAGTCAAAAACTAATGAACATAGTGACATATCTAGCAAGCTGAGCAACGTGGAGGAGGATGTTGCTCCGTGTTGCATGTGTAAACAAGCCTACAACTTCAGAAGATGATAACATGTCAGTGTTTTGTTTTCAGCTTGTTCCACTGGCCCCCAAGTGTCCAAAAAAAAGTCAATGCAGCTTTAAAATAAGGAAAAGTAGAAGAATGGCTAACAAGCAGGTGGTTCGCAGAAAGTTCAGAAATTAGCAAACATGCTCATGGTAAATCTGCAAAGTTGAAACTGACACTTTTTAGCTTCAACTGACAAGAGCTAAATGAAGTTAAACCTTTTAGATTGCATTGTAAAATCAAGCTTTATGACTTTTAATATCATAACTAGTGCAGACTTGAGGAATTGCTTCGCCGATGAATCATTTTCGACAGACATTTCACGAGAGTTTTGGCGATCAATTCATCATTCAGCAACATTTGCTGCTGCAGCAGCCTCTCAGGATTTGCTGCTTCTCTCTTTTTTTAAGGTCATATATTAAATGTCTTTGGGCTTTGGGCTGTTAGTCTGACAAAAGCTAATTTGAAGGAAAAATATATCTTCAAAAGGAGTTGGAGACATCACCTTGGGGTCAAAAAACTTTGTCAACTGTAAGATTAATGGATGAATGCAAGGTGGTGTACTTTCAAAATATCTTCCTTACAAAGACCATCAACCGTACACTAAAACGATTTTAATAGATATGTGTGGAAGCTACCGACAAAAGAAAAAGAGGCTTCCTGCGAGGTGTGAAGAGAAAGCACATTTGAAGGCTTCTGCTTCTCTAACACACAGCATCCCACTCAGGATGCTAAATGGGACAGAGTTACGAGTTGTTGTTCTTCAACCCACAAGTTCAAAACATGAACACGAAACTGCTTTTGGGCGCTTGGGATTAAATTCCTTTGATTCACCAGTGTAAAACCACAGGGTTCACGGACCCAATCACCCGAGGTCAAAGATGCAACCCACACAACTGCAAACATGTCGTTCTGACGTTGCATTTCTTATTGTGGCCTGAAAAATCATGACATGGAACATTTCACTTTAACCAGCGAACAAAGAGGGAGTCGAAACACGAACCACCTCCACTATCGGGTTTCCCATTCAATGAAAAGCGCCAATGTGGAACAGCACCTCTGAGCTGATACATTTCTTCATTCAATGGCTGAATGATTTATTTTGTAGGTTTTTGTCTGGTAATCCCTCACCTCTTGAAAAGAAAAGGTCACTTAATAGGGTGCTTTGCTACCTCCTTAGGCTCTTCACGTCCTCTCTGCTCATGTGTTCTCCTCATTGGACAGATTTCATGACTTCACCCACAATAGCTCAGAAACAAGACAAACACAAGTGCAGCGTTATCCTAAAGCAAAATCTGTACTCTCTCTTTTTTAACGTCGATAAAGGGCGACGGCTATCTCAGCACAAAATCCTACACAAGATATCTTCTCAAGTAACCAAATACAGCAACATCTGGCCCATTAATATGATTCCCCAGCCTTCACACACACCCAGGCAAAACACATGGACGCAAACTCATAAAAACAGACACTGAAAATGCGTGCAAAGACATGCTTTGGCTCTACTCGTGCACGTTCATGTGACACATGAGCTAATCTCTCTTCGCTCATCATCTGAGCGAACCGCTAGTTCAACCTGCCCTTTGTTAGGGGGTCTCAACGCAAATCCCAAGTTGCAGAGAGCTTTCTGACACTTGATTGTGTTACTTGAAGAGATTATAAGGAAGGACTAACATGTCACATCTTAGTTATGGTGTAGCCGTACTTACAACCACAATATTTAGAACCACAGTGTGAGGCTTTTGCCAGAGGACTTGTGGCATTTTGGTATTGACTGCATGAATGACAGGATAGAGTGATCAACACAGTCCAGATGCTGGAGTCTTCTTTTCTTGTAAACACTTTCCACAAACATCTCTGCGAGTAACGTGCTGGTCAAAATGCTTTGGGGCAATTTCACTGAGGTTTGACAATAAAGCCTGCGACAAACCATATTTGTCATCTTGTGGCAGGCGGGAATACAAACTTGTAATCCACATGAACCTCTCTGTTCAATGCGGCCATTGTGTAAGACTCTGGTTGACAACTGTTCTATAAAAGCAACCTTTGTGATGTTGAGTTTTTCAACGCATCCCTCAAGTTGACCCCAGGGTGAGCTGGCCTTTCCACACGAGATTCTGTTTAAAGGCGAGAGGAGGATGCCACACGGCAGCTCTGTCATAAGGGATTTGTCAGCTCGGGAGCGAACACAGGGCTCTTTCTCACTCAGCAAAACCAAAGACAGACAGCCGCGCCTCAGGTTTATCTCGGCCTATGTGCAGCGATGCCCCACTTAGCAAAGCTTTGGCCTGAGTGTTGATTAGTACAAGTATACGCTGAAACTTTAGCTGTCTGCAGGATTTACTTCCTTGAGCTAAAATAAAAGCCCCGAATATAAACGCTCATTTGATGCGTCACATTTTGCTGCTTTCAGCCAGAGTTTAATTTTCAGAAGTCGCAGGAACATAAATATTGAGTGATGGTTTTGTGCTCCCTCACTGTCGTCATCTTTATGAGGCAGACAGCAGCTGTCACATAATCCAGCTTCACCATCGACAGCACATCAACTTCTGTTTTTTTCCTCCTCCATATGATGCACTACAGTGTCAGCCACATACCTCTATTATTCTGTCGTGGATTTGAAGGCCTCCCTCCTTGTCTGCCGGACCTTTCTCCACGATCTTGGACACAAAGATCCCTTCATTTGAAGTGCTGTCATTGTCGTCCTGTGGAATAAATTGCAGTTATTGTCTGGAGAATAATAAAAACGCAGAGTTGAGATTGTTAAAGAGAAATAGTAGTGTGTAAATTTGTGACAAAATCTCTGCAATCTCGTTAAATTTAGTGCTGACATCCAAACAAAAGAAGTGTTGGAAACATTCAATAAATCTCTCAATAAAACTTGGGAAACTTCTTAAAACCATGGAAACACTGCAGACACTCACATGGTTTGCCCACACCAACAAAATAAGTTTTGTTTAGTCTGTAAAAGGAAAGTGTCAGTTCACCCAAATAACGAAAAACATATTTCATCACTGGAGAGGCAAAAAGCCATGCAGACGGTCTCTTTTTTTGTACTGAGGTTTTGAGATATCCTCACTGAAACACTGAAAAATGATGACTTTGAATAGCAGCATGTCTTCCCAGAAGTAATTTACCAGTTACTCATTACTGTGGATTTATCCACAGAGTTCACTGTCAGCAGTTAAAAATGTCTGGAAGGCTAAGAGGTAAATTAAATGTGTGAAATATGTCTACTAGTCATAATTTTTGGTAAACTGACCATTTAACCCCGCTGTTAAGCGTGAACTCAAGGGTTAGGCTTTAACTTCAAATGCTCCTTGCCTGCCAAACGGCCTAAATGATGACATGTTGGGTGGACACGAGGTAGTCTACAACTGACGCTGTGGTCGTGACCCTAGAGTCAGCAATGGTTGGCTTTAAACAAATAAAAACTCCTGCTAAAATTTCTCATTGCACTCTCGTTAAAAGCACATGAAGCATGTTCTACAGGCCTGCTGAGCTCTGCAACACAACTACAGTTTAACAGGATACTTAAAGAAACCTCAGAAGTCGCAGTCTAATTAATAATTTCTGGTCTGCTTCCCCTTTCAGGGGCATCATATACAGTGTTAACATGGCAATGCTCTGCTACAAAGTTTTCAACAAGCTCACCACTTTGCCTTAAAGCTACCCCGCCTTCCAACTACCCCTGTCTTAAGAGCTGTAGAAAAACTATCACTTCTAGAGACCGCAAAACCTGGCAGCTGATTGCTCTTACCAAGCCATGCCAAAATAACAGCCACATGAAACACATGTGTCAAAGGCTATGGGGATATTAGCTATTTCCATTTTAATGAATAGCTTTTACACAGACTGCTGATTTGAGGCTAGAAGGGAAAGCAACAGCCAAGTATTATCTCTGCTCTCTTATGGTTGAGTTTGATACACGGTTCTGTCAAAAGAGCAAGAAAGGTTGCAAATCTGCGAGACCGTGGGCTTTGGTAAGAAACACAGCTTTTTATGTGAAGATCTTTTTATAGTTCCTCTCTGTAAAAAGTTTTACTGTGATAATGTATGTCGCTACAGAAAAGTGCGTCACTGTGGCTGCGGAAAAACAGGACTGCAACAGTTGAGTGCGGTCCCCGTGAAACAGATACGCGGAACGCCATTTCAACAGGACCTCTGCTGTAGAGAGAAGCTCCGTGTACGGACGATGGAGCTGTGAGCAGTGTCGAGGTCTATTCAACCCTTCACTCAGCAGCAGCGTGCGGCGTCATTAATGACTTTCACATCAGAGCCTCAAGGCAGAACACATAGTGGCTGTGAAAGGTTCAGCCCGGGATAAAAGACCCTTTCCTCTCCTCTGTGTTTACCTCACCACCAAAATCCCCTCAATTAGAGACAAAACAACTGCGGTCGAAGCCATAATCCCAGATTTAACTCTCATAAAAGTAATTATAGTTTTTTTAATCTGTAATGCCAAATCCGCTAAACCAGACCAATATATAAACACAATAAAACTTGATAGATGCGGTCCATCTATCCGCAGACGAGAAAACACATGCATGGCTGTCTAAGCTGTGTCAGTCAGTACAGAGAAAGCCTGTGGTGCTTCAAGTATGTGCTATTCATTCCTGGGTTGCCATATGACACTTGGCTGATCACCGGGGGAGATGAAACCTCCGAGACGCTCGGCTTTCAACCTACCGCGCATGGCCTTCCTCCTATGATGTTAAAACCCAGAGATCCGCCCTCACGAAGAAGGACAACCGTCACACTTTTAGTCTCGCCTTCCTACAGACAAACAGAGGAGAGACACGTGAGCAAAGAGATGGCAGGAGGTTATTCATGATAATCCATTACTAACTCCAGGTGAGCGAGAGGACGATCAAACTAGGAACTTAAAGAGGAGAGCAGAACATGAAAAATTACCAACAAATTATCTACCTTATTAGTAGATAACAGAGGGGCTCAAACACATCAAATTAGAAATAGCAGAAGTTGTAGGGGTAAGAGAAAGTTAATAATCCCCTCCTCCACACGCCGAGGAGTGATGTGAAAATATAACAGTGAACAATTTGGCTTAATGGCACCTCTGCATTCATATCTCCCCTGGGGATGAACATTTAATTGACTTTATATCAAAAACTCTACTTGAAATGGTGCAACTTTCAAATTGCAGAAGCTAAATTATTATCTTACACAGTTAACTGTGTCTTAAAAGGCGCAGGAAATTAAACTTTTACACAAAGCTGTGATAACGGTTGCTGGCATGTTCTGATCTAGCAATTCTGTTCGGTTAGCCAAACAAAAAAGAGATTAATTTGATGGTTCTCTACTTAATAAGCATCTCTGTGTCGACTATTAATGTTCAGAGGGAGATTGTTCCATTGAAAGATTACATCGCCTACCACACAAAAACACCAAAACAGAGCCAAGTCTTTTTTTTTTTTTTTTTAAATAAACATTCTCAGCAATGGCATTACTCAGACAGTTAGCTACCGGACAACGCTAGCTCAGAATTTGTCGAGTGTAAATGACAGAGAGCTGGCGGACGGAGTTGTTAAGATCCTCATATTTTACCTTTTAAGTGCACTGTATGCTGTACATATTTTAAGCTTATCAGCCAAGAAGCTGAGTCTTGACCTCCAGGACTCGCGGCTCATTCTGGAGCTAATGTTAGCTTAAGCAGCCACGCCGCTGAGCTGTCAGCGGGATCATTAGGAGCCGTTAGTCAGATATCAAAACACGGTCAGGCTCGACTTACCATGAGTTTGTCATTATTACCATAGGAGTATTAATAAACAAACACCACTGCTGAAGGTCAGAATTATATCTGAATGTGAGTGAGTAATGTCTTCTCTACCACTGAACTTATTCTATATAAGAAAAAATAAATTTACTTACTCAACATCAAGACATTTCATTTCATGTAGAAACACATGAACTTTTTGATTATGCTTGGTACAAATGATCTTGTTTAAAACTGTGGATAAATATAAGCGTAGAGTTGAATTTATTCCAAAAAAGAAAAACATGTAACTGAATATTTTCCTCAGATTGTTCTGCCCAAAGAGCAGAGGTGGCCGGTTCAGAGAGCCAGCCTCTCACAAACTGTTGTCCTCTGTAAATGAATCCACCAGAGGACCTCTTACTCAGTGGCAATATGACATGAAAACCTCTGGGAAACTCGCACACTCAGCTCTTAATCTGTTTTTTTAAGCAGGATTTAGAGGAGAGTTATGAGGTAACATAATTTCAGCTGCCACTCCAGTATGCTGTGACATAGGCAGACTAAATATAAAGCAGATATTATTGGCATGTACAGTGCCCTGACTGCCATATAGGCTAAAAAGACCATCACGTACATGTCAGGCCGTTCAGGAATGTGCACTCCTGCACCAAGTCACGGCAGCATTTGCGACGCATGTTTCCGGATTATAGCAACTACAGTCCTTACTGTCAACAAGAAGACAGTTGGCCATTAAGGGAAAACTGAGTTGAGTCTGAGTAAAGTAAAGCGAGTAGAGTAAGAGGCTGTTCTGTCCACTTAAGTTATACTGAATCTGCCACAAGCCTCAAAACAAATTGGATGTATTTTAAAGGTGTTTTTGCATTTTGTCTGTGAGAGCCATTAAAATGAACTCACACTAATTAAGGAGCGTTTTTTCCACATCTGCAAACACTCTAGCAAGGCTCTTATCCCAAAGAAATTAAGTGAATCTCTTCAGGAGGTTGTGTATTTACAAAAAAAGCATTAGGTATGCCCGGGTGATAAACAATACCTGACCGCTAAAAATGCAAAACAGGATCACGCTGACATCATTTGGGGAGAACACATGGAAGCTATGTCAAGTAAACAAACGTTTAAAATTAACTTTAATGGAAAAAGAAGAACAGGCCAGTGCGTTACTGAAGAAAGAGAGCGAGCTGGCAGTGAAACTTCAGTCTGCTGCTCGCTGGCGACTTGGCACGCTCACGGTGAGCCTTCACCTCAGCACCAGTCACACTTTCCGAGTCTGTCCTCAGTCAAACTGCGTCCCCTCCGTCTGCCTCGTAACGCAGTGTATCTAATTATACTGTAGGTAATGGAGTGCAGAATGAAAAAGTAAAATATTGAATCTCTATTGGCCTGTGATCAACGGGCAGAAACTCGGTGACCTGGTCAGAGGCTTTTCAGACGTTGGACGGCAGATTTCAAACGAATCTGAGGATTACTATTCAGAGAAGTCACTGTATCCACAGGAAGCAGCAGCCTCATCGATCTCTTTTGTGGGTTCCTTTTGAATAAAACACACATTTTCAGTATCTTCTGGATGGCTGCTATTAAGGTGATCTCTGTTATATTCAATTGGCACCCATGTGCTCGAGATAACTAATGGGTTCCATTATTCCGTCAAATCATGTCATAGATTCATGCTTTAAAATTAGACCACAATTAGCCTGATCAGATGGAGCCCATGATTACTCGGATCAAATTCAATGGAGGCTCGATCTGTTTGACGTCTCGTGCTTTTGACTAATGCTCTTTATCGCATCAAGTAGCGCAAACACTGTCATCCATAACAGCTAAAGTGGAGCCCGGTTCAGAACAGAGACCTCGGCCTGAATGGAAAGTGTGACAGCAAATCGAGCAGCCCCGAAGTGAAGCAGAGCGAGATGTGAGCTTTTTGTTTTTGCTTTGTTTTATTACACTTGCTGGCTGACTGGAGAAGTTTAAATAGTGTTAGGACTATTATTGGAAACTCCAGTCAGTTATTCCACATAGCCAGGTCACCCTGATCTCCCTCACAGTCGGTGCCTGGATATTAAAAGAAGACATTAAAATCCTCCATCTGGCACAGGAAGCCTAAGCTGTGAAGTGACGGATTCTCAAAAAGAAAGTAAAGTAGGTTACTTGTCATGACGGGCCTGTTTTCGCTCTTTGACAGTGATTCGAGGAACAAATATGTCATAACAAATCAGCATTAGACCCTTCTCACCATGGAAATGTTGAATTGTGAAACACGGCTAGTAACAGATACACTCCATTTAGTTGTTCCAGGTCCATGGTGTTGTGAATGCTGGCTCACTTGCATGGCCTCAAAGCAACAGAGTCATCATAAATGTCATTACCTGGGCTTTTCCAAAATATTCCCTTTGAGAAAGGTTTAATAGGCAATAAATTTAATCAAATCAGATAACAACGGATCACTGGCATCATAAAAAGGAATTTAGGAAGCTACTCTGAGAGTTTCAGAGCTAATCCCACTTGTGGTGCACAGTTTCATGCAACCCTGATTCCAAAAAGGTCAAGACACTATTAAGAGACAAATAAAAAGAATGCAATGCTGTGCAAATCACTTCTATGCTATATTCAACTGAAAAAAGCAAAAAGAGAAGATACTTAATGTTCAAACTGATACATTATATTGTTTTTTTTTTTTTTTGTAAAACACTATTCTGAATTCAATGCAGCAACACGTTTCAAACAAGTTGGGTCAGGAGCAACAAACAACTGGGAAAGTTGTGGAATGCTCCAAAAAACACCTGTTTGGAACATTCCACAGGTAAACAGGTGATAGCATCATGATTGGGTATGAAAGAGGCATCCTGGAAAGGATGCAGGATGGAGCGGGGTTCACCACTTTGTGAAAAACTGTGTGGGCTCATAGTCCAACAGTTTAACAACAACATTTCTCAATGCACGATTGCAAGGAAGTTAAGGATTTCACCATCGACAATCCATTATATAATCATCAAAAGATTTAGATACTCCAGAGAAATCTGTGCATGTACGGGGCACGGCCAAAAACAAACGATGGATGACTGTGACCTTCGATCCCTGAGGTGGCACGTCATGAAAAACTGACTTGATTGTATAGAGGACATTACTACATGGGCGCAGGGACACTTAAAAAAACCACTGTCCCTGAACACAGCGCTTCGCTGCATCTACATCTGCAAGTTAAGACTTTATCAACAAAATCCAGAAACACAGCCGACACACATCCACGCTCCAGGAGTCCACATTTCAAGTTGCTTTCGGAAACCATGGACACTGTGTCCTCCAGTCTGAAGAGGAAGAGCACCATCCAGATTTTTACCAGCGTAAAGTTGAAAACCCAGCCTGTGATGGTATGGGGGCGTGTTAGTGCACACGGCATGGGTAACCTGCACATCTGTGTCGGCTCCATTGATGCTGAGAGCTTTTGGAACAACATATGCTTCCATCCACATGACATCTTTTCATGGACGTCCCTGCTTATTCCAGTAAGACAATGCCAAGCCGCATGCTGCACGTGTTCCAGCAGCGTGGCTTCGCAGTAAAAGAGAGCGGGTACGAGACAGGCCTGCCTGCAGTCCAGACTTGTGTCCCACTGAAACAGCGTGGGGCATTACGAAGCACAAAATCCAACAGAGACCCCGCGCTGCTCAACAAATGTCGTGTAGCAAGCAAGACTGAGAAAAAATCCCTTTCAAAACTTCAAAAAATGAGGATCCACAGTTCCCAAAAACTCACTGTGTGTTGTTAAAAGGAAACACAGTGGAAAACATGTGCCTGTCCCAGTGTTTCCGAAACATGTTGCAGGCATCAAATTCAGAATGTGTGTATTTACAACAAACGTGAAAGTTCATCAGTTTGAACATTAAGCATCTTGTCGTCATACTCAATATAGGCCTGGAAGGATTTGCAGCTGATTGCATTCTGTTTTTATTTATCCTATAAAGAGCGTCTCAACTTCTTTGGAACTGGGATTGTATTGCCATGTGTGTCTTGAGGTTCTCCCACCAAAACAATCCTGTTCACTGCTTGACTGAACCCAATGAAAGAGCCTTTCCAGAAAAGAAGCTTTCCAACTAACCATATCATCCACAAAATGCTGCTCTTTCACTCTTATGTGGATGATTTCCGCAACAGTTCCTGTATCGCTCAGTGGAGCTACGCTGGGAATAATAAAGTGAACGTATATCTCAGTGGTAGGGCTGAAATGCTGCTGTCAAATGAACTATGACAACCAGCTGTGTGACAGACCCTGCAAAGCTTCTGTGTACCAGCATGAGCGATTTCACCATTTCCCTGCATCGGTGGTTTTGATGCGCAATTTACCAGTGTACCGGAACACATTTTGCTGGGAACTGAGCCCATAATGAACAAATGAAAGCACCAAGCGAAAAGGCCCAAAAGAGTGAGAGAAGAGTGAAGGCTTTGAAAGATGTCACTTAAACAAGACGTACGATTGTGTGAGAAAGTGAGTGACGAAACAGGGGGAGTTAAGAGGTGTAAAGTTACAGACGGGAAAATCCAAGAAAAGTTCCCATTCATTCACATCACTTTATGTAACACTGTCAGCAGCTGGTGCTCAATCTGTGCACATTTCAGTCAGCCCAAAGCTCCTCCTCCTGTTCTCTGACAAATCTCCTAACTGAGCCTGATTACAGGCCGACCACTCCTCTCTGCTGCCGTGCAACCACCATATACTAATTCAATTCATTAACTAACTTATGAACTCCTGCATCCTTTATGATGTCGATAATTGGTCGTTACAGGAGGCATTAGCTTTTAAATTCGAACCATAAAACATCCGCACACCGGGGGCTCCTGGAGCTTTTTCCCCTCAATAGGAGCCTGCATTAGCCCACAGACACATTATTAACCAGTGGCCAGTGCACACGCATCACTGAAGGTGGAAGGGAATAAATATCAACTCTGTCTCATCATCACAGAATCTAAAGGCCTGTCGGGCCCTCAGCTGACTCCCATTGATATTCACTAGCTCACACAACTTTGACGCCAGCAACCCTGCAACATGCATGACTCTAATTTGTTATGATTGTCTCAAGGAAAGGGCGAACATCCGATGACAGAAAGCCTCAAACAAGCGTGCTGCCAGGAGGCAATATAACTGGAACCTGGCTCTTGTTGTGTACAGAACTGCAGTAAATATTTGGCCCTCCCCCATTGACTGCCAGCTGGCCAGAGGCACAGCTGACATCCATGTCTCAAAGCAGACAGCGAAGAAACAAACTTCTGAGCACCGCAGGACCCCTGAAAGCTTGGTTCACACAAGGAGAAGGCTCAGAAAAAAGCTTAAAAAAAACTTCCATTTTCAGCTGAGGTGGAGTTTCAAAAAGTGTGCAAACAACATGGAGGTCCAGTACACAGAGGCAGTGTCAGGATGCAAGGAAACATGTTGAGGAGGAGATTTCAAAATGTAAAAAGTTGGCCCTGAGACATCTGTACAGCAGGAAGTCAGAAAAGATGGATCATAATATGCTGATACAGACACACTAACACCATGAACTTTTTGGGGATCACACAGAAACATACACTTTGAGGTACAGAGGTTTTCTTTTTTACTTCAGGTATTTTAAGCTCATAGAATACAGGTTTTTCCTCAGTTGCAGGGAGGGGAAAAAAAACTGTGGACAAGAGAGGAAAAAAAGTTGCTTCTGCTCCCTGAAAGCACGAACTGTGTCGCTTACCTTGCAGGAGAAAGCCACAGTCTTGGTGAGGGAGTCGATCCTGTCGCTGTACTCGGTGAATTTCTTCTGATATTTCAGAGCTGTCATCTGGAGCTCGCTGTGCACGGCGGAAAGTTGGGCCAGAAGTGACTTCTCCCTCTTGTTGGCTTTAATAGTCTGCTTCTTGAACTCTCTATCCAGGCTGATAATCTTGCAGTGCAGCGCGCTGTTGTGCGCCTTCAGGGCTCTCAGGCAGCAGTGGCTGTCTAATTTCTGCTCCTTGTGGGTGAGCATCAACCCGCAGCCGCTCTCGCATATCCCCACCGGTCTGTAGTCGCACGTCTCCCGCATGTGAGCATCCATGTCCCTCAGGTTGAGCACCTCGCTGCATCCTTTATTCCTGCACTTCGCCGGGGAGTAGTCGCACATCTCGGCGTGCTCGGCCAGATGCTGCAGCTTCACCACCGCATCGCAGCCCCTCGCGTGGTTGTCACATTTGATCTCCAGCTTCAGGATGAGGTTTTTCAGAGGCAGGACGTGGTTCAGCTCTTTGGCGGAGATCCGCTGACATTTGACGGGGCAGCTGCTCTGCTGGACGACCCAGGGCAGCACGCAGCCGGAGCAGAAGACGTGACCGCACGGAGTCGTCAGCGGGTCCTCCAGGACTTTATTACACAAGTTGCATTTGAAATCCGGGTCCACGGTCCCCTTGAAGCGGTCCAGCTCGAATCCCATGTTTTCAAAGTCCAAATCCAAAACTTGTTGACTCCCCACCCCCGCAGATCTGAGTCGGAGCAGTGGGGCGTTAATAGCTGGTCATTGGTGGGGCGCTCACAGACCGACTACAAGCTCTCCTCACTGTCTAAACTCAACTAATTGACCGAGACTTTTGGTGCCTTCAAGTGCGCCTCGTAAGCCAAAACTTTGAAAGTTGGAAAAGTTTGTTTGCGCCGAACAAACTTACTTCAGGGAAGTTTTCAAGTAGAAACAAATTTGTTGTGGAACTACCAAATGAAAAAGACAAAACTTGGACAAAGTTGATCGTTGTTTAAGGCTATGACACCTAAAAGTTAGATCTTAAAAAAGAAAAAGATAAAGCTACAGTAGAAGTGCGTTCTGCAATATGCCAATATTTATTCTCTAGTGATCACATACATACGTGGTCTTTGTCAGAACATATCAAATTCAACGCGGTACACGGTGTCCACGTGACCAAAACACTTGACGGCACCGATTCTGATAGTCGTGAATGCAGCATCTGTAGGGACGAAAGTATGGAGTGACTCTCTACCGTAATACCCATAAGAACTGCGCGTATGAGAGAGCGCATGAAAATATTTCTGCTGTTACAACAACAAAGTTTACGTGGATAGAAAAGAAGAGTACCTCACCCATCTACCTGTAACCACTGACTACACAATGGTTGTCATTTATTGGTTCAAAATAAGACCAGATTAAGCCTTTCTGAGTCTGATGTGAGACGTTCTTAAACTTGGCCTGCTGCAGACGGCATCTGTTTGTTTTCATACATAGTCTGGAATTTTGCAGCCTACGTACTATAACAATATCATTTGACAGTGGAGCCCTTTAGCTATATTCCCTTCATGAATATTTCCAAGTAATAAACTCCCAAATCCCACTACATAAATGTACACAGTGACATGACAGATATTTACAACTTGGTGGGTGAGCATTCAGGCATGCACAACACTTGTGAAAACAAGCAAGTTTGGAAGGGCACTACTAGTACAACCACAAGAGAGTATTTCAAGTTACAACACACTTTAAATAAGGAGATCAGGTGAAAGTTTGGAAAAATCAACCTGGATCACAATGTGTGGTATGAAAATGAATATTTGAGGCACCACTGTGGAATTCATGTTTGAACACACCTCTCACCACACTCCCTATGTAACGAAAGCATGCTAATACACTGTTCCACCACTTTGACACTTCAATTTGTGCATGTTCATTCCCAGTAGGAGGCCTTATAGTACTAGTGTATTTGAATTGTAAATGAAACTCCAGTGGGCACACTGGATGTGCTCAGTAAGGAAAAGAATAGCCTCTGCTGCTCAGGCAGAAATACACAGCCTCCACTGGCTCTGACCCTGCCTTGATTAGATACCCATTCCTACTGGTTTCCTCCTCCTTCGGAAATCCAGTTTTATGCAATGCCATGCTCAATAAAACCTTTCCATATGTGCATTATCCTGAACTAAAAACAAGAGCTTATCAAAGACTTAATGGACAAAGTGTGACAGAGAGAGTCTGAGCTTGCGAGTAATCCTACACTGATGTTATGGGTTGTCTTGGATGGGGTGGAAGAACAACTCCCTGTGCAGTCACGTCAAAGGTCTTTACACTGTGTACATACAGCCTGTTTCATACTCACTGTGCCATTACACATTTTTCTTAGCAGGTACCCTTTAGGTCATGGCTTGATTTAAAAAAAAAAAAAAACTTTAGAGAGATAAGAAATGTTTAAACAGATGTGGAAAAATCAAGGGATGAAAAATGAGAGGGCTGCTGTTGTGCTTTAACACCTGTTTTTTCGGTCACTTTTCACAAAGTAATTGGAATTTCCTCCCTCCTGATGCAAATCAGCTGTGTATGGCCATATATAATTTCACAGTTCAGAGCTCGAGGTTGCTATCAAATCTCGCACCTTCGATCAGGATACTGGAATATTGTGTTCAGCGCTGCAGGATCAAACCAGCAACCGACCAGCCTGTCGACCTCTGGGCCAGCCTGCCGCCTCTGATTTATTATTTCAGTGGAGGAACAACCTGCCAAAGCGTGTAACAGACCCGCCGGTCCACCCTGTCAGTGTCAGGTTTAACCTAGCTTAAGCTTGAAAAAAACACATTCTCATTCTGCAGTCAAGTTAGCAATGGCAAATATGCAATGTCCAATTCCACCTTCAAAGCAGAGCTTGCTAAGAAACGTCTAAGGTGACGGTTACAGTCTGCGTAGGTTTAAGCACCAAATCCACTTGCTTAGGTTTGGCAAAAGTGACTTAAAATAACTACTTTGTTACAACAATCAACAACGACTGTTGTTTCACATTGAAAACCAACCCCAGTCTCCTTGGTGCAGGTCCTGTGTATGGCCCATCCGTCCTCCCTATGTGGACTTTGTCACCCTTTGGACAATGTTTGTCCTTTGCTTCCATCATTATCGCCCTCTGCTGGTACCGCACCTTCACGTGCACATGTTCTCATCACGCCTAGGCAAGGCAAAGCTTGACACTGACACATTGTCCTCTGGTGAATCAGCAGGCTGGCCGGTCTGTCTGCGATGTTTACTGTCAGTCAGTTTTTAGTCCTGATTCACTCAGTCCTAAAATCTGTGAGAATAAATAAGCAGTTGTTTTTATAGACTGCGTCAGAGTCAGCACAACCCTAAAGCTACGAGAGACTGGATTTTCATAGTGCAGTATGTTAAAGAAGCTGATATAGTATCTAACAGACTGGTCTGTTTAGGAATGTTTTCCAAGTAGCTGAGTGAAGTGGCAACAGAAGGGGCTCAGACGAGTCCACGTTGGGTCCAGCCCAAAAGACAGACAACGTCCCAGAGGAGATAAGAGTTAATCCCAGTCCTCCAACCTAAACTGTGAGTGAGGGATCAGGACAGACTGGCCTTAAATGTGCCCACCAGACCAGTAGGTCAAAATAGCATCTGATGATAAATTGGAAAAATCCAAGCTTCCAGTTTCTTGGCTTTTGTGGCACCAGCTGATTTTGATTTAAAGTAACAATTTTGCATTTTGAGGATTAGCTTTTTGGCCAAGACTTAGAGGAGAAAATTGACAACATACTTATATCTGTTGACTTAAAATGAACTATGAAGATACAAACAGCAGCATATTAGCCTAGCTTAGCATAAAGACCGCAAGCAGGGGCAACAGCACGCCTGAATCTGTGCAAAGGAAACTAAATCTGCCCACTAGATCCTCCAAAACTCACAAACGGCCATGCTATATCTCATTTGTTTAATTCATAGCAAAAGCTAAGTGTAAAAGCGACATGCTTTGTTTTCACAGTGACTCCTTGCAGTCTTGTCATTGGTTTCGGATTAAAGATTAAACAAACAAGACACAAGATATTAATTACTGAGCTGTAGGGATGCTGGTAGGCATTTTGTTACCAGACTAGCTCTTTTCCCATGCTTACATTCTTTCATACTAACCTAACCAAACAGCCTCCTGGCTTCATTTTTAGCCTACAAACATGTGAGTGGTATCAATCTTCATTTCCAACTCTTGACAAGAAAACAAATACACATATTGAACAAAATACCTGATTATTCCTTTAAGACAAAAGCAAATATATCAGCAAATATTTCTTTTTAAGTAACTATCAAGCTCATAGAAGATGCACAAATGCGCCGAGCAAAACAGTTTGCAAAGCCATGCCTGCTTTGAGTGACATGAACAGAGTGGCTCTGGGTTTCATTGTTGAACCTTCTAACTTGAAGCCTTTGTTGTAAGGCAACAGAGAGATCTAGGTTTCAGCCTGTGTGATGAGGGTGCTTTGTATATGGTTTTGGAGTGGTGCCATTTAGTAATCATCACCACTCTTCTTTAGATATGTCAAAGACATGAGGGCCATGTGGGAAACCGTGAAGATGAGTTATTGCTCTTCAGGATGCCTTTTCATGTTGCACTGAAACATGATGTACTTACAAAAGGAATACACTATCCATCTCGCTGTGGTTTCCCATGCGCCTGAAAGTCCCTCGGGAGTCAGTCATATTGTCAAAACTGAGTCTAGCCCTCAAATGATTTATATGCTAATAGTATGGTTTGTTTTTCTTACAAACATCAGTGACTTATTGTGTCTTTCACAAGGGGAATTGGAGTTTTGTGGCTCCAGCGCCTTGAGTGAATGAGTAACTTTAAAGGATGTTTGAAAAGGGCCGGGGGTGACCTTATGGACAGGTTGGGCTAGTGGCTGGGAGCCAACGAGGCTATACTGGCCTTTGCAAGCACGCTAGTGACAGATGGTATGAACCAAATAACCGCTCCAGCTCTGTCGGTCTGTTATGACAGAGAACAGCAGCTCAACCATCACAACAGTCTCACAGGCATAAACATGTGAGTGTGTGATTGGTAATGATTGCACAACACAGGTGTCAGCAGCAGTGTTGTTGAACTGTGCTCTTAATAGCATACAGCTATGATGCTCTCAATTGACTGGTAACATGTCGTACCAGTCTCGATAAATGCAACTGATCGAATGCAGGAAAGCAAAAACAACAGTGATGTGCTAAATACCGCTTTGTATGCATGGAAGAAAAAAAAAAAAGCCAATAAATATTTTGCTTCACTTCACACAGCAGCCTGCTCTGAATTCTCTCAGAGGTTAGAAACAGGATGTGGGTCAATGGAGTCTAGCTCTACCCCAAAGTGAAACTGCACAATGAGGGAAAATCCCCATTTGATATGAACTAAGTCAAAGTCTCAGAACAAAATCTGACCTAAATCTGCACTCACATACAGTAGCTAATTAAATCTTCATGGCAGACTGTGTCTTTTGCCCTCTTTGGCTGAAGTGCCCTTCTGGACCAAAGAAAAATAATAATTATCGTTATTACAAGTTTTATTGGTGTTGCAACTGCTGCTGCTGCCTTTGCTATTATGATAATTATTGTGACAGAGCCTGCCCTCTACACCTTTCTCTCCTGGTTTGTACATGAATGAACATGCAAGTTCTTTATTATTATGTAGGTGCTATTTAGTTAGTGTTATGGTTGGTTTGCATGCTTGCCTGAGACTAATTTATGGCTGTTCGACACTTGTAATTTGTATTAGCAAAGTCATGTAACAGTGTTCCGAAAGCCTTTTCCCAGGAAGGGAAGAAAACAACCAATCAACCAAAAAGAAAGAGAAAAGGTGAAAATAGAACGTGAGAAGTGCTAAATCCCCAGAGGCCACTGCAACAGCACGCTCTGTGTGCCACAAAGATTGACGTCATTGTTATTTTTGCAATGCACACAAAGATTCTTTTTAAGTATTGATGCCCATTAGTAACCATCTTCCTGCTTTAGGATAGTTGCTTAAAACAAAAGCCAGATGTTGACCGTGGTTACCTAGGGTTAGTAGCTTCAGAAATGAAACTACATCAACATACAGTTTCAAAGAGAGTGAGAGCTGTTAAAGAAGGCTGCTTTTACAAAGCAGCAATTGACTCACTGTGACTGAAAAACGCAACTTTTAACCAGCAGTTCCACAAGTATGCTTGTGTATTTGTTGTTAAAGTTGGATGTACAACCAATAATTCAGTTTTATATGATGGACATTATAGCCTGTTTTGTAAATTAGGTTCAGTTCTAACAGCAATGTTAATGGCCAAGACTGTATTACTATATGTGTTGATAATATTGTATGGTATGGTGTATGAGCATTTACAGCAGTGGGTTACAAATCATGTCTCATTGGCCAAATCTGGCCCTGCAGAAAAGGTTTTTTTTTTTTTTTAGTTCCTATTCATGATTCACATTATTTTTTCATAAATCTGCTGTAGATAACGATGTATTTACAAGGATTATGTAAATCCCAATAAATATGACCTCGTAACATCATCTAATACTGCCCCACGTCGGGAGAGGCGTGCACACCGAGGCTAATGTGCTTTGTTCTGCATCAGGCTCTTGGAGCTGAAATGAAGTTTAATACAATTACCAGATGAGCAACACAAGTAAATAAATCTTCATTTAATTGAAACAACTAGCTCTTAAAATTCAAACAAAGTTTTGATTCCACAGCTTTAGCCTATTGTACCACCAGCTATTTGTCATTGACTGTAATTTAATTCAGCGATAAATGAAGTGGGTCACAGCTGCATTTCGACTCTCAGAACATCGAGTTCTGTGTGTGGTATGACTTATTTTTTACAAACTGAGTGCTGACATGTCATCTGCTGTAACTCTGTTACCTCAAACTTTCAAACAGGAAAAATGGCGTCGGCCCTTGAACACACATCCAAAACAATGTTCTATAAATCAGTTTTATTCTTATAATAATTAAATGAAATAAACAAACAAAACACGAATTTCCAATGTGCTTGTAAAACATCTACCCGCTAATGAACGACGCTGACAGAAACTGGTTAAACCTAATTGCTACCAGTGATATGCTGCATCACACTTTATATTTTCAAGTGATGAAAATGTGTAATCATGTGTTTTCTGGGTAAATATCTACCTACAAATATCAGCAGAGCCTGATCTGCTGTAGCTCTTGTACAAAGGCTTCAGCATTTTTTCATATGAACTAGCATAATGCATTAGTTACGGAGGTTTCCGAGGCACAAGTGTGTAATATTAGGAACAGATGAGTCCCACTGCAGGGGGGAGGAAGGCACTCTCAAATTAAAAAAAAAAAGAAAAGTTCCTTTCTGAAGCCTGTGAAGCGCGGCTGATTTTCTGGAAGCTCTGTTCCCACTGGATCCATAAATAACATTCAAAGTATACAGTACTTGGCACATCTTATCTCGGTTTATTAAAAGGAAAAATAAAATCTTAAGAGAGAAGTTCATGGATAAACCATGCAGAGTTTAAAGGTTGTGATTTCACGTCAATATAACGCACCTTTCCATGTTTTATGCTGGGCCAACTTCGGCATGAATGGATTTTCATGGATCCACATGGATACGGAAGAATTTTCATGTCAGCGTCAGCTATTTCTGCTTTCCCATCTCAGAAATGAAAGGACTAAATCCATATGGTCACACTCATGGCCCCTGGAGTGTAAACTTTTTGTGGCGGGCCTTACTTTAGTGCCATCATCAGCCACATTGTTTTAGTTAGTGTTGCTGCATGTGTAAATTAACAGCTGATAACAAGTTCACCATAACCACTTTAAAAGGTGATGACATGACAATGTTGTGCTCAAACTGTGTTTCCACTGCAAACAAGGGCAGGTGTGAATAAATGGATGCATGCCTTTATTCTCTGCCGCTGTGCTGTTTTCACTGTTAACTAATGGGACTTGTTGATAATGAGAACAGCAACCATGAAGAGCTGTGACTGTAGTGTTGATAGGTCAACCAACCGCCATGGCTCGCTCACACACACACACACACACACACACACACACACACACACACACACACACACACACACACACACACACACACACACTCCTCCTAATTGCTCATGCATGGTTGATGAGCATGAGCACGATTCCTTTGACTTTTGAGAACACAGCTGAGCCACCGTTGATTGTTTTTTTACTTCAACAATAACCACAAAATCTGACAGTTATACTGTAGATAGAAAAGTTTAGATATTCTGGTAACAGGAACCTCATGAGAAATGACAACAAAATGCTCTGCTGAGCCGTCCTGAAAGCAGACCAAAGGGTTAAAACTGAGAGCAGAATCCTTATCAGTTGCTTCAGCCGACCCAGCAAGAGTTTCACGGGATCCTGCAGAAAGTGAAGCCAGATTTCAGCTCCACAGACTTGGGGGAGTCGCATTTCTGTGCCACTCGCTCACCACAAAGTCTTTAGGCTAGCTGCTCAGTGGCCGCTCTGCCGCCATTTGTGTCACATCATATGTAGGCGATTGCTGATGATCGTGACAGTATATCCCTTCTGTATAGCAGCAACGAGAGAGAATGAACGCAGATGCGTCTCTATTTTAGCTCTGGCATGCAATTTTAATGCATCTTCAGCAAACATAGACAATTCTGAATATAGTTACTGAGCACTGTCAACATTTCTCTGCTATTATTATCCAAGTCTGCAAGCAGCTCATTAGATTACTTATTTTTGAATATGGTAATTGTAATACATACAAATGTATTAAGAGGAATGCTGAATATAAACACTGATTGCGAGCTCCTGTTATTAAATGTTAAATCTCTCTCAGCCAGAAAACTCCCATTTATTCCTGACTGCACTTTAAAGGGCTGTTTTGGCTTGGATTCACTTCACATTTGTCCTATCTCCCAGGTGTACAATCCAATAATGTTCAAAATAGGTCAACTCAAGATTAATATTTGGATACTCATAAATCTAGTGTGGGGAGCAGTTTTCCACAGAGCTAAAAAGGAAAATAGGGATATACTGTGTGCTCAGCCTGCTGGTGTCTCTCACTCCATAAATCTCGTAAGGACACGGAGCACTTCTGCACAAAGGTAACAAGGTGTGAACTTTTGTTCAAAATGAAAGATTTACATAGTGGGTCTGATGGAGACTGTGCTCACCACTGCTAACTTGCTAACTCAGTGTTACCAAGCTAGTGTGGGACACCGGGGACAAGTTCACACAGTGTGATCGGTGCATGTATTTGTCTCAGAACTGCCTGGAAAAAATGTCTCCTTTTTTTCACCAGAAGAGGAGAGTTGAAAAACAGTGCACAGTGCAGCACAGCTTTGCTAGGCTTTTTGTCTCTCCACTCCCCCCAAGTTCAGCGCTGTCTAATTGGTTTGCAATTGGTCAACAGCACAAATTCAAAAGTCAAAGTTCACCAAAGTTGAAACAGACATGAAGAAGCTACACTGATTCACTTCACTCCTGTGAGTGAATCCACTGGTATGATATCATGTGTTGATTTGACCATGAAATTTCACCGTTTGGTGCCAGTGGCTGTTCATGCCAAGGCTGTGTTGCTCCACACATACAGAGACAAAAGGAAAAAGAGTCAGACGAAGAAAAAAACAAAACACCAAACTTCAGTTCTTGGTGAGTTCAAATACTGCAGATCAGTGAGTTTGGCTAGCTATCAAATTTCTCAAATAATGCAAGGTGAAAATAGTTTTTTCACACATTTAGAACCGTGAGTGTTGTTCACTAAGTAGTTTTGGTCGCATAAACGCAGCCAAACCTTAACTATAAAGTTGGCAGATGAGAAAACAACATTTATTTATGTAGGAATAGTTATTTGCCACGATTCTGGGTTGGAAAACATCAATGTGGCCCCAGATCAGAAAATGCACAGATATTTTGGAAGACTGTAGGAAGTGATATATATTTTTCAATTTCTTATTTATTTTGGATGTTTAATTGTTCTGATTAATAAATTCAAACTCAGTCATTGGAGGACCTTACGTCCATATATATAAATCTCAATTAATGAAACAAAGTGTAGAGAAGAATGCAGAGAGATTACATTGTCTACAGATAAGTGAGGCCAGCAATCATGACCACAGTCACTTCCTCACAGAATAATTAAAACCATTCATCCAAATATCAGTTGTTTCTCTTGGGAGTTTCTCAGGACCTTTTCAGAGCCGCAATTAGTTAAATCAGAAACATGCATTAGGTGACAAATACTGGGATTAACGAGTGAGAATAATGGACAGACGGTGCCATTATTGTGTATGTGATCAAGGACAAAAACAAACAGCCTGATTGGAGCGGTCAAACTAGTTATTCCAGCAGCACAACATGACGAGAGGGGTTCACTGAGGGATAACTTGATATACACGGAAACAAGGCAATGGCCTGTGTAAGCAACATTAGGAGCTAATCGGAAACAAGCCCCTTCTAATTAGCCATTACCAAAATAACAGACTGAGGTCATAGTTATTGCTTTCCCTTATGGGGAACACTGGTCTGGGTTTGACTCCATTTGAACGTTTGCAGAAATGAAGTATTTTTAGAGTCTGAGTTTTAAATGCAGCCTTCATCTGAACAGACGGCCACATAATCAAATGTTTTTCTCTGATGTTATTTATTGTTTATATGCGAGTAAATACAGATGATTGCGTTATTATTATTATTAGCATTTTTGTCTCCATCCTGTTTTCTGAGTCATCTTCTTATGATGAGTAACGCAGCCCGACAAGAGAGTACATATTATGTGGTAAAGTTAAGTTTGGGTTGTTTTACATAAGAAATTCAAGTATTTCTTTTTGTTTGCATTCTTTCAACTGGTTAGAAGTGGGCGGGGCTCAGTGGTGAACCAATCAGGGTGTAGTGGTGTTTTGCTCAAAAATGCGACGACAGCCGTGGGTTTGTCTGCCTGTCAGTCAACTCTGATCAAACCACACCTAGGCAGTCCCGAAGAGAAGAGTTTTTATAGTTTATGTTTCACCTTTTTTCTGCACTTTAGCTCTTATTGTTGCTTATTTATTCATGAATATTTAATGGTATTTGAAACCAAGTTTGAAGTTTCATAGTTGTCTTCTTAGTCTTGTGGGCTTTCACTGCTGATGTTAACAGTTTTTCTTTCGTTTGTTCTTGAGAAAGAAAGCACTGCTGCTGCTGTCACAAACAAAAAGATACACACCAACCTAGGCAAAAAAAAGGGGGATATCTACCATGCAGCTGGAGCATATGTAAAAACATATGGAAACCTCATAAAATACAACAAATTATTACCTCAAACGAGTCTTTTCTGTTGAGCAATCTTAGACTTAATCAGAATCACATGATTGCAGGGCTGATTATACACCTCTCACCGTCCTACTTCAGATGCCTGAGAGGCAAATACCTCGACTCCATTTGGTCCAAGACAGTCTTTGCCTGCCAATGCGGCTGCTGCGCTACCTGGCCTGATCAGATGGGAATGGAGATAGCGTCTCTGCTTATATTCTTTGGAGTGGTGTGAAAACAAACACACCTCCACTCCACAGCTGAAGACAACCTTCCTGTAAACGCTATCCCAACAAAAAAAAAAAGAAAAGAACAAAAAAAAAAAAAAAAAAGAGAGCCCACTTTCTTTTATTTGGCTATTTTAGATGCTGGTTGTTGTGCTGTGGATCATGGTGAAAAATAAATCTCACAAAGGGAACAGTGTGTGGGCTGGGCTCAAAATAACATGCAGTGGCTTTGGTTTAAAAATATTATGAGCAAAAATATGTTAATTCTTTGTACAAAACACGAGTATCCTATTTAGCATTCCAGTTTCTGACCTACTTGTTACACACAAATGTGTGAGGCCCGAATAACTTCTGTATTTTGTAGAAGAATATGAAAAAATTAACCTTGAGGCTGTCCTGGTTTGTGCCTTGAACAAATTGTGCTGCTCTTTTGGCTGCTGTAATGACATAATAAAGAGTAAATCATGTGGAGTAAATATTGATAAGCAAAGTGCCTCACAAATAGTAAAATGACAAACAGAAGCTAGAAAGAAAAAGAAAAATGATACACATGACTGGAAAACCACAATTGTGGAAGAATGAAGTGGGACAAATAAAAAGGAGGACAAAACAGGTCAAGCAAACAACAAAGTAAAACGAAATCTGACTGTGCCTATTTCAAAAAATATGCCTCCTTTTCTTCTCTCATTTTTTTGTCAGCACAATCTGAAAATCAATAAGGAAGAAGTTTGTCAAGGAGAAACAAAGATTAAGAGAGAAAATACAAAAAAAGACCCATCTTTTGGTATGTTTAGGCCACACTGCAAATCCCATACTTTACACCACAGCTGTCCACTGCTGCACTAACCGTCCAGTGCTTTACATTCATTTCTGTACCGTATGGAAATCTATGCTACAGCGCAATCATTCAATGGAAGTTCAATGTAAGAGCAAACAAATCTGAAAAGTCTGCATTGCATTGTCTCAGAACAATTTGACAAAAATGTACACAGACTGTGATGAATTCTGCAACCCCAGCAGGTTTTAGAAGTCTGCATGCTTATTTTCATCCCATAGGAAAACAGATGGAAGCTAATGGCTGCCTGGAATGGTCGGAAAAATACGTCCCAAAATCTAAAATTGTATAAAAATGATTTGGCAAGGTTTAGAGAAGGATCATGTTTTGGGTTAAAATAATATGATTAGGGGAGCTTTGTCGTCATGGTTACAATAATAAACATATGATGAAGGTTCAGGAAGGATCGTGGTCATGCTTAAAAGACACGAGACAATGTGAACTGTCGGTTTGGAAAGGGAAACAAACAATCTTCCTGTTAAAGTCTGACGTCCGCCCTCGTCATCCTGGACGAGAAGCTGCTGAATGACATGTCAGCTTATTTGCTCCTTTGCTCCCATCGTAATTAGTGTATGCTGCTTGAACATAAAATATATCGTTTTGGGGAGAGGTGACAGAGAAATGCTATTTTTTTTATCATTTGGGTGAACTGATTCTTTAAGAGCATCAACAGCCTCACTCGTTACAACACCTTGTGTTTGCCAGGTAAGAATAAGTTGAGTGGGGTCCTCCCGATCTATCAGAATCATCTGATGAGGCAGGTTGAATGCGAAACTCAGCTCCAGCAGAACTAACACTGCTCAGTCCATTGGGACATCATTAGCAATGTTGAGACTGGCAGCCGGGGTGCTGTGATGCTTATTAAAACCAGACTTTTTTTTAAACAATGTGTGCAGCACTGAATCAATAATGCACTATTTATCACACTTTAATATATATGACACCTCGTGGACACCCCTCAGTGCTTTTGTTTTCCAAATAAAAATTATGAGCATGTAATGAGCTTGATAATGATCGTTCAGGAAACAATCTACTCTTCAGGAGTCTCTGTACTTTGTTTTGCATTTTGTGCGCTGGAAATCAAAGTTCCAACCGACTTCTTTTTGTTTTGATCTAAGTTGCGTTATCTGCACATTCATATTCATGATCTTGTGATGTTAGTTTAAACCTGAGCGCTGTTTTTATCTATAATATGAGACGATAAGTCTTTGATGCTCAGTATCTCAGACATACTGATTGCTCAGAATGTGCTGTTTCGTACAAAGTCAACCAGCATGCGCTGGTCTGCGTGAGCTGTCCGTCTGGTGCCCTCCAGGTCAAATGTTGGCTCTGCAGCAGGTCCAAATCAGCGATCTTCAAGGAAGACCAAATAAACCGTTGTGCTGTAATCCTTTCATGCCACATATAATAAAGCTCTGAGGCTGCTTACACAGTGCTCACACCAGATGGGGCTTAAATGGCTTGCATATCCTGCCACTTTTATCTGGACGTTCTCCAGCAAAGCTTTAAGTTAGCTCATGATGTCATGCTTCTCAGTGTCGCGGCCAGACAAGCGCTTTTGTTACTGAGAACTATGTCAATATCTTTGCTCATGAGAACACAGTGAAACCACATGAAAGGTAAGACTTTGACAGAAAACAAGTCTTTACAAAGTAGAACACCCTCCCGTTCCTACTGCAAATCTGCTTAAATTCATTGACTCTGGTCTTGGAATATGGCAGCAGAACCACTTGCTGTGCTTGAAAATCAAAACATCTGTAGTAAATTTATTGTTTGCGGCCTGTATAATATGGAGCAAATTCCCACAATTAAATCATCATGATTGAGAAATGGAATAGCTGATTAGTTGTATTTTTGTATTTCTTAACTTTACTTGTATAAAGGGGGAACAGCGCCGGGCTGCTACGGTTGTATAACGTTGCTCTGGAGGTCTACGTTTGAAAACAATAACCCCGATGATGTAACAGTGATGTCATCAGGCCCATCTTAGCTTGGAGACAACAAATGTATAACATAGTGTTACAAACTTGCCGTGGGGACTTTGAAAGACATGAGCATGCACCTGGAGGGGAGAGCGGAACGAAAGATGCTACCAAGTTAATTACATTATGGGAATTGTAGGATCCAGCTTTTTGGAGTTTGACCAAGAGAATATATGTTGGCACAAGGTGGACCTCTGCTGCTTCCAGTATGACTATTTGTTGAGCTTGTGGTGTCCACATAACAAGTGAATAACTTACACAAATAAAAGATATCCAAGCCTAATATGTTGCAGAATTTAAAAAGTCTACAACTTCTCCCCTCCAAAGCAAATCTAATATTACCCATCGTATACCACCAGTATGATTATTCCACCACATTTCCTCCAGTGATGATGTTATTCAGATAAACATTCTTCCCTCTTTGATACAAAAAGAATCATCATCAGATGGTTAAATAAACCATTTTGCTTGAGTCTGTCAATAATAACGGATAAGATGACCAAAATATACAAAAGACACATCTGCATATGATAATGTCATATTTTGTAAGCAAACAAAGTTAGCATATCATATGATATTTGAGTTATCAATGCCAGAACCAAAAGACAATCATTTTTCCAGTGATTTCAGAGTTGTGGCCTTCACTGCAGGGAGAGCTCAGCTGGGCTCAGGACACTTCCATGAGGATAGCGTTCACGAGCTCGATTGAAGGGTCTCATTATATGGTATTAGTTCACGTAAGCCTGACTTGAACACATTCGTCTCCCTGCAGGATACGCAGCACACCTAATATACCTGCTGGATGCAAATCAGTGTTTTCTCACAACAGAGAGGATTTACTTTGTGGAATCCTAATTAGGTCATTAAGAATATTTACCCATATCCAGGGACACATGAGATTGTATTAATAGTAAATGAGCATGTGTTGAACATGCCTGGAGAAAATAGATGCAAATTAGAACAAAAAAAAAAAAGGTCATGCACTGTTTGACCATAACACAGTGTGTTGTGAGGACACGGCTTGCCTCTCACACAAATGAATTCCTTTCAGTAATCCCAATCAATTCAAAAATCACCAGAAAATCTGACAATTAGCTGCTTCCACAGCTTTTCAGTCATGCATCAATTTATGAAGCAGGCAGCGAAAAGAAGTGTATAAGTCAGATTCCTGCAGAGTGCACCGCTCTTCAATGTACATAGATGCTAGTTTGAGATTTGCCCCACCCCACCTCCCCCCTTCTTTAATCTGCTCATGCATGCTGAAACCACTTCAGCAGTAAACCGCAGAGGACGTGCAGGAAAGATGTGGAGTTCCCGTGGTCAGAGCCTCATCATTAACCTTCTGGAGCGGCACCAGCAGCAACTGAACGCTGCCTCAACTGTCCGCTGTTGCTTAGCGATGGACAATCAACCACACTAAACAGACACACAAATCAATAATAGTTGGTCCCGCATTGGGGATGGACCGGCTCCGCTTTCCCCAAGATGTTTTGTAACCAAGATGGTTTCTGCATAGAGCTGGTTAAAGAGCTGATGGACAAATACAAGTGAAACAGTGCAAGAGTTGAAAAGGGGAAACATTTGTAACCATTTTGGAGCTGCTGATGATGGAGTGCTGCAGCGTACGTGCACACAGTGCAGATAAGACGCTATTAGGACTTTCAAAAAGTGATTTGGAAATGGCGTATTTTCAGAAATGACTTGTTTGTGTATGTGTAGCTTCACCAGCAGTGTGCGGTGTGTCTCACAGATGTACCCAGGGTTAACCAGACTGGTGAAAGCACCAAACCTCTGGCCCAAGAGTTTGTAAACTTTCCCAACCACACGTGTGGAGCTGGGCATCTGCTGCTGAAATGTAGGCCCTGTCATGTGCTAAGCCCTGGGGTGATAGCATAATTAAAAGGGCCCTGATGAACGCATGACATTGGTTCAAAATATCGTCCACAAATCCAGTAGAAAAATATACAGAAGGGATGAAGAACAGCGTTTTTGTGTGTCACATAAGTTAGCGTGTTGCTGAAGGAGCAGGCAGTGAGCAGTGTGGGATATGGGGCTCCCAAGGCCCTCTGCTGCATGACATATGTCTTCCATTACAGTTCATTTTCAAACATTTCTTCAGGACTTGTGGCTTCACAGTGTGCATGAGAAGGAGGATTAGGCCCTCCTGAAATTGATTTATTTCTGCGCCCTAACTGTTTATTAAATATAATTGACCATCAAAGTTGTCACAGAGAGGAGAGGGAAAAAAAGGAGCCGCTACATGTACCGCAGAAAGGGAGCCTTCTTTGAAAAGGTATTTATCTAAAGAATGTCTTAGTTAGAGGCTGGACTGGGAGGCAGAAAATAGGTCATATTTCAACCACTAATACTACCACACTTGGTGGCTGCAGGATTAATTAGAGCCAAAGTCATAATAAATGTGATAAGTTGTCTCGAGTGAAATAGCAGGCTTATGCAGCGCTCAAAAAATGGGCTACCTAAAATAACTCTCTAAATATTCAATATTGAAAATCCCAGTATATCTCACATATACACCAATTCCTCTTCAAGTTAATGAGAATTTTACCCGAGTTATATTCTCATGAACATTTCATTAGACATAAGGTCAGAGAACGTCATTCTAGCTGTGAGCGTGACTGGGAGGGTCTGTTTCACTTAACAATGGCAGGCCGACGTGAGGCAGCAACAGATCCTGAGTGACTGACATCAACCATATCAGCACTCAGAGTGTGTCACAGCCACGGTGGTCTGAGTGTCATTATCTGTGTCTCAAACAGACATATGTCTAGTGCCTTTTAAATGCCACGCAGATGCCAGACACAATACCAAAGGCCACATTTCTTTTTTTCCTATCTGTGTCGTAAGACTGTTTAAAGACAATCCCTCTTTTAACTCTCAAAGGCAAAATGATAAAAGCCATTAAACAATTACTGCTTATTATGCTCCTATCATATCACAGATTGCTGTTTCTTTCTCTTCCCATTGTGTTAATGACAGAACACTTAGTTACTATTATTAAGTAGAGTGTGAGAAAGGACAAACATGTAATTTAATTTTACAGTAACTGTCTTTAACTGAGGGCGGCACGGTGAGGTAGCGTGCGTGCCTCATGGCAAGAAGGTCGCCGGTTCGATCCCCTGGTCAGGCGGGGGCCTTTCTGTGTGAAGTTTGCATGCTCTTCCCGTGCATGCGTGGGTTCTCTCCGGGCACTCCAGTTTCCTCCCACAGACCAAAAACATGCTCATTAGGTTAATTGGTGACTTAAATTTTTTAATTTTTTTTTATCTTAATTGTCCTTATGTGTGAGTGTGAGCATGAATGGTTTTATGTCTTTGTATGTTGCCCTGCAACAGCTGGGATAGGCTCCAACCCCCCTGCAACCCCGAAAGGGATGGTTGAGTATAGACAATGGATGGATGGATGGATGTCTTTAACTGAAGATGTCATTGATGTCATTCAGCAGAAAAACAAATGTTTTATGTTGTCACATATATTGTTAACTAATGAATGCCGATTAATTCCCACTTTGGCCACCTATAGTTGCTTTACATTTATGGAGATATACACAGAATTTTCATAAGATGGTTTGAAGAGTTTGGGATATTTGAAGCGTGGAAATTTGGATTTTCAGAACTATACGCATAATGGAAACCAGGCGCTAACATTAGCCTGTTAGCCATGCTTTTACTTTGCGACGTCAATGCTGCACTCTGAAAAATCAATTCCAAACCTGTTTTCTGATACACAATCACACCATGTCCTTACAAAAAGAGAGATAAAGTTAATAACAACACATATATTCTGTTATACCCAGAGAGGATAGAAAGTAAACTTCTATTTTATTACTGGCAACTGTTGGAGAGAAGCCCTTGCTTTCTCCTCAGCTTCCCTATCTATTAAGTGGAGCGTGTAGTGCAGCTGAGAAATGAAGGCACGAAGCGAGACTATCTTTAAATGGCTGTGGTCCATTAGCAATACCTCCCCAAATCACAGGTAAGGTCGCTTAGATGTTGTGCTTTTTCTGTGTGTGTGTCTGATTGATGAAAGTTAATGTGCCTTTGGGTCACATTAAGAGAAATAGAGTAAAGCTACAGAAAAGCAGCACTGTTTAACTAACACAGGTAGCGCCGGCTAGAAATAGCTGCAGTGAAAGTGATGAATTGGGCATTTTGTTTTTGATGTTGTTTCGGTGCCCACTTAGCCGTGGCTCCTTTTTTAAAGTATCGATTTCTGTAAGTTGAGGTACAGAGCCTCAGCACAGGGATTGTGTATATCAGCATGCTTCTGTGCCATTGTGGCTGCTCAGACTACAACTAAAACAAGTAGAAAAACTGTCCCGTCCTATATTTGATTGCTAATGTGGGTTGTTACTGGCGTCAGTGACAAGCCATAAGCCTGCCTCTTTTTTTTAACTTCGCCTTGTGAAAACTCATAAATCGAGTTAAGGTAATGCCAGGCTGCTGTTTGAAAAGGCTTTCCCCTCATTTTCCATTCTTCCTTGAATTTCCAGCCTGTGTCACACTTGAGTTGAACTCTTTGGGCCTGGAAGGTAACAGGAGACTAGATCTAGACTGTCTATGCCTTTGAGCAACACGGTCTTCTCTTTGGTCTTAATTATCCACATGAAGGTCATATCACCAAGGGCACAGCATATCGTTCAGATCATCTCTCGGCTGTTGTGATGTGGTCAAAATGAGCTGTCGTCCTGTCATAGAATTACCCTGGAAAGTCACATTCAATCCTCAAAATGATGAATAACATTAGGACTCTGAAATGTGTTGATGGCAGGGAAGAATCAGTGTGATATATCCTTATCCATCATCATTTTCTATTTTATCGGTTTTTTTTGCCTTTTTCATCAACGGCATCCACTCCTGCTGTCGATACAGTAGCAAACTGAAACTGTAATGATCTGTGTCATTGATGAAAGCTCCCCACATAACTGAGCTGCAAGCGATTTCTCAGAACACTGACTCTCAATCATTTCCAACATCTGGAACAACTATGGAATACATAAACAAAGAGCTGGGGTGGGGGATGGGGTTGGGTGCCATCGTCACAAGGAATTCAAAGGAGAGTGAGGCAGTTTGAGACAGAGGGAGTTGAGAGTTTACAAGATGGAATGTAAACAGTACTGATGGATGGGTCAGTAAAGCTCTCTGTTGTCCTGAGGAAGTCTGGTCAAGAGCTGCAGGACCCCCGCTAACAGTCCCGGATTATGTGGAAATGGGATCTCTGCTCTGGGGAGAGCATTCCTCTGCTCGTGCTGTGCTCTTACAGTGAATGAAAGTCACATCTGAGGCTGCCCTGCGACATTCTGACCCACTGCCTCGCAGGCTGTGGAGTTTGTAGATAATGTACAAGTGATGTTCAAACACAGTATTCCTCTTTGCAAAGCCCATTTCAAAGCTTCCCTCATTTAGCCATGCTGAGGGTAACTGCCACGAGACCGAAGTCAAACAATGGAGTGGGGAGAATTTTAAGGGTGTTGCCAAGTTGAAAATGATGGATGGGAATGGAAAGACAAAGGGATGATTAAAAATGTTATTGTGGTACTATAAAAGAGCTATGCAGTTAGTGAATGGCTAAATATAAAGCATGCAAGAAAATCAAATGGACAGGTGTTGGTTGCTTGGGGAAATTTTAGGGGAAGTGAAAAGCGGAACAAAGAAAAAATGCACATAAATCCACATTCAGACTGAACAATAAAAAGTGCATCCAAAAAGTGCTTTGTATCTCTGCTTTTGAAGCCAGAGTCTGATATTTGAAAGTCATATTTGTGTCAGGTTATTTTACAATGCCTGACAAAGATCTCTGTTGGATCAAAACGTTGCTCGAACTGCTTGGAGCTATCAGCACAGTGTGTAGGTCTTCAGTTTGTTTTTTGATGCAGCACCTGCAGATGTGCGGACCCTACACTCTGTTCCCCTCATGTCCAGAGTGATTTTTAGCGATGCAGGGCTCAAGGGATGATATCTCAACAGCTATTTGATTGGACTGCCATGAAATTTGGTACAGACGTTCACGGTCTCCTGATGATGAAACCAACTCATTTTGGTGATACCTTGACTTGTCATTGAGCACCACCACCACCAACATGCACTGAAATATCTCATCTACCAGAAATTGTTGGATGGTAAAATGAAACATCACACTTTTTTTTTACTTTATTGCTGTTTCGTTTTCCATTTCCTACGGACCCTCAATTTTGGCTTTTAAAAACATGATCATAATCATTCTGTTACCTTAACCAGATGTTTATTGTTGTAACCCTGACAGCTGGGGCACCTAAGCTTATTTTAACCCCTTTTTTCCCTAACCTTAACAAAGTACTTATTTTAATCCAAACCTATAACCTCTTTCTAAATCTAACTAGGTCGTTTTTGTGCCTAAATTTAACCAAATCATGGCACTGTGACATCATAAAAATGATTTTTTCCAATAGTTATTTGTATCAGTGTTGGAAGACACTGACAAATGATGACGAGCGTCAGATGAAAAAACACTTCTATCAGCTTAATGTTCTAGAGAACATGAGCAGACAATGTTGATGTTAATTTGGACGACTTTGCAAATGATTCAATGCTAAAATGCTAAGCCAAAATGGCAAATGTGGGAAACATTATAACTGGTGAGCATCAGCTTTTTATCATTGTCATTGTGAGCATAAGTTGATATTAGCAGTTAGCTCATAGCATGACTGTGCCTGAGAGAGAGTCACTTGTATGGCTGTACACTCTTTGTCAACGTATAATGCAATTTATTTTCCTATTCAATTTTTCAGAGATACAGATAATATGCCTCTCTAAAGTACATTTTCCACTTGGAAATTCCGACTTCCTTTTAAGCCAAGCAGCCTCACATTCACACATGAATAGAAGGAGATATACATTTATATCTTTGAGCTCGCGGTGCTATTGACATACCCAGGAGACAAGCTTTCATGACAAAAGCTAATTTCCCCTCCAGATCTAAATCAGTTCACAAGGTCATACAAAATCTAACCCTCAGGATTACATATTAAACATCAAACTCAGGAAAAAAAACAAGCTGGAGAGGAATCTATCACACTTTTTTTATGTGGCTTCTTCTTATTATCGCATGTCCTTATTAAAGCACGGTTTTTGAGAAACACTCTAGCTCGCTTGTTCCAAGGCCAGAAATTCAACTGGCTTATCGGTGTAGCTGACTGTGCTGTATCCACACACAGATGCAGGGATGCATGCGGGACAATTGAGGCACGTCTGCTCCTGCAGCCTGAAAGCTGCTTGTCAGGTGAGAGCGATCTTTGAAACAAGGAGCCATCAGTCAGGTCCTGACCTGTCTAATGAGACATTTCTGCTCTGGAGAAGTGTCACTGATATGAATGATAGATAATGTTCAGAGTCACTGCTCTATTTGGTTGGCCTTGTCATAAAATGCTGGAATGTGCACAAGATGAGATTCAGATTTACAATGGAAGGGTGTCCTGATTACACTGTGTACAACCCAGATTGTCTTTTCAACATTATGAATATTAATGATAAAGCTATAGATATGAATGACTGCAGGTATATGTTTCCTGCGGATTACATGCCCTTTATAATGTAATAGCGATTTAACATTTGGAAGTATAATCCTGGCATTTGTTCTATGTCACATATTGTGCTCGGAGCAGAAATCCATTCTGAAGCAGAACTCACAGTTGCCGTTGCTTTTCCAATGCTTCCTGATTGTTCTTTTTTTTTTTTTTTTTTTTCAGTCAATATTTTAAAAAATGAACAGCTCTTTCCAAAAAATAGAAACCAAGGCTGTTATCTGTGAGACAAAACCTGGAACTGCTCCACACACACACACACACACACACACACACACACACACACACACACACACACACACACACACACACACACAAAAAAAAAACTGTGGGAATGACAGTGAGTTTGTTTGAATTTTGACTTCAAACCCGGCTTTCCTTTCTTGCAGTGATAACAATAATGGAGCAGGATGTGTTTGCCTCCTTGTAAAATTACAGTGGTTACTACCACACTCTTCACAAAGCTCTTACCCCCCCATCATTAATCGACCATCTTGTTTTGTTTGGAAAATAGATGGAGGTGTTCAAAGCCATACAACATACACACATTCTGCGTAAATGTAATTTATGACTGCAATGATCAACAGAAAGTCTTGATGCATATCAAAGCTCTGTTATATAACGGTCAGAAAAATCCCCCCAAACAAACTTCACATCCATACATTTTTGGAATTCTCATAATATTTACAAATGAGTGAAATATGTAACAGTTCTAATTAATGCAATTTGCATATACTTTACGAAGGTGCAGCAAGCTGTAGCCAGAAAGACATAATTGAGGCTTTAATGGATAATTTGTCGTTACATACCAATGAGGATTATTTGCAGTCATTTTCACACGCTAAATAATCAAAGTATGTTAGCCGAGAAGCTGCCACTGAATCATGTGTCAGCAGAACAAGACTATGAGTCTACAGCCACGCAAGCAGCCCTGGGAGGCTCTCTTAGGCACAGCTTTTAGGTAGTGCAAATGTTACACATATAATGCTGACAATATTCACCATCTTAGCTTAGCGATTAGCATGCTAACATTTACCGATCGGTTAAAAGTAACATAGTAGCATAGGCTGATGGGAATGACAGTTAAAATGCTCATGTAATGATAATGCTAGATGGTCAGGTTTCATCCTCTGAGGAGCATGAATGTCAATGAAATTGTTCTTGAGATATTTAGCCTGCGCCAAATCAACATAGGCGACAGCTTCTCTGATGATCAATTTTAGTACAATTCAGAATTTCTTTTATTTGAAACCTTCCCCATCTAGTTTCCTCCCAAATCTGTAACACACACACAGTATGTAGCTTATATTATAAATGCCAACAATCTCCTGTGTCAGGAGAGAGGAAGCAATGAAGATGAGAAACAGATGTAGCTCGAGAGTGAGAGAGTTATGGAGTTGGTTGGCGACAGTACTGTACTTTGCATAAGCCATATAGACTGACGTGCATTTTTAGTGGTAATTAGCAGAAAAATAAGACAATGTGACATCTTCCATAATCAGAATGTGTTGTTTTGTAGCCCGTCAATGAGTGTTTATGAAGCTTTGAGGCTAATTTACTGGTCTGGTGGTGTGTACTGTATGTCAGATGTGCACATTTGTAAAGCTTCCTATGCATGATGCATCGATGCAGTCACATTATAAGAAATAAAAAACGGTTTTGTCTCACTGTATTTGACTGAAAAACTCAACAGTGTAAATATCTTAAATTGGGGCATCAACTCTATCAGTGAAAGTCCCAGTAGACCATGTATGTTAAATATAGACACATGGCTATTGTGTTTACTTTTGATCATTGCCTTGATTTGAAGAATGCCACTCACCATCAACACCCTGAACGAGTAATCTTTAGCAGATGTTCTCTAATGCCTTGTCCAAAAGTGTTTCATTTGGCGCCTTGACAGAACTAAAATAGAACATTTCTTACTACCAGTGCAAAGGGTGGACTTGAGGTTGTCATGTCTTTGTGGAAAATGTTTTTAGAAGTATTTCCCTTTGATCAGACATCAATTCTTTTCTTCATTCTTGGGAGTGAAGTCATTTCTCTCCACATTAAATTCCATTTTCTTCCAAAGTTGAGGGCTTGGGGCCAGAGAGATGCAGTGAGAGGAATCAAATCCTTATAATTATGTAAAAGCTCTTGTGGAGATCTGTGTGAAAGTGCAAATCATCTTTTATCATTGATTTACATGAAATTTATGTGAGATCACAGTTAGGTCTTCTTCTCGGTATTTGCTCTTCTGTAAAGCCTGGTTACATTCTCTAATTTCAGGCTCCTGAAATGTTTGCTGTTTTATATTGACTTAAACCAGCCGCGCCTAAACTCTCTACCTCAGTGGGCCGAACTGAAACTTAATGGTGGGCCACGGGCGAAAAGCAACACCTTCTGTATTGTACCTTTAAGATGCAAAATGGTACTAGGATCCCAAGTTCCCTTAATTGACTAACTTCCTGCAAGTATCACTCT
Source organism: Chaetodon trifascialis (assembly GCF_039877785.1). Classification (NCBI taxonomy): domain Eukaryota; kingdom Metazoa; phylum Chordata; class Actinopteri; order Chaetodontiformes; family Chaetodontidae; genus Chaetodon; species Chaetodon trifascialis. The sequence continues at coordinate 22,866,320 of NC_092058.1, read as the reverse complement.
GCACACTGTTCTTAAATTATAAAAAAAATGTTTGCATCAGGTATGTGGCCATGTGACTTTATTCCACTAATTAAAATTATTTACAAATTACAGTTGGTAGCAGAAACATGCAAACAAGCTTACGAATGTGCCATAAGGGCAGAGAAAAAGCCTGCTACCATGTAAACATGGATGTAAACAATGCAGGATTTAAAAATGATAGAAATCAAATTGCAAATTAGCTGAGGAGGACCATGACATGAAAAACTTATGGGCAGACTTTGGGTTTTTGGTAAAACTGCTGTTTCAAAGGTCAAGAATGAACTTTGGCATTCAATGACAAGACAGATACATGCTTGTAGATAAGAAGTAAAACACATTAGATAGAAAGTGAATGTGGCTCAACAGCTTAAAGTGGAATTATTTGATTGGTCAATATGAAAAGAATCTTTTCTTTCTATGTAGAAAGAGAACCAACAGAATTCTCAACAGAAGGCGCCATTGTCATGGAAAAAATATAAATACAATTGTCTTACTTTGTTTTCTAAAAGGAGCAGATCTTTGTTCTGTTGCAGAATAAATAAAATGTAAAAATTCTGCTGGATTTGAACTGCGAGTTGAATACATCTTGAATTTTGCTGATTATTAATGAAACCATTTTCCATGTCCTTGAGGAGATGCTTTGATCTGTATTACAGTGAGTGGGATACCGTTCTAAAAATGTACCAATGTTCATATTAAACATGAAACGTTGGAGGCCAGATGCTGAGGGTTTTGACGCTGCCCAGGCAGGTTTACTCATGCAAGGTGATGTGATCCCCTTGAGCTTAACACCAGAATGAATCTGCTTCCTGTGTCAGCTCGTCAGACCTCTTGGAACATCTGCTCCTGTTTAGCATCAACACTTGCAGACTTCCATCAGGCAGATCGGACTGTTGGCTATGTTAGAACCTCCATACTCACCATCTTTATTAAAATGAAGATGAACCAAATCAAAGCTCCAATGAAGTCCCTCTGCTTTTGGCTCTCAATTCCATACACTGTGGTTTTATTTGTGTGTGTGTGTGTTTTTTAAGTGCACAGCTCTCAGAGACTCAGGAGAACATCAGTGGTGGGAAATTTAATACAATCAAGCAAATTCCTTCCAGTGGCACTGCCCTGCTTACAACCTGGACCTACTATCTAACCTTGCTCATCTCATACAGACTGCCATGAAGGCTATGTGGAGGGATGAATACCAGTCTCCCCAGTCAATATATGAGCACTCTGTTCTCAGGAATGCATAGAGAGTGTTGTCCAACCCATTTCATATTCTCCATGCTGAGTATGAGCTCTTACCCTCTGGCAGAAAATAGTATCCCAACGGTTTTAAAAACTGATCTGTACCTACCTCAGGCATTGTGCAACAGCTTTATAGTGTTCTTATCACTGGTTGTGTAATATGTGCAAAATGTGTAATAAGTGCAGTATGTTTGATCTGTCTGACACACTGAATAACAGATTGTACTGGTGCTTTCTTTAGAACCCCAATTTCAAAAAAAGTAGGGAAGCTGTGTAAAACAGAACGTGATAGTACGCTAATCCTATTTGTAAATTGATGCTTATTCTGAATTTGATACCAGTGACACATCCAGTTGGGACAGGAGCAACAAAAGACTAGGAAAGTCGTGGAAGGCTCCAAAAACACCTGTTGGGAACATTCCACAGGTAAACAGGTTCATTGATTGCACTAGACAATGTAAAATTGTTCCAGAGTGTCAGTTTGTCTGGAATAATTCATAGAGATGTAGGAAAACCTGATGTGGAAACTCAGTGATAGCAAGTGTCTGTATGATTTGGCCTTCTTGGTGGACATTACCAAGAACCTCTCAGGGCTGAATCTCAAGCTCCGGCCAGCTTCTGAGCTCTCTGCTTCCAAATGTGAAATCATCTGGGGACACACTGTGCATTTTCCTGTTCTGCAAGAACAAAAACTCCTATGACATCTGAATATGCTGGTGAGTGTAAAAACTCCTTCATGCATGTGGTGAGAGGTTTCAGAACATGAAAAGTAAAAAAAGGGAACTGATCATATTTGTGGCACTGTTAATGTGGAACCAGATGATGTTCCTGACAACCCACAATGTGAAATCACTCAGTTGTGAAGCAACTACCTACTACTGTGAGAGGTTCTTTTCAAAAGTGCCTCTTGCAAAGATTCAGTTCCACTCAAGACTGACTGACCCAAACCAAAAGGAAAAATGTCTGCACTTGTATGAGACTATCCTTTCTTCCCCTTGGTTCAGTGCTGAAGTTGTCAAAGCAAACGTTTGTCCTGTTAGCCATCAAACTGGAAAACACTAGAATCAGAAAAGCCTTTATTGCCACCATTGTCAAGGTAACATTAAGTGAAGTGAACAAGTTTCCAGGAGAGAGAGAAACATGGCAAATTCATAATGTAACAACATCATGGTAAATCAGAATCGAAATTTTGTCTAAGCGGCTAGAACTTTGTCAAAAGGCTATATGCCAAATTTACAACGTCATGCTGAATCACAAGTTGTCATGTTTTACAAACTGAACGTTGTATACATTTATTTTTTAAATTGTGTTACTTTGAAAGAGTATTTGACATAGTGGGCTCCCCATAGATCAGAACAAGTCAAATCCTAACACTTCACTTTATCGACAACACCACCTAAAATCTTTTATGTCACAAAGAGTTACGTATTAGGTCAGCATAAGTCTAATAGAATAAGTAGCACCACACTGCCATAAAATAATAATGATCTTCTGGAATTGGTATGTCTGTTATTGTCACAATTGTTTTCACCTAAAGCATGTTCCTGAAAGGCTCTAGTTGGTAAATGGCCTTTCATTCAAATGAATTGTTGCTTTGTCAACAAGGCATCTGCCAAGTTTACGAGAACTTTGTGCTTAGTCGATTGCTGTATTGTTTCTGGCAGATTAGGCACGTCACAGCAGGCAGGACCACTTTGTGCACGTCAGAAAGTTACATTTTGTTGAGATGCTGCGGGGACGTAAACACACGTCTTATTGGATCACTTTATTTTGCATTGATATAAACGTTTGTGTTGGAATCTCTGATCAGAATGATTTCAGTCGGGCTGTCCATGTAAGCACAGATATTATCTTGTATTCTGTTGCACTGCAGGTCAGTTACCCACTGGGAGTACAACAACAACTGAACTGACCTGAGATACTGCAGAGAGGTACTGACTGTGGCCTGAAAATGTCTCTTCGGGTTAGTGTGACCTGACACGTTTCACTGCAGGTCATGGTGCTGATGAGTCGGAGGCAGCAGGAACAGGAAAGAACCCGAGAGATGTGTTCTAAAATTCCTCTGTCCTTGACTGCAGGGACTGTCAGGGTTGATTCGTTCTGTCATGCTAACTCCTCTCATGACGTAAATCTCGACGACTACGCTGCTGTTCTTTCTCAGACGCCACCTGGCCCACGTCCTCCCTGACTTTCTGACCTCTGGCTCAAACTGCCACTGGAAGCAGATGAGGGCTGCTGTGTTCACTACATACAGTGTTTGGAAATATGAAAAGCTGTATTAACAAGCTGGCCTTATGACATATATTTCATGTACATGGATGCAAATCGGAAGATAGAAAAACAGGCAACATTCCTCATGAGCTGAACAAGCGCATTTATCAGAAACCCTTTGTAGGGTTTTTAAACCAAGAGAGGCTTAATCAAAGAAGATTTGCTGCTGTTACCTCACTAACGCTTATACATGGGCATCCAGGTCAAGTCAGTTGCTGCACCAAGCTGCAGCCACCTCCCCTGAGCAGCCTGCATGTGAACAGAGATTGGACAGAGTAAAGACAGCTAAATTAGACCCTGCAGATAGCGGTAGAGGGACTTTCCTCTCAGAATCAGCAGGGAAATGAGGAGTCAGAGAATCAGATGGAGTACATTAGTGGTCCAGAAGCCAGTGCGGCTGGGGAAAAATGTGCCTCTGATGATAATGAGTCTAACAGGGCATCCACTACACCCTCACCGCTGCTCTGCTTCCTCATGATGTTGCAGCAAAGGTATTGACGAAGGCGGGCCGTAACCAAAACTATATCCTACAGGAGTCATGTTGTCTCAAGCTCAAAGACATCTTTGTGCATCACTCAGACTCAAACAGCATGGGACTGACACCATCCAGGCCTTGTTTACACATTCAAGAGTCTCCTATCAGATATAGGAGGGTGAAAGGAGAAAAGACACAATGAGAAGTGGAGCTTATCAGTGGCTTGCGCTGTGATTGTGACAGAGCTCGTCCTCTCCCCTGCTGGAAAGCACTCAAAACAAACAACTTCTGACCTAAAAGCATTCTCCCTGCCGTCTCAGACATCTCATGGCATAACCCAGCAGAAGTCCACAAACCACCAAATTACATACCTAATATTCCCTCTGTTGGGCTGTTGAATGTGGATGTGAAAAGTGAGTGAAAAATCAGCGAGATGTTGAGCGTCTTAGACAAGCAGGCACCAAATAATTGAACGTCACGACTCAATTAAACGTGTAAGTTATGTCAGTGTAGGTTGGCAGCTGTGTAGCACACTTTGAACATAAAAAAGAACATCTGGATGAACCGCTTTTTCTTGTTAACATGGATTTTCTGCACAGGTCTTGCCTTCATGTTGTTATTTACAAGTTGGTGTCAAAGTAACAACAAGAAGTATTGCACAAGCCAGCATGAGAGTGCAAGCCCCATAATTGCCAAACCACTGGAAGAGGAAATGTAATCATATACAGAATACAAATTATGGCCCAATAAAGATTAGGTAACAGCATGAACAAATTAAAGTGCTGTGAAAACGGAAGGATTAGCACAATTACACTCATTACACAACATCCATCTCTCCAACCTGAGTCTGGGCTAAAAAACACAGAGAACAGGAAGGCAGGAATCCATAAAAGTGGAGGAGGGAAAAAGGGAGGATTGTGAGGAATGTTGGAATCTCTTAATGCACACATCCAGGTTGGAGGCAGAAAATAGCAACATGTCTGAACAGCAGTTGAAGGAATCCTAAGTGGACCCGAAGACATAAGTAGCTGCAGGGCTGCTATAAAAGCAAAATAAGTGATACAGCACAACACAATGGAGAAATGTCACATGAGACGATAATGTTTTTTAATAGGGAACATCCGCCTCATGAGTCAAAAAAAGACGCTCTCAATCTTATCTGGGCCAGGTTACTTGACAAGCAACCTCTCAGATGATGAGGATGCTCATAAAATAAAAGCTTGCCTGGCATCGAGCCAGCTATTTGTTGTTTCTTCAAATTAAAATCAGTTCTGCACAGTTAAACAACAGGGAAACCTTCCCAATCAGCAACGGTAATGACAGTACATTATCCTCTATTTACTTTTGCAACTTTGAACGCTAATTGCAGGACTGGCTTCATGACCATCCATGCGAGTCGAAGCTTCTAAACACCTAGATTTTAAGTCAACTCTGCGGTTGTTTTCAGAAACCTGACTGAAAATTCTATTTTATTTGGGCAGATACTGATTCTAATGATTGGGCAAAGACCATCAGAGTTATTGTGATAATTAAACGAGAGACAGAGGTGGTGATGATGGCACTGGTGGCGATTACAAGTGCTGATTGGTATAATGAGGATGATAATGATGAGAACAACTATTACAACAATTAGTGGAAGCGGAAAGAGGGAGACAGACACAGAGATCAGTGTTTTCATATGACCTCATCTTGTTAACGTCTCATTAGGAAATATTCAGGCTATGCTCACTTGTGTCAGGGTAATTATTTTTAAAGGTCATAAAACATATAATGAACTAAGTGTATGAAGACACAGATACAGATGCTGCTCAATAGAAGATTGTGTGACAGAACAAGAAAGGATTGTTAAGTCAGCTCACAATTAATTTGATTTTATAAGAATTTGGTGCACGCAGAGGCACCGTGGCTAATTTCTCGGAGCAGCAATCAGCCATTGTGCCAAAACAAAGAACTGGCGTCCACAAGTTAATTTAAAATGTGTGATGAGCGCACAGTTCGCTTCTCAATGGATCTCATGCTGCTTCCTTTAATCAACACAACTCCTCAAAAAATTTCCATTCCTCTATCCTCTGTTCTTTCTGGCCTTGTGAAACGACAAAACTGTCAGAATCAAAGTTTTAAATGGCAAGTTCAGGTCAAACAGCTATACACACACAGAAAAAATCCCCCAAAACACATAGTCTTTCCTGAATGCGCCGCTGAATCGCTGGAACGGGAGCACGCTGTAGCTGGTTTTCATGCTTTGACCCTCTCTCAGGCTGAGGCATTTAAGCTCATGCACATCCTTCAGAAGTTCAAGGGGAGAAAAAGTGAAAGGAAATCTGAACACATGACCCTCTTAAAGGATACGCCTCAACTGGCCTTTTGTATTGGCTTCGCTTGACAGACACCAGGTGCAGAAAGAAAACTTCTGTGGTGGTGGTGATGGTGAGTCTGAGATGGGTTTCACATCGTATATTGCATCATTTGGAGAAAAGCATTCAAATCACATAACGACACCGGAAAAGAGAGACATTATTTAATTTTCATTAAGCAACTTAAGGAACTTGTATTTGATAAATGGTTCCTAAAGTTGAACGAAAATAAACTGTTTTGCTAAGAAATTAGTGTATCCTCAGTTTGTTTTGACATTTGAATTTTACTTTCCTGCAGTGACAGCACAAAGTAGTGTTATGTGTAGGTGGGCGTAAAGAATAGTCCTGAATTTCATCTAATATCCAGCAGCTACAGTGGCACTAAACCAACTGACCTTGGGTTGACCTTGTTAGCTGTTGCTTAGTCATGTATGGTTTGAACATTGTTTTCGTTTCTCTGTGACTCCATACATCAGACCTACTAAGTTTCTGAGAGTTTTGACTTCAAACTCAAAATTGTTGAACTCAAAACTCAATAGTAAACTCTTTGTTTGCTATCAGCACGAAAGACAAATGGCTAACGTTAGCTAGATCCCTTCTTTTAGCATGGGGACAAACAAGATGTTAATGATTCAGTTGGTTTTGAAATAATGGGAATGAGTGCAATGGGGAAGCTAGGCTAATAAACTTTGACCTTGCGATTGGACGCTAGTTTGCCTATTTCTAGCTTCCACTTTTGAGCAGACACTAGTTAGCCTAGCTTGCTAGCTAATTTCCAAGTGGATAGAAACTTAACAGTAAGACAGGTCTTCCCAAATGGTTACTGCTGTAAAGGGACAGATGCTAGCACTAAATCACTCGCGGTTGTTAGCCAATGCTGTGTGGGCGTGTTGGGAAGAACCAAGAACACTTATTAAGGCCTACAGGATACATGAGTATGACATGTTGCAGTCATACTACTGACAGCACATCTCGCAATGGTGGCTCTCAATTGTCAGTGAACCGTCGCCATGGAAATGCCAACCAGAGACCTGAAGCTTGGACACTGTTTCCATAAATGTGGCCATCTGAAAATTCAAAGATATGCTTAATATCTCTTATTATTATATCTATATAACATACTTACATTTCCTTTGCTTTACTTTTCCTGAATTGAGAAGGATTTTCTGCAGTTAACTGACAAAAACCATCACACACACACACACACACACACACACACACACACACACACACACACACACACACACACACACACACACACACACACACACACACACACACACATGCCCACTCCAGAGAGAAAAGAAAGACAAGCTCTAATAGGAGAGAATGGATTCTGGGTCAACACCTGGTAATCCTTACATCAGTGAAGGGGAGGGCATTGACATTTTCCAGAAAGCGCCATACAACATGCCTATAATAAGAAGGTCAACTAAATTTCAAATTGGGCCAGGCTGGAACAAAGACGGTACAGACGCAGGATATGTGAAACCTTTAGATCTGAAATTTAAAAACAAACACATTAATCCATCGAGTACTGAAGGCAAAGCTGAAAAGAACTTGTGAAATCAAATTGCGTGTTTTTATCTGCGGCAGCTACAGCCTCTGCTGGAAATTTTGAATAGATCTTTTAATCACTGGGTTGGTGATTTGAACTTCTAACCAGATAATCTTGCTTTGGCAAAGACAGTAAAATGTTCTGCCTCAGCTGTATTTATAGGTTGGCTTTGGTTGCTTGTGCGTTTGCGTGTGTGCACATGCATGTGTAGAACCACAGTCATTAAATGAAAAAGCACATGCAGTCAATGTTTCAGATGATTTCTCTATTTATAGACGTGTAGAGGATATGATTAAGTTGACCCAACAGAACTTTTCCTAGAGGAGTGTCTGTTCTATGTCCAGAGACGGCAAATCTGGCTCGATTCCTCTGTAGGCAAATTGAAAATCCCAGTGTAATTCAGATGCCAAATTAGAGCAAACAAGCTTCAAAGGACAGAGAGCTAGTCATCTCAGCCAGTGTGTAGTGCTACTTCCAATCCCCCTCCCAATCTGATGGGCTGTGATGCAGGCGGGGGAGAGTGAGAGGCCAGACATGATAGAGGACTCCTGTGTTCTCACTGTGAGTCTGGCAACACAATAACGCCCCCTGCTGCCTGACCAATCTCACCCCCCACCCCCAGAGGCACACACCACTACACACCCTGCTGCTCCAGCCCCCCAGCCTGGCTGCTGAGAGCCTCGCCTGGCGTGGTGTGTGACCTCACGACTCAGCCACTCTTCGTGCAGACCCATCACAATAATGAACTCCTCGACCCCTCAACCCTTCTCCTCACCACACAGACTCTCACAAAAAAGCTCGCCAGAGCTGTGCATTCCTCAAGGTTTGGCTTGGAGAAAGCCCCCCGAACCACATCTGGTTTTGTTTTGCTGAGATCTCTCCCCACATTCAATTGAGTCTTAAAAATACGGTTTCAAGTAATAAATGGAGGGTTGTGCTGCTTATTTGTACACTGTATGATGAAATTACAAGGGTTGTAATTGGTTACTTCCATAATTGCATTGAAAGTAATTCATGTTCTGCCTTGGGGATGCCAAATGAGATAAACTGAAATGATGATACCAGTGGAGAAAGCAAACATTTATTGGATCTTCTCTGTGGATCCTGACATTTCAGCTCCAGGAACATTGTGCAAGCAAGCACTGATGGAATTGGTTTGGGCTGTGGCATGTTGGAGTGTGTGTGTGTGTGTGTGTGTGTGTGTGTGTGTGTGTGTGTGTGTGTGTGTGTGTGCGCGCGCGCGCGCGTGTGTTTGTGTGTGTGTGGGTGACACTGAGTCGTACTATTATTAGAGAGCCACTGGAGGGCAGTGAAAGTACTACATGTGGCAGGCAGGATCATCACTGTTCAAGTATGTGCATGTAAGCCCGGTAAACAATCAGCAGGGTGTGAAAGAGAGGTCATGCATCATTGGCGTAGAAACACAAACATGGAGCTCTCCCTTGTCTGTCCCCCAGTGTCTCTCCTTGGCCTCTCCTTCTCTGTGCATTCCCATGACCTACTGCCGTGCAAATTTAAGAGACTGCAGAGCTGTTGGTCGAAATATTCAAACTGTGATAGACACATATGAAATTGGTTTTGAGTTTGTGTTGTTTGTGCTGTGATACAACAAGCAGAGTCTCACTCAATATATGATGTGCCAAACAAAAAGGTTTGGTGCTGCAGAGCTCCTGAACAGAGAGTTAACATTATGGCTGTGCATGTACAATAATAATAGCTTGTTGCTGCTGTTTCTCAAGGGACTGGTTCTTTTGTATGTAAATTAACTGAGACAAGGGTATAAGGAAATAATCCCGCTGTAATAATACTGTAACAACATCATGGAGCCATGGAAGTTAAAAAGACATACAGTGAACAATGCAACTGCTCTGTTGAATATATCTTTCATCAGGCCCGTGTTGCCCGTCCAGACTTTGCAGTGATTGGCAGCTGCACGAAACAGTTTTTAGTAACAGCAGTAATTCAATCAGATGATGTAAAAGCCCACCAGCAGGCTGCAGCTCTCCATGCAAGAATGATCTTACAATGGTCTAATAAAAGAGAAATATTACAAAGTGTGCCAAATGACAATTTACAATACCACCACATTTTGAAATAAAACTCTCAATTTCAATAGTTAAAAAAGACAATCTTTTAAAATCAGGGGAAAAAAGCACTTTGAGTGACTACTCTGCTTCCTGAGAGGACAAAGGTAGCACCATTGTATTAAAAACCGAGGGCCGGTGAGGCAGAATTGCATTTAGAGTCAGGATGCACAGCTGCATAAGAACCGTGGGCCTCTGGGTAAACTGGATTCATGTTTTAGACCTAACCTACAGTTAAAGCCTGTTCTCGTGTTGGGCGCTTCAAAAAGAAGAGTGAGAGTGAAGAGTGTCTTTTTAGTGCAAATCACAGCATACTGCTCAAGAGCTCAGGTCACATGCTGACACTCGCAGAGGTCACACGGGGAACGACCTTAACTTTCATGAAAATCTTGCTCTGAAACTGGCGGACAGTTGACACTATTTTCTCCCTGCTTTCCTGCTGTCATTCACCTGTTTATTCACATTAAATCAGTGGGCGACCCCTGCGGGACTGCATCATAAAGTTGACAGGTAGCATCGCTGTTGTCCTCCAGCCTTGGCTAACCTTGTACATTACCACCCTGAAACAGTGTTTGCATTGATTGCATTTGCGATATCCTACAAAACTCGAATACCCTTGGTTTTCATTGTTTGGTCTTGCAATGTAGATCACCCCAGATCACCCTGTCTAAACAATGACCTATTAAGATGTGAGAGGACCCATCTAGCAAGTGCAAAGCTGTTTAAATCTCTCAATCTGGTTATATAAAGCACACGCAGTAATGCCTTGTGCTCACCAGAGCAAGTTTGGCTGCAGAGCAATCATGTCAAAGTTTTCTAATGTGGTTCCAAAGAACACCTTGATGCCCTTGAAGTAGAGGGAAATGACAAACATGCTGCAATTCAGAGGAAACATTTTTTAGTGACCCAACTCTGTCAAAGGCAGAATCAGAAACACAAGGAATGCTCAAATGGTGTTAGTTTCTGTGAGGGCCTCATGCAGAGGAATTATTGTGCTATGCTATGTGTATCACAGAGGGAACATGGCGAGATCAACAACAACGGATTGACAGTGGTGCCAAGAGGATATCTGAGGGCCAATTTGCTGAGGAAAGATCCAGCAACTGAGCAGCTGATCCCTTCAGATAAGAGCACAAAGCACATTTTCAGATTCTTACAAAAAATATTCAGGCAGCCCAGACTGTGCTTTTCATATTACCAGTTTACAGCTACCATTCAGTTTACAACTAGCATGTTTAACGGCCAAAATGATCTAAAGTCCATGCTTGGGTATGGAGAAATACAAGACAGATGAAATCCAAGGTGTGCAGAGAGGTGTTACACCCCCACTGCTTCACGGCAGGAGAGGGCTGTAAAAGGTTGTTTTGCAGGTGTTGCAGTAAATCACGTATATTTCAGTAAACCATTATGTCATAAAACATCTTTTTTGCAGTCTATGCATTCAGGCAAAAACCTCAAGGTTGCATATTTTTTACGCAATCTCAATTTGTGTATGACATCAAAATAAGGTGGGAAAATTAAATAAAAGTGGAGGTTGAAATGAACTTTAAATCCCACTGAAAGGACTCCTCTCGAGCTTTAACCCCTGCTATTACCATCACATATTCTCTGAAACGGCTACTTCCAGTGATTTGATGTGCCATGGAAAGTAACAATTGTAATAGTATGTACTTAGCTGTTTAAGCCAAAACAATTTAAGCGGAAATGCTATAATTTGCAAATTCAACTGAAATTGAATAGAAGCACTGTGAACAGGTGTGTCATGTCGAGGATAGCCGTTTTGTCAGAGATACAAATTTGTGCCTCGAATTCTGTGCGAATTTAAAGTGACTCTCTATCCACAAGCTGACTCTTAAACAGTGGCCAGGCTTAAAAGATGGCCATGAAAAGGTTTTGTTGTCTTGCTCACAAACAACAGAGATTGTGGTCAGCTGGCATTTCTGTCAGTTACGATGGATTTAATTGCTGACAAGTTTTTACAAGGAAGAAATTATATGAACTTCCCAAACCACCCCTGCAGCATAATCCACTCCTCCACTGTCCATCTGTATGATCACTATGTTCCAAACGGTCATTGTTTTGCCAAAATTTGGCTAAATCGCCCCCCTCAAAGCTCTGTAAAGCTGTACATCTGTAGTGTATGTAGCTATATTTTAGCAAAGTGATGACAATTAGAATATACTGAGCATACGGAGGAAACGAAGTGGATTGTGCTGCAACAGAAGTTTGAGAAGTTTTTCTGGAAATTTTAAAACTCGTGTCTGTTGTAAAAACTTTTTCTCACATTGCCATTGATATGTTCCAAAAGTTGGGCCAAAATGTGCTTCTTCCGCCCTCCGTAAGATTTGTAGCTCTGTTGAAAGTAGCGCATTTAGTCATATTATGGCTGAGCAGTGAGTATTGAAACTTATTCTACATATTTATAGAGTGAAATACGTTACAGCAGAGTTTTGAGAAGTTTCTGGGGACTCTTAAGTGCCTCCCTCCTCTATCAAAATAACAGTGACATTTGGAAGAAGTGGCCTTCAATGAATGTCATTTCCCATAAACCCAAAATGACTTCAGAAGACAGCATTTGCGCATCTTATACAATATATATATACACATATATATAGCACATTGACGGCTGCTGTTCTTTGGAGTGATGTGTCAAAGCAGCTGCGAAAGTGGTCCTCCAAATGCATGCATGGCTATTGCAGTGGCTGAAAGTAACTAAGTACATTTACTCAAGTACTGTACAAAAAATTGACTTCCTTTTACTCTACTTGAGTATTCATGTCTTACTAAAAAAAAAATATCTAACTTACAATGACACCCACACTGCCACACTGGTATAATTACATGGGGGCTGTAGTTTTTTGTATGCTCTCAAAAAATCACAAAGGTTTCAACTGCTAATAGCAAGTGCTGCAGTGGATGTGGATTTGCCTTAGAATATGGAAAATAAACCCCAGGAACACATTTCTTTTTTTTTTTCAGAAACACAGATGAAAGTAATGCTGAATGAGAAATTTCATTGATTTACAGAAGCTGGTGGAACAGAGGCTAGCAGTATTCAAGCTAAGTACAGCTGCTCTCACCATGAAGCGGCTGCTAACTGCTAACTTTTTACAGGCACAAATCTTTCAAGCCTACAGATGGTGAGTGTTTTACACTCAAGAGAAAAAGATGAATTCAAAAGACAAAATCTCCTATAAGGCTGCATCCTTTCATTCTTAGATATATTCTCTATCATAAGCTTGTGTACTGAGTCCATAAATATGTTTACACTGGCAGTGAGAGACCTGCAGCGCATAATGTGTAGTTTCCCTCGCTAGTTTTTGTCTTTGAAGTGCCATACTTCATCCCCACCTCCCCCAGAGAATATGGTTTTGAAATTGATGAAAAAGCAAAAACAAACAGAGATGTGCTAAACGTTCATTTGATGAGCATCTATCTATCTATCTATCTATCTATCTATCTATCTATCTATCTATCTATCTATCTATCTATCTATCTATCTATCTATGTGTGTGTGTGTATATATATATATATATATATATATATAGGAAGCACACTGACTTTGATTATAATATGATGTACAATCTGATATCCGTGAGACTCTGTGATGTCTTGACCACACAGAACCCTGATTGGTAAGGCCAGATGATACTGGTTTACCAATGCCCTTTGATCACACACGCACGCACGCATGCACGCACGCACGCACGCACGCACGCACACAATATGTCTGAGCCTCCCATTTTATGTTTTATCTCAGATCGCTTTTAACAGTGCCTCTCTTGGGCTGCGCAATGCATCTGTCATACTATCCATCTCTCTTCTGAACCAGTGGCAGCATTGGGGGACGTCTGCGAGATGAGCACAGAGGCTCAATGGAATAAAACTGTGAATTTGTATGTGGCTGAGTGGGTGTGTTTGGCTACATTTATACTGCAGACCTTCATGCTCAGTTCTGAATTGCTGCTTATATCTGATGTTCTTGGATCACTGTTCCAGTCTATTCTAGGATGCATCTGATACCAATATGAACTGACAGCAATGTGGAGAAGATGGCATACAGAAGATGCCACATGTACAGATGCACATGTATGGCATACCCTGCTTGTTTGGACACATCTCGGTTACCTTCAACCTTTGACTAAATTGAAACATAGAAGCCAGGATACAAATCAAATGATCATTGTCTCTCTGCAGTAAGAAACACATTAAAGTCTGGGTGTAAAATCCAGAAAAAAATGCTTATTTTTGTGTATAAATTGATACAAGTGGGAGTGGCAGTTTGCTGTTTTCACTTGTAGCAGAAGTCCTTAGATGTGTGTCACGTGTCAGAGAAAAAAAATCTACATTGAGGACACCTTTCACAACAATGTGAATGCAGTCTTTATTGACGTACCGCTGTGTAAAAGCATGGTGCACAGATTTCAATAACAGAAGCACAGAAATGTAGAGCTGTAGGTCATAACCCTTTGACAAGCTGAGTGAGTGCACATCAAACCGGCTGTGCTTTGGCATGGTTATTGAAAAAATGTGAGGACAGAGCCCCTCCCTATCTTTTGAAGTGTCCAAATTACGATAGAGGAAAAAAGCCCTCCCAGGCCTGGTCTGATAAGGCAAGATTGAAACCTTATCGATTTTGGGTTATTCGAAAGCGGATATAAAATATCCGGAGCGGAGAAGACTCGGGGAGTGCTGAGCACAGTGGCAGGGACACTGGATTCCTTCCTACTCTTGTCACAGCATCCTTCTGTGCCCTGGGCCTCCTATCGCCATGCACTGTGGTGCTGGCAGTTAGTGCGACAGCTGGTCTCCATGCTTGCCTCCATTCTCTGTCCCAAAACACCCAGCTACCACGGTCTCTCATCAAGTCCTGTGAGCCAATCCAGGCTTTCATCTCCTGACAGCTGACAGCTGATGCGCCTCTACAGATGCTCATTTAAATCATTTATATAGCTTTCCACTGCTGAAGATACTGTACTCATGGGAAGCACTGAGATGTCTCTTCCGCTTGTTTTTTGGAACAGTTTGTGGATTGGACCTCACCTCGTTCATTACTCAGATAGTGGGGGTACTGTCAAAGTAGTACTGCTGCTTCAATCAGCTGTAATGCAGATATGACACAGTGCTCATAAGCCTGATGAAGCCTTGGCTCATAGCAATAGCCTGAGAGGCTCAGGGCGATTGCCTACTGCAGAGTCACAGGGCTTTGGTAGTTCCCACTTGATTAAGCCCGACTCAATGTGCTCGGCTCTCGTCTTAATTTAAAAATGGCAAGGGGAAAAAAATGTAATGAGAAAGTCAAATTCATAGATACGATGTAATTGACTTTGCTGAACATCTAGGAATCCGAAGAAGTTTGATTAGTGGAACCTAATCATAGTTTAATTAGTGGACTTAGACTAGATACAGCTTCCACAGAGGATCCTATGGAAGAGCGGATCAAGACGGCGGCAACAGACAGTGATTGAGATGTCATTTATGTTAACATCTCAGCCTGCTGCAGCTCTCCATCTCTTCTTGCCTAATTTGATCTTCTTTCCATTCTCAGATTTTTATTCACAATCACACACTCCTGCTTGATTGCAAGCTGCTCTGCTAATAGAGTACATTGTATCCCAAGCTGTCGCTGACAGCCAAAGAAAGCTCTCAGCCTTGTACTTATCTTGTCAGGATTTTTCCTTTCCATCTTTACCTCATGTTTGTGATACCAGCCCGTCTTTCAAGGTACCACGCAAGGCTGTCTGCAGCATCGTCTCCTGCTGTCTGAGTATTTCATGTGTATTCCTCTTTTCTCACATTTATTTTATTTATTTATTTATTTTTTTTAATTTTACTTTGAATTGGACATTATTGACTTGTAGTAAAGAATAAATAAAAATAGTAGTTTATTTTGTCTCAAGTTGTCTTCATTTGTAGCTTTGGTCATCATTTCCATCAGACTTGAAATTGAATAATTTTATGGCTGAACTTTTTAAAAATCTTTTTAGCTAGCCTCATTTGGAACTGCGTCATCCACTGCATGGACAACAGTCCTGGATGCTTTGTGCACTGCTGTATATTGGAGGTATGGAAGGTAATTGCATGTGCTTTTGCCAAACCAAGTCCGTTCTCTTGTAAGCAAAAACATACAGTTTGAAATCACTCCAGATGAAACATAAATTTATCTCTTACCTGTTCACGACTGTGTCGAAGCGAGTTTCTGAGGGTGTCCTCCTGCTGATGCTCCAAGATTGAATGGCTTCATTACCCCCTTTGGCCAATGGTGGCAAAACACTTGCCTGCAAAGAAATTGCAGTTGCAGTTTTGCAGCTGCAAAGGGAGTTCTTTTGCACTGATGACCACAAGGGCAGCAATGAGCCCAATCAAAGGTAAAATGTATGTGTTTTCAAACAGGATGACAAGTAAAAGGTCGGATTTTATTCTATGTCTGATGTGAGTTCCAAATGGGGCTGGCCTAACACATGTTTAAACCTGCATGATGGTCGCTTTTCACAACAAGATCACCAGACCAGAATGTTAATATGGAAGAAGTTCTGCCAGTGTTTCAATTTTACAGCTCTCACCATCAACAACATCTGTGTATAAAGAGAGCAGGATGGTAAGGTTCAGGAAAGGATTGTGGCTATAGCAAATGAAATATGCTGAGGTACTTCAAAATTTAGCAAATAAAACGTGGGTGAAGATCAGAATATACGGTAAGAACAAATCTTGGTCTACCTGCATTGGTGGTGATCGTTGGCATTGGGCTTAAATTATGAGATGCACAATCTCCCAACATAATAACATAATTAATTCCTGGGGTGTTTTCTGAGATCCCAGCAATGAGCTTGATGCATAAAATGATAGACTGATGGCCAAAACAATGATAATTACACCCGAGTTGTATGAAACCATAAATTTCCTATAAGTAAATGATTTGAGTACTTCTTTTACCTCCTGTAATTATGTTACTCCTTATCAAATGCATAGGAAATTGAAGTACTTCATTATATTTTTGGCTTTATTAGATGATTATCAGCTAAGATCAACAGAAAATATGGGGACAGGGAGAGGAAATGACCTGTGAGAAAGGTCCCAGGCTGGATTTGTGCCCAGCCTCTTGCGTGGTTATAAAGAGTTCGTGCCTGAGACCACTGGGCCTGCAGAACTCCCCCTTTGTCTGACATTTTAACTTGTGTTAATGTTATTATCCACAGGCAGGGAATTTAAACAGCCTGCAAAAACAAACTCTGCATCAGATGTTTTAAAGGCATTTCTTTCTTGCATTTTTCTTTTTTTTTTTTCTGTATGAAATCAGCTAATTTACATCTGATTCCTCTGTTGGCCTCCACTTTCATCCCCAACATGACACTGTTAATCTATGTCATGGTGCAAGAAGATTTTTTTTTCTTTCTATTTTCTCCCTCGTGATTGTACACATGCTACCGATAGCTAATTCCGTGCCCAGTGAGGTGCAACAGTGTGCGGCTGCTGCTCAGTTAACAAGGTTATTGATTTGGAAACCACCCTCTAAGTATCGCCACTCTTCAAAAAACACACTAATTACTATTTATTCCTTACTTTCAGTGTGGAATAGTGACTGGTAATCCTTACAAGATACAGCAGGCTACTTTAAACTTGGCACATCAAACTGAGGGTGGAGAATATGTTAAGAGGGATACTTTGATGAAAAACACCTTCAAAGAAACACAGCTCACTCCTATTCCCTTCTCAAACAACAGACCACCTGTGAAAGCTTGAGGAAGAGGAGAACACAGCAGCGCAGCGAGGAAATGAATCTCCCAGTGATAGGAGAGCACCCGTGTGTTTGTAGTTCTCTCTGTTGAATTTGCGCCAGCCCAACAAGTACGTCCCATATACACAGGGCAACAATCCTTCATGTGCACTCTTCTAACAAGACATCATAAATCTCAACCCTCTAGTTGCCTCACAAGACAACACCCCAACAGAGTGGCATCCTCTGTGGCGCTTCCCCCTTTCCTCCCATTAATCTACCTGTGTGCACCCTGGGTTATCCATTAACCATCCCACTTTCTGTATCCCCCTTTTACTGAAAAACCACGCTGGCAAGCCTCTCATGCAGTCCACATCAAGTTCTCAAAAACACAGGCATGTAGTTCAATGGTCCATCACTCGAGGGACCACCGAAGATTGCGAGTGCAGGGTGTATAATTGAGGACAGGAATGAACCCTAAGGTGATTAATCCATAGGCACCCTGCTCCTTCCAGATGGCATTTCAACAGGGGACGTGCATTAAAGTCTATGAACCTCGCTGTTACTGCCAGTGGTCTATCACAGCATCCTCTGCTACAATGAGCGCCTGTCTAGATCCATTCACCCCTTGCCCCCCATGATGTCACTACCACCCACTCTGTCCATACAGATTTATGCTTGTGCACATATGAAGGAGGTATTGACATTTAAATCAAGCTGAAGGATTAGCCAGAGCAGACAGCTGCTACTTAAGATAGACACTTATATCCATAAAAACTAGACGTATAACAGAAGACCAACATACTATGTTTGAACTGAAATCTACACCTCTCAGAAATATTGGCTCCGGTGTCCCTGCTGGGTGTCATGATCCACGTTTGTCACATTTTCCTTGATACCTGTGACGCACATACATATGAGGAAATGAATGATACTCCCTGATGGAAGGTTTAATAATGAAATGTAGTATTCACATGTAGTACATGACCCAATATTCGAGCTTTATGGCTAGCAGTGAGCAGAGTGACATTTATCATGGGAGTGTTCATATTGAACCTGTTCATCAATGCTTTGCATGTTCTGAAGTAATTGCTTTAAATCCAGCTGAAATTACAGACAGCTTATCAGGTGCATTCGTCATACAGTGCTGGCAGAAGTAGCAGGATAACCCTATAAATCACGGCCCACTCACAGTTAAGCAGCAAAACCTCCTCATAATTTGTCTTGGTGACAAAGTAAGATTTTTGTTGGAAGGCAAACCATCTGGACAACAAGAGAACATGTCCAAATAGGCACTCTGTCTCCAAGAAATTACACTCATATAGGACTCATTTGCAACAGAAAATACATTTTTGAGAGAAACACAATGCTGTGTAATCTTACAATTTGCATCAACATTGTAAGAAAACATTTTTCTGAACAAAATGTTCATACTGAACGTATCAGAAAAAAACATTAGTAATGTAATGTGTGTTTTGGAAAAGGAGGTTGTGAGTCCTAAACCCAAAAAGCTGAAAGGCATAAGCATTTTTCTATTGTGATGTGCTCCAAATAAACAAATGAAATGTGAGCATTTTGTCCTTCTTCACATGAAAATATAAGATGTGCTACTTTCTTCTGTTTTTGCAAGATGCTCACTGCATTTAATTTTTATTTTCCATTCAATGTCCCCTCACAGCAACTAAAACATGATTACAGTCTTAATGGTTATATTTGGGGAAACTAATCATCAGATTTGTCAATTTAAGTGCATTTACATTCATTAGTTACCTCTTTATAAATCAGTTTGCGTTGATGGTGAGTCTGCCATTCCCATAGTGGATTCACATGGTGTGCACATGTGCAAGGGATCCACAGGAAATGACACCTGCATGTGCTGGATGAAGTTCAGAAAACGCCTTCCTATAAAAAAGACATCAAATTTTCATCATGGCCAAACAACAAGGGAAATACACAAGTTGTTCATTTTCATCAGTTATATTTTTGACAAAGCAGCTGCTCATCTTCAGCGCATCTTTAGTCTAGTGATCGATAAATGTTTTACTCCAAATGGAACTCAGGGACTTGTTTTATTACTACGTTCTTAGCATTACCACCAGTGACCACAGGTGTCACCAAATCAACTAAGTGAAATCTTTGATGAATGACTTCAATTTATCCCAGACCATAATCTCTCCTTAACCTCAGTGACGCACAACGTCAACCCTGACGGACGAAGGACATAAAAGGAGATGTTTAATTACATTTAAACAAAGCCCTTATCCTTTGTCTAACCTTAACCAAAGCGATTTTGATGCCTAAATCTAACCACACGTGGCACTTAGGAAGTGACCCCTGGTCTCTGATGTTAAAGCCTGCACTGTAAATGTACCTATGCATGCAGTACAAGAACATTGCACTTCTTTCACTGGAGGAAACATTATCAGTGAATATAATCTAGAAAGCAATTAAATTTCTCTGAAAATGCTTTTAGCAAAATAAATAGTAGAACATAAATGTAATTTCTGGTGGTCAGCATTGCAAATAGTCATCTTGGTTTCCAGAATCCAAACCTGGTAGCATGCAAACATCATATGGGAGCCAATCTTCTTAATACAGTCAAAATGTTCTGTGACTAGCCAGAATCCTTTGTTGACTCAGAGGGCAAATCCAACAGTCTCATTTGTTGATGTTATTGTGTGACTTGGGAGAAAACACAGGTGTGACAAAGAGGCTGATCCTAACATCAGGGGAGAGAACAAACCACATCTGTTGTGGGTCACAGTGTTGTCAAGCAGACAGACCATATGGGCTGCTTCCGCTCAGCACCAGCCATATCTCAGCACCGCTAATCTGACAGGAATGACACCTCCGGAGAGGCTGTGAGCTATGTTTTAATGAACATTGTACGTTATTAAACTCATTATGTCTAGACTCTCCTTGCTACTACGTCTCATACAGCCTGCTCCTGCATTGTTTCTCCCACTCGCCCTGCATGCATATGAGTGAGCGTGCGTACGCGTGTTGAGACTTTAACCTTAAGATAACAACATGCACAACATGTTCTGTTCTCAACAGCCTATGGCTTATTGCAGATTGTATAATGTTGGGGCAAAGCCTAGCCTGGTTTTCCAGCACCTTTAGGCACCGAATGCAAATGTTGGTATTTCCTAAACAATGCGCCAAATAGAAGCGATGCTAAGCACATTAGTATTCATTCTAAGTTGTTGTATGCAAATGCTTATTTCATATCCTGTACATATGTCATATCAACCCCGACTGCTTTATTATTGTATAAATCATTGCATCGGTGTCATTAGCCCCTTGAGATGCATCTGTACATTAGAGAATCTACAGGAGGAATAATTACCCCTGTGGATTGGTCGATTTTGGCTCCGTTTACTGGCATGTATGGATTTTCAAGTGGAACCTTGTTGTAATTATCTTTGCAAATTAAAAGACATTAGCAGGCGTCTTGGTAGTTGTGCAGGGGCATATAACTTCATTAGCGCAAAAGAGGGAATCAGCACTACCAAAGATGTAATTTGCGGTGATGGATATTTCAGGAGTCATTTCAGCTGGATCCACCTCTTATTGGACGTGTGCTGCCTCACAGATCAGGAAAACAGACAACACTTTGTCAATGGAGAGAAGAGAGATATGACATGACACAAGACAGGAAAACAAAGCGGGGAAATGAGAAATAAAGAAAGAATTCGTGTTACAGCTGGATGGGTTCTCTTTCAGTCGATTATGTTGATTTACTTGGTCCTATAAAGTCTGGGCATTTTGGTCATAAAATGAAGCTCTTACCCTGATTGTTTACATAAATCTGGATAAGGCTCATGACATTTCACACTGGGTTAAAATTAAACCAAGGCACAGCAACTAACTCAAGCTCAAGCTATTAAAAAAAAAAACATTTTTGATTTTGCATATTAATGAATGCATTGATTTGAAAGATAACACTAGTTTCAGCAGATCATCATCATCACACATCGAGGGCTGTGTTTTGAGTAGCTGAAAGTAAACTCCCACATGATTCTTGTTCTACCATCCAGATTGTTACATTGTATTTTTGGCATAACACTCTTAAGGAAATATTTTTTTCTGACTCCTTTTCAAATTAGAGAAATAGGCTGTACCCGTGTTACATCAATGGTTTACAGATTAACAAAAAGCTCTAAAAGCTAAGTCACAGGTCTAAATGACCATCATTCAATTGAATGTACTTACCTTTTTGCCTGCTTTTGCCTCACGGTTGGTACAGCTGAGTAACACCTGCAGCTCCTGGCGATTCAAGCAGCTCCTCTGTGCTGCTGGGACTGTGCGCTTCCTCTCAGACCTGCAGTGGGGTAATCAAAAAGAATCCTTGAAATTCCTGAACCGATCACACAAAAGCTCCTGGTACACAGCTTTAAGGCATGAAAATACAGATCTCTGATTTTATTGTCCTTTTGCTACCTTGTTCTCTTGCTTGCCATGAGAGTTTCAGAACAAATTCAAGTTGTGTATCAGAACAGACAAGCTTATATACTACATTGTTAAAAATAGACAGTGTAGGGAGTAATCTGCTTGTTTGCATTTAAATGACTATCTAGAGACCACTCTAATGAAAAAGAGGTTGGATATTATGCTATTGCGTACCTATTCTGCTTGTAAATTTTTTTTATTGTGGGAGTTATTCATTATCTGATCCATTTCTTCTATCTCGAAGTGGAAAGGATTAAGGTGGTCGTTGCCTTCGGCTCTATCACCAGGAAAGTGCTTGAAAGTTAAAGGCAGACAAATATAAGGTAGCACAGCAGAAAGTCTTCTATTTTAAGCTTTGAGTAGTTCAGGTTTCAAGTGGTGCACTTGTTAGTTGTTATTGCTGTTGTTCAAAGCCTGCATGAGCTTTGCTGATGAGCCATATAGCTGATACAAGTCAGAAACAATTGGCGTGCAGTGTGTTGCTGTGCGCTGGGCATAAAGATATTGATCAACAGCCAAGATGATGGTGCTTTATACTTGGACATTCATTATTGATACTTGATTTTTGTAGAGGCTGTAAACATGATTTATAACCTAGCAACAGCACAAATGCTGCCTCATGACCTTAAACATTTGAATTCTGGGTCATTTAGATAAACCTCCACCTTCCTTTAACATCATCCAACACCATTTTCTCATGTGCATTCACGTGAGTTTGATTATAATTTAGTGTAAATTAACAGGAATTACATGCAGTCAAGTGCATGAGCAGTGACGTACTGTACAGGTCTAAAACAGGTTCCACGTTATATTCCCATTCTCATGCTGGAGCAATAATTTTTCATGTTCTGCTTATAGGATTGACTCTCACAGTTCTGTGGCATCAGCTACTGTATGTCCTATAAGTCAGTGGTTCCCATCCTTTTTAGCTTGTTATCTCTTAGAGTTGAACTCAAGTAAGACATTTTAGTTTTATTTATTTTTCTGCAGTTATAGCACCTCTTTCATTAGTGTTCTCCAGGGGATGTGGATGTTTGCTTCCAACTAACAATGTTGATACTGCAATGTGATTGGTTAGCTGTGTGGGAGGACACTAAAAATTATTTGTTATATCACTTCATTTCCAGCAGCCACACAGGCAGTTAAACAGCTGGAGAGGCCAACATTATTAGCCATTGCTTAATCCCATCTGTTATTTATTTGAGCATTCCCGATGGTACTTACATTACTATATTTTGATTACAGTTATGAGGTAATATACTGAGTGCGGAGATTTCAGCCCCATGAGACAGCAACAGCTAATACTAGAACCCCCCCTGCATAATGTGGGACAAACACAACAATAACTGTACAGGAGACACACACACACACACACACACACACACACACACACACACACACACACACACACACACACACACACACAAGAATAAACATAAACAAAAAGCAAAGTATAGTGGCCAACAGTGCTAACATCAGCAAATTAGCTGGAAAGTGGAAGCTCGTTAGCCGGAATAGAACTTGACAGCATGATAGGTCTTCCCACATGTTGAATGTCTTAAAGGGATGTACAGCTTACATCACTGATAACCAGCGCTACATTCCAGTGGCTGACAACAGTCAAGTGCTACAATGGCCCAAAATGTTTCCATTAGGAGGAACGTGCTGCAGCTTCAGAAACGATGCCAATTCAAAGCAAATAACAAAAATCTAAACCAAATACAGAAATGTGGTACAAATGAAAAACCTGCCGCAGAAAGCCAAGAGCAATACTAGTCTCCAGGCCTCTAACGGGAGTGCTAGTAGTAGTAGAACAGTTAGATTTTTGACCCAATTGTGCTCACAGGTTGAAACCTGATGATCATACCTGATGAAGGCACACACTCTTAAGCCAGGGCTAGAGAACCTCTGGCCTGCGGGCCCTGTAGGGACCATTGCGAGGCAATTTATAAATACAAAAAAAGCTATTACTTTATTCAGGGATAAAGAAAATAACATGAAATAGTAGATTAAAACATTCTCCCGAGCAGTCCCTGAACACAGCACACAAATTGTGGCGCAGCTGATATCACTGCATCATGGTGCCTGTCAGCAAAATGTCACTGGACTCTGAGTGTTGCACTGGACAAACAATTTATTTTGAAAATTTTAAATTGAAAATAATTTGAACATTCTTTTTGAAAATGTCTGTCTGGAATCATTCATGGAAATGAAAGAAAACCTGATGTGGAAACTCAGTGATAGCAAATGTCTGTGATTTGGCCTTCATAGCGGGCATTACCAAGAACCTCTCAGAGCTGAACTTCAAGCTCCAGCCAGCTTCTCAGCTCTGTGCTTTCAAATGTGAAATCATCTGAAGTGAAATTAAAGCTGTGGCAGGTGCAACTGGCAAGAGGAAACACTGCATTTTCCTACGCTGCGAAAACTAAAGCTGCTATGACATCTGAATGTGCTGCTGAGTGTGAAAACTCCTTCAGCCATTTGGTGAGAGGTCTCAGGCCATGAAAAGCAAACAAAAGTAACTTAACATATTTGATACGCTGGAACCAGTGGAACCAGTTGGTGTGACTGAAAACCTACATCAAATCATTGAGCAGCAAGTAACAACCTACACTTGAAATGAGCTTTTTTCAAAACTTTGTCTTGCAAAGAATCATGACTGACGGACCCAAACCTGGAAAACCAGTTGCGAGTACCGTCATCATTGTCACTACCATATGACATCAGATGTCTCACCAAAGAGAAGCAGTTCAAAGCATCAGAGGTGTTAATGTGATATATGTATTCAAGGGGGGGCAGGGGGGCCAAGGCCACCCTGATACAAATGCTGCCACCTCCAAGTGTGCCCCCAGACCCCCAATTGCATATGCATAATAAGCCTGTCAAGTGCTGGCCAATCACCAATGACCCCCCCACCCTCAAGTTAAGTGTCATAAGCTATCCTAACACATTTTAGCTTACTGACATCATAAAAAGACAGATTGAAAATATTGTTCCGGGCCAAAAGGACAGCAAGAGCAATAAAAAGACAGAGACAGAGCTGCAGAAGGTGAAGGGGCTGCTTCTTTAGATGGACACAGAAGGAGAGCGTGCAGCAGTAAGAGAGCAAAATGTTTCATAGCCTCGGGGGGGTGTGCTGCTGAGAGAGACAGCCTAATGGAGGGTCCCTGTGAGGAGTGTTGACAGTCTATTTGCTTCAACCCAGTCAGCAGCTCTCCATACAACCACTGAAAGCAGGTTCACTGTAAAATCAGAACAAGGTGAAGGGGGCGGGGGTGTTGTACTTGCAAATGAATATCTCCTAATTAAAGGTAAATATACATATTTAATGAGACTGAAGTGGTCTCATCTTCACCTCGTGTAGGGGTGTCTGCATAATGTCCGTGCTGCACTAATTATGAGCAGTCACACAGCAGGAGAGAAAACGAGAGACAATTAGATGGTGAGCCAAGCTCTCCAATATTAGAAAGCTAGCATTTGCTCCCTGCTTCTACCAGTAATACTTAGTGGTAGCAAGCTTTCATGAAGAGCCACAGTTTCTTTTTATTCCAGCTCTGAGAATGTGTCTGAGAATTGACATAAGCCATTATTGTTTAAAGTATTTAGAATGTGGGTCACATACTGGAACAGTAACCTTGGAATTTGGGGAGAAAATAAAGGCCTCTTTGATGCCGAAATTCACAACATGACCACTGCATAGACACATGATTCATCTCTTAGACATATGCATCCATAATGCATGGAAATGGGAAAAAAATGGAATTGTAAAAATAGATTTCCTGTAAGATGTTATTTCAAAGTGGCAAAATGAACATCCCTTGTATGAAATACACATTGGAGCTATGCTTGGTTAAATCTTCATAAGTGTATGAAAGTTTAGCGGCCGCCTGACAGGTACACAGTCACGGCTAACCGATGAGAAATAATGCAACATTTTTGGCTGTTGCTTCCATGGAACCCAAAAGCATTTTGTCCTCCAAAGGCGGACGTGCCTTGGGAGTAAGTGTGCACAGCAAGATAGCGACTGCAGTTCCGTCAAGGCCCCTGTAGCCATATTTTTAAGAAGAGCTTTCTATTTTAAGCAAACCACCACTGAGCTAGGCTGCATGCTCGTCAGTGCTGGATGTCAGAAAATACCCAGCTTCAGCTACACTGTGGGCTCTGCCACTACACTTTCACTTTTTCCTCCCACTTTGCTGCTTTGAAGAAAATATTTAGTTGTTTTTTAAGACAACAATGGAGAGAGTGAAAATAAGTAGAAAAGCTTCCATAATTTGGCCAATAAAACAGATACTGTAGAGAATTTATCCGAAATTCAAGGAGAGCCAGGCAGTAATCCTTTCTGAAGGATAATTTTGTTATTGCTGGTGCACTTACTTAAAATGATTTCAACCTTTAGAACTTGATCTATACTTACCATGGCCTCGGAAATGAGTTGGCTGGCATGTTTCTTCTTCTTTCTACAACAGGGCCCCTTCTAGTGAACAGTTTCACCTTTGTTCTAAATCAGTGGGCAAGGTGCATGCAGGTAACCATAGCAACAGCTCATCAGCATTGTGCGTCATTACCAGGTACCTCTCACTAATGTGTCAATGGGTTAAATTACCATGTCCAAAGACACAGTGAAAAATGGAAGACAAAGCTGCATGGAGGAAAATGACCCAGCCTTTCAGCTCTGGTCTCTTTCATGTTCAAAATGGGTTCATATACAAACAAACCAAGAAGTCATCTGGACTGACAGCCAATTCATCCTGCATCATCTGTGCAACATGGGGGGAAATCAAGTTCTGCTGACTGACAGCAAATCATGCTGAACTTTACTGCTTCTTGCATTTATCTTCTCTGTGCTGCAAAGAGCTCACAAAAAAAATAAATGATTATAAGAATAATCAGCTGTGACCTCAGCTGGTAGGTAGAAACAGGACGAACAGGAGGCGTGTTGCCTTCCCTGTACCCTCTAGAAGTGTTTTGTGATTGGACCCTCCTATCTCCAGGGCGTTGTCTTTCAAAATTGTTATAAACAACTGCTGGAAAAAGAAATCCATATGACGATGCAATGGTTTAAGTCTGATTGAGTTTAGGCACAAAAATGAGTTGGTTAGGTTTAGGGAAGGACCATGGTTTGGTTCACAGAAGCGCTTTGATAATAAACATGTGGTTGAGGTTAGGGAAGGATCATGGTCATGCTTAAAAGAAACCCCAAGTACACTGACTGTCAGTTGGGAACAAACAACTGTCTCTTGTCTTAAAGTCTGTTTTGTTGACCCATCCACCCACTCCAACCTGCTCCCCACACAGACTTTGTTGCTTTGTTACAATGTCACCTGGCCTCCTGCCTTTGCTAATAATTAGTGCAGCCTCTGAAAGGCTTGTAACGTGAAGGTCAACATGTGTAATGATGGATGCTTCTGTTCTTCTTGAGGGGACGAGCTCTGCAATGGTGACTTTGTGTCCACTTCATTTCACTCACTTTTTAATTTGGAACTGCTAACATACACAACAAATTTCTATTTGAACTGCTTTACACTTTCTGATGCTCACAAGAAATCTTTGCTGTTACATGCTGGGGCGCATTATGTGTTGCTACGGTTACCAAATGATCTTGCATATTTACATCGATCCATGAAACGTTGTGGAGTTCGCTTCCCTCACAGTTTAACTGATGAGTTGTTGGAGTGCTTTGTTTTCACGCCATGAATCAATCACACCAGAGTTTACTTGGAAAGCGGACTGATACCCACATTTTCAGGTCAGCTCTGTCCAGCTTTCTGTACCGGTGTTCATTAGTGTTCAATTGACAACTTTCACAGCAGCACAAACAGGCAAAGGCATCAACAACAACACCAAACAGCTTAGGTGTGAAAGAATCCTATAGCTTGTTTGTGATAATTGACTGTGGTACAACTGTGAAAATGTTCCAGCTCTGCTTTACATTTTGGCCACAGTTGTTTTTGAACACAGTGTCTGCTGTCGGAGGAAGACGAGAGACCAACAGACATGAAGAAGAAATGCAAATATTAATAAGAATAAAACAGTAGCCATGACATACTTTAGACTAGTGCCCCCAATCCTGCGATCTCTCAAGGGATCACAAGATACATTTTATAGATGGTTAACAAGGCAGGAAATTAAAAAAAAAAAGATTTTTGCCCAACAAATTGTTTTCTTTTTCAGGCTTTTGTCCAATCATTTGTCACAATGAAATAGTTTTACCTTCAAGGCTATCCACATGAAACTGTCAGAGAAAAGAACACAACTCTGTGGTAGAACTTCTCTCAACTCAGACACGTAACCTTTGATGCCTGAAGGTAATGAGTCGACAGTGATGGGGGGATAGTGGTAGGGGATGTAAACAGAAGTGAAGAGCAAATTCTACTAATTTAAGCCAGATCTGTTCCTAGATTCACGATTTGTGGCAGGCAAAGAAACATTAAAATGGCCATTTTCAGCATAGAGTTTGGTGTGATCCCTCATAAAGAAACAAGAGAGACAGACAGAGACAGAACAGTGTGTAGCGGTGGTAAGCCAGATTCAGTTTTCACAGCCGGCTTGGGCAAACACAGCCAAGCAGTCTGCCCTCTGCCAGCCTTTTGTACTCTTTTTAACTATCACCATTAATGGCACCAACTGGGAAGGCAATGCTTTGGCCACCCTTCCAAAATTCATGCCATTAAAGAATACTGAATGCCTTTTTAAATTCTAATCAGATAACTAATCCATTGTATTGAGCTCCAGTTGGGTTTTTAACGTTCCTCCTTTCAGATCATTAACTTCTCAACCCATGTTGCTGCTTTTTTTTATTTATGGCTCTGGTCACACTCTACACTGATGGTACTGGGATCTATCCTATCCACATATGATAAGATTATCCAAATTAGGAAACCATCTGGTGCTCAGCGCTGTGTTGTTCGTAGGTATTGCAAAAGCATTCAAGAATACAAATGAAAAAGATATATACAAAAAAAAAAGCAAAAAACTGCAATCTGCATCCTACTTATCATTAGATAAAATCGTATGAATAGATTGAATGTTTTCCTCCCAAGTCTTGCTGATGCATTATGTGTTTGACATTAAAGTGGTGCTCCGGGAGCCCAAACCCAATCAATCTCAGCAAGGCAGTTAGAGAGAAGCCAATTGCTTAAGTGTTCAGATATTCTGATTGGAGTCCCAGGTGACCAGCGCTGTCAGTAATGAGATATAATATGTGCAGCCCTGGGAGACTTCTATTCACATAATGCCTGGGGAGACAAGAGTTGCAATGGCATTTGAAATCTAATTGGAAACACTTTTGTAGTGAATAAAGGGGGACAGGAGGCACTCTTGCCACGTGTGTGATACAATGAAGCATAAAAACACCATTAAAACAGTCCCAGTGTTCAGTGTTTTAAATACAAGCCATCGTTGAAGCGAAATAAAGCAAACTGTTTCATCAGGAGCTGGTATCAATGTGCGGAGCATCCCCCAGTTTGAAGATTTTTCTTTAATCTCATGCATCATGATTCATTTTATTCTTCATTTATACAAGGAGTTAATTGGAAGAGTTAGAGAGCAAATTTTGTAAGATTTTGTATCATAGAGAATAAATTGTGGAAATGCTAGCCAATCAGTACAGACCTCTGACAGCCATTTACATGTGTTCACTGTAACATGTGATTGACGTGACGTTATTTTCTGTTTGTTTTTTATAAACTGTACACAAGAGCTGTTAATTTATGTTCTGTTTTTCATGTTTTTTTATATAAGTATGTCTTATCTTTGCAGAGAGGCAACAACAGTAACTAACAGGCTCAGGACAACAAATCGTTTCCTGGAGTCTGACTCACTGGAAGCGTGAGAGGAAAGAAGAGGATGTTTGGATTTCAAAGCAAAAATGTAGCGACAGCTTTGATGATGGTGAGTTCATCCTGAGCCTGGCCGCTTTGTTTCCAACAATTTCACTTGGAAGTTGTGTGCAAGAGTGTATCTGTTTGCTGTGCAGAAAAGCATTTAGGTTAATAAGGCTACTGTAATTCCACATTAGCAGATGTAAATAATTAACGAAGGTACTGCTGCTGTACCACCTGCTTAAATTGCACACAGCCCCTCTCTCAATTTGAAGTCACATGTGTCGATGCTGAGATGGCCACAGCTATTTAATAAAGCCAAAGAAATGGAGCCATACATTCTACATTTGTTTGGTCAGCATGGGACGGTGCCTAAAGGCTGTTTCAAGCCAAAAGTGTCAGACTGTGATGTGAGGGAGGTGCTGCACTGCAGCACTAGAGCTGCTGATTGAGCTTGTGTTGTTGCAAAAATCGATTGCTAGCTGAAAATTGAATACTATTTATATAGGCTACGTATTACAAAGTTAACATACATGGACAAAAGAAGGAAAAGGTCCTCAGCAGGCATGTAGCTATTCCACAAGTGCTTAAACATTATTTTTCTTTACAACTGTGTACTGCACCACTCATTTGTACCTATACTCCTCTCTTCATCACAATAAGACTTGAACAGTAACCCAACTGGATGCAGATTATAATGTACTGTTTGTATTGCATATATTTCATATTATTTATTACACCATCGCCTTTGTGCTCACAAATGATATAACACAATGTGGATGTGTTGCCTGCTCTAAAATAGGCTATTTTTTCATGCCATTTCCCACCAGTCCACAGTTTGACCCCTCCAGAAGCGTTGCTACAGAGACAAAATACAAGCAAACAGAGAAAACATCAACATATTGTTTATAGTCTGGAGCATTTGCCTTTTTACGCTTACTTATGTAATGTCATGTGGGCAAATCTATTTTTTAATTTGCTTGTTGGACTTATTTACTAAATTGCTTTTTTCTAAATGCAATGCATGCGTTGTCAAAGTGCTTCTCTGGTAAAATGCAGTGTATTGTTATTTCTGCCGCCGTACACGGCAGCTAAAGGGAAGATCACTTTGATGGTCACATAAATTTTGAATGCGAAAACAACAGCTGGAAACAGCTGTCTGTACAATGCATGGTGATGAAGCTAAACATGGTATATAAGATTAAAATAACAGTATGAGAAGGATTATACAGTTTATTAGAGGCCATAATTATTAAGTAAACTTTATGATAAGAATTTTACAGCGCATTGTCAAAGAAGTTGCACTGTTTATCACTGTAAGCTATTCATTATTCCAAACACAAGTCAGGGCCAATGCAGGCCATCATGTCTTTCATATTTGTTTCATCACTGTGCTGTAGAGGAAGCAATCCAAAACACTCCTGAATGGTGCCACACTACAGCTTGCGTGTTACTTTGTGGAGAACCTCTTTTCTCGAAGGCCCACAGCACTTCATTCTGCATCTCCAGTCGATGAACACTATGGCACATTGCATTGTGGGAGTTCACTTCCAATTAATTTATATTTATCTGTTTCTGTTGAGCCAAGAGCAGACATTTCTCAGATGTTACAGCTCCAGCAGCATTTCCAAAGCTGCCCTCTACATTACATTTCACCTCTGTCTATGGTTCTCTTTTCATCTCTTTCCTCAGCAGCCTCACTCACTGCCTTTATATTCATCGCATGCACATACGCGCAACTGTCACATACCTGATTTAAATGCATCTCAGTGGGTATAAGAGCTCAGAAACTACTTTAGGTCTCAGTTTGGCTATTCCAGAGAGCTGGCCTTGTAAAATGTGCAGTGGCTCTGTGGGATGGACTGAGTGCCTGTTTGGGCTCATGGCGGTGGTTGAAGCAGAGCTGCTGAGCAGGCGAACCCGACGGTGGTGACACATGAGGCAAGGTCATGTCAGTGTTCAGGCTGCACATTAACCAAACCAAAGTCATTCTCCAGACGAAGCATTTGCCTGAAAAAACATAAATCTGTTGCTTAAAGGCCTTGATACCCAATTAACTCACAGACAAAGGGACAAGCACAGCAAAACAATATCTTTTTTTTTTTCTTTGATTTAGATTTTAAGGTCATCCTAGTACACAGCAACCCTGTCATTTTTACAACGTCATGCTCCAGTCTTAAAAACACTGGCCTGTGAGAACAAATTTATGTGTCATTTTCTGCTATCATACAACGTGCAATAGTGGAATTTTGCATTTAAATGAGCTTGAAAAGAACTTTTTCCTTAAGTTGCATTTTGCACACAAATTACAGTGAAGTTTGACAAAGTGTGAAGATCGTGAAACATGAATTTTCATATCCCTAATGCTCCAGTTTATATTAGGGAGACATGTTTGCATGAGCACTGATGAGATGGTAATTGATAAATTCCACACCATGGGAAGTGGAGAAGAATGCTCAGCTTGCGTCATACATGGATGGTCTGGTTGAACTTTATTTCAAGTGGACTGAGGTCAAAGCAGCCTTTTGTAACCTTGAGCTGGAAAATCAACCTAGACAGAGATTTTTTCAGAGAAATACACTTTACATGAGGACAATTTGATACACTAACAGATGTGTGGCGAATGCAAATGTTTGCTTAAGAGGAGCCACACGGATTCTTGAGAGTGCAGTCTCTCTCATACAGTATCTCAAAGGCGTCTCTGAGTGGAAATACGGTGCAGAAGTCTCCGCTGATCACAACATATGACATCTACAAAATGAGATGCTTTATCTGAACACACTGTGAAAACCATAATTCCAACAAATCTGCACTTTCAGATCAGATTTTTTTTCCTGCTCAGTGCCACAGAACAGATAGCGCTGTCTTTGGTTATCACATCATATTTTTTCCTCCATAGATCACAAATGGTTAAATGCCAGATCACATCATTTTGACAGCCCACTCAAGCATTTATAAACCTATTCATACCATCTGGTAGCAGCATACACCACTGCTACCATTGTATTTACTGCACTGCTCTGGCCCACAGCCCCCGTACTCATGTTCAACCCCATGCTCCCATTCAGCATTGTTATTTCCATGGCTTACAGAAGATATCTTTGGACAGTCAGTTACTTCGACATCATTGGCTGGAAATGACAATGAGGCCACTGTTGACTAGACAAGAAGAGCTGCTGGTCTGGAAAGCGTTCTTGGCCTTTTACTGTGATATGGGATATGATCTGACATCTCTGGTCAAAACCTAGACAGAAATGAAATGTGGATCTTTGGCTTGTACAATCAGTGCATGCTAACCATGTACAAGTCTAAGTCGTGCTATTTGCTTTTTTACATGCAGTCGGCACAGTGCTTTCCTGACTTCTTTGAGCTTAATGCTGCTGTCTGCATGCTAACATGCTCACAGCAACAATTCTAACCTGCTGATGTTTAGCAGAAATGATTTTTACCTTAGTTTACCATGTTACCATGGTAACATTTGCTTATTAACAGTAGATATAAAAAGTACAGCACAGGCTGATGAGATTGTCAATAATTTTGAAGGTATCTGGACCAAAGATTGGGACAAATTTAGACCTGATTGAAGGATCACCAAAGTTAGTAGAATTCATTTGGACTGGCACATGAACGTCTGCACCAAATTTCATGTCAATACGTTGAGTAAATACTGAACTATCTCACTCTTGTCTCGCACCACCAGCTGACAGAAAAGTCAACATATATTTACATCAAAGTTAATGCCAATCCATCCAATAGTTGTCCAGATATAAGATTAAGATAAACTAACCTCATGGTGGCACTGAACCAAACGTCACCAAAATCTGTAGGATTCATCATCTGAGCACGTCCAAATAAAATTTAATTGCAATCCATCAGATATTGCAGTCTGGACCAACGTGGTGGACCGACCAACAGATTGAGATTGCCATCTATGGAGTAATGCCTCTAACATGGCGAAAACATGGCAGATTCAAAATAAATACAGGTCGTAATAAGTCAGAAAGTAGATAACTGTGGTTCATTTAAACCATATATGCAGGGACACACTGCAACAGTAGTTTGGAAAGGAAATGCCAACAAGAAGTTGTATGTTTCCCAGAATAAGATAACAATGGACATCTAAGTGACACGCATGGAAATGTCAGCCAGTGTGTGTCTAAAGAAGGAGCAGCATGCAAAGATGTAAAATATGTATATTTAACATTGAGAGAAAGTTCAAGCAGTGCTAAAGGTCATCGAAATGAGTCTAGAGGCCAACTGGATGACATCTGACAGTATGCTAATTATACAGCCACTGCACTGCTCTCACACTGCTACAGAACAGCCACTATACTCAAGGGGTTTCACGAATGTGCTTTAAAGCTCTATGTGCAGACTTTTCTTACAGTAAAATATTAACATTTCATTTTTGCCAGTAGATCAAGCAGTTTTATAGACAGTTAAGGGGAACTCCATTAATTTTACACATCAAGATCAATTTAATCATCATGTGGAGCAGAGAAGAGCTCAGCCTATGAATCTAAAAAACTGTAAAATGTCTTTTGTGGCTCTGGAGGAACTCTGTAAAGTCTGAGAAAACAGCCTTTCATGATGTCATCAAGGTTATATTGGCTTATGCTTGAGACTACAAATTTTTTATGGAAATCCTGTGTTAAAAATGTTGGTTGGCATGGCTGGCAGGAAGAGTCTATGAAAAGGTAATACTGAGTTGCAGTATGCTTTTTGTTCGGACCGTGAGGGACTAAATATCAGGTTCTGCTGCATCAGTTTTGAACATTTTTTCTTAGCCACACTGTGGCAACGTCAGTCGGTCCAGACTGAAATATCCCCACAAATATTTGATGGACTGATGTATAAAAATTTGTAGAGACATTCAATGTCTGCTGAGGAAGAAACATTTTTGCAATCCTAATGACTTTGGTGATCACCTGATTTCTTGTGTTGTGTCATGATGAGCATGTGATGAGCATCATCCAGTAATATATCTCAATATCTATTTGTTGGATTTGGTACAGACATGAATGAACCAGACATGAATCCTAACGACTTTGGTGATACCCTCACTTTTCATTCAGCGTCTCCAGCAAGTTTACAAGTTGGCCAGATTGCCATGAAATTTGGTACAGATATTATCGTCTCCAGGGGATGAATCTGACTAATTATTGTGATGCCCTGACTCATCATCTGTTGCTATCATGAGGTACAATGTATATTTTTCAAATACTTTGTTTTGTGACAAACATGTGCAAAACAAATGAATAGAACCTTGCCATTACAGCATAGGTCAACCAACACAAATAAATTATGCACAACAGCTATTGGTGTAAATCCAATATTTTGACACCAAACTGGAATACCTTAAAATACATATTGCTTAGACAATTTGTAGCAGTGATGCTACTCAGACATTTTACCTACAGAAGATTGTGGCGTGGTCTTTTAAGACAATTTGACAGTTTAGTGACTAATAAAAAGGGCTGCGAACCGTAGTGAATATGCCGTTATTAAATCTGTCACTTGTCAGTCAACTAACTTCACTGAAACTACGGTCCTAAAATGCTCAGAATTGCCTACTCTGATCTGTGGTGTAGACTGGATTTTAGCACTGGTTATAATACAAATGTTTGTTTTTGTTGAACAATGATAAAAAATGTTAACATTTGTGTCTTGTTCCACCATGATTTGCAATCACCAGGCAGCTCACTCTTGTTTATTGTCTAACAAATACAACACTGCATTTACAAAACTGGACCTTTTGTCCAAGGTGATGTAATTGTTCCAAGTTGTCACGTACAGCTTTAATTGAGAAACAAGTTATTTATCCCGCAACATAACTTTGGGTAGAGGGTAAACTGTTGTTTTGAATAATGGAGTGTTCAGCTGAGGAGATCAAGACAGGATAAGTGTGGCAGTCAGCCATCTCTCCCGCAGGAACACACTGAAAAACACAAAGTGTCTGTTAATTTTCTCGCTGGCTGACGCCTCAGGGGTAGAACAACATTTGCGAAGCCTACTCTGGAAGTGTGACCTTGGGCCCTGGCCTAGTACTTAGACAGGGAAAGCTTAACAGGTTTTGCATACCAAGAGAGGTGCCTCGTTGTTTTCAGTCCAGCGGGGAGTCACATTATAGCAGACTGAAGCAGGTCGAAAGATCCCTCCCTCCAACTTCCCCTCTGTTTACTTTGTCCTGAACACCTGCCGTCTCTCAGCCTGTAAATTAGAGGGTGCAACATAGGAGCAGTGTACAGTATATGTGGGAGTGCAGCACACAAGGATTAATTGCCAGCACAGTGATAAGAGCCCTCCTCCTGTCTGTTTCTCTCTACCATCTCTCCCCAGAGACTTCAGAACTCCTACTTCCAAAGCCCTTCAAGCACCACACCACCTCGGCTAAAACAGATCCCTGTGAGTGAACAAGGATACATATGTGGTGACAGAAGCAAACCTCCCAGTCATTTATATATTTATCTATCCGCTGGTGATTTTCAGAAGAATATGAAGAAAGTGATGAGCTGGAATGACTATGGGGAGAGCGAGAAAATGAGGAGAAGAGGCTGAAAATGTGTTTTTGTCACTTATATGAACCTGTTTGAGGAGTGTAGACCTTAAATATGTTTTCCAGCTGTCACCAAGCAACTGTATCAGAAAACAGGAGGAGGATTGCATAGCCTGTTATGCATCTATCCATCCATGCTGTCTTATCCTGTTCAGGGTTGCAGGGGTCTGGCAGGATAGTCCACACCCGGGAATAACAATGCAG
Source organism: Chaetodon trifascialis (assembly GCF_039877785.1). Classification (NCBI taxonomy): domain Eukaryota; kingdom Metazoa; phylum Chordata; class Actinopteri; order Chaetodontiformes; family Chaetodontidae; genus Chaetodon; species Chaetodon trifascialis. The sequence goes on along the minus strand of NC_092058.1, from coordinate 22,829,569 downwards.
TATGTGACATATATTGTAAATAGACCGACAACAAAGCCACGCTCACATTGTCATGCACAGGTCTTAGACATCCCAATTCATTTAACCTAACATCAGCCCAGATGTATTTGGACTGTGTGTTATGCAGCTCAGCTTAATTTGATCAATGTTCAAAAAACCTTCACAGTCCTTTAGTATAATCAACTCAAGCCTGAATCACAGACCAAATTGAGTCGTATCGCAGCACCAAACTTGAATGTGACGGCAAAGGATAATTTACATACCTGCCCATACGCCGTTGATGGAAATGCCCTCGGAAAAATCCAGCAAAAAGGAAATGATGCACATACTTGTGCAAAATTATGGACGCTTGGAGTCGTGAGATTTTGCGTAATCACTGAGAACTGTTCACATTTATATAATGTGACAAACCACATTGTGGGATTGTTAGCAGAAAGAAGTGTGTATGCCATTATGACTACTGTTTAGTTTATGTTGGGGGCATTTTTGTGTGCGAGTACAAATATATAGGACTATAGCAGGAGTGATTTCATACAAAGTTTGTTCTTTAAAAATGCAGGAAGTGAGTTTGTCAGAATGCTGAATGAGTGCTGAATGAATGTTTTAAATGTGAATGAATGAAGTCGGTTTTATGTATGATGTGACCTTCCCGGGGGTCTCTCTGTAAAACAGCAAAAACAAAAGGTGTAATTTGATGATGTCATGAAGGAGTGTGGGATCATGGGGCTTGCTGTCTTTATTGTTGCCGCCAATGAAAATCTACCCTGACATGACTCAGACAGGCAGACACGTTCACAGACGAGGTAATGCCTTAACGTTTTATTTAAGTTATGTTTAGTCCTCACCCTCTGACATATCATCTAATGTTTGCCATGTTTTTCCATAAAATATAGCAGCTAGAGGTGTAAATAGAATACATCGCCCTTGACAGGTGACCAAGTGAAGCTTTAGCTTGAATAAAATTATGGATTTCTCCGGGTTTGAATATTGGAAACATTTGAGATAATGTTGTAGGACATTCTAGTGTGGAAATGATACATATTAATACCTTTAAATCAAAAAGCACTTAAAGCTGCTACCAGCTGAAAATGAAATAACTTTGACAACTCTCAGCCTCAGGTGGTGGGGTTTTATTTCATTGTCACAAAGCCAACTTGCCACTAGCTTTACAAACACTTACAATTTGGATTTGGTAGCATGCACATGTCTAAGTTGCTGGAACACCCACTGCCTAAACAAAGTTAAATAAAAATAAATAAACAAAGTTCAGTAAACATTGCTTGCATTTTTAAGTAGGTTATACTCATGTAAATATGTTGAGCTTTTTTTTCTTCCTTTAAAATAACATTCTGGCCCACAGAACTCAGAACACAGGTTTTATTTTTAATTGCAATCAAGTGGGGTCCCAGGTGCACTGATTAGATGGCTCCAATTAAAACCTGCAAAGCTCAGTTTAAAGAGGATCACACTTGAATCCTATATTGTCTTCCTGTAATTAAGAAGAGTGGGCTTATATGAATGTTTTCTTCCCAGTAATTTGTTTGTTTGTCCTTTTTTATAATAAATAAATATAAGTATAATGATGTATAGGTGTATGTGTAGAGTACAGACAAGTGGGGTCATTTTTTTGTTGTCTGTTGTTCATTTGATTTTAGATGGCCAGGTTCTGACATGGGGCGGCATGGTGGGGCAGCAGGTAGTGCGCGTGCCTCACAGCAAGAAGGTCACTGGTTCGATCCCCGGGTCGGGCAGGGCTTTTCTTTGTGTGAAGTTTGCACGTTCTTCCCGTGCATGCGGCTTCCTCCCACAGACCAAAAACATGCTCATTAGGTTAATTGGTGACTCTAAAATTTCCCGTGAGTGTGAGCGTAAATGGTTGTCTGTCTCCAGGATAGGCGGTATAGAAAATGGATGGATGGATGGAGGTTCTGACATGCCTGAGGTTCCTGCTGCCAGTTACGATGGTTGGGACCCTCAGAAAAAATGACATTTCTAGAAGAAGTAACATGTTCAGAACAATGTCCTGGTTATTCAAGATAATCCACAGACCTCACACCTCACTTTTAATTGACACTACTTTGAATTAAAGAAGTAGTCCCAATGAATACTGCTCTGATCTACTCTCTGTCCTAGCATTAGCACATAAAATTCATCATCATAGTATTTCCTTAGAAACATGCAGTTATGCAGATGACATTTATTTTTTTACAGACTCCCAGCTTCCTTCACAGCTTCAGTCATAATACATGGTTTTGCAGGACACAATTTTCAATATTCATGTGTACCTGAAAACAATCAGTATCAAATCTCTTCCTTGAACTTCGGTGGCTTTATAAATTTGTTCAGTCATGTTTTGTCAAATTTATGAATATTTCAGCATCTGCAGTCTCCAGCAGGACTGATAAAATGATTCATGCATTTTTCTGCTGGAACCTTGAAACTTTTGGGCAGAAGACATTTTTTCCAACATCACGTCAGCTCCTTTGCAGTACCTGCCAATTTCAAAATTACATACCAGACTTTATGCGGCCTGATGACGGATTATTTCAATGAACTTTTAACACCTTCAGTGTTAAGATCCAGCAGTTCAAGTCTTTTAGCTGTCGAGGAGCCCAGGTTAAAGTCACGGGGGATGGAGGTGTTGTTGTACTGGATTTGAAGTTGTACAGTTAGTATTCACTCTGTTGTCTGTTTTTAAACTGTACTTCAAAACATATTTTTATAGATTCGCTGTTCTGACTAATGGTTATTTTGTTGTTGCGTTATAGTGTTTTGTCCTGTTCCCACATCCGTCTGTTGGCTTTGCTTTTATACAGATATTCTTACTGATAATTTTCTGTCTTTGTGTCTAAAGTTGATTTAACTTCTTTTGTGCTACAGATGATCTATATTTTGTAATTGTGTTTCCCCTCTTCAGAAAAGAGCTTCATGCTTGAAAAATAAACAGTTATTATTTTTACTATTTGGGGCTCAGCCAGTCAAAGTTATAAAGTGTAGCTTTAACAATGCAACAATCAGAAACAAATTTTATGCTGATTCACCTGCTGGGGCAATTTTGGAATGTTGGTTGAGCGAATTTGATTTCAGTTATCCCACACGGCTTGTTAATAACAGTAATAAGGAGCCTTTTCAACAGTGTGGATTCTTTTCCTAATATACTCAATGCAGAAAAGATGGAGCTGCATCAGTCTTTGTATTTAATTAAAGGATCGCTTAACATAGGCAGCATTACAACTTCTCCCAGAATTGATTTGACAGCCCTAAGCCTGCCTCTTTCTGTAGCTTGCACACCCCATCTGTTTGTCACCTCTTAATATGAACAGAGTCACTCAAGCTGAAAATGTGTTGCAAGACTAATATTTACGGAATACGAGTTATCCTAATGCACGCCAGAGCTAGCAGCATAATGCCTGAACACTGGGCTTATGGTGCACTCTGCATGACAAATACATGCTGGTGCCCGTGATACATGTGATTAGAAAAGGCAGTCCCTGGAGCATTACACGGTTCTAATGGAGCAGCACTGGTGAAGAAAAAAAGGCTTGACCATGCTTGACAGTAATCAGTTAAAGCAGCAATGATGATGTAATGAAAAGCATTGCTTTAACATGGACACTCAATTCTGTTTACCAACATCATTACTAGGTGACGGCCACCTAATGGCTGCGCTCAGGTTCCTTCATCATTTTAACCTCTTCATCTCTGAACATGGTTCTGAGCAAAAGCCTTCTGCACTCCATTCATTCATCATTTAGCAAACATACAGCAACATAAAATAAGGCACATAGCTGCCCAAGCAATATGTATTGTCACTTTGCATGCTGTGTTGGTGATGTAATATAATGCCCTCTTTTGGGTGGAGAAAAGGGATTTTTAACACAAGTTATTTTCCAGGGTGCACATTACTCAGTTCACTGCAGCTGAAAATGGTAGTTAATCATCTGAAGATTGATTTTGCATTTTTTTCCTCCAGACTTGCCTGCTTTAAAACCCCACTGAGCATTTTAATGTGACCGTCATCAGTGCCTGGAAAAGCGTCCTCACTGCACAGGGGCAGAGTGAGCGAATCAACAGGCAGAGGGATATCAAGACCTGACAGAGGCAAACTTCAAACCCAGAAGCTTATCTCATATTAAATTATTTACACGCCGAAAGAAATCAATTTTCAAAGGTAATGGTAAATATCTTCTGCCGTCTTCTGAAGTATAGTTCCATCTTGTGTTTTCAGCACACTGCCAGAACCTTTTCAAAATCACATAAATATGAATCAGCACAGATTTTTGTAACTGAGCTACGATCAGGGACAATGCTGATATTGTTCTGATTCCCTCCTCCAAAGCACAATCCCATTTGATGTGTTTAGAGCTGTGTCAGATCATTTTTAAAAGCACATAAATATAAATCAGCAGAGATTGCTTTAACTAACAGATTCTGGAGCAGCGGCTGATGCTCTGACCATTTTTCTCTCAGTTATGCTTGCATGTTTTTATCATGTTTGTGTTTTCTGAGGCAGATTGCAAATTTCACCCTGTATTAACATGGATTATCTGGATAAAGCATCTAATCATAGGGTCTTTGCAATTACACCTGCTATCAATAACATTATCAATATTGAAACTGTGCCTGCTCTGTGATCAAATCTAAACACTGTATGCCAATTACTGTATGCAGACAGCGCGGGCAGACTCAACAGTCAACTCAGGTCTAAGGACACGATGCAGGATCCTCTTTAGGGACTGCTATGACCATGGACATTAAGACAAGTGGATAGTAAGATTGTGTCCATTCATTCCAATAAAAGCTGCTCACTGGGCGCACACACCAAAAAAGTTTTTCAGGCTTCCTAAGGTTTTTTTGGCCCGTATAGCCAAGGCACCTTGGTGTGTATCAATAGTGTTTTTTCTCCACTTGCCCTCGTGAGAATACAGTTGACTCGAGTTGACTTGAGATCGACCTTCTGAGAAGACGGGAGTGAGTGAACAATGATGACTCACACCATGCATACTGCCCAGCACTGCGTGGTTGGCAAAACCAGCATTGTTGTTTTGCTTCTGTGTTTTAAACCTCCCATGCTTTTTCTCACAGAAAAGTGTGATATAAGTTTGAGTGTTGTGCCGCTTTTATGTACCTGGGTCCAGACCTCCAGATACATCAAGCTTTCAAGTCTTTTGAGTTTTCTTTTTCCAGGTTTATTTTTTCTTTTTTGGCATTTTGGCACTTTGGCCTTTTTTTCTGACAGGGGTAGTGGGGATACAGGCAGGTAATATGGGGAGAGAGAGGGGGGCATGGCATACAACAATGGTCCCCCAGCGGAGCTGTAGAAGTTGCATGTGCCTTAACCATCAGGCTACTGGGACACCCTGAATTTGTTGGCAGGCTACGATGTGTGGATATCAAGTGGAAGTAAAGAAGTTTATGTTTAGTTTTCCTTCCAAAATAAGCTGTAGGCTACACAAAATTGATAAATTCAAGAAGTGGTTTACTCGCTGTGACTCTATGTGAGCATCATTTTTACAGTAAATAAACAAAAATCCACCAACTCGGATGCACATTGTATCCTGACAGTAGCAGAAATAAGAAATGACCTGGAGACAGTGAAAGTTATTTAAATCAAAATGCAAAACAATTAATAACACGAGCAGGCACGAAAAGTTGTCCATCTCCCAAACTTCAGCAGTGAGTCGTAGCAGCAGGAATCGTATCCACCGACTAATAAGCACTGAGTCTTCTGTTTGGTACATGAATGAATCTGCTGAGCCGCAGAGAGGTCTCTTCCACATACAGATAGCAGTTCAACATATCGAGGGCAGCTAGTATATGTGAGAGCTGGTATCAGCTGCAGCCGAGTCGAGTCCAGTAAAACAGAACGGTCTCAGCAGCGATACAGCTACATTGAGCCCCGAGGGGAAAACACGAATCTGACAGTCAGCACCTGCGCTGCTTAAGGCAAGCTAAATGTTGTCACCAATGACTGAGTTTGAAATACCTCCATTTTGATCAATGGTCACTTAGAAAAGCACAGCACATGGGAGAAGGCGAGAGCCTTTGTTGGAAGCAGAGGGATGTTTCCTGGGGCAGTACATGCCAGTGCAAACCCGGTACAAATTGGACTTGCAAACGTATCAGAAAGGCAGATTTTTAGTCAACACAATGCAGTGCTTAGATAGTTGAAGTGCCATTAAGTTCCATTCAAAATCTTCCCAGCTGCCTTGCTCTTTGCACTTATGTGGCATATGGTGGCATATTCTAGAAATACAAGGAGTCACTTTGAGGTGCTGGTACTGCTCAGAATAAAATGTGTTTTTACAGCCGTTTACACCTAATGTCTGCAAGGAGACGGGAATGATTGAAAACTTTCAAACCTGTCAACATCTGGTGCCCTGGTTCATTGCACCACCCTGACCACTGTCCACATACCCCTCACAGTTAGAGAAGGCCAGACACAATGAATCCTAAAATCACCACTAGGCAACCACTCGCTTCAAAATATCAGAGCAACAAGGGTTGTGTTCACAAGTTCCTATATTAAGTGACTACAGTTTGGTGGTCAGAATCAGATACCCGGCTGAAAGTGAGACACTGTGAATATCCCTGCATTATAGAAATGAAAACACAAATCATAAATTCACAGTATAATTTTGTACACAGCACTCGAAGGATATGCAGGCATCACTCACGCATTATGATTCAGTTGTGATTTTGAGAGAGGTTGCTGGCAGGTGAGAGAATGGGTAGCAGAGGGTGATTATGAAAATGGATGGCAGCGATAGTGTAAATACAGTCATTGGAGGAGCATTTGTTTCTGAGCCTCTCCGGTGAGCTTATACTTGGCAGATTTGTCCTGCTGGCTCACATCCATTTTCTCTCAGTGTGATACACTGAAATCTGTGTGACATATTTTACAAAAACCATGACTTTGATGAACGGGTATGCCTCCTCCCAGTTGGTGAGATACGTGCACAAACTTTTAGCCGTTTTGGCAGGTGCTCCATCCCTCTCACGTTCATCCGTCTAGTTCTTGTTATTGTTCCTTTTCTTGCTCTTGTTTTATTGGTGGTTGCTGTTTTTAGAGAACGACCACTCGACAACAGATGTTGCAGCTCTACATACTGCCACCTGCTGTGCTGAGGGTGGCAGTATAGCAGCAAATAGACATTTCGAAAGTTAGGCCTCCTCTCAATGAATCTTGGAAGAAAAGGGGGGGTTTGAAAGGTCTGGTTTTTCAACTGGAAGTATTCCAACATGGGGGCATTTGTGGGGATACAGTGATGCGTTGCATAAAAAGAATATGAGACAGGAGCGTTAAGTGGGGCATCAGTGGCCCCTTGGACCCCCTACTTCAGGCTGTTTTGATGCTAACATCACTGATGCTGTAAAAAGTTAATCAGAGAAATGGAGAAGCATGCCAGTGTGAATTGGATTGCATTCTAATTTGGATAACCACATGGATATAAATCATAATCATATGTTCATAACAATGTGACCAGGGTCATACAATAAGGTAGGCTTTTATGCAAATGTATGTAACTTTAATTAACAAGACTGCAGACTGGTACTTCATATGACTGATATCCAATCAGCTCACTTGTCAAGCTCACACAGCCCAGCGCGGTCTAAGACACTGTGTCTTGTCTGAGTAAATGTTATCACTTTAAGGACAAGCAGCAAATGTTTCACTTTTGTGTCTGAATTATAAATGGAGGAATGTGCCATTGATTTTGTCTACATGTGAGTGATCCAAGTGTTAATTAATTAAAGAGCCCCATCTCTTTACTCTGCTCCTCAATTACAAGTGAATTAAACAATACCCAATGTGAATTATCGCTAATCAGAGGAATAGATTTGACCAATTAAAGTGTCCTCCAGTCTGGAGGTGAGGGTAAAAATATGTAGCAGACTTGCTCATAAATCCAAGTATTGATTTGAACACAGAGGGAGGGTGATTCAATAAATATCCCACAGCTCCCTCTGTGTATTGCAATGTCAATTTCTATACATTAAAAGAGACAATGATTGGAGACCATTAAGCTGAGTGCTGATGGCATCAGGAACGCAGAATATTGTTTATGTCATGTCATGTCAGAGGAGCTGTCGTGACTTTTGTTCTGAAAATTTTAATGAGAGACCTTTGCCAGCATCTTTGTATTTTGTATTCAATTACAGAGCACATTGTGAAGTTGCTGAATAGACTATAGACGAGGATGCAAAACATCCTCACACCTAAATCACTGAACAGATTGATTGTCAGTGACTCCCAAAACAACATATATGACTACTGCTGAAATATATCATCATTTGAGACAGAGGAATTGTCTAGAGATGGCCACAACACATTGTTAATGTGAACATACAGTGCATAGAATGTTTTGTGTGCATTAGTATTCCACTAATAATAAGCTAAAACATAAACAAACTGGCTGCATGAAGGTCTAGTTTCATGGTTAGTCCCCAAGTAGGCCACGTTAACAATGATGAACAAATAGGACCTCCAAAAAACAAAAACACAAAAATTCGTTATGCAAACCCTGGGTTCTACTTTCCTCTGAATTAACTCCAAATCACTAATCTGAATTATATGGTATGCCGTACATAATAGCCTGTACTGACACAATAAAACAATTAGTCTGTGTGATTAAAAAAACAAAAAATAAAAAAAACAAGCTCTGATAAGCTGACATCATCAAAGCTGTACCTCTGCTGCAGTGAAATAAGCTTGCAGTGTGCTGCACATTGTTGTTCAGATTAAATAAGAACAGCAAAAAGAATTATGATTATCATGATGAACCCATGTATGACATGATTTGGGGATCAAGGCCTATGACTGATGTAAAAAGAAAATGATGCCTTGTTGATGTGCAATCAGAGATGCAGGAACATGAAAGAACAGTGCAATGCTAACTATAGCACAAGCAGCACTTCTATGTGGAAGTAATAGGCATCTCATTAACAAATGGAGACATTGCACTGGATTTTCTATTTATCTCTTATCAGGACTAAAGAAGTGACATGCTATTATCACCAGCACCTGTAATAATCATAATCCAGAATTTACAGACAGTGAGAGGGTGAGCTTGAGCGGCAGACATCAAAATAGGATCGAAAGAACTGCGCTGATACAAAATAGACTGGACAGTCAGAGCAACTCTAATCTTTCATGGCTTTAGGGCAAAACTGAACTTTCAGTTTACAGAAATACAAGCTGATGCATTACGTGGCTGTATCAGGACAACATTAGAAGACCGGAGAAACTGAATCAGTATTAATGTACTTGTCTCATTAATGTCACAACTGTGTGGAGGGTGGGGAGAAGGAACTGCCTGAATATCAGTTCAGAGGCTTACAAGTTACACTTCCCATTTGTAAACGTCACTGTAACATCCAGCTGGAGCTTGTCTGCCAAAGTCAAACCTCTCACTCACCTCACTGTCTGAATAGATGCCCGTGGATTTGCCTGATCACAGGTGACTCTCTTGTTGTAATGCCCTTTATTCATTTATTCCGTAAACAAGTCACACTGTCATCGTTGTTTTTCTTTTCTGGTTGCGTGATCATTTTTTTTTCCATCATTATTACCATGGATACTAGTCTGCTCAATACTACTTTTAAAAGTTACACCCAGGCATAACACCAACATGGCTCAAGTCTAAATGGTTCATGAATCACAACCTTAAGTTGGTAGTAACTCTCAGGTTTAAGTCAATCATAACGTTACACCATGCAGGCGCACGCTGCTTCCAGGGTGAAAGTCCTGTTTGTTTGGTCTACCCACAGCTACACCACACCGTCCTCTGTATGATCACTTTCTTGCTCTTTATACTACATCACCTTACTTCCTCCTGTGCTCCTATTACTGCTGCCACTAGAAGCTGCAGCCTAACATTAAACTTAAGGGCGTAATAACCTGCTTGCACAGTCGACCTATAAGGCAGTTTTTTCCAGTGAGGACGGCTGCGAGTGTGTACCGAATGAGAATTATTTTTCTTCTAAATTTCATGTTGGAACACAAGAATCCTTAATAAGTCAGTCAGATAACAACCTTGAGCACTGTGTACCTATAGGTAATTTATTATTTAGATTTCTTATTTAATGATGATATGCTGAACTTTAGAGTAGAATATATGACTTGAGGTGCAGTACCATGTTAAGTATTCTGTTTAAATAATGACATGCTTTAGTATTATCAGTGCTTATCAATGTTACTGCTTTAAAAACTGAATTGCACTGTAGGCGCTAAATAAATATGCAAACGAAGACAATAAAGGGACAACAAAATAAACCCCAAATAACAAACCTTAACAGTTTCATAGCGTGTGCCAAACAGTGCATATGTACAAAAGGGTTGCAGACGCAACCTGGTCTGAGTGCAGGGCCATCAAATATCAATGCTTCATCACGCCGCTCGGTGTCTCACACACAAGTCCAGTGCAAACCTTTCTGCTGCAACATCAGATGCTCAGAGCAAGGTGACATGGAAAGCAAGAAAGTCCACAGATGGAGGAATGTGGGGTGGATGGATGGGTCAGACAAATGCATCACTGTGTGCCATTTAAAGTCATGTTTAATGCCAAATTTCATGTAATTACTCTGTGTGCGTAATGCTATGATTCTTAGTGTCGACGTTGCGGGTGCTTTTATTTTCCTGTATTTATGTTCTTTTCATTTTCTCTGTAATGTGAAGTATTTTGTAAAGTCTGTTTCAGTGCTGTTTTCGACATTTTGATTGTATTTTTGATGTGTGACAATAATGAGATATCATACACATGTTGATTTAGTGATAATACAGGCGCTCTAAATAGCCAGGGGTCTTAAAGACGAGTGGCGTGGACAGAGGTATTTCATGAAGACAGTTTGTTAAGCTACATCTATTTATGGCTAATGTAGAAGTGTTAAGCAAAGGGGTTCCACACGCTGGCCTTGTTTCACAATGATTCACTTTTTAAAAACAGAAACCTATAACTTTAGACATCTGACTAAAAGAGTCATTAACATGCATGGTTTTATCCATCTGTCCCCAGCAGTGTGCTGCCCAAGCCCACAGGTAAAGACACAGAGATGTGGTTATCTGCTAGTCAGAATTATACAAGGTGACCAATGCAAATTTAAGTTAAAATGTAGTATACTGAAGTGTAATTAAAATATCTTAACATGTTTGCTCAAGCATGAACACCAAGATTCATATCATTTGAAAGTGTTTTAGTGTGGAGCGAAGAATGCCAAAACAGTGTTGTTTCATAGCATGTTATCTAATATAAGGATAGTATATTTGGAAAAGAACTGAACCCACAATGGACCCATGGAGGATATCACAGTGATGACCTGAACTCTCCAATGGCATCAGATAAAGTTCTGTTCAGCAGATAGAGAGAAAGCAGCCTAAAGCAGTGGCAGAGATGCCAGCCCAGAGAGTAGGAGTGAATGATCGTCTGTGTCAAAACCTGCTCTGAGATGTAGGAGAACTAAAACAGGATTTTCCACCTTAGTTACTAAAAGCAAGTCATTCATCACCTTGAGAGGAGCTGTCTTTCTGCTATGAGGTGCACGAAAGGCAGATTGAAATTTCTTCAGAGACTATTACAGCATGAAAGATTAACTAATTAGTTTGGCACTTTTTTTGAAGAACCATGGGGAGAAATGGCAATGTAGAGATTAGTCAGTCGCAAGAAACAAAGGTCAAGAAGTATAAAGCAGAGGTATGGAATAGCAAGGGCTTTCTTTGGGGTTCGGGATGGATGCATTAAAAGTAGTTTCAAGTACTATAGAATGAATTCTCCAATTTTTAAAATACAACACAGTGATAAAGCATCAACAAAACGTTATAAAGGACAACCAAACAAAGCAAAATTAATAACTGAACAGACCTCAGTTACACAGAAAGCAGATAAGAAAGGTGATAATAGAGTCAGTGCTTTCATCACACCTGCAAATTCTTAGCTATTCTAGCAGAGGTGCACTGGGGATGGCAGTGTTGATCCCTCGGTGTGTGTGTGTGTGTGTGTGTGTGTGTGTGTGTGTGTGTGTGTGTGTGTGTGTGTATAGTCATGAAATTTTGTGCAGTACAGTATATGGTCCTCAGAGGATGAATATATAGCCCTTCAACTACCACCAACAAGAGGTTTCCAAGAGGTTAGTTTCAACAGAATAACTAAATTATTGCATTTCAGGCAGCCTCAGCTGCGCTGCGTGATTAATGCTAATATTGCATGCTAAGTGGTCCTATTTCTGCTGAATGTGTTGCTTTGTGATTCCTGTTGTCCCACAAGGTCTTTGTATCTGTATTTTATGATCTCAAAAATGTTTTCTTTCTACCAGGAATGATACAGTTTTTGCTTGAAACTGACACCTAAATCCCAAATTTCCACAGATTGTGTTGCTCCAGTCTCAGTACCAGTGCCATAATTTGCTGGGCATTGTTTTTTTATGGGAAGGTCCTGACAGTCAAAGTTATTTTTAATGCAACAGTAGATGAATATTTAGTGTCATACATAGTGTCATTGCTAGTTTCTGACCAACTCAGGGTTAATTTTCATGCTCAGCATCCACATTGCACTGCAAGCATATCAGTGTGCCTACAGAGGTGCTGTTCCTAAAATGAGATGTGGTGAGGTACATTGTTGGTCCAGCATAAGAAGATTGGATCATTAACCAAAAAAAAAAAAAAAAAAAACTGGTCTAAAGTCAATGGTGTAATATTTTCCTGCTATCGAAAGGGTGTATTATTCAGAAAATAAGAACCACAAACTTGTGCCTCAACGAAGATGATCGAGTATGACTGTAGACTTTGCTTATTCTGCCAGACTGTAACAGACATCTGTAATCTCCTGTCAAATGATTTGGAGACTAATGCCAGCTGTCCCTATGCACTCCGCATTGCTGTCAAAACCACTGCTGTGCTGCATTTCTTTGAAAGTGGGTCTTTCCAGCATTCCCTGAGTTTACACAGTCTACTGTAAGTTCGGCCATATACACAGTTACATGAAGCCTTGTTTGGCGAGCCAATGATTTAATTTGATTCCCTGTGACACATGCGAGCCAAGAAAGGGTTAAGTAGGAGTTTTAGGTAAAATCTGGGTTCCCTGGGGTCCTGGGTACAACAGGAATGTACAATGATGTGCAACATTGGAGAACACTGATATATCTGAATGCAAGGGAACCCATTCCTTCAACAGCCAGGTGATTTGCAATGCCACATGTAAGGCTATACATGTATTTGCAAATTATTCTGGACCAAGCCAAGACTCTTTTACACTGACCAACACTGTTATCTTTGCAGTCTTCCAGAGGGATCCACGCTTGGGGGGGATGGCTTTTGGGGGACAATGGCAATCTGGTAAAAACATGGCTAATTTCACATGACTACCATGCCAACAACAGTGGGTGGTGTTTCGTTCAATTGTAAGACACACAAAAGTAAAAGTAAATACAATGTTTGGACTCAGATGTTTAGATAGGTCAGGTGGAACATTACAATAAAGTCCGCAAGAGGTCGGAGCATCCTTTGTGGCATGTCGCGTGTTGCATAACATTGTATTGAATCATGTATGCCTCTTGGACATGAATGAGGACACATTATAGGACTTAGGACGGACTCATGCTGAGCTGCGTGTGCCACTGCCAGTGAACCCAAATATGCCAGCAGCGGCACAGGCACTGAGGGATCAGCTGGCAGAAGAGCTACATCATCTGCAGCCTGGTAAGCAAACTGACTGCCTTTGTGGAGGGATTACTGCATTTAATTCATATTTTTAATTCAAAAGGTATGAATGAAGTTAATTGAAATAAAAATTAAGATTTGACTTTAGAAAACAGAAAACTAACAATGATTTTGTAGACTTACAAAACTAACTAAAAATATATATATATATATATAGAGGAGATGTCTTTAATTTTTGTCTTTGTCAATTTGGTCAGATTTGTCAGATAAAGCACAAGGAGGCATTAGTGCATATGTTTATTTAGACTGGGATGCTGGATTTCCCAGAATGGGTGGCCTTTCGGGCAGATGATTTCATGTTGTGATTTGGGTCAACTCATCGTCTCTTCTCTTGACCTTGATGATGTTTCTTCTTCTGTCTCCTCTCCCTTCACAACTACCCCCTGCTGCTGCTGGCTGGGTCTGTTTGTTCTGTGGGAGAAAGGCAGCATTGCTTTGATCAATCAGACATTTCATTGTGCATTACACTGAATAAAAGGCTTTTTGTTCTGAAATCTCAGTATACAAATGACATTGTGTATTACATGTACGACAGTTGTCACTGCATTACTTTCAATGCCCACCTCTAGTCCCCCAAATCCCTCCATGCTTTTAGCACTCAGCTCTCAGAGGATAGAGGCAGCGATGTCCTCAGTTTAAGTCAGATCCTCAGTAGCCTTAGTAGGTGGTCCACTTCCCATTTCCACTTAATGTTTTCAGTGAGTGGTGAGCTTTTGTTTTCCTCGTCTCTTGACGTCATTATACAGGGGTGAAATGTTCAGTCAGACATGGGGGGGCCAAGATGGTATAAGGTGATAGGCTTATCTTGGACTTTTAGCTAATTAATGTTGTGACAGCTCTGACAGAGCACAGCATTCATCCATAAGGGCTGCTTTATTACAAACATTTCCACAGTATAAAACTGGCGGCTGACAGCTGACTTGTGCAGCTGTGTAGCAGAACACAGAACGTTAACTGCCGTCAGATTCTGACCAAAGTTACGACTGCTGTGCCCTGTGTGTAAATGCACACATCACTTTCTCAATTTCAAGATGGACTTAGTGTTTCAGCTCCTGTGTGATGCTGCAGGTGTTTAATAAACTGAAAGTAAAGAATCTGACATACAGCCAGCTGTGGACAACTAACAGAGGAACAGTGCTCACGTGTGCAGAATCCTGAATACATTCGGTGACATCCGAACAACAATATTTTGTAAGATTCACGTGTTACTGTAACATGTTTCAGACCTGCCAGAATCCCATTGATAGCTGTGTTTTGATGGATATTTCAGTAGATTATGAGATATAATACTACAGAAAAGTAAAGGAAGGAAAATACTTGAGAGTTGGTTTGTGATGTTGGAGCTTTGTGTGCACCTCTACTGACTCAAGCCAAACAAACTGAAACTTTTGTGCTCTCTGCAGTTTTCATTATGGACTTTGCTTATCTTATTAGAACTACATCATTGGCCTGTCCGTGTGTCTGGTCATATGTAGCACTATATTCTCCCTCTTCCTCTGCCTCTCTGTGCCAAGTTCTGCTCTGTTTTAAAGCACCAGTTCTGAGAATCAGAAATATGCAGGGCAAGGCTGAAAACATTCAGGGCTGAAACTGTGGTGGCCCACAGGACCTACGGGAGGGATCCAAAGCTTTGGCACTGTGCACACAGCCGCCATGTTCACTGTTGCTCCAAGAACTGCACATCCAGTGTCTTTTGGAGTCGGTTTAACTAAAGATTGGGTGGAAAAAAAATGTGTTGTCTTTCAGCCTTTTGGGGGAATCTGATGTGTCAAATTTCAATTTTTCATATATTTTGTGGGACAAGACCCCTTGTGCCCAGTAGTGATTTCTTGCACGTCATTATAGCCCTTTGGCATTGTGCAGCTGTGCTGGTGATGCCAAAAGATGAGGACACACTCACTGATACCTCAAAGTGCTTCAGCCTAGGGAGTCTTGGTGGATTCCTGCTGCTCATGTAAATGGTCTGGCCATGCACAGTGACAGTGCATGTCAAATAGCTAGCATCAAATAACAATGCTTTGTCATGCCCATTGATGTCTCATACAGACACACAAAATACCCTTTAGCCCAGGGGAGGAGAACCTTTGATTTCAGATTTGAATGCAGAGAGCTGAGAAGCTGGCTGGAGCATGAGGGTCAGCTCTGAGAGGTTCTTGGTAATGTCCACAATGAAGGTAAATGTTTCCACAGCAGGTTTCTCTTCACTTCTGAATTATCCCAGACAAACCAACACTTTGGAGGAATTTTATTTTGTCCAGTGTTAGCAGCTCCACAGCAGCAATAAGGCACTCCTTCACAAATTCTCCTTCTGAATGTGGCTTCAGCATCTTGGCTCATAGCTCACTCAACACAAAACTCTGTCAGAATATGATCTAATGAAAGTTGAATGTTGGGCATCCAAACTCAGCCCAAGAACTTTATTCAAGCACAACTGTCCTTGCAGCTCAGTCAGTTTAGTATGTTTTGAGCTTTAATGACTAAGACACACTGGTTTGCCTTTTACTTAAACAAATAGATAACCTTTTCTCCGTGTCTCTTGGAAAGTGTGACACTCCACATTGTTTTTCAGCAGATGCCATGATGCATTGGCGTGATGTCAGCCACTACATACATATGGCATTCAGGGACCACTCAGAAGAATGTGTTAGTCGATATTTAATATTTTCTTTTATCACTGAATAATTGCTGTTATGCATTTATGAACTGAGCGGCGGGTTGCATAAAAGGAGTGGTTCCCCAGCCGTCCTGTGGCATCTTTGTGAGATGCACCCGTTTTGAAAGCTGGACTCCAAATGCAGGACACAGATACAGATGGATTAATTAAAAAAAATAAATAAATAAATACATAAGAGGGAGATGATCCTGAGACACAAGAGAGCACAGTTTAGTCACTGGGAAAGACAAAGGCACTAGGACAGCTAAATGGCTGAGACATGTTAACAGACTGTTGAGTACAACAATCTGGCAAAGACTGGCAAGGAGAACCAGGTATTTATGCTGTGACTGGTGGTTAGTCGATTGGTTGCAGCTGTGAAGGCTGATTGGCACAAGGAACAGGTGTAGGTGAATCATGGCTGAGGAGGAACTGCTCAGTCCAGACAGACAGACACACACACACACACACACACACACACACACACACACACACACACACACACACACACACACACAGACGTGCATAAACACAAGCGGAGGACTCACAAGACACAAAGGGACAGCAGAAAACACACAGAGAGAGAGACACACAAAGGGAGACATAAACAGCAAGAAAGTCCTCAAATGGAGGAAAGTAGTTAGATGGATGGGTCAAACATCCATCCATCCATTTTCTATACCGCCTATCCCTTTCGGGGTTGCGGGGGGCTGGAGCCTATCCCAGCTGTCAACGGGCGAGAGGCGGGGTACACCCTGAACCGGTCACCAGCCGATTGCAGGGCAACATGCAAAGACAGACAACCATTCACACTCACACTCACACCTAAGCCAATTTAGAGTCACCAATCAACCTAATGAGCATGTTTTTGGTCTGTGGGAGGAAGCCGGAGTACCCAGGGAGAACCCACGCATGCACGGGAAGAACATGCAAACTTCACACAGAAAGGCCCCGCCCAGGGATCAAACCAGCAACCTTCTTGCTGTGAGGCACGCGCACTACCTGCTTGCGCCACTGTGCAGCCTATGGGGCAAACAAGTACATGATATTCATCCAGGAGACCAGGGTTCATGTCCCCTGAGAAATGAAAAGTGAACAATCTTTTTCTCAACCTAACCAAGTAGTTTTAGTACCTAAACCTAACCTGTGCCATTTTATAACAATGGCCACATCTTAAAAAGTCTTTGCAGCAGGAGCATTTGGTTTGGGCATTTAATAATCCCACAGATGGAATTAAATTGCAGTTAGCTGAAAGCCCAGTGTGTGTCATACAGACGCACCACAATTAAACACCTAATTCTACACAACATGTTGGTTGTGAAGATCACATGGATGCTTACTAAATAAAATTTAAAAAGCATTAATGGAATCGAAAACAGGATTTTCTGGCATTTTCACATACTCTACCACCTCCGAAACTCTTCCAATTAAAAGTTTTGAAACATTCATTAAGACATTTCATAAACTTGGCTAGAGCATACTGTATCTGAGATACAATATATCTACCAAATATAGATGTAGATGCATTTTAAATTAGTTGTAGTTGTATCAAGAAAAAAAAAAACTCAATTTAAGAATGAGATTAAAAAACGGAACAAATTCAGTGGCATGTTATTTAAAACATATAAGATTTGAATTTCCTTGCACTCTGCTCTTTTAAAGGGTTGCCAGGCTCTATTACAGTGGGAGACAATCTTCCAACCTCACCTCCTGGAGCACTTGTGCTGCTTTACAGCACACCAGTCACCAGCCATGCCTTTGCTATTTAATGGATAATTTGGTGCCTAATTTGACAGTCCTCACTTCAGCCTGTCTTGCCTGTAGGTTCAGAACAAGCTCTGCATCTATTGCAAGCTATTTTTACCTGAGTGCACATCCCTTGTTGAGGTAATTGTTGAAACCCTTCTTCTCATCAGCATCAGAGTCTGGAAGCCTTGTATGGTATTGCAATCTATTTCTTTTTACTGAGGAGGGGATGGTGGGAATGGAATGGTGAAATAGAATAAGGTCACAAAATTGTTTTTATTCACTGTATTATTTTATAGTGGTAGAGAATGGTGTTTCAACAGATGGAGAAAATTGAAACGCATAGAAACCAGGCATTGCATCAAACGTTCACCTCTGGATTTCTGCATCACATTTAGGAAGCCAGCCCAATTACTAAATGTGAGCCCTTCACAGGGAACTGTTGCAGAAGTCATGCGATTATCCTTTTATAGTCATGAACCAAAATCCTTCCCAATCCTATTTGTTGATAACCCCTACCTGTGCTGGCTTAAGAAATATTAAATGAAACCTGGGAAACAGTATCCATTGAAGTTGCCATTCTCTCCAGTAAACAGAATGCCATTATATCTGCCTGTAATGTAATCGAACAGCACAGACAACCCCGTCTCATCTGCAGTCATTGCCGGCACTCTGGAGATGGACTCCCTGTGCACATTCACTGTGTTGAGTGTTTTATCAGCAAACAATGATTCAATGCTTTGTGGTCTACCACAAGCTGTGCTTCTCACACATCAAGTGGAGTGCTATTAGAGAATATGTGGGGTGAAGAAGGGTGGGGGTTGGTGCCTTGGGATGAAGTCTCTTTGCACTGCAGGAATTGTGCTGACTGAGCCATTCTGATAGACAGGCCAAGTCTGTATTCAGAGCTCAGCGAGGTTCAGGACCTGATGTGACAGCAGCAATGTTTGCCAACTGGGGAGAAGAGGCCACAGCAAAACAAACACTGTGCCTTAGTCCAGTGGAAAAGTCTTAGAGCTGGTCCTGTTTGCCAAAGTCCTCAGGTCTCTCTAAAACAGGAGAGATGAGAGGTGAAATGATCAGCAATGAAAAAGCTTTTTTTTTTGGGGGGGGGGGGGTATTATTATAGCTGTATAGTACACATATTTCATCTCACTTAGTCTATAATCTTAAATCTCTGCAAGCTCCAAAGTTGACACATGCATTTGAGCATGATATATAGAATGAATTTGAACCAAGCCTTTTGAAGTCACACTCGGACAGCAGCACAATACTGTACAGACACTCTTTTGTGTCTGCAGCTGACATTTTGTTTGACCTTGTAATATTTTTATGAAAGAGACAATTGACCGGCAGACACAAAAACCAAATCTGAGCCACAGCTTAATTTCCATGGATGTACTGTTCATTTTTCCACATAATGATACAGTTTTAAATTGGCAAAAAATAGAGACAGAGCATGTGAAAGAAAGCAAGTTTCATACAATATTATGATATCTGTGGGGTTTCAGCAGCCAGCAGTTCAGGCAAAAGGTTAAGTGTCTCATCCAGCCTGAATATTATACACTACGAGTTCTTAAACTGTTTTTTGGTTTAAGATATTCAGATGTCCTGTTGAGTTAAGAGTAGAAAAGCAGTATTAGCATGGCTGACTTTGACAGCACTTAAAATTGTACAAAATAATTCATGTCTGTCAAGAGTGAATACCTCACTTGTAGGCAAAGAAAAAGTCTTAGCAAAAACAAAATGAGTCCATCACCACCCCAGCATGCAGGTAAAATCTATTTGGTAACCAAGGTTACAGGAGAGAAATTACATGAGACACTGGGTTTTCAAGTATCGGGGTAATTTAAGATGCATAGATATTACCCGCAAATATTATATCACCCGCAAATATTGCAACACTAACTTCACTGTGTTGCAATGCTAGCCCTGTTGTGTTGTCTATGAGGCTAAAAAGAGATCAGCGGGGCAAACCAGATACTGGCTTCTAACACCACAGTTTGCTTGGAGCTATCCCACTGGTTCTGTGAGAATGTGGTCCTGTGAAAGCTGCTTGTTGGGCACCTCAGAAGAGTGTTGACTCTCCAAGCATGCTTTTCCTTGCAAGTCATCCAGTTCAGCCTGTTTTGAGCTGTAATGATGCTCGAGATTGACCTGTCACTGTGAGTGCATTTCCACAGACTAGCACAATGGCTTCAACAAAAAAAACAAAACTATTGTTTGTCTGTTTCTTTTGGAAAGTTCGACACTTGGCATCCATGTTTCTTGACAGTCGCCATAATGAATGTCATTGATGACCGCTGCATGTCACGCTCACCCTGACCATTACCCGGACAGACATACAACTAGAAGCAACCACCTAGAGGGTGTTAGTCGACTACTATTAATATATTACTTGCCATCCTCGTAAACTGCTGGCATAGCATAAGGTTAGATAATTCAAGTGCATGACATGTTTTCCTTCAGGGCTTTCTGTCAGAAAACACCATTTTTAATGAGTTTAATGAGAATAGTCGAAGGTGAGCAGGTATGCTAAAGCTGCAGATGAGTGGGTGGAGATAGAGTGGGGAACTATTTTCATATCCATAGATCTGCGCATACTAACTGCAGGTAAGGGTGTAAAGTTACACCTAAACTTTCAGATATTTTTAGCCACACTAATGACATCTATAGATGTAATGTTGGTGTCTCTTGGACAGTCCACTACTTCTGTGTTGTAAAAGAAGAAATGCCATACAAACTGTTGCATGGATTGCTATGACATTCATGGTCCCCAGAGGGAGAAGTATACTGATTGGTGATCCTTCATTTCTCCACCACCAGCACCACCAGCAGGTCAAAGTTTTCACTTCACACTGCCTAAATATCTACTGGATGGATCGACACAAAATTAGACATTCACACATTGTTAGCATGCTGACATTAGCATAGCATGTGCATGAACAGTTGATAGTTATTTTAGTTTAACGTACTATGAGGATTTGTTGGTGTGTAATCACATATTGTTAAATATGATTTTAACTACTCTGTTACAAGAATATTCCCTTAAAATGTCTGTATGTATGGTTGCAACTGCAATACAGTGCATTATAAACCACCATATTATTTTATATTCTGCTTATAAATGCTAAGTAGGAGAGGTTTTAGTCAAGTGTTGACCCACTGTCAAACCGGAGAAGCTCACTCGCTAGATGTGTTGTCATAGCATGTCTTTTCTATCTCTGCCGCCCACCTCTGCTACAGTGTGAATAATTCAGCAAGGTTGCATGTTTAAGGCCGGTGGCATCTATGTGACCACTACTGCACAGATCAGGTACAGCCCTGGGCAAGTGAGTCCTGTGTCAGTGCATAGGGAGGTTGCAGCTGGAGAGTGCACAGTATACCACACCCCTCATCCCTTATAGAGATCAATCTGATATTCAGGAGCTTCAGTCCCCTTCAATCCCAAGATCCTCTGTTATGCCAATAAATTTATGAGGCAGCAGACATATTCAGAGCAATTGAATAATCCTGAGTATTTATGAGGCCGCGGAGGACCTCCAAAGCAGTAGCAAATAATGAAAGAAGATGACGATGTTGTGTGAAAACACTGACTGGAAGAAATGTGACTAATATTAAAAGTAACCTAATTGTGTGAAATAAAATGCATGTAGGGTTGTATAAAGGGGGGAAATTTAGCTCGCACTAATATGGAACTGTCAATTCAATAATATGTCCTTCAAGGTGCAGAATCTTATTCAGTTCAGCAGAGGTTAAAACTTGATGATATGACCAGACAATTCTCCAGTAGAACTCTTATTGTTCCTGACAGCCAGGTAGGATGGCTTCGAAATGACATGCAACAAAACAATGAGAAGAATAAATACCTACTGCCTTTTCAGCTGAGCAAAGAAATGTACATACTATGTGTATAGCCAGTTTGAATTATAGGACCAAATAAGTATTAGCTTCTCTTTGAACTGTTAAATTCCAACCTCAAAACTGTTATGTAGATTGTACAAAAGAAAACATTAATGGAATACATTTCATGATGTCATGGACTTCATCTCAATTCCAGTCAGCTTGGAACTGTTCACACAATTGCATGCATTAGTGCAACAGTATACATTTTGATGCTGGAACATCCCAATCCAACGTCTAGGAAAACACAGCATGCCCGGAATGTAAAATCAATCGCAACCTTCATTAGAGTCAAGCAAGGATCTCTATCGACACATACAAATGTACTGAAAGTGAAATGGATATATTCAACAACACATTCTGTGTGTGTGTGTGTGTGTGTGTGTGTGTGTGTGTGTGTGTGTGTGTGTGTGTGTGTGTGTGTGTGTGTGTGTGTTGTGTTAACCTTACACAACATGCCAACCGTGGAGACTGCTCTTTCCAATTAATGAGATTAGCTGACAGCGTATGTGCAACAGGATAGTCTCTGTTGCAATGCACTCTTCACAAACTCCACATGCTGGTCAGATTTACTGTTCCAAGACGCCAATGGCTTGCCAGTATTGTAATGTAGTATCCATTAGCTTTCATATTACCTCCGAATTAAGAGTCATTTCAGTAGACACAGTGGATTAATTTTACATCATAACAAGATAAGAACAAACTCCATCTTATTGGCTGTAACAATTGTGATTATTCAACACCTCATTTTGTGGAGGAAACAGTCCCTAAGTACAAGATTCTTCATATAAAGTTTGCTTCTTTTCTATATATTCTTACCACTGCCTTCCGGCATAAAAATCTGTCATATTATGGTGGTTTGCGGTGGCGGATGGGTTGTGAGGGCCGGGGGCAGAGGGAGGGATGCAGTTGGCACTGGAGTGCCTGTGTGCGTGTGTGTGTGTGTGTGTGTGTGTGTGTGTGTGGGCATGTGAACTTGGCAGAGACATGAGATGAGAAAATACACTCACCAATTCTATTGTCTCCTGGAGATTGTACATCACAGTTCAGCCTGGGTGGTGTGTTTCTAAGCTCTGTGCTGCATTTACCGTCCAAAGGCAGGATTAGCGAGGAACACGCAACAGGATTTGTCTTTTCTCTGGAATGGCTCAATTTTCATATCTCCTTCAGCAGAGGCTCAAGTTAGGGTTCAACAAATGGTCGGAATTGCAAAATGGCATGAATGGATTCTTAAATAAACGGAAATGTGAGAGAGATATTATTGAATAAATTGGCTGCAGTAGATAGCACTGATTTTTGATGTTAGCTGACAAAACAGTCGCTCATCCCATGACCTTGTGAAATAATATTTTGGAATTGTGAGCTTGAGAAATATTGAGCATCAGTGATTTGCACGTGGTAAAATGGTGCTTTCATAGTGGAAGGAACAGCACCCCAAAGTGTTCATTATTAAATGAATAAATAAATAATTAGGAATTTATGTTTTATTCCATAATGGCATTCATTTGTTCATATATTTTACATTGTATGCTTAATAATATATGCTATAATATAGCGTACAAAGTTGCTGCCAATATACCAATACGGCCAACACACTGAAGCATCGCAGCACTGAACAGCAAGTGGTATCGTCATATACTACCTACCCAGCTGGCTGACTATAGGCTGGGTTGTGAGCTGTGAAGGGACAGTGTTAATAGCAGCAGTCTATCGGTGGTTCCTCAGACACACTCAACAAGAGCAAACTGTCTTTCACTGTGATCACTCTAGTCAACAGGGGCTAGCTAACACTGCTAACAGTGTCTTCTCTCTGTGATGCAAAAGAGCTAATAATCTGTGGTCACTTGGCCTAGATAGTTAACCAGCTAGCTAGGTAGCATTAGCAGCCTTGTTTCCCAAATGAATGGAGTGGTCAGTTACTGGGCAATAAGATCTCCGCAGTCATGAAATGACATGTAAATGACATTTACATGAAATAAATGCACCTTTAGGAAAAATGCCATCATGACATAAAAACAGGCTGAAATAAAAAAATCTGTACATAAATAACAATTATATTAAATAAACAATATGAAAATAAGAATGATTAAAATATAATTTAAAATAATGAGGTTGAGTTTTAATGACTTCAGATTATTTCACAATTTATTTGTTCATTCATGTGTTTTACACTTATGATTATTATTTCACATTGACTTTTATTTTGTCAACATTGAACAAGCTGGGGCACCATAAAATGGATATTTTAAAAATGTACATTATAAAGCTACAGAAGCATAACTGTCCCTTAAAATCTGTAATATGTAATCAAAAAGTCAGATAGTACATTATATGTCCAATCTGATAATTTCTCAACTCAGCAAAAGTAAGAGGATCCATAATCCAATTTAGGATTATGTATCAATGCAAGAGAAAAGATACTGAGAGAGAAGTCAATGGAGCACCTGGGTCCATTACCTCCATCGTGTTTCAGCCAGTGTTTGAAGTGCGTGCAAGCCACGTTGAGGTACGTCTGGGGTCTCTGCAGTGGAACCTTTGAGGGAAGGATTAATAGGAGTCGGGGTCTGCTGATGCATGCTCTTGCTCCTTCGGGTCTCCATAATTCACATTGTCAGCTGAAGAGCCAGTGCCGAGCGCCAACCCGGAGCTGTCTCTCATCATCACACACAGTCAAGAGCCTGTCAGAACAGATGAAGCCACCGGCTCAGCACTGTCGAGGAACATTGAGCCGTAATTCACATTCTCCTGCCCCGACAGGCCTCACTAAATCCAGGTCCTGCCATGAAAAGCTGGCGTCTGATCAAGGAGGCCCTGTGTCACAACCACAGGAGAGCCACTATGCTATGAACTAGATTAGCAATGATCGACTCGCCCTGCCTCCCCATCAGATGATATTGGCACCAATAATTGGTATGTGGCTTTCCACAGCAATTCAGTGTGTGCCCGTGCATGAATTCTCACACTGTAGAAGAGAAAATTAAGACATATCTTTTCTGTTCATGGCTTATTCAGAATGTAGCAGATGTGTGTGACACATATAATAACTTCCTCTCTGCGTTTTTCTTGAGCAAATTGTATTTCAGTGATATCAAAATTAAACTCTGAGGGGTTGTCGGGGATTAAATTAGTGTAATGATACGCAACATCACACTGCAGTGTCCTTTTGCCACAGCCTAGAGAGGCGTGTGAGTTCATGCCACCCAGTGTAGCTGAATCTCTTCAACAGTTATCAGCAGCAGAAGCAGAGGCAGCAGCAGCATGATATTTGTGCTGATATACACATCTTGGCAGATGCACACAAAAGCTTCAAAGCCCCCATGTCCTTCTCACAGCAAAAAGCTCCTGTGAGTGCATTTAACAGAATTTCCACACCATCAGCATACAGAACCCACATCTGTGTTTGAGTGGCTTAATTAAGCTATAATGAAGAGCTGGGGATGCTACATCTAGCTCAGGGATTTCTGATGCCCAGTGTCAGACCTTATTTATACCACTAGGCTCCATGATTGGCACCTCAGTCTTCAGGAAACCTCGGGGCAACATGAACACCACGAACAGACTGAAGAAATTATGTTTCACAGGACTGCAAGCTCCAAGGAAGACAAAATACCCCAAACTTACAAACTGAGGAATTCTGGAGAGATCCAATAGTGAAAAACAAGAAAATATTGCTGAGACTTTTTCTCTAATTTCCCCTTAAAAAATATTTTTCATCGGACACAGATGATCGTTCAAGAATACAATGAAATTGCACTTGTGTCAACACTGGTTGATTTAACATAACAGCAGTTTAGGAATGTTAATCACCAAACCATCCATTGCTTTAGCGTGCTGCTGATACAAATGTATAATTCAAACAACTCAAATACATATTTAATTTGCTCCAGGCTTGTGTGCAAAAGAACAAATTACAGTGCAGAAAAAGAACTGACATATTAACATATGTCATCTGCCAGGCTCTGGTTTTATGCTAGCTGCTCAATTAAATGCCTGTTTAAATTTTCCATGTGCATCTCTTAAAGCTGCCACAGTTACACCCAGACTGCATTAATGGCTTGCTATGATGCATGCAACTTACAGGGCTATACTGTAATACATGTATTCACCCTGCAGTACTAAATGTATATGTGTAAATAACTTTGAGGAAATTATGTAGAAATTCTGTGGTCTAGGCATTAGGATGTGTCACTCAAGTCTTATCTATGCTTATGCATTAAGGGCCTACACATATAGCTGCTGTAGTCCATGCCATGGTTGACCTGCTCCTCCTCAATAATGTATACACCAGGGCTACAGATTTGCCATGTGTAGACTGCAAAAAACAGTGATTGATGCTTTTTCTGCTTCTGTTTTAGAGCTTCTCATGTAAATGAAGTTAGGGTTATCACACATCTTGCGAGGCTGTTTTCACTGCAAACTATCACAGTTGAAATAACTGTGACCATCAATTATGGCATGTCAATGGTCTGCTATTCAGTGGTTAGCCATGCAAACCTTTTTCACAGCACAAATGTAAAAATGTTAAAGTTGCACTAATTAATATTTTATTCTAAGTCTGTTTTATTTTCCATCTTATTTTATATGACTGTCCTGTCCCTGTTTTTATATCCATTCTGTCTTTTTGTTTTCATGCAAAGCACTCAGTGCATGTAGTTTCCTTTGTTGTAAAGCACTTTGAGCCACAGTTCTTGTATGAAAGGTGCAAAGGAAAAGTATTATTATTAACAATGGGTCAGATGTATTGTGAGAGAGGGGTCATTTGTAGCGACATAAAGACTGTGAATGTGATCAACCAACTCCACAGCTGCTCTCAGCTCTACATCTGCCCAGCACCAACTCGCAGGAAGTTAGCAAGTAGCTGGTGAACATAATGGAGCATTTTCTGTAGTCTCTAAAGACCCAGATATTTTTTTCAGGAGTTGGTGGAGACCAAAGAAAAAGCTGAACAGGGTGACTCAGCTTGCCTACATAAGTAAAACTTTTTGGCACTCATCGTAGCAGTTTGTCGGTTTTCTTTTCCTTTCTTCTTTTCTTTTCTTTTCTTTTCTTTTCTTTTCTTTTCTTTTCTTTTCTTTTCTTTTCTTTTTTAAATTGGGCTGGTGAAATGAAGGTAAAAATTATTTTGTTGCAACAAACAATGTCGCTGAGTTCTGTGGATACAATTTTTCCTGAAACTCTGCTTGTGCACCAACGAACCTTTAAAAAGCTCTATAAACAGAGAAAAGAGAATAAACTAAAATTGTTCATCCTTTCAAGACTTTCAGGTTGCAAACTTAAAACTCCACTCTTATCAGTAAGTATAACGTGTCTAGTGTATATCAAGTCTATCTATAATTCAGTTTCAGCACCTTATTGCTTGGATCCAGGGTACGATTTATCATTAAGGTTTATTATTTGAGCTTTGGCATAATCCTTTTAAGTTCTTTTAGCAGAAAATTCTTCATGGTATAGGAAAAATTATAAAGCATGAAGAAGATCATCTATCACTGTCTTGATCACCAAGCTGCATGTACCGGTATAATTTGCTTCCATGCACTACTTTGTAATAAAACTGGCAATGGAAATATGAATCAAAAAAGATTCACCAAAATGCAATTAGACAGGTGCAGGGGGAAAAGGCCACTGGTACATATGTTACAAATACAGTATCAGGTGCTTTTTTCTACCTTTGCTCTTTTCAAAATGCACATCTAGTGTTACACTACACAGGTTTCCAACGAAATGACATCCAATTTTAAATATCAGTGACAGTATAATCCAGAAGAATCCAAACATGCACCTGTGTGCTACACATCAGCTCCCATGTTGGAATAAACTATTTGAACAGTTGTAAATGACAGCTGCTTCTGTTCGACCACTGTCGAGTGATAATGAATCCAGAGTCAAAGGATTAACACTTACAGCAACTACGGCTGATGAAATTGATTTAATCATCAGTGAATTCAACAGCTTATTAGTTTCCTCACACAGATCCTGATGGAAACTACACTCCAAGACTGATCAAACTCAATGTCATTTGTTTCCCTAGTAACAACCATGCACTGTACATTGATGTGAGCTTGACATACAGTAGAAGTAAAGGTTTATTCTGGTTTAAAACAGTCTGGCACTTCCTTTGGTAATAATAACTTCCTTACTGTTCTCGCCAAAACATATAGTCAAGTCTCATCAATTTTAGTTGTACATCCAAAGACCAGATATTTGCCCTCAAAGGCGTTCTGTCTGGGCGATGTTTGACACTGTCTATCCTGAGGCTCTCAGTACAGATAAGGAAAAAGTCGTACCCCATAACGGCAAAAAGAGACTTCAGAAAGAGTAATACAGGAGGACTACTGTGTGTTGCACACAAGACGCAGTACTCAAGGGGACCAGCAACACAGAGAAGGGAGAAAAGGCAAGGATGCCATTCAACAGAAACATAAGAGACAAGAGATGTCAAAAAAGCAGGTAATTGTAGACAGCACATGGTGTGAGTACAGTTTTGAACAAAGACAGAGCCAGGAGTATTTTCATTTGATAATAATATTTCTTAATGAGGACCTTTGCAACAGAGTCGTGGGGAACAGCTACTTTAGAGCTCTTCACGCCTCCACTGGAAGGGCACCAAAGTCTGGCAAAGTCCCTGTGTGGGTAGCTGGCCGAGCGGTCCTACTCCAAGAGACTCTCCCAGCGTGTGTGAGGGAATGCCAGAAAATAGTCATAGCCCTGCCATTTATAGTGGTTAAGACAAGGCTACTGTTTGTATAAAGTTGAGTATCACAGTTGCAGGCCCCAAGTGTTGTTCTTACTGCCACAGAGGAGGAATAAAATTCTAGTTCATGTCAAATCCTGAGTGGTGTCACTCTGCCTGGTCTGTGACAGCTTGTTAACATTAGCAGCTATAAAGTCAGGATAAAGTGACTTACAACTGGAGGTCTCCAACATGGTTACCTGCAGTTCATACAAATGAAAAGTAAATAATGAATGGAAAACATCTTTTTTTTTTTTTTTTTTTTTAATTTCGGTGTAACAGTCAACACCTCTCTTAACCTTAACCATAAATGGTCCCCAGCCTTAACTAAGTAGCTGAAGTTGCCCGGACCTAACCAAACCATAGCCATTGCAATGGCAGATCAGAAAACATTTACTGTATGAATGAGTTTTGTCACGGTGATAGTGTTGGAAGACATAGACAAATAATGTCATTCTGGTAACAGGGACGGCAGACGGTCAAAACAGCTATGTGTAGATCATTGTCATGTGGTCAGAGTGTTTTGTCAGCTGGTTTCCTGGTCAATAAAAAACTTTCAATCTGGAAGATCCAAAATATAATAAAGAGGAGTCAGCCTCTGAAGTTATTAAAATAGGTCAAATGTTAGCTTCTCCCTCTGGTTATGGGTTTTCTTGAAATTGCTGTACCTTCAGGAATTCATAGAAAAAGGTGGCAGAGACTGTTTTTAATCCCTTTAACATCCTTGTGTGGTCACATTCTGAGCTTGATCTAAATCTGATCTAGGTCGCCCTTCGAAAATAAACTGCTCTTAGTATTCAGAGGCACATGCTAACCTTGTTTTTTCGAATTTGCTAACCCTTATCTATTGCAAGATGGCAGATGCCAGGCTTCCCACTCACACAGCTACATCTACAGCCACAAGCTGCCAAACACAGTCACAGTCCTCTGCTGTTGACCACAGAGTAGAGCTACAAGGGCAAATGGGGGTCAAATGCCTATATCAAGGGTAGTTCGATGGTAGTCGTTGAGGGAGGAAAAAAACATTCCCCATACACTTTCCCGGCTCAGATTTTCCTAGCTGGTCTGGAATTTGAAGTGGAAACCTTTCAGTTAGAAACCTGCCTGTCTAGCCTCACCCTCACTAGTGGAAAAAGCACAGAGAGACCAGTACTGACAAGCTGTCTTCTTTTGGTGCATTTTAATCAGTCTTGATCTCTACAACGTAGAAAATGTTTTAATGTTTGTTCCACTTTTACCATCAGAGCCTTCCCACGTCACTGCTGTAGAGCTTCCAACAGTCATCTGAAATCACTGGTTTGTACGACAGAAAGCAATGGCCTAGTTCTCCTCTGAGGTGGCCCTGTGTGCCTGACCAGCTGCCTCCTGGAAGGAAGGACTTGCCAGTGGTTATGAAGTCACCCGCAGAAACCACCAGTGCACAGCCACTGTCTCCTGGCCCTCGATGCCTGACCAGCTGCCTCCTGGAAGGAGCCTTGAATTTAACCTACAGGGCTCAGAGAGATCTGGCACCTGGTTGAGGTGGTTTGGCTTGAGCCCCCTGTGAGTCAAAGCTCCCATGTGAGGTTCCCTTGACCTCAATGGACTGGAAGGGAGGACCTTGTCCCAGTTTGTCCCTCTCATGTCAACATTTTTTTTTTTTTTTTTTTACAATCAAGACTTTACCACTCACGGCTACATTGAAATTATGTATATGGGTCATTTCTCAAATGTAAAAGAAATCTAAATCTGACAGCTCCAACCACATTTATTGAAATTATTTCCAGACTATTTCCAATAAAACCTATCCTCTCTGGAGCTTCAAATATTCAGTAGATTTCTCACAAATTTCATGTGGTGCAATTCTGTTCCCTCAACCAAACAAAGATGGAAACTATAATTTACATTTCTCCTTGCTCACTATGTGCAATATATCACCACAGCGCTATTCCTTTCTTTCATCTAGATTGATTTCATTTTCTGTTATCTTCATATGGTCCACCATCTCCATAGTTTCCTTGAACTGCACAACAATTTATATTTTCATTTTCTCTAAAGAATATCCTGCATACAAATAGATAATGGCAACGGTTCAACAAAAGCTGTGTTAATTGTGCTTGGGCTTTAACACCCAGGGACATGTTTGAGGTTTTTGACTATTTTTAGCCATGCCAGTGCAGTGCTTTTGGGGGTTGCAGTGTTCTCTGGTTGATCTACCACTTTTGTCCTGACATCACAATAACTAAAATTCCTTTATTTATTATATAGCTATTCACTGTTTGCCACCATGATTTTGTGACTTTTCATCTACTGTTCTGCCACCAGCAGGCTCCTATCGCCCTCTGTTAGCGTGTGTTCAGTGCTGGTTGGCAAAAGCAAGATAACAGGCTAAGGTAATTTGTTGAACATGGTAAACATTGCCTGCTAAATATCAGCATGTTAACACGGTCATTGTAAGCATATCAGCATGCTGATGTTAGCATTTAGCTCAAAGCACAGCTGTGCCATAAGTACAGGCTCACAGAGCTGCTAACATGACTGTAAACTCTTAGGCTTTATAAAACAGTAAGACAGTGCAACTTAAAGCCTAAGCTGTACAATGCCACAGAAATACCACAGGCAAGTTTTATTTTTACCAATGTCAGGTGTGCTGAAGTAGCTCACACACTGAGAATGGATCATTCTTTTTTATATCTTTGCTGATGTGACAGTATTGGAATAGGAAGACAATCTATGCAAGTTCAGACCCTGCTGACTGTGCACCACATTTTAAGTATTCCAACCTACTGATTTTGTGGTGATGAAACCGAGAGGAGAAGACGGAGTTAACCAGAATTTGTCCAAAACGTGTTTATTTCATTTCACAAATTGACTTTCTGTAGAAAAATCACCTGCCATGACATAAAATAGAATATGTTGTCTGTCGCTGTAGGCTAAGTTTAAACTATGAAGCTCCTGGGTGTATCCAGTAGTTCAGTAACAGTAAATTCTGAACGCTGAATCTCTCTCTCCCTCTCTGTTAGAGAGGTGAAAACAGCACCAGGGAGGTCATAGAATGACATTCAGGTGCTCTTTAAACAGACATTCATCCAGGTTCACTTAAACTGAATTTTCCATTTTAACAATAGCAAACATTCATATTTGAGGTCTAAATAATTACATGCTATTTGGGAAGATTTTTTTTTTCTTCACTTGTGCCCACATGAAAGACCGCCTTTAAAAGCTTTGCTCTGTTGGTGTCTCCATGCAGTTTCCACAGTGATGGATGGCGCTCTCCTCTGAATGCTCCTTCTCATATTGTTCTCTGGCCACACAGGGCAGATACCCCCTCATTAATAAACCTCAGTGATTAATTTTCAACCCTCCCTCTTGTGTTCCTTCCCTTGTCTGTGAAAAAGCACCCTCCTAATTAGTGAACACTGATGGAGCATCTATAATGCACAGTGACAAAGGTAAGGAGCAGTACTGCTCTCGAAAAGAATCCTTGAATAATCTACTCGCTGTGGCAGAACCCTCTATCTGTACCTCATGTCTAGTGGATGTTACCTGAAGTTATACGTATCATTATATGATATGTATCATCATTATATATTTTTTTATTCAGAATCACATATTTTAATGGATTTCCGACTCAACAAAGATTATGTGACACCTTATCATAACAGCGCCTGATGAACTGATGCATTAAACATATACTAAGCTCATTATTTCCCTTCAAATCATTCTTTGTTCATGTTGTGATGAACTTGCTATTTCTTCTTCTTTAATTTGTGGAATACTCTGTATCACTTACTTCTTTAATTATGTGACACTTGGTACAACAGTAACCTTGTAATACGTAAGACCTGATCCCAAGAACGGGGTTCAGAAACATTCAGAATTTGGCACAGATTTTAATCATTCAACTTTGATGGTATCTTCATTTACTCTGTGTACTGTTGCCAAGTTTAAGTACTGTAGCACTGTTACTGACTGCCTACAACTACAATGACCATTATTGCTGAAACATTGTAGTGAGCTTCCTGCACTTTAACTCCATTACACTGAAAGATAAAACAGGCATGTCTAAGGTCTAAGCTCAGCTGAAACAATCACAGTGAGGTAGACTGTTAGTACACAGGGTAGGAAAGGAATATTGACATTTTGTGACATTAATTCACTTTCCATGCTTGGAGTTAGATAAGGGACTGATACCACTCTCAAGTCTGTCCATTTAATACGAAGGCGGAGCAAGTAAATAGTTAGCTTGGCTTAGTATAAAGCCTGGAGGCAACTAGTCGGGCTCTGTCCAAAGGTAACAAAATCTGCCTACTAGCAAGGGCAGTGAGCTTCAACACTTCACATTTCACCTGTCTAATCCATAAAAACCTAGCTTTAAAAACAGCCCTTCTGTTTCTTTGCTTCTGCTCCCAGTACTTGTGCTAAGCTAAGATAAGCTAACCACCCTCTGGCTGTAGCCTTTTATGTCATGATCGATCATCTAACTCTTGGCAAGTAAGTGAATAAATGTATTTCCTAAAATGTCTATTTCTCATATTAATCTAACTTTTGAATTAAATGTACCGTTGCTCCCTGTTTTTTTCTAGCATGTAAGAGGGAGTGTGATAGATTTTGTGTCAAGAATGATTGGATAGATATTTTTCCACTAATTCGATATTGAGTCTTTTTAAACCTATTAAGTAAAGCAGTGATTGCATGGGAGTAAGGTCGCACTGCTTTGATATCTTATGAAAAGTGGTGAAATACCATAGAAATGTACATTTATATTGAAGCTTGCATTTCTGTGTGAAAAGACCAAAAGACCTTTTTAATTTATAATTTATTATATAACCCTGATACACATACTGCATTAAGAATAATTAAGAAAGTATGAAGTGGCCTTGAGTTGTTCATGCACATCTCAGTTCTAATAAATGTGTTACTTGCAATTGCTGTTGCTACATCAAGAAAAAAACTAGCCCTGTGAGTATTTACTGTCATTCTGAAATCCTTTTACATGAATATTTGTACAACTTATGAAGTATCCCTCCTGTTGGGCTTGTCACCATATTTTAAAAATAATCTACCCACAGTGCACAAAATATCACTTTTCAAAACTACAATAGACCACAAGAGCACCAACAGAGGTCCACTGAAGAGAAGCTTTCATTTATTTCTCATTACATCGGGACATTCAGTGTTCATTTGCATGCATAATAGATTGCATCTCTTCTGTAAAAACCGAACAAGGAGGTCAGCAAGGGGTGAAAGCAAATAAGCAACCTTTTCAGACACATAAGCATGAGTTCAAATCACATGGATTGTGTATTACTTAGAGACGACCTCTGGTCAGAAATAAAGAAGCATCTATTCTTCATAGATACTGTGCCTGTGTGGGGCTAATGATGGGTAAAATGCACAGCGGAAAAGGCAGTGCAAAGCTGCGCTTTGATGAATCGGGTGATTATTTTCTGAAACACTCCTTTGCTCTACAAACGGCTGTGGCATAAAGTAATCCTGTTTAGATATCGCTGACTAAAAAAGCCTGCTTGCTATTGATGTGTGAATCCCACAAGCAGAGGGTGTCAGCCGTTCATGCCTCGGATTATGGAAGGAGACACCTTCAGTTCAATCAAGCATTGCTATAATGTAACCATTTATGTTTCATCTCAATTACACATTGGATTTCACTTGATATCTGCAAAGCCCTGGCAATTAAGAAATACTCAATGGCAGGGTCTGTAGATCTATTCTGATCCTAAAATGGGCCCTGTTGTTGATGTCAGGTGTCATTTCTACTCAGACCACAAACACTGCAAAGGTTTTTACCCTCTCAAATTTAGTCCTGAGTTGGTTGAAGTCTTGATGCCCTTTGGACCTGGTCTGGTCTCCAGCTTCACTGACTTTGGGTCTGATTTTGACTTTTCTTGACTTCAGATTATGGCTGGATCATTATTTATGTTTTTAATTGTTTGCACATCTGTGTTGTCCAAATAAGGTGACATTTAAAAACCTTTCTACTTACACGTTACACCAGAATTTTGTCTCAAATGCATAATTGCAATAATTATTTAAAAAATATCAAAACAGCCAGATAAACTACAAATTCCCATTATGCACAATGCACACAGCAAATTCTGCCCAGAGATCCAGACACTAACCAGCCATCCTAGCTGGAATATCAAATACCAAAGTTCTGCATGTGTCAGTCAGTTTGTGGTAATTATGATTGAACACAACTTAATTTAGAAATATACACAATGGGAGAAAAATAAAAATAAAATTAATCAGACTCTTAAAACTAGACTAGGGGCAAATAAAAGGGAAAAGCTTAACACTGGCTAATAATGTGGACCTGCAGTAGCTGATACTGAAATTTAAGGGAGCAAATTCTCCAACAAATTTGCAATTACTCAGGTAACCAAAAATCAATTGACATTAACTCGACTTGGGCCATAAGGATTTAAATGTGTTTTTTAATGAAAGAGAGTATTGGTGTGTGTGTGTATGAGTTAGGCAGAAGCAGGCGAACAGCCCAATGGCTGGAATAAACATTTTTATTAAGTTATAGTTTTAGAAAAAATCCAACACAAATTCACAAACAATGATCAACATGCACAATTTTAGTATACAAGACAAAACAGTTACTTTTCAATATGAAAATGCCATTCTACATGTCAGTATCTCATAGAGATCATTGATTAATACACCAGTATTAAGGTCGGAGAACACACTATATAAAAGCAATAAGGTTGTCTTTGATGGCCATGTTTAAAAAATATATGGAAGCTATTTACACTGCACCAGGTACACTCCTTCCTAGCAACAACAACCACAGAAACCAATTTAAGCAAACTGACCTTATGGATATAAACAGATATGTTGTTCTGAGCTCAATACATTTCAACTGTTCCAGCTGGTGGCTCCGATCACTTCCTTCAATTTCCTTTAGATTGTACTTTGTAGGGTTTACTAAAACACAAGGCCAGAAACTATAGTTTTGTGTTTATATGTCAACATGAACAGAGATAAGAAACAGTAGGCTGAATTACAACTATGTCGCCTAATAATGAGAAAACTGAAACTGCCACACATTTAAGCACTGCAAATTAATAACCCACGAGTCTGCCATCTGGCGATGAGGTTACCATATTTTGATATTAAAGGAATATTAACACTTGAATCACGTATTTGCAAACACAAGCTGCTTTGAAGCCAGGTCACACCAGAAAGTGACACAGCGATTTTCATCTGCACGTCTTTATGCTAGAGGCTTGGTGACAGAGTGAATACTCACAGGGCTAGTTTGTGAGCTACTGAAGCTGTCAAGCTCACGGTTAAACACGCTAAACAGCGGGAACATACTAGTTCTAGTCAGTCTCTTTTGCTCTCAGGATTGTACATATTATTTATTGAAACTCTCCACGCTAGCTAGCCAGCTCACTATCAGTTAGCAAGCTCATTAGTTTGGTAAATAACGGGACATTAAGTTCACACAGTTTATTCAAAAGATATTCGTAGCATCAACACTGGTCTAAAAAGCATACCTGCTTTGGGAAGAAGGTTATACTCAAACAGAAGAGGGTTACATGAAACTGGATTGTGCAACACAGCAAATAAGCTACGTTGAATTCCTCCATTTTGGATCCTATGGTTCCCTCTAAACTAAGCAATGTCAAGATGGTTTGCTATTGCTCAATGGCACAAAAAGCTGAGCTCCATGCAGAAAATTTACAGATTAGCCCCACAAGTCAATCTGCTGATCACAGCAAATCCGTTGAAATGAACTGACTTTGCAAAAAAATGTTAGTGTTGTAAATGCTGGTGTGACTGGGCTTTTACGCTGTTGGAAAGAAAGATACGGTACTGCTACGGCTGACACACGACAGCCCAACAGTAGTTGTGTTCAACATGTAACTCAAAAGAATCAACCAGCCAATCAATGTCAGCTCACTACTCCAATTCAAAGTCACAATCTACCACTACACTACAAAATACTTGTAAAATATGTGGAAAAAAACTATGCAAATACAGTGAGATGTTTAATAAAAGCAAACCAAAACACAACAGAAAAAGGGATGCCTTTGACGTTGTCTGATAGTAAGTAAAGTTGTGGAGGACATCTGAAACATCATTGACTGTAACACAACAGAACGAGTGCAATAAGAAAGCAGCCATCACTCAATCAAGCAGCTGAATTGTGACAGCCGTAATAATGGGGCCGGAAAATCAATATCCCATTGACTGGTCTGCAGCAGTCTAATCAACGAGCGCAGAGCTTTATGAAACCAGTCAAGGAGCAGATAGGACAGCCTGATTATGTCGGCCGTTTGGACTTTTTACGAGGCCTCTGGGGTCTGCACACCTGTTCAGACGGCTAAGTGAGGACATCCAGTCACCTTGCATCAATTCCTTGTGCTTTCATTCGACTTTGTGGTGGGGCAGAGAGTGCAAAATACAGACGACAGCCTCTGAGCTAATGACCTAGACAGCCCCATGTTCAGCAAAGGCACAGTAATGTGTAGCAGTTCAGTTGACTGTATCCTTCCACATCCACATGAACATTGTCAGGACCCCAGTATTCACACCTCAGCTCTTACTTGGGTGGCTTTTGACAGACTCATCCTTGTGATAAAAGGGCGTGAAAAGTAGCTCCCTCAGCAGAGTAGCAATGTTCTTTTGTTACTGTTCAGTCTGGTATGTATCCAATAGACGGTAATGGGAAGGGGGGAAAATGACAGCCATGCCTTTCGCTCCATTTCCAGTCAGGGCTCTTTCACCGTGGTATTAGCATCAATTATTCTGATGCCTTAATAGCCCATAAATTATGCCACGGATGGAGTCATACATTTATTATACCACAGACCATAAATACTAAAACCAAAAATTCTGACATATATTTCAATCCATTGCGGCTTTACTAAAGCTTCCAACCCTTTTTGTCCCAGTGTACTTGTCTCAATGAAAATTTAATCAACATACCCTTTCCAATAATGGGCTTCCTCTGCATTCTGAGTTTCCTGTCCTTCCTCACTAATTTCTTCAGAAAGAAAAGCAAACAATGCCTCTTCTGCAACATCTCCTAAGCTATTTGAAAAGGAAAGGAAGAGAAAAAAATCCGAGTGAGCTCTAGTGAAGGCACTGTTATCCTGTAGTCCATTGTGCACTGGGCCAGCTGGTCATCTGGGGTGTAAATGGTACATGTTCAGTGATATGATATACGTATCTAGAACACAGGTCATCTAAATGTAGAGGAGGAACAGCACACATGGGATCTGCTTGACTTAGTACCACCACACATCTCTGTTCTCTGCAATCCTGGCTTTTTTGCTAGACTGAGAATGCAGAGAGTGATAGGCATTTATTATTTAGAGGAGCATGAGATAGAGGGCAAATGCCAGGATCTATCAGAGTATTGTAGACAGGCCTTAAGCTCAGCAGCCAGTGGCTCTTGGACAAACCGAATATTATTTCAGTACACAGAGATAAGTGGGTTTGAGGCACAGTTGATCAATTCGCTGTGTATCTTTCATATATCTGACAAAACCTGGGAAAACTATTAAGCCTGCAATGGATGTTTCGTTTGGCAAAAGCTGCAAAAAATGCTAGAATTGTGGATATATGTTAATATTCTATCAGTGGAACTGATTTAGTTTAAGATTTATTTTGAGACAATAAAATATGGATGCAACCAGTGGCCAATCACCTGCTTAGAAGCTGATCTTGAGAAGATAAATTCTTGTGAATACACTTTTTTGCAAAAGATTTTTATATTGAATTAAAGAAACCATAAAGCAAGCAGCCTCTGTCACCTACTTTGGTATGGACTGTTTGTGTAAATGGGTTTTAAGGCAGTAGTATCTCCAAAGATACTAAGAAGATAAGTCATGTAGACATCGTAACTTCTAAAATGAAACCTAGCGCATGGTGGCACTTAACGATGCTGGAAGAAATACCGAAAGATATCATGCATGCAAATCATCACGTCGCTATCTGATGGTCCTTTAAAAGAAAGTGGCATGGTCCCTTTAAGAATTCGATGGAGTCCAGTCCTTTCCAGTCTTTCCCAGCCCTGCCACTGAAGCCCAGGCCTTGTGCCAGTCCAGTAGAGGGTTTACATAGGACAGGCTGTCTGAAGGGATGGGGGGGGGGGGGGGGGGGCGCTCCATGGGCTCTGATTAGACATCACCAGGCGGAGCAGAGCAGTGCACTGATGAGGACTGCAGAGAGGTACAATGGACTGAGGCGGATCGCTCCTGATCCCCGCGCTCCCATGCCTGCAACAAAAAAACCAGCAGAGCATCTTGTGAAGAACTCGAAATGCCCCTCCAATCAAAAGAAGAAAACCTGAACTCTGCTGTGCTATCCTCTAAACTTCTGAGTCATTGTAAATCAAAAGCCAACTGTGATTTTTTTTACATATCTACATTATTACTGGCTTTCAACAGGAGAGACCATGTAAGTATCCTGAGAAGATAAAGTTCCTATTACATCAAAGAGGAGAACGGAAAACTGACTGACTCACAATTTTGCACAGCAGTGGGATGGGAGCACAGACCTGCTTTATATGCTGCAGCGCTGTGCAGCCAGTCAACAAGGAATAATAACCCAATGGCAGAGATGGATGACACCGCGCACGCATTTCTAAAAAGGTCGCATTTCTCGTACTTGAAATAAGTCTATTACACATGGTCTGAAAGGGATGCAATGAAGGCAAATTAAGAGTTGTCACTGAATTATTGAATTCTCACGTAAGTTTGTGGAAAAAAAAGGAAACGATATAAAGAAGGAGAGACAACAGTAAACTCACTTAATTTATGGATGTGAATGGCTTCACTGCCCACACCTTCACCCCCCTCACTCATGGCCTTGATCTGAATGAGATAGTTGTCACTGGCGGACAAGCTGAGCTCCACAGTTGTTTTGTTGGTCAGCAAAGTGTTAATGTCATTATAGCGATGTCTCTTCAGCAGCACCTGAGGCAGGAGAGGGCGACGCAGAAAAATGAGCTAATGCAAAAACCGTCATCCTTGATTCTGGAGATAAATCAGAGTTTTGCAGTGAATAGGGACGTACCAAATATCCTGTGACCTTTGACTCTGTCTCCATAGCTACTACAGGATCCCAGTGCAGCGTGAGTGTGGAGCCAATCATGGTCCATTGTATGTTGAGCGGAGCACGATCTGGAGCTAGACAAAGATGCGGAGGTAAATGTACACAACTGGATATGCTGCATAACTGTTTCCTGTGTTTGGTTTTCTAAAGCAATGCATGTATATAAAACAATTTAGAGTGGAGCTACTGCTTTGTATAGCAGCTCCACTTGGAACAATTTTGATAACAAAAACCCTCATCTTATCTGTCAGAATAATAAATTTAGGCTCCAGCACAGCACCCTCTCTAATTAAGACAGAGTGAATTCTGAGATGTCTCTGAGAGCTCAACACACTGGAAAAAACAAAAGAAAATAAAGATAACATTTTCACCTCTTTGACAACAAGCATTTAGGAGCAAGCGTGGCACGATGAGACCGCAATTACCGCCTTGCTGTTGTATGCCTCCGCTGACCAGTCAAGTTGCATTTATATCAATGTCTGTCCTGAATCATAGAAGTAGTGAAGACTTGGAAGGAATTTAAGAAAAGGTATTTAGGGTATTTTTTGGTGAAATGGAAGTTATCACTATATTGACATGTATGATTCCAGTGAATAATTTCCAGTGAAGCATGCTGTCTTCTTAGAGACTATTTTTCCAGAGGAGGACAGAGGACTGATAAAGAGCTTCATCACATGGTGCAACGACAATCAAGTGAAGTTCAATATCAGCAGAACCAATGAGCTGATGGTGGACGACAATGCTTCAATTATGGATGCTGCTGCAAAGAAGCTACACATTGTGGACGCATGTGATTCATGTGGATGTGATTCATGTGGATGCCTCACACAAATCTTCAACCCTGCAGCATAGAAGATCTATACAGTCACCACAGTTTAAAGGTGGACACCAAAGACTAGTGTCACCAGTTCAGTCTCTGATCAAATGTGAAATATGGTCACAATGTCCCCTTCTGTTCCTGAGCCATTGTGCTGAATAATGGCCAGAAAAAGTGTTTCTGTAGAACATTATGACGTCAGAGTGAAGCTGACCTTCAACCTCATTACTTCAACATTTTATCCGATGAGACATTTATGTAAACTTTTGTCAGAATTAGTGCATGAATTGAGTTATGGCGAAAAATGTGTTTTGTGAGGTCATCGTGACCTTTGACATTGGCCCACCAAATTCTAATCAGTTCGGTCTTGAGTCCAAGTGGGCGTTTGTGTCAGATGTAATGAAAATCCCTCCAGGCATTCCTGAAATATAGCATTCCTGAGAATGGGACAGATGCATTATACAGTATGTTCATGCAGATGGATATACAGACAAAACATAATGCTTCCAGTACCAAGATATGCTTTTGATACAAAAACTATGCTTTTTTTCTGAATGCTACACATTTTCAAATTGGTTGACACCCTCTTCATCCTCTTTTTTTTTTCATTGCAGTGCATTGAGCTTTCAGGGCTGCCATAGAATTTTCACTATTTTCCCAAGTAAAATTGTGGTGTCAAGTCTGGTCACTGGCAGCACATCTTTGGCCACAGGAAATGAAAAAGAGATATGGCAAAAGAAATCTGGACCCTAATGATGGTGCCATGAAACATGAGCGTGCTATGGTTACTTTTTCACTTAAATTGCAGAATGTCTGAGGGGTGAAATCCCTAAATGTCAAAGAATCTAGCTTGTGCAGCAGTTATCTAGTTTAACTTTAACATCACTTCTCGATTTGAAAAACCTAAATTGTCCCTGTCACTGTGTTCCCCTCAGCCCACTGATTTATCTTCTCTTCCGTTTGCTTTTGTCCCCCCAAGGTAAATGGAAAGCTCTCATCACACTGAAGCTGAAGAAATGCTACGCTTGTCATGTTGAGGACAGTACGACGTCATCGGAGAGAGACATGGTTCGTGAACGAGAAGCATTTAGATTTCAGTGCCCCTCTGGGATGCACTCACGTGGTTTCTTTGTGGTGGTGTTGATGGGAGCTGACTGTGGCCCGGGGCCAGCTGTATTGAAAGCAGCCACAGAGAGGTAGTACACTGTGTTAGCTTTCAGCCCTGTGATGTTAACCAGCGTGTAGTTTCCAGATATGCGCACTTTGCCAACAGTGTCAGGCTTGGTGTCATCCTCCCAGTACACGACCTGTTGGGCAAAAAACAAACAAAAAAGTCACAATCATGAGCACAAACAGCCAGATTCTAGTGGTGTGTTTCACTGCATTATTGAATTTCGTATTCCATCATGAAATCGGAAATGCTGTTTGTATTACATAACGGAAGGCATGGAAGCAATGATGAATAATAAATTTTTCAATAGTGGCATCTCAATTACTGATGCACATCCTCTTCTCAACCACCCTGGCCATATAGAGAGGGCATTAGTGGGTCATATGATAACTGAACTAGGAAGAAAAATTCACGATTACTGCCTGTTTCGATCATGAAAACAGCCTCAGCTCTTACTTTAGTCTGAAGACACTGGACATTAAAAGGGAAGAGGTCTTGGATAAATCTTACAAATATTTTAAAAAGCTTTACATCTACTAAAAAATCAACACTTTCTACAACACAGCAGGATTCTGCACTCTGTTAAACACGATGCACAGTTTGCTTTCAGGCTATCAGCCTCCAATTACAGGTGTAGGTGAAGAGATATTTGATAAAGCAAATGGACTAATTTGCTGCTTGCTTTGGGTCATCTTCAATATTCATGTGTCTGGTATTAAGTGACTTCAGAGTTAAGTCGATAAATAATTAATCTGAAATGTGAAGTCTGCCCTCGGGGAGATTACTGCTATAAATTATTTCATTTCAAATTTGTTATCACTTAAAGCTGTGTATGATAAGCACCAGAATTCAGTTTGCAGAAATGTCATCTTTTGAGCAGTAATAATGATAATTACATTCAACTGAAACTGGACTGCATTTGCAATCATAACATCTAATTAAAGGCCGAGCGCCATATATGTGAGGTCCACAGCTCCGGATCCATACTGTTGGTAGCCTATTGAGATTCAGCAGCTTACAGCCACTTCAGGGGCGCATTTGGAGGAATAAGCTCTGTTCTAAAAGGACAATGTGGCCACTGCTATGGAAACTGAGAGCTTTGTGCTGAGGGCCAGAGGTGACAGATATTGAAAGAGCACAGAGGGAGGAAAAAAACAGCAAAGCCCTCTTTGCATTCTTGAAAGGCAGAGGGATTTTATTTTCCTCTAGCTGGTTTGCTGTTGGTGCGCCAAAGTGTTGAGGTCATTTCATGATATTATTACACTTAAAACAAAATCTTCGCAGAGATACATGAGAAAATATAGTAGAATATTATAAGCTAAAAAAGAGAGGAAAAACTCATTTTAAGAGCAATGAAAGGACAGTTATGAGCTGATAAACAAGCCACAGGGAAAAGCTCAATTATCATGTTTTTTGAGGAAAAAAAAAGGATGATTTTGCAGAGAGTCATAACATACCTCATATCCAAGCACTCTTTCTGGGATGGCAGGGAGAGCTTCCCAGATCACTTCAATTTGCACTGCAGACACACTTCTAGTCCTAACCCTCTTAGGAGCCACACTGGGGACTGCAGAAATAGAGCGCTGGTGAGAATCCCAGAGACTGAACACCATCACACACACTAATAGCAGTAAGAGGAAAGGCACAGGATAGACCTGTAGTTTCACTGAAAAGCTATTTCCCCAGCTCTCTTTTAATGGGATCTGTGACTGACATAAGGGAAGACTATCTGCCCAGCAAATTCAATTAACAGAATACCTCCCTGACAGCATGGTGTGGTAAGTGTCTACTAGGATTTCTTGTAATCTACCAGCATGATAACTAATATCAAGTTGACATTCCCAGCTTGAGAGGGGAGGAAAATAACAGCACTGGGAAAAAAATCATTTCATCATTACTATTCCAAGGTCATATTTGTAAGGAGAGAGATTATCGCTTATTTAAGCATCAATCTCTGCTAGGCTGTCAAGTCTGTATCGTACCTTCCTCTGCTGAGTACACGGTGGCAATGGAGCTGAAGGGCCCCTCTCCTCGGTTGTTGTACGCCCCCACTTTCACATCAAAAGGCGAGAAGGGTGGGATGGTGTCGTTGCGGAAGACGTAACGCGCCACGCCAGGTGTGGAGATAACCGCTCGCGTCCACGTGACCGTGCTTACAGGCCTGAAGGCGATGATGTAGCCGAAGCCCTCTCCATTCTGCAGTTCCTCGGGAACAGGCTGGGAGCAAAACACAAAACTATAGTGATATTAAAACGCATACAGACGAAGAAACAGACAGGCCCGTCTCCGCGCTCTACCTCAGCAAAGGCTTCTGTGATTAGACACAGCCTCTTTCTTTGTTGTTACTGCCCAGAACACTGTGCAATCACCTTTTGCCTTATCTTTTCCCCCTGCACGGCTCTGTAATTGTGGCTAAAGTGCAAAACTCTTCAGAGGAAGTGCTCTCTGTCCCTGCTTTCTGAGGGAGAAATGGCACTCTGAGGCTGTGCTGGAGGAGAGGTGTCTCGCTGTAATGTGGGTCATAAAATTGCTCCATTCAATTCTGCACAATTAAGCAAAACCATTACTCGGCCATGAAGAGAACAGTAAAATGTGACAGATGACTTACCTCCCATGTTATCACTAATTCAGACTTTGTGCCGCCTCCACCTCCGACATCAGTGGGAGCTGTATCAGGAACTGAGAGGTAAAGCCCAGAGGGGAGCAATTAGAACACAGTTTACAAAGCTCAACGACAAGCCTCAACTATACTTGCAGCCAT
This sequence comes from Chaetodon trifascialis, assembly GCF_039877785.1. NCBI lineage: Eukaryota > Metazoa > Chordata > Actinopteri > Chaetodontiformes > Chaetodontidae > Chaetodon > Chaetodon trifascialis. The sequence goes on along the minus strand of NC_092058.1, from coordinate 22,785,004 downwards.
ATGACAAGGGTACCTGCTGCAGAAACTGTCTTCTAGTTTACACCCCACAAATCCCTCACTCTGTGCAAACACAAACATTTTGCGAAATAGTGAATTACTGATATTGGCCAAATGTCACTGTCCATAAACCCAAAGACATTCGACTCAGCCCACTCCCATTCCCACTCAGCCGTTTGTGCACGGCAGTGTGAGGCCAAAGCTGACTGTGGATACAGAGGAGCATTTGTGCATGTCCTTATAGTATCCTTTAGTAAGCGGAGCATCACATTTAAAGTGTCTGCAAATGGTTTTTGCAGCATGTATGTCTGATGGTTGTCTATTTGGGTTGAAAATGGGAACTGAGATCCTAATACCTTGTGGGTATTCTCACCTGAAAAATAGCTGTACCTGGATTCTTAACACGCGTGTCTCTGGCTGTGTATTAATTAACTGAAGACTATGACCTGCCTTACCAAACCTCACGTTATTGTCACAGCTATATTGTATTACAGTGATATATGTAGCTCTTAAATATTATTTAATCAAATAAGAGGAAGCCAAAAAGCCACTCGATGAAAATAAAGCTATACAAGTTATATGAGCGACCTCCACAAATAGGACAATGTTTCAAAGTCAGGTTTAAAGTCTCAGCACCGAGATTGGTCTATAAATATTACCAGGAAAGCAAAACGCAAGGAAGCGAGGAAAGCACAGCACATCTCCAAAATCATAAAATCTCTCATGTATGTTGAATTTTGCTTCTTTGACTTTTCTCGACAATTTTGCATCTATCACAGCTTGAAAAGTTAATTAAAATTCATTCAGAGTCCTGAGTGCCATCAGAGCTGTCAGGACATTTTTATTTTCGGCAGCCTGTCAAACACTTGCCAGTGTGTTATTTTCCACCTCAAAGGTAGTGTAATGGAATTGTTGCTCTACTACCATGTACCAACTAATTATTACAAATGAAGAATATTCAAAAATTGAAATAAACATCCTTTTTAGAAGTAATTAACCTCAATACTCTGGTTAAAATATATAGTGACAAGTCCCAGGAAGAGTGTAATAATTTTATGATGAAGGCAAATTCTTCACCACTCTTTTGTAAAGTGTATGTATGTGTGTGTTCAGTGAAGTGTTTCACATACTGGCATCCTCTGTCCTGGTCTTGGTCGAGGCTGGGCTGGGCTCCCCCAGGCCTACGGTATTGCGGGCCACCACCCTGAACTCGTACTCCACCCAGGCATTCAGACCCACCACTGTGGCTGTCAGCATGTTACCGTTGACCACCTCTGGCACTGCAAAGTGGAAATGAGTTCTTTAGGAAATCAGGCTGCTTTTCAAATGGACTCAAATTGAATGATTAATAAATAAAAACCCACATAAGAACCTGGATAAATGCTGCATGGGGACAGGAGAGGTGTTTCACGGTACCTGTGTCAACAGCCTGCCAGCCCACAGTAAAGGGCGTCCGGGCCTGAATGATGTAGCCGGTGATGGGGCTGCCATTGTCCCTTCCGGGAGTCCAGGAGAGCTGGGCGGTGCTGTCTGTGATCTCCTCAACTGCTACCTTGTCTGGAGGACCTGGTGGACCTAAATCAATCAGACAATGGGTGAACCTGAGGTGATCACCCTTCCCAAGAAGCCTCCCCTCATCAAACTCATAAAAATTTCTGCACCATGTTAGATATCAAGGCCACTGCGCTCGCTTTAATTAAAGGCTACGTCCTTGATGTGTGCATGCAGGGACTTCTGATTCAGTGCATGTGTGCTGTGCAGGAAGTGATTACTGAACACGGGATCACCAGCAGTGGAAAGAGACAATGGATTGGATCATTCATGAAAAAAAGAAAGAGGGACTACATCTGATCATACACCAGAGAGAAGAATAAAAGGAGGTGTTTGTGACTGTTACACGCTCTGGCTTTACCATGTTCTGGTTGTTTGCACTCCTGCTCAATTATTCAGATGCTTTCCATGATATTTTGCCGATGTGTAAATGAGCCAATTATAGTCATTTTCTGTGATAAACATTGCCTTCTCAAAGCACCTGGGACAGCTATTACAGTTTGTTAAGGGCATGAATACCAATGTAAATCACCAGAGATAAGCCCACACAGTGAGCCAGATGCACTGTGCACATATCAACGAAGCAACCTCAGCCTGAAGTCACACATGCCAGTTTGAGTGTGCGTGCTATTGTTGCGAATTTAACCACCACGTATAGAATGTAAACAGACGCTGACATGACTCTGACTGAGGCAGCATTCTTTTTTGCTTTGCTTCATTGTGTATTTACAGGAAGCCTCAGGGACTTCTCACATTTTTCTCTGTCAAACTTCTTTCTCCTTGGATACTTGTACAGATGCTTCAATGCCACATCATTTTACAGTAAACATACTACGGTATTCAGCAAGCTCTTGAAATCAATTGGTTCTCTTACCTTTGACAACCAAGATGGCAGAGGCGGACAGGCTCTCCACATCAGTGTCAATAACGCAGACATATTTCCCTCCGTGGTTCAGCTGGATGTTACGAATCATCAGATCCCCAGATATACTCTTGAATGGAATATGATCATTGAAAAAAATAAAGCTAAGTAAGAGCTGCAGTTTTATTTCATCACTCTGGCTCTGGGCACGTCTGAAACATTTATAATGCTTTGCACAATCACATCGTCTCCAGGCCACTGATTTTTGCATCTCTTCAAACACCAACAACAGACATGGCAGATGTACTGTGTACAAATGATGCTATTGGCTGCCCTTCAGGCACTACCCAACCAACCAGCCCCCCCCCCACCCCATACAAACAGCTACCAGCTATACAGAGGACACACAAAACAAACAGGTCTAGTAAATTGGCAAGAAAATCCTAATTATTCAGTAATTACATAAGCTCAAGCAAGACATGAGCATAACTCCCAGTGTAAATAGCAAATATTATCTTACATAAGCAGAATGCATGTGGTAACCACGAAGGAACAAATCAAATCAATAAACTTTGAGTCAACCTCCTAATCCAGATAAGGACAGCTGAATTATTAGTCGCTGCGCTAAGGAAAATCTTTCAAAGGATGAGGCTGTTCCTTTCTATATTCTTCTCACCGACAACAAATCCGGTGAAAAGCACCACAAACAACAAATGCCCTTTTCCACTGCATCACCCTGCCTGTGCTACTTCTACTGAAGATTAAGATACATTTTTAAAAACACATAAACTCTGTATAAGTTTTCATTTTTGAAACAGGTGAAATAGTGTACTAACAGTGGGACACTGTTGTTTTTAGAAGACATTATTGAAACAGGAATAAATATTGCTTTTGTTGGGGACTAATTTCAGCGGTGGATTAACACATATTTGTTTCTCTTGTGTCTATTCTTGTACCCACAGCAGCAAGACTGCATATATGGTACATGTGGTAGTGACTCAATGTAAACTATATGATGCCCATGTTCATCATAGTGAAGGAACAGGTCATCCACTACAAGAGTGTGGCCCACTGATGCTTTTCTTGTAGTTTATATATAAATAGTTCTTGGACAACAATGGAGCTTTAGCGCAGACAGCTTAAAAAAAGAAACCAGACTTTGGATAAAGAGACAACACTGTGTAATTTGGGCTGTCCCAGAATAAACCTGACATCTGTGCAACAAACGTGGCAAAATCTTGTGGAAGAGTGTTCACACAAAATTTACGATCCAATTCTCATAATGTCATTTTTAGAACAACTCTTCATCACACCCCCTAAATGACACAGAACACACTGGCCCACACAACATTGCAAGTAGCCACGGGCACATTTACACATAGATACCAGATTGATAAATATGTTGTCACTTTGAAAATAATGTTACAATTGACCAAACATTTATTGAACAATCTGACATGTCTAAGAATTGGTATCGCATCATCTGAAAGAGGTCACGAACAAAATATTATTAGACCAGTCATGCATGGTGTGACATTCACTGAACCTCTTAGATTGCTGTCATCGTGCAGTGCAAAGTGTCCTTTAGTAAGATCAATTCATTGCTGGTTTTGCTCTTCTGGTGGGATTTGATGACAATAACAAAAATATAGAATGTCGCCAGCCTCATCCATGTATGCCAAGAGTAATTTACAATGTTGTATTAACAAATTTTACCCTCACAGAATTACTGATCTCACTTTGAACGCATAAGGGAATCCACCTTCTGAAAGCTGCCTGTCACAAAGCATGTCAGCCTGTGAAAAGTGCTGTGTTGTTTTAGAAACAAGTCACCTGAGGGGTGAGTCAGGTGAGACTCGCTGCAGTCATCGCAGATTTCATCACCCCCAGCAGCTACTGATCATAGCTCCACTCCGCAGTAACTGGGCCAGAACGGCCGTGGATCTCCACCCCTCTAAAGCACCTGACAAAGCAGCGCTGAGCTGAATGGAGCTTCTAGGCGGCCACGAACTAAAGAGACTGCCTCTTCTGTTCTCTTTTACGCTTTCCCCTTCCTTTCATCTCCCCTCCTTTCTCCTGACAGTTTTTTCGCATGGCTCTGCCACGTCTGATTCTCCCCGCAATGTCAACCACCACCTGGCCAACCTGAGAGCTCGCGATCGAGAGCAAGGCGTCCCGTCTTGGCAGGGAGGAAGTGATGAGGCAGATTTGCTTTAATTATGTTAATTAATTCATCAGAAGCTGTTGAGCGGGGGGCTGGTAATCTCTCTGGACAGGGGAAACAGATTCTGTGAAAACTATATCTCATTATGTGCCTATGCACAGTTCAATGTCATTAGTAATTGCCATTTGCATTCACGAAGATATGAATTTGGCATGTCCACAACACTACACTTCAGATATGATATCGACCTTTAACACGTCAACGGCAGTGATCAGACTGCTGACCTTGGATGATAAATGGTGCTATAATAAGCAAAAAGAGTGTAATTTCATACTGATAAGCTCTGAACTACTGACTTTGCCCTTCATCAAAAGGAACAAATATTCAACAAAGAGTCGTCACTTATTATCATTTTAGAGCACAAGGATTTAAAATGAACATTTACTAATGCCAGGCCTGCCCTTGGTGAATGCCAACCAGCTCATTACTTAATTATTTTGGGGCTCAAGATTCATAAATAGGTATGCAAATTCAATTATGGCAGAGGGAGATGATAAGAAAATGTTCTCCCTTGAGGTAAGGGAATTAGAAGTTGAAGGGATAAAAAATATTAAGACTTTCTAAATGAAGACCCTCTGTGTGACTGAAATGGCATTTCACCAATATATCTTTAGAAGTGTAACACACAGCAGCTCACACAGCCCATTCAAAAGGTAAAAATCAAGAATACTGACCTGATACTGCCATTCACTGAGGCTTTAGCAGCATGTGAATGAACAAATAGGACTGATTCTTAACAGATATCTCTATCTTTTTGATATTCCATCCACCACTGACCACAGGGAAACTTTCAAATGGACCAGTCTTGGCATTAATTTCTCTGCTTGGGTGTTATTGGTGTCTAAAAAGCCCTCAGCAGGGCAGTGGAGCATACCCTTGCACATCACACAGTATGTCCCAATTAATCCCAGAATAGGCAGAAAGTAGCTGAGTTTAATGCTTGAGATGACTCACCCCGCCCACTCTTTCGAAATGATCGCTGTCTCGCTGGAAGTCGATGAGCTGGCCGTTGAATGCCCACGAGAAAGACACATCCAGAGCTGGATCGCAGGCAATCTGGCAGGGTAACACGATGCTCTCGCCAACAATAATTTCCATGTTAGTCGGCCTCATGGTGATTCTGGTGGGCTCTGGCCAGACAACAGACGACAGTGTAGCATGTTAATATCTCTGCCACGGGAACCTTTAACACCACCGTGACCCCTGCAACTGCCATCTCACTTCTATTCACGGCTAAATCAAGTCACCATCATTAAATAAGCCAGGCATGTGTGCTTCTCCTGATTTTAATAAGCACTTAAATTCTAAGCCTGTCCATTAGCAACATTTAATGACATCACAAGTTTGCACTTCGTGTTCCGAGATCAATTTGGAAGCAAGTGTTTGAAACAGGATTACAGAGAGGGAAGCACATCCTCACTGCTGACTGTGGTGGATTGGAGGAATCAGAGTATGTTGAGGAAAGGTCACGGTAATTAAATTCTATGACATTAAATGGTTCAGCTGTCAGCGTATGAAAAGAATAGATGCTAATGACAAAAATAAGTCAGGTGGCTCCACACACATTATATTAAACTGGAGGACTACATGTACGTGTTATGTCACTGCAATCATAAATAACGACCTTTACCTCAATCAAGGATAATGTTTTGTTGCTTACTTAACTGCTATTTTGCATAATGTATAACAGCCATATTAATTTGAAAATAACCTTGGTTGTTAATGTTACACATGCAATATGACTTGAATATAAAGCAGTATAAATGAGGCCATTCTCAAGCCATAGATTGACAAGAAACAGTTGACCTTTATTTTTGAATGACTGAAAGCCAATTGGACGCCATGGCGTTGCAGTGGTTATCACTGTCGCCTCACAGAAAGATCTTTCAGGCTCTCCGACTTCCTCCCACAGTCCAAAGACATGCAAGTTAAGTTAATTGGTGACTCTGAATAGCCTGTAGGCGTGAATGTGAGCGTGAATGATGTTTGTCTCTGTACTGTATGTCAGTCCTGCACTGCTGGTTAAAGCTTTGGATTTCTTCATATGCTAAAACTGTGGTAATGGGGCTGTAGAAAAAGCAATGCTTGACACCAAAAGAGCTCAGAGTGTGGCATTTTTTTTATTGCCTTTTCAAAACACTAAAGCAAAAGTGTTAAGAAACTGTGTGTTTTGGATTCTTGGAAATATTACAATGGTTGCTAACTAGTGTACCACCAGTTGTTGGTGGTACTTCCAAGAGTTAACATATCATTAACTGGCTACATAAACTACATTATGTGCGATTCCATGGTACTTCGACAATGCCTGTTCAGGACAAACGCACTGAAAGGGTGAAAGTTAGAGGCTCTGTATCAGATTTGGGGCAGCTTAGTTTAGATGACTTTGCAAAACTCATTGGTTTACCCCCATCCTCAAGTTCTTTTTCATGTTAAAGTATATAAGGTATAACAATTTTTAACACTTGTGCTTATTGTTAAAGTTACAAATTTTGCATTTCTACAGAACTCTGTTGTTTATGTTTTATATTACATTTTTTTCTTATGATATTGAAATTTAATTGTAGGGCTGGCTGGCTACCCAGAATTACAAAAACAATGCTGCTCTTTTGTTTCCATATCCTCTACATGTTAACTGCTGAGGATGTCAACTTTTAGGCTATATAAGCCGATAAGCTTCAGCCTCAGTCTTTCGTAGATTATTTGAGTATTGAATTAGCATGAAATCATGTATGTAGAAAAGTTCAGGTAAGATTTGGAAATCTGCTTATTTCTTTTCCTGCCAAGAGTCAGATGAGAAGATCAATACCAGACTAGCTGTTTCCCTGTTTACAGTCTTTGTGCTCACTTAAGCTAGCCACGCTGCTGGCAATTGCTTCATACTTTGTGCACAGACATGAAAGAGGTATTGATCTCATCAAACTCTCAGCAAGAAAACACATAAGCAGATTCAGAGTCAGCCGGAAACATTGAGAAGTGAGCCAGAAAAGAAGTGTTAAACCAACTCACAGATTTAATGGAAGCAGGCTAACCACAGCTAATAAAATCTGCTAACGATGGCTCAGTGGCTAGCACTGGATCTGAGCATGTATGTTAGGTTAATTCTCCTGTCAATGCCCTTGACCATGGCACTGGCTTGGTACTGGAGTTGGTCCCCAGGCACTGCTCAGTGGCTGCCCACTGCATTATAATGCATTTCCCCACGGGGATCAATCAAGGATAACTTAACTTAACAAGAGTTGTCATTTCAGCTGTCAAAGTCCACAGTTGCCAGTAAGAAGCCACACATGTGTGATGTTTGGCTACCCTCAGCGCTTGAATGGAAAGATTAACAGACATATTATTGCCAAAGGAGAGTGTTGCGAAGGGTCAGTTGAGGGTGAGTTGTTGTTGGAGAGGAGCAGGACTCACCAGTGATGAGCAGCCTCCCAGATGTGCTTGCTGTCCCAAACTGATTCTTGGCAATGCAAGTGTAGATGGCTGCATCCCGTTTGGTTACATTGGCGATCTTTAATGTCCCATTGGGGAGCAAAGTAATCCTGAGGGAAGCAAAACAGCTTTTTACTGTACTGACGAAGGAAGAGAGAGCAGTTAGACTGAAGTACTGAGTTTTGTATTGCATCTGCCTGTAGTCACTATTTTGTGCTCCACATCTTCACATGTGACAGTTTAACTTATTCTCCCTGCAGCAAGTCCTCTGTACTTCCATAGAATAGTATTCTTGTCAAAATGGGAAAGCTTCTAAAGCACTTTGACCCCTGTGGTAGCCTACCTTAAAGCACTCCACTAAAACCCAGAAAAACGAAATTCTGAGAGGTGGGTTAGCAGCAGGCAAGGTGACCTACCGCCCTGACTCAGTGGTGGGCTAAACTCTGGGACATATTACTAACTGAAGAAATATTTTACAAACAGCAACACTGAATAACTCAATGTATAAATAAAATGTGCTTTACAGGCTTTATGTTGCAAAGGTCAGTGAGGAAACTCTATCACGCTGGGAGGTCACTGACTTGCTGGATATTCAGTAAAAGCCCAATATATCTCTACTAGCTAAAGACATGATAATACAGTGCTATAAATGCACAGGTATTGCCCCGCAAAGTATATAGGTCCACAGTATGTTACAATAATTTTCACAGTAATGTTCAAAACTTGTTCAAGAAGGTTAAAAAAAATAAACATACATATGTGATAAAGATGAAAAGATGTGAATTGAATATACCTTAACTGAATGTTCTCGTCTTTTAAAATTTTATATTTTGTTTTATATGAAGACTTTGGATTAAGATATCTGCCTGAGAGTCTGAGAGTTTTGCCTCCATCCCAAATGCGGTGAGGGCGAGTAGAATTTTGTTTGTGGTGCTCAAAGAATTGAAAAACTATGTAAAAAAAAATAAATAAATAAATACTGGCTGGCTAAATCACAGACTTCACTTTTATTGCAGAGAAATAGTCCAACAAATAGTCCCAATGCTTTCTGCAAATTATCCAGAGTAACAGCGGGGTGGAGGAAGATTTTTACGAGATGCATAACTGAAAACTTGGGTAAATCAACCTATTATTAAAACTAGACACCATGGGGTATAATTATGAAGACATGTTTTCAATAATTTGGGTGAAATTAACTTTAACTGATGTGGTATTAAGTGACTAAATGTGTACTCAAATCATTTTCTAAATACTGCACCAATTTACAGCACGACTGCATACATGACAAAACATTTCCCATCCAGCATCCAGCACATCCAGCGCATCCAGCGCCATGCACCTTCAAAGACTATACTTTATGTAGGCTTCACATACAGTGTGCTAAATGTCAGTCAGCATGGGAATTTTACCAATTTCCTGCAGCTATAGATGTAGCTCCCCATCTGGAGCCAACTAAGGAGCCCCAGCACTGTTTTGACAAGATGCTTGATGCTCGTATTGTTCGCTTTTAGACCTCCTTTTGAATAAGCAGCATGGGAGTGATTCAGACAGCACAAAGTTAAGCATTTCTTTAGTGCGCTGTAATGCCTGTGTTGGAGTTGTTTTTATTCAGTCTGTCCTGCCTGTTGTGTGTGTGTGTGTGTGTGTGCGCGCGCGCGCTAAGCATTCTTGACATGCATGTGTTGAATGTGTCACTTCTCGCCTCCGATTTACTTTTGAATTTCTCCACCTTTTAATTGGTTCTTTAGTATTGTGTAAAATATTTTCAGTGGCTCAAATTCTGCATCTGGTGTTTCCAATAAGAAATCAGACAGAGAAGGACAACAAACTAAATTGAGCACCACTTAATGCTGGTTAAAGTGGTGCTTGAAGTCTGCTCATTACTCATTGAGACGACTCTACTCTCTAACTTGGAGCAAGGTTTTTGTCTTTGCAGCTTCGAAGCAGACTCTATTTGTATGTCATGATAAAGCTTTGATTACATTGCAACAACTTTGTCTACCTAAGAGCAGACAGACTTCATCTTCAGCCATGACTCTATTTGGTAATCTTTCATCTTCTTGAATATTCCATGCATGCTGTGTTGATACGACCAGCGAGCATCATTCCTCACACCAAGCTATTTGCACATGAGGGTGCACGCAGTATATTCGCCATGTGCAATTTTCCTGGTGGGTGCCCTGCTCTCAGTCTCCTCATTAGCCTTTCCCTCTATGCACCTGCACAAATGCCAAATACACTATTCAAACAATTCGGCTTGCAGTGAATCTGAACAAAAGCTGCAAGGAATATGCACTTGGACTTTTATCCTACCTTTCAGTTCTCTGCAGGATCTCACTCCCTTTCTTCCACAGGCTAATTGCTGGGGGTGAGGCCTGAGGCTTGCATTCAAGAGTGACTTCGCTGCCTGAACGAGCTTTTAGCAAGGCCCGTAATGGACTTTTGGAGAAACGGGGAGGTGAAGCTGTATGTTGTGTGTTGGGGGGAGAGAGAGAAAGATATCAGATTAAAAAAAAAACAAAACACCCAAAATACACATCAGCTGTCCTATATTGACATTGACTCTCCTCCAGCATCAGTCATTGCAGCTCAAAATCTCAACATGAATGCATCAGCAATGCCTATTGGGCTCAAATCTGTGGACCCACCTGCCACCCCACAAAAAAATCCACCCTCACCAAGCTTCCAACCTGTACAGGTTTCAGCTGTACTAATTATCACATTTTGTCAGCCATCATTTGGACCCCCAAATGTCATCAAATGTATCAAGACAGAATCTAATTTCTCATTGAGCAAGTCAGATAGAAGTCATCAAAGCTTTGCAAATAAATCAATATCCCATCTACATGAGAAAGCGTGCACAATGCCACAAAGCAATGCGTTTGTAGTATCCAAATCAATAAGATGAAACGAGTCAAAGTAAAATGAGACACTCTATCAGATTCATATTTTTGCTGGCAGAGCCCATAGTGATACCAAATGAGTCTGCAGACTGATTGCTGAGGAGAGCTATACCAGGCTGCTGGTTTTTATCTGAGGAGATGATCAAACGCACAGACAGATAAGCAGGATAAAAGCAGAGGGAGGGATACAATCTTACCTAACACCATTAGTTGGGCGCTGGAATAAATAATGCCATGTTTGTTTTCAGCCACACACTGATACATCCCCGAATCTGACAGGTTTAATGCAGCTATAGAAAGAGCCCCGTTTTCGATTTGTACACGGCCCTGCAGAAGAAAGAGAAACAGTTCTGCATATCCATTGCAAGGCCAGTCTATTATGTCCAAACGCGCAGCAGCAATTACTGGTGCACCATGAGGGGAGGAGGACAGCAGGAGAGGAGAAAGAGGGGAAAAAAAAACAGTTAAAGAGCCTTGTGGCACGTATGTTCAGCTTGTAATGGGGGAACAATTGAGGAGGCAGTGGTGAAAACTGCAAACCTGCATCTTAGATATACAGAAGATGTATAAATGTAATGTTGACAACAGCACCAACATCATATTAAAAAGCCATTTGTTTTCTGTGGTTGTTCAGTTGGAAACACTATGATGACAGCTTGGATGATGGCTTAGAGTGGTTTTTAACTCAATGATCTAGTCAGAGACCCTCTGGTTTCTTACAGTGCTATGTTAATCATAGACATATAGAAAGCTGTAGCTTTGTAAAAGAGAACACAGTGGTAATGACACTGTCACATAAACACCGCTAACCTTCTGAGTGAACATCTAACTTGGATTTGTAGCATGTTTCTAAAGATAATTACTAGTACTGTCAATCGTTTAAAATATTTAATCGCGATTAATCGTATGAATGTCATCGTTAACTCACAATTAATCGCAAATTAATCACACATTTTCATCTATTCTAAATGTCCCTTGAATTTACCATGGCTTAAACTTTCCTTTCTTAAGTTTCCTTTGAACATAGTAGCATCCATATGCCTCTGTCGAAAGCCATCCATTGTCGCCTGTTTTTGACAAGGATGCAGCGGAGAATTCGCATTCACCGTGTGTTTGGCCATCAAGTGGTATTTCAGACTGGATGTGCTACGTTGATAATTCAGTTCACACCGACAATACACACAGATAACTTTGTTCTTGTCAGTTGACCCATCTGGCAACTTTTTGAAACTAAACTTTCCATTCACAATCTTGTTCGCATCCATTTCGGCGTTTCGCACTCGACATCCACACAAACCTAGCCTACTCTTTTACAGCTAGCAAGCAGGCAAGACCAAACACGTACGTGGGGTGTGCCTATTGTTCTGTTTCCGGTTTACAATCGGATCCTGTAGTTTTTCTTACGTTACTAGCAGTGGCCACAGCATATAAAAAACTACAAGTGCACTAGGTCACAAAGAGTGTTAATCTCGCGATAAAAAAGACGCTATTAAAATTGATTTGCGTTAACGCATTAAAAATGCGATATTTTTGACAGCACTAATAATTAAATTTTTGCGCTTTTTGCTTTGTTTGCTAATACAAAGGGGCATGTTTGCACATCCACAGTCATGATAGGTGAAAACAACTGAACAGTATCTTGGGGAGGGTTTCAGTGGAATTTGAGAAAACTCTGAGGACATCATCTTGGGTTTGGGTTTTAGGGTTTTAACAAAACCCTTGTGTAAAAAAGACTGCAGGTACAGAGTCTGAAACATGTGGGAATCTACATGTGTCATGAAAAGATGTTATTGGTTGCATTGTGAGAAATGTAAGGGATTTTTGGAGCTTGAGAAAGCTAATTTTGACCTGACATTACTTGCACAAAAGTGATTGCTTGAACATTTGTGTTTATTTGCCCCAATCAACTTTGCAAGCAATGTTCACGCTGATTGTGTCTGTGTGTTTGTGTTCAGCTCAGTCTCTGACTAAACTCAGAACTCAAGAGAAACTCTGGTTCTTCCTCTTATTTCCTATTTTTCCTCTTCTTCCTCTGGTCTGTACATTTATCAAGCAGATTTACAGTATAAGAGCCCAGGATACGTACAAACTTTTCACTCAAATTGAAATATTTTCAACTCGCTTCTTTGCATCAATTCACATCAATTTACGCTGCCCTAGTGTCTTTCCATTTACTTTTTCATGCAATCTCTCTCCATAAATTTCCCTCGCATGCTGTCTGAACACACCCCATTTATACCTGTTAGGAAGGGTTCGGATGGTAAATGCACACAAAATTCATTGTGATCAGAATGTGAGCAGATCGGCCAAAAACTCCAGCCCTTCCCGCTGGCTCAAGCAAGCGCAGCAAAAACACCTAGAAGCAGCTCAAAAAGTGGTTTAAAATAGAATGCACACTGAGATCAAAACACAATGCAGAAAGAATCAATGTAGCATGAAAACTTGATTAATACCGGGTGCACATGCAAAAGCCTTTGAGCCCGATGCCATTAAGCAGATCATGAGTACAGATGCAGACACTATCTTTAAATGGGGCCAAAGTGTCCAGATACCTCTGCCTCCTTTTTAAATATGTCTACAACATTATGAAAACACAGTACTTAATCACTGGAGTACCCTATGAATTTCATGAACAGTAGTTCAACATTGCAAGTGGAAAATGAGGACTGATTCTAGCTGTAAAAAGACAATTGTGATGCAGAACCTGCCTTCATCCAGAACAGGGTTAATTCATAGTTAATTTGTCTCTGTACAGTTTGGATTCAGTGTAACTCATTACCAGACCTAACTTGCTGTGTCACCTCATCAAATCGAGGACAAGTTTTAGGCAGTATGAAAGCTGTGAAAAAGATATTATAGGCTTCCTCGACAATTCAGTAGAGAGAGACAAGTTGAGCTTCAGCTTAGCTTCTCAGTAAGCCTCAGAACAGCGTCAGTGCTCCTTAACCTAGATTTTCCTAGTGTGTGGAACTCATGTGGAGGGATGAGCATCATTCTTGCAAAACATATTCCCTCATTTTGTGTTTTAAGTGTTCAGTTAGATTGTATGAACACGTCTTCACATTTACTCATGCTTTCAAATTGTCACCCACCTGTATTACAATGAGAAATCGAACAGATCTCCATACCTCAGCCGCCACCTGCTCCCCATTCTTTAGCCAGCTGTAGGATGGTTTAGGCTTTCCACTGGCTTTACAATCCCAAAAGAAGTTTTCCTCAATGGACAGAGCTGTGTCCGTCACTGTCTGGAGCCAGTGAGGTTTAGCTAAGAATAAATGAGAGGATTACCTTTTAAAACATGCATTTTAATTAAAGAAGCAGTGGATTAGCAACATGGTATCAGGAATCATAAAGCTGTTGATGCAGCCTTGCATTAAATCATCAAAGTTTTAACTCAGCAAGTGGATTATCAGCAGAATGAGGAATACAGTTTGGTAAACAGATTTGAATATTGACTGGAAATGAGTTTGGAGCCTCTCAAATAATAATCACTTTTTCCTTTTCAAGCCTGGGTCCATACCCTCTCTTGTCACTTCATGGTAACATGCTATAGATAAACAGATTTTCTCTCAAACAAATGAGATTAAAGCAGCTGGATGCATGTTTCCTGTAAAAATCTGCTACAGATACATTAATTTCTGTGTCCATTCACTATCCCAATTTGAAATGCTTCACTAACCATGGAATGAAATACGACCCCGTGCAGCGTTTTTGCCTCGCCGATTCTCTGCCATACATTCGTACGTCCCTGCGTCTTCCTGCTGGAAATTAGGGATTTCAAGGACGGCGTTTGAATTCTTCATTTTGACTTTGCTGGGGAAAGGGATGCCGCTGGTTCTCCTCCAGCTTATTTCTGGGACAGGGCTGCGAACAAAAAAGTTCCCATGGTGGCAACTGTCAGTCACAGTGATCAAAGTCTGATTAATCACAGAAGAAAAGAAGTTGAGGCAAGAGCCTTGTGAATTATTGTTCCCTACAAATCAAACTGTGATTGCTCAGATTTCCAAGGCTCTTAAAAAACTTTGATTCCTGCTCCCTTGTCTTTTCATGCTAGAGCCCTTGCTCTCCTATGGATTGATGAATCTCAGCATGAGTAATGTTACGTTTGAGCATTCTTAAATCATCTTGGGTAGCACTATGCATGGATGAGCCCACAGCTTACTTACACACACACACACACACACACACACACACACACACACACACACACACACACACACACACACACACACACACACACACACACACACACACACACACACACACCAGCTGACTTACTTTCCCAGGGCGAAGCATTCCAGTTTCACCACCGATTCCTTCGCAGCTGGAACTGAATCAGGGAAATGAACTTCTATTTTGGGTTCATATTCACCCATTACTCCTACAAAAGGGAGACAATAGATGACAAGCTTTTTATATCAATAATTAATAGCACACATCATGCACATGCTGGATCAAAGCGGGAGCAGTAACACGGTGGGACAGCGAACAAATAGTCTTCGTGCATATAGAGCAAAAGTGACCTGGTACAGAGGGGCAAAAAAATCAGGTGGTTTATAAAAGATTCAGAGAACACATCATGAAAAAGACTTGTTTAGTAGAGATTTATCATCTGTGGCAATGCGACTCCATTTATTACTGTATTTGTATTCACATCACTACAACAGGTCAAAGACTTCTTCTCAGAGATAGTATGCCCTTTACTATTATCAATTACAACCCCAGTCTGTCAGCATGAGCTGATTTGGGGTCCAGTGCATGTTTTCAGATTAAAGGTCACTATGACTGTGAAAAGCTGTGATAAGTGCGAGCATCTTACACAGCACAAAACATGGAAACTGCATCTCCTTCAACAAACAATCCATACCCTCAGCGCATGGTCAGTAATGATCAGCAATAGTTTCCTGTCTAGAAACATCTCTGACTGACACAATACAACAGTAATTCAAACTATAAATCAGCTCAGGAAAGCTTTGACATTTCACGTTTTAAGTTCCAAATGATGCTTTGATTAGGATAACAGCTGGAAAGAGACTAAAGAAAAACACTGTACCACATTCTAATAAGGCACTTTACTAATGATTAGCCGATTATTATTAGTGCTTTATTGATTAGCTATATGCCATTAATAACATTTGGATTGAATGGGTGTGAAAAATGTGTGTGGCCAATGTTCACCCTTTGTGTTTTGTAGTAATATCACTGTAATTGTTTTTTTTTTTTTTTTTGTTTTTTTTTCTAAGCCACCATGTCTGCAGTAATAAGCACTATTAAGTCATTAAAAACAACTTGGGGGCCTGATAAATACACGTATAACAGGTGCCTTATAGAAAGTGGTACTAAAAACACAGGACTGTGCTGACCACACTGTGTGACTGAGAAGAAAAACATAACAGCACAGCAGCAAAGATTTGGTGATTTGCAGGTCAAAGACATGCAGATTGGTTGAAACACTGTTTTGTCTTTTTTAACCTTTTTTTAACATAATTGGCAAAAAGCAGGTCCTACCATCTTTTTCATCAAATATAATCAATGAAATTTTGTTCGTACAACTGTGAAACAATATGTATAACAATACAGAGCCGAATGATGAAATGTTTTTATATTGAAATTTAAAAGACAAGCAATTTAATTTCTAACTTCATCATTAACAATGTCTGACGACACTGAATGGTTAAGTCAGCAACTGCAAAATCCAAATGAGAAATAATGGTGGTTGTTTGGTTAATAGGCTCTCTGCATGCACATTTGGCCAAAGATGATTTTGTGAAAGAACCACCACTCTGCATCATTTCTACAAGAATGTGTGTCTTTCCACTGTTTCTAAAAGACAAACAGGCTCGCCTTTTCCTACATAACAATCTCGGTGATTGCCTCATGTCACTCTCAGACAGGTACCTAGCAGTTAGCTTGGCAGTTACATGTCGGACAGCTGGTGAACAGAGCTGTCAGAATGTCCCAGTTAAACCTCTAACCACATCATATCATCACTGTAAGATCGAGACCATGAAAGCTCTGAATTGAGATGCCCAATATTCAGAGCGGCTCACCCTGTCAGTCTGTGAGGCTAACATTAACATTAGCTCAAGCACGTCGAGTGAGCTGTCAACAGAATCGTTAGGTGTCATCAGTCCGATATCAAAAACATGTCAGGTGTGACTTATTAACAGCTTTTCATTACTGTAACTTAAATTATGTGGTTGTTATCAATGAATGTCATACCACAAAATTTCATAACCTTGCCTGAGTACTGTAAAATAATGTAAAGTAAACCACAAATGTAATAAAAATGGGGGCTAAATTGTTATACCTATTTCTGCAGTACATTTGAAAGTTTACTGACTTTCCTCTGACTGACTGACTATAACAACAAAAAATTGCATTATCTGATTCTATTCTTGGAGAAATAAGATGACTTTGTGATTATGCTTGGTATTATCATGTCTTGTTTAATAGTCTATAAATAAAGACCTAATTTATCTAATTTATGGGAAACAATCACAATTTAAAAGGCCATAGCAATGCACCTCAATTATAATGTTATAATAATACGTAACCTAGACTTGTGAAAAATTGTCTCTTCTTTTCAAGCAAATTTTGCTCAGCTCTAACTTACTGTAGACAAATGCCAAATTGGTGAATACAATGACCACATATATCAAAGATGGATTACCTCATCACAGATTACGGTTTGAATAAATGTGATGCATGAGCAAAAAAGACCTTTTCTATTTTGTATTTAAGTGGACAGTGGGGTAAACGAGTGGGGTTCAAACTAATTTAACTTGTTTAAGACATTTACCGTCACTTCTGAGGACTAGTGGTGTAGGAGAGCTGAGCACCTTCTCCCTCGTGACAGTGTTGTTCACAACACAGGTGTAGTTGCCAACATCTGAGGGCTCCACTTTTGAGATGTACAGACTCCCGGTCTCTTGAGAGATGAATCGCCGATTATCTTGTTGCACAAAGTACGGGTATTCATTAAAGATCCATGCAAATGTCAGCTCTGAAAGGAAAAGGAAAACAGTTCAACTTAGAGCAGTGTTGGTCCACTGTCACTCTTTCAAAGCACGACTGATTTCCACATGCAGTATTAGATACATCAACCTCTGTGACTGGGGCGGCTGAACCGAAAGAAACATACCCTACTGTGGCCTAAAAATGTTAGCAGTTTCCTTGGGTAGCGATACCATGGCAAATGTAATAGCTATCAGTGCAGAAGAAATGGGAGACCTAAGGAAAGGGAGCGAAACAAAATGGATTACAGCGCGTCAGTGGCCCTCCCCTGACACATGGCCTCCATTCCTTGGTTCCCTGAGTGACTTGGTTGGTTCATGGGAGGCACGAACAAATGGGCGGATGGATTGAGGGATGGATGGACTGACGTATGGAAGTAGGAATATGTTCTGATGCCCCCTCACAAGCAGCAGGTCTACCATAAGAAAGGACAGACCTGCCAGGATGAATTAGTGTGTCATTTTGAGAGGCACACACTGCACAGATTTGCAGGTGCGAGAGGAAGCTCTGTGTAATCTACTACTTTGGAGGTGAGGGGCTCCGAGTCAAAAGGTGTGTGCAATGACTGTCAATCATATCCGATGCCCCCCGAGGGAGCGAGTCTCTCGCCTTTGGATGGGATCGAGAGTCCGAGCTGGGTGCAGCGATGCAGATACAAAGCTCTTTCTGATTAGGCAAGCATGAGCCACACAGAGTCAGCATAACCTCCATCTGAACTATGTGACTGTAATGAGCACTGATAGAATTTTGCCAAACAATTGAAAGTGAAGTAAAAACTGGTAATACAATACAAGGGCTTTTATGCAACACAAATGCGACTTGTGCACCAAAAAAGCCCCTCAAGTAAACAAATGTCTGTGATGGAGCACAAAAGTGATACAATCGCCATTGTTTGTGACAATATTGTATTTTTCATATCTGAGTGATGTGATAATGGAAGCGGTAGTGGAGGAAAAAGCTTTTGCAGAATTCAAAGTCAATGAAGCATAATGAAAACCAGAAGGGATGCCTTATAGGTGTTAGATAAACTTCAGTGGAGTTCAAGGCTATGTAGCAAATCGATGCTTTCAAAATTCAAGAGAAAAAGAAAGACAAGGGGAAGAAAGGGAGAGGAGGGAGAGAGAGAGGGAGAGAGAGAGAGAGAAAGAGAGAGGCAGAGAGAGGCAGAGCCAGAGAGGGAGCAACAAGGCAAGAAAGGAACAGCAGGCTTACTTTCATTCACTTCTGAAAATGTGAGAAAACACAATAGCGCTACGGTTACAGCAGCCAACCGCATATAAGCCTATGTCAGAGGAAAGCTGTCAAACTGTATTTCACACAAAGTACTCTGACCCATTATCCCATAGACCAGCTGTACAATGCACTGGGCTACAAACTGTTCTCTTGTGAAGAAAATTGGTTGTTCCAATGTGCAAGCTACTGTATCAAGAGGGAGACAAGTTGGGCAGCAGCCATTGTCCATGTCCTCAGTTTCCTGCAGATACTCAGGGGGGTGAGCACACTGCTTCTTTATGTCCAATTTGTGGCCTCTCATTTAAAGAATACATATTCAGCTTCTCTGAAAACCAATGAAAGCATTTTCTTTAAATGTGTGAAGCTATAGAAGTACGAGTCTATAGCTAGCAGCTGATTAGCTTAGCATAAATGGTGGAAACTGCTAGCCTAGCTCTGTCCAAAGGTAACAAAATCTGCCTATTAGTGCTTCTAAAGCTCACTAATTAACACAATATATATTGGTTTTATTTTCCCAAAAGAAAAGAAAAGTTGTGAAAGTTACCCCAACTGACTAAAAAGTCAGTAGTTGTTGATCAGCATATAATCCCCTGTAAAACCACAATTTGTTGTTTTTACACTTTGGTGTTTTGTACAGCAAAACAAATTAAATACCATGTAAATCAGTGAGCTTTAGTGCTACATCTATGCTGATATTTTCAATCTTGGAGAGAACAATGCTAGCTGGCAGCCCTGTCAGATGACTGGAGTCTGCCTTGAATGGCAGCTTGGAGTAGCTGGGGATTGTTTGTTGTTTAACAGTTTGTTGTTTGTTGTTTGTTGGTAACAGAACCGGGTTCAGCAGCCTCCCAGTTAATATGGTCGGATAAGGACCAAACACAGTAAAACACTGCCAAGGTGATCAGCAGCTCTGACCAGGACTCTGACTACAGGGATGATGAATACACGACAGAAGAGGCATGAAGCAGGAGAGGAGCAAGAGGAAGGTCAGTCATCACCAGCGTGGAAAGGCAGCGTCTAGAGCCAGAATATTTTCACATCTAGCCAGAGCTGGTCATTGTTGGAACAGGGGAAAGAGAGGATGGAGGACGGCTTTTTGTTGAGTTTTATTATGTTTCTGATGAGCTTGAATCAAGTGAGTCTTACAATGTTAACTTGACAATTAAACTTCTCTTACAGATTCCTTTTTCAATTTATTAAAGACACAAGGTGTGACAATATTCCCTTTCTGAACATTTTGTGAGTGTAGTTTATTGATTAGACTGAAAAAGCTAAGAGAGCTTGTGAAATTCACTGTGCAAACTCACTGCTCACACACATCTCCCAGCTGATAATATGGGGGGAAATCAGACTATTGGTAGGAATAAGGAGTAATCCGTTGACAATGTATATGTATATGTGTGGTGTGTATATAGATACACACACACACACACACACACACACACACACACACACACACACACACACACACACACAGATATATATGTATGTATATATAGGAAACTTACCTCCAGAATGTGCAGGTGGTCCACATAACAGCACCACTCCCTGGCCTTCACGGACATTGACAGCACTCCTCACTGTTTGAGTTTTGAAGTTATCGAGATCTGATGAGTCAAATAAGATGGAAATAGGATGAGACAGCAGCTGAAACAACTTAAAATCATCAACAGCATTGAACTGAATATCAGACAGGCAAAAGTATGTTTTTACGCAGTCTATATTCTCAAGAGTTTCTTTGAAAATGATAGTTTTGAAAATAGGAGACATAAGTTCTCCCAAACGTCCTACACTGATTCAGTGAGGCATGTGTTTGATGCTACATTTCGAGCACTGGGACTTTAACAGGGCATTATTGATAGCCCTGGGACACCTCCTGACAGCCTCCGACACTTTCAAAGGCATCTAGGGTGCTGATGAAATACCTGGACCTGACTTGGTGACGTTTACTCTGCAACGCTACACTTTAACACATGGAAGAGATTAGGCTAAAAGGGATAAAATGAACAGGGGGAAGGAAATGCTGTGCACAGACTGAGCAAACATAGGGAGCATGCATGACAAATAACAGTTTGCTGTGCCAGCAGCAATAAGTAACATCATTATTAAATGTGGTGTAATCTTGCACTTAAAAGCATTAGCTTCACCATCAATACTCTCGGCACAATCTATCCCCTGCAAATGAATGAGCAGTTGCTGGCAGACAAAACCTAAACCTGGGATGATAAACCACCCCTGGCTTCATGACTGATGGAGGGAAGCTGCTGCAGTCTGCTCTGTACTCTGTCTGCACCCTCTGGCTAACAGCCTAGAGTAAGCCTTCCAAACACAAACAAAAGAAAGTCAGTGTGACCGATAAGGGAAATTAGGAGAAGGAAGATTATGGAGAGAAGTGGGACAGAGTGTTGGTAAGATTAATGAGCCGCTCTGTGATGACCGCAGTGGAATCAAACAGAGCCAAGTCACGGCAGGACACAGAGGAGGCCACAGGAGGAGATGGCTGACTTGAAATACAGACAGAGGCGATGTCCTTCTGATCTCACCAGGCTGCCTTAGTAAATACAGAGTCCTTCTCCTAAAGACATTTATGATTCTGTGGAGCGGTGCCGGAGTGAGATTCATACACTTGGTTTGATTGAAAAAGCCTGGCATAACAGCAGTTGATAATTATAACCGCAACGCTTTTGGAAACAGCAGGAGGAGAATCAGAGAGCTACTGATAATTACTTAGTGGACGAGGAAAGGCTGACTCCTTCAAGAAGATCAAGCAAAATGGCACAGAAGAGGGTAGAGATGTAGCTGGGCTCAGTGCTGGAGGGGATACACTCCTCTCTTCTCTGGCCTCTGAGCAGAAGAATAATGGGCTTCACTGGCGTGAACTGACCACACACTGTAACTCTGAGAGCTAGAGGCCAAACTCACTGTAGCTGCAGTGATTCCTTTGTAAGCATAATCAGTCTCTGCCGTAAAAGAATGGCTAGCCTAGATATTACAGAGAGCAACCATTACAGCTCGAATATGATTGGTCTGGGCAATGGCGCCAGCATATAGACATTCGCTGCTATAAATTGTGTCCAGCAGTGTTCCTGAGCAAACCTACTTTTACCTGCTCCAGAGGCAAGACAATAAAGCCACCTCGATGTTCGGCTGCTATTTCAATAATAATAAAAAAAAATCTGCCTTATTACAACTTGAGTCTATTTCTCTTGTAGCTTTCTGCTACCATTGTTGCCGTTGTTAGAATCAGTTATGATAACACTGTACTCACCTATGCAATTGCAGAGCACTGCAAACAGGACAACGTAATTACAATAAAATGCAACAAGGGCAAGAAATGTATGCTGTCAGATGATCACACAGGTAGTAAACAAGCCAGTAGTGTAGCCAAACTATTTAAAGCAGCATTTATTATTTGGCCACTTGGCAGCAGCAGAATGAGCTTTGAACCCAATGCTGATATATGATCACCTTGAAAGTTCATATGGTGCTTAATTTGATGAGATTTTGCCAACAATTTCTTATTACACATCCAGCAGACACATAGAAACATTATCATTCTTTTGTTATCATGTTTGTGGCCACCAATGTGAATTGGAATGTAAATCCAATAGTCACTGTCTTTTAGCTCTGCTTTGGGTCTCCACACACTCCTGATGGAAACATCTGGCTACTATAATTAGCACCAGTGAAAAATGGTTGTGTAGGTCGTTTATTCAAATAGGTTATTAAAACCAATATATATTTTACTGTCAAAAAGTTCCACTGAGGAGATGGCATGAATGGATGGGTCAAACACAGGACTTTCACCCATGAGACCACTGTTTGTGTCCTGTAAGTTAATGTTGACTTATTTTGACTGACATAACACACAAAACAGTAATGTCTTTAACTCAAATCATGAGCTTTTCCGAAACCTAACCATGTACTTTGGATGCCTAAACCTAAGCAACCTGCTACTATATAACAAAGTTAACCATGTGGAGACAAAGGTGCGGTAAGCATATCCCTGGTACTCTGCAACCTTCACGTATGTTGTGTTGGTAGTCAATGGCAATCAACCTTTTCAGTCTTTCAGGTATGGAGACATGTTGCAAAGTGTTCCATCATGTTCATCAGCTCTTCACTTGCTGTGTCTACTGTGTAGTGCTGATGCAGGAAGTGTTCAGTGGGTTTTTCAGAGTTTTTTCATGAATCACAGCTGCTGGCAATGACACTGATGAGAGAGCTGAAACTGAACCAAAGAGCCAATTGAGGGCTATAAAACCAACAGTGAGCTGAAAGACACTAAAAGGCTATATGGAGCTAAAGTGAGCTACGGAGCCAGGTGACGTGTAACTTCTGTGGGTCTGTCACAGTGAGGGACGTATTTCACACTACACACAGTTGTTTGACCCATTGTTAATGCATGCAAGAGCAACCTAAACTTATTTATGCTTGCTCACTACACTGGTCAACTGTGCACATCAAAGTCAGTCCATAAACTGCATGGCTGTATTAAGAGAGCTGCATATGGTGCGACAGTCATAAACTAATTTGCCTCAGTGGACTGTACTGTAGTGGTACTGCAAAAAATGTTTCTTACAGTCTAGGAAGCATTTTTCCACATTAACCACCATTATCAAACAAGATGCTGATAAGACACCTCCACACCTCTTTTTTTTAATTTTTTTGTAGTTTTACATTTACAGAGCTTTTTAAGTGTGTGACATTATCCCAATTTACTGTGAGCAGGCCTGAGAGGACAGTTCCAGGAGAGAAACATTAATGTGGATGTGCAGTCGGCCAATGTTGCAACACTCCTAGATATCAGCAAATGACTTGATGAGCACAATGTTATCAATAACCCTTGACGATTGCCAAAGCGATAAAAATAACACCCAGATTGTATGAAACCAGAATTTCTCTAAGGCAGTTTGAATTAACTTATCAGCAGTACGGGATGTTGATGCTGTAGATTGCAAATTTGTGTGTAATTCCATCCATTATTCCAGTTGCTTTAATTGCAAGTGTGAGCTGTGGGAGGACATGTTGGCTTATAGTGGTTGCAGCTGAATTCTGAAGGAAAGCAAAACAGCAAAGAAGGCATGACATTTCTATCTCAGGGCAGTGGCCTCATTACACAGAAAAACAGAGTATCAGCCGTGCTGATCTCCTAGACCTCCCTCACTGTGCATTAAGCAAGACAATAAATGTCAAGCAGCTCTGCTCTTCACCCGGTCCCCAGAAGTGAGATTCATTACTGGGCTATAGGGATAATAGCAGTCCATCTCCTGAGAGGAAGTGAAAGGCTCTCTATCCTTGGGACATGATCAATAGTCAGCAGGCTTGATCAAGAGAAGAGAGGTGCCTCTACAGTGCCTGTCTGGAAGGTAGGGCCCCACTCCACAGCATCACTTTTCAGCCTGCCTTTTGTCTTTTAAGCAGAAAGCTGACAGAGAAGCAGACAGCCTGTCACTATGTGATGCGCAAATAATCTGCTGTATATGTTGTACAAAAAGAAGTGGCTGGTGATTACATAGATGCAAGCGCTTCTTAGGCATTATCTGTGTTACTCTCCTTTAAAGCCTGGATCACAGGGGCTGGCGTATCACTTGGCAAAATATGAGTCAGTTCGGACTGAGCGTAGATGCTGTCAGAACTGGAACCACTAATGAGAATCAATGGAGTTCAGAAGCAGTCAGAAGCTGCCTCACTCACTGTGTTTGTTGCATCTGACATTTCATTCGATTACCATTTCCCCTCTCCAAAATCTATTTGCAAGCAATCTGAATGAGAAATTGGACGTCTAAATGAAAAAAAAGGCCTGAGCCACAACTATATAACACATGTCAGACTGGTATACAGCACACACAAAGAGATGCCAGGATGTCATGACTGTCAGAGTCATGCCAGAAACGTGTTAGCAATTGTGGGATCACTTACATGCAAATTGCAGGCTGGCTCTGCGGCTGAGGATGGACCCCCATGTGTTGAAGGCCGTGCACTGGTATACCCCTGTGTCTTGGTCCTTGTCCAGGTTGCTAATGATCAGGCTGCCCCCAGACATGTGACGCCGGTAGTCATTCCCCAGATCAATGAGCGTTCCGTTTAGCGACCATCTGGAAAAATGCAAACACAATCAGTAGCTGATCCCCCTGGAGATGCACGCTCACTGTGTTTGTCACAGAGATCGATTTGATCAGTCCACCCACATCATGCTGAGAAGATAAAAGGTGAGTAATAAGAGTCGGGTTCTGTATTATTAACAGAGAAATCTGAATGTTGTGAATATCCCTTACGGCAACTTACCAAGAAACATGCTTCACATTGAGGACAGCTACAGTTTGACTTCAGTGAAGTATTTTGTTTTGCTGTTAATTTAGGCAAAATTCCAAACAGAGCAAATCTGCTGTGGTGAGTATTGATTTTCTCCTGCTTTCATTGTGAAGTGGATTTTATTTCATCTCATTTTTAATTACTTCCACTAAGGAGGTTATGTTTTTGGTGCAGTTTGTAAGTCTGTTAGCAGAATATCTGAAAAATGTTAACAGACCTCGTTGACATTTGGCAGAAATTTAGCTAATGTGTCAGGGTTCAAGTGTTTGTGTGCAGGTAAGAATACACTCTGATATTCCATGGCATGTTTTGCATGTTTGCTGTTTTTTTTTGTTTGTTTGTTTGTTTTTTTTTTTTTTTTTGAAACTATTGCATTAAAATTTTGTCCAGACATTCATGGTGCCCAGAGGATGAATCCCACTGACTTTTGTGATCCCCCGACTTTTCTTTTAGCACCACCATGAGGTAAACGTTTGTGATTTAAGGTGAACAATTGTAGTTCTTTCATGCCCCCCTCAGGTTGAATTGTGATCTTTTCAGAGATTCCCTCATTTTTTGCATCAAACTTGATGATGTTTGATTTAAACATGACTGTCTGTGTCGTGCTGATTCGCAAAAGACAGTGGTGGAAGAGGTAATAATAACATCACAGTTTAAAAATACTGCAATTATGATCATGGATGCAGTAACATTCAAGCTGCATTTAAATGCAGCAACATTGTTGGTTGGTTTGACTTGGTTTGACTGTATAACGATGCATTTTATTTTTTCATTTTATACATGCTCTTTATATGTTTATAAAATCTTCATTTGCAAAGTAATTAGTAGCTACAGTTGCAAACTAAAGTAACTCAAAACTAACTCACTTCAGCACAGTACATGAGTAAATGTACTTAGTTGCTTTCCACCACTGATAGCACCCCAAACTGACATGGCTGACATCATAAACATCAGTTTATGATGTTTATGTCATGTTAGCATTGCCATTATGAGGATGTTAGCATGCATATATTAGTATTTAGCTCAAATGCACCATTTTGCTCAAGTGCAGCCTTACAGAGACACGAGCATGGCTACAGACTACATTGACTTGAATACAAAATGAAACAAAAAAGAAGCTAGAATGCCATGATCATATATCCATCCATGAACATTTTGATGCAGGCTCAGAAACAGCTGCAGATTAAAAATACCTTATGATTTTGTGCTTTTGAAATTAAAAGTCTAAAGGACTGTGCAGCCTTGGCAGAGGTATGCCTTCTCTGAGTGCTTTATAATTAGTTTGTTTGTGCTTTTGTGTTTCTGACTTACTGCCTTCTGACACCTTCATAATGCATTGTCTACAGACCATTTACTTCAAGGAAAGGTCATGAGATACTCTGTCATGCAAGCTCAGTTCAGAAAGTAACAGCCATTAATCACAGCTACCAAAAGAGACAAAACACTGAATAATATTCATGGTGAACAATGAAAACCCTTTATACATGATTCATTGACATCTACAATGTCAGTCTGACAGCGACATGTTTGACAGACATGCAAACTGAGTGATACCTTCATATAAGAGTAGAGACTTTTTCTCAGCGCATTTACACAGAAGAAAATGGACTTTTCCTGTTCCTTACAGAATCAGAGAGAGCAAGAATTATTGGAATGCCCTGCGTGAGTGTGAAATGGCCATTCCAATTATCAGGAGGCAAGAATAAATAAATAAAATCAATATGTTTTTCCCTCCCAGGC